>NC_052067.1:23354297-23954297 GCF_015852505.1 Tachyglossus aculeatus
AAACAGATTGTGGACATTCAAAATCAAAACCCATCAGACCAGCCGGTCAGTCAACAAACGTCTTCTGAGTATTCACCGGGCACATAGCCCTGTAGTGTTACCTGGCTGACATTCACTGTGAAACCAGTGGTACAGCCAGATGTAATAGACTCCAGGCTTCCTGGCACCTAGATCAGTGCTGTGTTACCAGATCATTTTGTTTGACCAAAAAAAAAATACAGAAAGTTTGTTTAATAGACCTTGTGAAGGTCTATTCTTGTGAATAGACCACGTCACATGGGTGGGACACGACGGCATAAGACAACAACAAGGAGTTTCCTGTTGATGCGGAGGTGGATGGGCCACCACTGGAGTTCTTGAGGAGTGGAGTGGAGAAACCCCGGCTAGATGAAGACATTTTAATAACCTCTTTAGCAGATAGAAACTTGAGTTGCTGCATTATTGCTGCTAGCTCAGAGCATCATACCATTTTCAGCGGTCATGTGGGCAGAAAGTTGACTTAGTTTCTGAAGCGAAGTTATGACCCTAATTTTCCTCAATTTCAGTCCCTTCGCATTTGATTTGGGCTCCAGGGTACTTCAGCTGGATTGATTTCGAACACTAGAAAAACTTGCTACAGCTACGAACCTGAAAAGAACTTTACTCTTTTGATTCTACTAATACTCTGGTGCACGTTGTATCTGGAGTGACCTAAGGAATCCATTTCAGATAGTGGGGGATGAAAGGGTGGATGAGTGGGTTGAAACAACTTGAATATGTTTTTGTGAAAACTTGCCAGGGGGCACAAGATTTCGGGCTGGTGTGTCAGGCAACTACATGGCTTTTCTTTTAAACGGTAATTAGTAGGCATTATGTTAGAAAAGGTTTGCATTGTTGTGGGTTTCCGACAGATACAGTGTCTTCTGTTTGGAGAATGTTAACTAGGTTATTTTCAGCCTAGAAGGAATCCTTATAATTATGTGTGCAATAAGGAAGGGGACTCTGCCCTGCTCTATTTTCTTTTTTTAAGTCAAAGGTAATGCACAGACAACCATCTTGGGCTTATAGCCACATAAATTTCACTTAGTAATCCCTTTGCAAAATTCATTTTTAAGCATGGTCATATCAAAAGGTACACAGAGTTTCAAAGTCCCTAGTACCTTTGAAAAAAGAGACCCATATATCCAATTTATAACCTCAGGTCCCTGGCAATATTAGGTAGAAAATGGGTGATTATGAGAACATTTTTAAACCAGGACACAGTTCATGGTATACTGTTTATATGGTTTTTTATTACATTTTAAAATCGCTACAGCAGATGCTAAAATAGATTTGTATTCCTATTGCTAGATGCCAAGCTTATTTTTCTGTTTATCTAAAGTCATATAAATTCACCTAGAATATTAAGTTTTTAAGAGTGATCTGGTTCCCTTGAATCTGCTGTACAGGACTTGCGAAACGAAAAATGAATTTTGCCATATAACCAAAAATGATTGCAGAAAAACATGCCACCAGATAGGGTATAAGAACTTGGGTCTCTAGAAGAAATCCATCACAGAAGTGGTATAAAGTACATACTCTGTCATAGAAGTTCTAGAGTGTAGAATCAAGAAGAATTCAAGAATCACTAACTTTTTACTCCTTTAAAAATATTCAGAATGCAAAATTGCACTCGTGTGTTAAGATTGTGTCATGTGGCAAAAACTCAACTACCCGCAACAGGAAACAAAAATAACTGCCAGTATTTCCTTAGCCTCCGATGCTAGATAAACCAACCCCTCCTCCTTCTAATATTTCAAGAAGTTAATTTTTCTACCTAAGCTGTTTTATTTTCATTGGGTGCAGCAGTAATGGGGAATTTTATTTTTTCATTTAAAAAGAGAAGGGTTTAGTGCTGAAGATGATTATTATTTAAAATTTATTAAGTGGCACAGTGTGCAGCAGGGAATTTTGCAGCTTACTTTCAAGTGCTTAGTACAGTGCTCTGCACACAGTAAGCACTCAATAAATATGATTGAATGAATGAATAGCAAAGGAAAATGACAGTGTTTTACACAGCACAGTGGGTTTTGTTAGTGAAATCACTTGTACTTTCAGGAGTAAGGTGCTACACATACATTAAAGACAAATTGAATTAGCTTATTTTCTTCTATTAACTCTAAATCCCCATGATAAAGCCTAATAACAGCACTTTGCATTTCTATACAGCTATTCTTAAAGTACTCTGTATTCTTTGACTCAGTATATTACTTCAATTCCATGGCCTCACGTCCTGAAATTTGTTCCAATATCAAGCGCTTAGTACAGTGCTCTGCACACAGTAAGCGCTCAATAAATGCGATTGAATGAATTAGCCCCGGTACATTGATTCCATAGACCAATATCTAATTTAAAGAGACATCTCTGAATTAATAAACAACATAATTATCTGCTAAGCACTGGAGCAGATGCTAGATGATTAGGTTGGACATGGTCCTTTCCCCCTAAAGGGCTCACAGTCTTGAGGGAGGGATAGTAGGATTTTTATCCCAATTTTATACATGAGGGATCTGAGGTACAGAGAGGTTAATAATAATAATAATGATGGCATTTATTAAGCACTTACTCTGTGCAAAGCAGTGACTTCTCCAAGTTAGCACAGCAGACAAGTGGCTGAGTTCAAACTAAAATCTGGATCTCTTTACTCCTAGTATTGTGCTCTGCAGTAGACTATGGAGCCCAAAGATATACTACATTCCTAAGGAAGGGTTTTCACATAATCCAGAGGTAAGTACATTTGGAAAAATTGCTGCTTGTGTTTTTGCATAAGAAGATTTACTAGGCAATTTGGTTACCTTTCTGAGGACCCTAATTTTTTTTTTTTTGTACTACTGTGAGGAGTTGCTTTTGAAGAGCTGGGTGATAGTTTGCATCCAGAAGGTTAAGAAATTATCCTTCCTGATGGGAAGCAGCATGGCATAGTGGGGAAACCACCAAATGAGAGTCAGATGACCAGTGTTCTAATCCCAGATCTACCACATGCCATCTGTAATTTATTTATTTATATTAATTTCTGTCTCCATTCATTCATTCAATCTTATTTATTGAGCGCTTCCTGTGTGCAGAGCACTGTACTAAGAGCTTGGGAAGTACAAATCGGCAACATATAGAGATGGTCCCTACCTAACAACGTGCTCACAGTCTCCCACACTCTAATAAAAATAATAATTATGGTATTTGCTAAGTGCTTACTATGTGCCAGGCACTGCACTAAGCACTGAGGCGTATACAAGCAAATTAGGTTGGACACAGTTCTTGTCCCACATGGGGCTCATAGTCTCAATCCCTATTTTACAGATGAGGCAACTGATGCACAGAGAAATGAAGTGACTTTCTTAAGGTCACACAGCAGACAAGTGGCAGAGCTGGGAATAGAACTCACGACCTCTGACTCCCTCCACTTTGTTGTAGACTGTAAGCTTGTTGTGGGCAGGGAATGTGTCCATTTATTGTTATATTGCACTCTTCCACATGCTTAGTACAGTGCTCTGCACACAGTAAGTGCTCAATAAATTCATTCATTCATTCAATTTATTGAGTGCTTCCTTTGTGCAGAGCATTGTACTAAGCACTTGGAAAGTACAATTCAGCAATAAAGAGAGACAATCCTTGCCCACAGTGGGCTTATGTCGGGGGTGGGTGAGTGGGAGACAGATATCACAACAACTTAGGCATCAATACAAATAAATAGAATTATAGATATATACATATATATATATAAGTACTGTGGGGCGAGGAAGAGGAAGCACAAAGGGAGCACGTCGAGGTGACATGGAAGGGGGGGGAGCTGAAGAAAGGGGAACTTAGTCTGAGAAGACTTCTTGGAGGAGGTGCACCTTCAGTAGAGCTTTGAAGGGGGGAAGAGTGATTGTTTGGTGGATTTGAGGAGGGAGGACAATCCAGGCCAGAGGTAAGATGTGGGTCAGGGGTCGAAAGCGGGACAGGAAGAACAAGGTAAAATGAGAAGGTTAGCACTAGAGGAGTGGAGTAGTGGGATGTAGAAGGAGAGAAGGGAGGTAAGGTGAGGTAGGAGGGGGCAAGGTGATGGAGAGCCTTGAAGCCAATAATGATGAGTTTTTGTTTGCTATGGAAGTTAATAGGCAACCACTGGATATTTCTGAGGAGGGGGGTGACATGCCCTGAATGTTTCTATGGAAAGATAATCAGGGCAGCAGAGTGAAGTATGGACTGAAACGGGGAGAGACAGGAGGTTGGGAGGCCAGAAGGGAGGCTGATGCAGTAATCCAGTCGGGATAGGATAAAAGATTGAATCAACAAGGTAGCAATTTGGATGGAGAGGAAAGGGCAGATCTTGGCAATGTTGTGAAGGTGAGACCAGCAGGTTTTGGTGATAGATTGGATGTGTGGGGTGAATGAGAGAGCGGAGTCAAGGATCACACCAAGGTTGCAGGCTTGTGAGAAGGGAAGGATGGTTGTGCTGTCTACAGTGACCGGAAAGATCAAGAGAGGACAGAGTTTGCAAGGGATGATAAGGAGCTCTGTCTTGAACATATTGAGTTTTAGGTGGCAGAAGGACATTCAAGTAAAGATGTCCTGAAGGCAGAAGGAGTTGCGAGCCTGGAGGGATGGAGAGAGAATGGGGAGAAGATATAGATTTGGGTCTCATCCGCTTTGAGATCATAGTTGAAGCTCTGGGAGCTAATGGGAGTGAGTGTAGATGGAGAATAGAAGGGGACCAAGAACTGAACCTTAAAATACAATTGAATGGATGAATTAAATATAAACTTGCTTGCTGTGTGACCTTGGGCAGGTCACTTAACTTCTCTCTGCCTCCATTTCCCCAACTACAAAATGGGAATACTAACTTATATCTACCCCAGTGCTTAACAAATACCAAAAAAAAAAAAGTACCAGTCAGTCCTAGATGGTGCCTCTGAGTTGAGTATGGTATGTCACTGAATTCTATTACCTAGACAGAATGTTTTCCAATAAAATAAGGATACACAAAAGGAGGTAAGAAACAAAATCAAAAAGGCTACTTGGCCTAGTGGAAAGGGCTTGGAACTGCAATCAGGAGGCCTGTGTTTAAGTCTCAGCTCTTTGATGTGGCCTTGGGCATGTCACTCAATCTCTCTGGGCTTCAGTATCCTCATCTGAGGATTAGAGGAGCAGCGTGGCTCAGTGGAAAGAGCCCGGGCTTTGGAGTCAGAGGTCATGGGTTCAAATCCCGGCTCCTCCACTTGTCAGCTGTGTGACTTTGGGCAAGTCACTTAACTTCTCTGGGCCTCAGTTACCTCATCTGGAAAATGGGGATTAAGTCTGTGACCCCCACGTGGGACAACTTGATTACCTTGTATCTACCCCAGCATTTAGAACAGTGCTTTGCACATAGTAAGCGCTTAATAAATGCCATTATTATTATTATTATTATCTGTAAAATGGGTACAAGATAGTCTGTGAGTCCTGTGTGGGACAGGTACTATGTCTAATTTCATAAGCTTGTATCAACCCCAGAGTTTAGGACATGATAAGGGCTTAGTAAATGCCATTATTGTGATGATGATTACTAGCATTATTTTCTTTGGAAGCCTGAGAGACAGTGCATGTAGAGTCACTGTGAAATCAATAGTCAGACTGAACTGAAAACCTCTACAGCTTATAGTCTGGTGGAAAGAAGGCAGAAGGTCTTGGTGTGACTCCCAGTTCTGCCATTAGCTTGCTGAGTGACCTGGGAAAAAGTTTTTTGCTCTCTCAATGCCTCCATTTGCTAATCTGCAAAAGGGACTACTAATTCCTGTCTCTTCCTACCTCACAGCGACGTGGTGAGGACAAAATGAGATCAGGGGTGTGAAAGAGCTTTAGGAAAAAAGAGCATTATAGAATAATAACAATAGTAATAATGATGATGATGGTATTTGTTAAGCACTTGCTATGTTCCAAGCACTATTCTAAACACTGGAGCAGATACAAGGTAATCAGGTTGTCCCATGTGGGGCTCACAGTCTTAATCCCCATTTTACAGATGAGATAACTGAGGCACAGAGAAGTCAAGTGACTTGTCCAGAGTCACACAGCTGTTAAGTGGTGGAGCTGGGATTAGAACCCACCGCCTCTGACTCCCAAGCCCATGCTTTTTCCACTAAGCCATGCTAATTCTCAATCCAAGGTATTGTCATAATTCACGTTAAACCTCTTCTATAGCTACCAGTCCTGTACCTATCACAGGTGCAACACCCGTTACAACAAGTAATAATAATAATAATTGTGGTATTTGTTAAGTACTTACTACGTACCAGACACTGTTCTAAGACACAGTCCATGTCCCACGTGGTACTCACGGTCTTAATCTCCATTTTACAGATGAGGTACCTCAGGCACCGAGAAGTTAAGTGACGTACCCAAGGTCACCCAGCAGACAAGTGGCGAGATAAGAACCCAGGTCCTTCCGACTCCAAGGCCCGAGCTCTATCCAGTAGGCCACACTGCTGCTTATTTTTGATTTGTTTTTGTCCCTTTCCCCACTCTTTTCCTGGTTATCAAAGCTTCCCCCGACCCTCTGTTATGAACCCCCTGTGATCCAGGACCAATGTCAGAACCAACGGTCTTTAATTCTTCACAGGGTTCAGCCCCGCGGAGGAGCAGCAGGACTCCCAGCTCTGCGGTGAAGGTGGTGTTCTTGGAGGTGAGGAGAGCTGATGAGCCGGGTGGGAAGCTGGACGAGGGCTGCAGGAGCTGGGGGGAGGCAGAGGAGCACCCAACAACCGAAAGTTAAAATAGTAGGTGAAAACATTGAACTAATCAGGAGAGCAAACTTTAGCAAGAAAACTTGCTTAAAATTATTCATTTTCATGACGTCCCGTGGATTGCAGCTAGTTTACAGTAATGTGCTTTTTAGGCCATAAAGTGGTAATCTCCCTCAGCGTGGCTCAGTGGAAAGAGCGTGGGCTTTGGAGTCAAAGGTCATGGGTTCAAATCCCACCTCTGCCACTTGTCAGCTGTGTGACTTTGGGCAAGTCACTTCACTTCTCTGGGCCTCAGTTCCCTCATCTGTAAAATGGGGATTGATTGTGAGCCCCCTGTGGGACAACCTGATCACCTTGTAACCTCCCTAGTGCTTAGAACAGTGCTTTGCACATAGTAAGCATTCAATGAATGTCATTATTATTATTATTATTACCTTAGCCGGAGCCTATCCTGTGTCCTGAAGCACCAATACTGACCAGCTTTGCTAATTTTCTCCTAAGTAGCTTACACCTCCCCAGTGCTTAGAACAGTGCTTTGCACATAGTAAGCGTTTAATAAATGCCATTATTATTATTATTATTATTACCTTAGCCAGAGCCTATCCTGTGTCCTGAAGCACCAATACTGACCAGCTTTGCTAATTTTCTCCTAAGTAGCTTACATGTAGTTTTCATCCTTACCAATATTTTTAACAATTCCTCACTTGCTCCAATTATCGTATAGCCTTCACCAAACTTCATGGCTCATTTAAAAGCACCTAAGGACCCCAAACTCTCCTTAACCCTTTGCGGGTTTCTCTCAATGCTTCTAACCTCCAAGAAATTAGGTTATTTTCCAATTAGTTGATTCCCCCTAGACAATTGAAATGGAAATTATTCTTTACATTTTAAAAATATTTTTTTCTTCCTTTCCTTTCTTCCCCTTCACAAGGTTCCTTTTTTTGTTTGTCCTTTTGAGTGATTGATGTGATTAGAATGTTTTATATTTGTACACCGCAGTAATTTTGGGAATGGTCACTCACCAAATTAATTTCTAAATCATTATGATGTTGGCATCCCCAAAATACTGTTAGGTGGTAGAGGTAATATTCAATTATTCACTTCCCTTTTTACTCTTGATTAGTTATGTCCTTAACTGCGGATCTGGGGTAAAACATAAATGAGAGAGTGTTTCCAGAAGCTTCCTAGGATAGTAGAGCTGGACGGTGCCTTGACAGATAATCAATCAATCAATTGTATTTATTGAGTGCTTACTGTGTGCACAGCACTGTACTAAGTGCTTGGGAGAGTACAATATAACAGAGTTGGTAGATATGTTCCCTGCCCACAACAAGTTAACAGTCTAGAGCTTGGCCTGTCCTCCTAAACCATTCTGGGCAGATCAATCAATCAATCAAATCATATTAAGCATATTATTAAGCATTTAACTGAGCACAGAGCACAGTATTAAGTTTTACGTTATATTAAATACAATGTAACAGAGTTAGTAGTCACATTCTCTGACCACAACGAGTTTACAAACTAGAGATGGTTATCTTCCCTTTCTTAAAGGTCATCACTAATGGAGTCTCCATAACTCCTCTTATCAGCTCCACCTGCTAGTCAAGACATAATAATGATGGCATTTATTAAGCGCTTACTATGTGCAAAGCACTGTTCTAAGCGCTGGGGAGGTTACAAGGTGATCAGGTTGTCCCACGTGAGGCTCACAGTCTTAATCCCCATTTTACAGATGAGGTAACTGAGGCACAGAGAAGTTAAGTGACTTGCCCGAAGTCACACAGCTGACATTTGGTGGAGCCGGGATTTGAACCCCTGACCTCTGACTCCAAAGCCCGTGCTCTTTCCTCTGAGCCACGCTGACATCTTTCTGGATGTTCAACAGAAATCTTGTGTGTTGAAATTCAAGCCCATTTCCCCGTACTTGGTTCTGAGCAGACATGGGGAGCAACTTCTCGTCCATTAAAATCATCTTCCAGAACCTTGAGTGTAGTTAAGAATCTCTTCAGCTTCCTCTATCCCAGGCCAACATCTCCACTTTCTTAAACCATCCTCATAAGACCCATTTTCCCCCCCTTTAATCATATTTCTCACTTCTTTCTGCCTCTCACCCTCTGTCCCTCTTTAAAATCCAGAACTGAACATGCACTTCGGGTCTTTTTCTGCTATCTTTAAGCCCTACAAGTTTTTTGTTGGTTTGTTGGTTCTTTTGTTTTCCTTTGTCATGGTGTTAGTTTTCCATTTCTAAGTTTTACTTGTTAATATTCGTCTCAATTGGATTTCATCCTGTCTTTGCAGGACTGTTTCCCCAGTGTTTCTAGGTTACTTCATTGTGTTAGTTTTCCATTTCTAAGCTTTACTTGTTAGTATTCGTCTCTATTGGATTTCATCCTGTTTTTGCAGGACTGTTTCCCCAATGTTTCTAGGTTACTTTTCCTCTTTTTTCTGTCTCCCAAAGGGTCAGCAAACTCACATAATTTAGTATCATCTGCAGATTTGATCATGTTCTGGATTCCTTTGTCCAAGTCATCAATAAAGATATTGGCCAGAACCTACAGTAGTCTTGATAAGTTCCATCAGTATGAACATTGAGACATTGTTGACCACACCTTAGGGGTGATCCATGAGTTAACTGTGCCCCCACCTAATGGCAGTGTGGTGAAGACCATATTTTTCCAATTTGTCAATAAAGAATTAAATGCATTGGTGAAGATTATATCTCTTACTTCTACACTGTTTGCCATCTATAATTTCGTAGATTGAATTTGACTGTTTTGATGTGCTTTTCACAAAGTCATGTTAATTGTTTTCTTAGAGTCTCTTGCTCTTTTAGGGGGTTATGAGCTGATTTTTGATCATTTGTTCTAGTATCCTCCCACATATCAATATTAAGCTGATGGTTGGTAATGACTTTTATCCCTTTTTAAAGATGCTGCCAACATTTTTGCTATTTATGTTCATTCTGTCTCCCCCTCTAGACTGTAAGCTCCTTGAGGGCGGAGAACATACCTACCAACTTTTTTATACTGCACTCTCCCAAGAGCTGAATACAGTGCTCTACACACAGTAAGTGATTACTAAAAATGGTTGATTGATTTTGCAATTATAAGGCTTCTTCCCATTTTCCATGAACTTTCAGAAACATTAGCAAATGGTTCTGCAATGATAGTGGTCAATTCTTTGGGAGAGTTAAAGACACCTAGTTTTGTTTTTTTTTTTTAAAAAAAAAACAACTTTTTTTGCTGTTTTTTTCCCATGTTTTAGCTTTCCCGTTTAACATTTTCCTTGGTCCTCTTTTTTTGCCTAATATAATTGAAGACTTTTGTGGGTGATCTTTTAGGTCTTGTGCTAGTTACATTTCTTTTCCAGCTTTTGTTTTTCTAATCTTGTACCCTGTGCATGCCTAGTGGAAGGAGCATGGGATCAAGAATCAGAAGACCTGAGTTCTGGCTCTGGTTCTATGGCTTGCCGGCTGCGTGACCTTGGGTAAAGCCACTTAACTTATCTGTGCCTCAGTTTCCTCAACTTTAAAATAGGTATAAAATACCAATTCTCCCTTCCCCTTGGACTGTGAGACTTTTGTGTTGCTGGGACTATATCTGATATATTGACTTTGTATCTCTCCCTGTGCTTACCACAGTACTTGACACCTACTAGGGGGTTAGTAAACAACATCATTAATTTATATGAACATAACATTTTCTTTTTTATGGTATTTGTTAAGCACTTACTATGTGCCACAGGCACTGTACTAAGCACTGGGGTAGACACAAGTTTGGACACAGTCCTTGTCGCGCATGGGGCTCACATTGTTAATTCCCATTTTACAGATGAGGTAACTGAGGAACAGAGATGTTAACTTGACCAAGCAGACAACTGGTGAAGCTAGGATTAGAACCCAGGTCCTGCTGACTCCCAGGCCCACTAGGCCACACTGATTCTTCTTTGCTGATCTGGATTAATTTCCACTTATTTTAGCATTTTTATTCACCCTTTAGGTCAGGGTAGAGATCTGTGGCTTTTAGTAGGTTTAGTCTCTTATTCTCCTTGTTGTTCTGATGTACATCACTGCTTTTACTTGTTCCTGAATCTGCAAGTGCATATGGCTGACAAGTAGGTAGTTTTCTTTGCCGCTTAAATTTCACTTCCACTGGGCCTTCCTTCCACCACTGATCTGGACCTGAAGCTCAGTGTCAAGCCTCTGGTCCAAGATATGAGCGGGCCGAGAAAATAAAATCTGAAGTGGAAGAGGAGGGATTTTGCATAGTGCCCAATTCTGGAAAAAACTTTCCTTCAGGCAAAATAGCCACTCTTCCAAAGGTCTCCCAATCCTGGGACTTCACGGCCCCCTGGGCGATTGGGGGGCGGTGGGGAATTAGTGCCCAATTCTGGAAAAAGCTTTGCTTCATGCAAAACGGCCTCTCTTCCAATGGTCTCCCATCCTAACTCTTCACGGCCCCCTGGGCGACTGGGGGGCAGTGGGAAAGGGAGTCGGGAGTAACACCCGATGTCCTTAACCATTGCCCTTGACCCAAACAGCACATGAATCCAGATGGCACTTGCATGTCTGCTGTGTGACCTGAGCAAGTCACTTTGCTTCTCTGTGCCTCAGTTGCCTCATCTGTAAAATCAGTCAATCAATCAATCGTATTTATTGAGTGCTTACTGTGTGCAGAGCACTGTACTAAGTGTTTGGGAAGTACAAGTTGTCAACATATAGAGACAGTCCCTACCCAACAGTAGGCTCACAGTCTAGAAGGGGGAGACAGAGAACAAAACCAAACATATTAACAAAATAAAATAGAAAAGATTTGTATAAGTAAAATAAATAAATAAATAGAGTAATAAATATGTACAAACATATATACATATATACAGGTGCTGTGGGGAAGGGAAGGAGGTAAGACGCGGGGGATGGAGAGGGGAATGAGGAGGAAATGGGGATTGAGACCTTGAGCCCCACAAGGGACAGGGACTGTGCCCAACCTGATTTGCTTGTATCCACTCTGGTGCTTAGAACAGTGCCTGGTATGTAGTAAGCACTTCACAAATGGCATTATTATGCATAAGGGGATGGACAGTACCCTCACTGAATAAACTGGCCTCTTCAGTGTTCTCCTTGACTAAAGCCTCTCCATCCTGCAGTCAACTGCTGCAAGTGACACCTTTTAAAAATGCTAATTGGAGCACATAACTTCCATCCTCAATAATTCCCAAAGGCTCCCCCATGCTTCTAGCATTAAGTAAAATTAAGACAATGGACAGTGTGGGCCCCTTCTGATCTATATACTCTCTTCTGCTACAACTCAGCTCAAACTGTTTATTCCTCCCAAGCAAACTATTCATTTATCCCTCTTCTACTTTATCACTGCCTGAAATACCCTTCCCTCTCAGTTTTGCCAAACCACAACCTTCAAAAATTCCCTCAAAAAAAAATCATCTTCTCCAGATGCATTCCCTAACTAACCTCCTAATTTCCCAGACAGGCCATTTCCTCAGCCACCTCAGTGCTCATTGTACTTACTTGGTGACTAATCTGTCATTTATTATTTGTCATTGAGAAGCAGCGTGGCTCAGTGGAAAGAGCCCAGGCTTCAGAGTCAGAGGTCATGGGTTCTAATCCCTGCTCCGCCACTTGTCAGCTGCATGACTTTGGACAAGTCACTTAACTTCTCAGTGTCTCAGTTACCCCATCTGTAAAATGGAGATTAAGACTGTGAGCCCTATGTGGGAAAACCTGATGATCTTGTATCTATCCCAGTGCTTAGAACAGTGCTTGGCACATAGTAAGCTCTTAACAAATACCATCATCATCATCATCACCTAGCCCTGTTAGAATTTACTTTCCTAAAATTTGTATTATTTATCTGGATGATTTCTCTCCTACCTACTCTGACGGTATTGAGTACACCCATCTTGTGATTACTTCCACCTTTGGACCTTACTAATTATTCCTTAGGAAGGATCAAATCAAGAAGACTATTCATTACTTGTTAAGACTGATTATCTTATCTTCCCACCCAAACTCTGCCCTACCCCTCATTTTCCCATCACTGTAGAGGGCACCGTCATCCTTCCTGTGTTACAAGCCCATAAACTTGGCATCATCCTTGACTCCTCCCTGTCATTCCACCCACGTATTCAATGCCTCACCAAATCCTGTCGGTCCCACCTTCACAACATAGCTCAAATCTGCCCTTCCCTCTCCATCCACATTGCTACCCTGTTAATACAATCATTCATCCTATCTTTCCAGGATTGCTGCAACAGGCTCCTTGCTGACCTCCCAGTCTCCAGTCTCTTCCCACTCCAGTCGATATTTCACTCTGCTGCCTGGATCATTTTTGTACAAAAACACTCAGGATATGTCACCCTGCTCCTCAAAAAAACTCCAGTGGTTGCCTATCCATCTTTGCATCAAACAAAAACTCCTCACCATTGGCTTTAAAGCCCTCCGCCACCTTGCCCCTCCTACCTCACTTCGCTACTCTCCTTCTACAGCCCAGCCTGCACATTTTGCTCCTCTAAAGCTAACCTCTCTGCGCTTCGATCTCACCTATCTCACAGCCAACCCCTAGCCCACATCCTGCCTCTGGCCGCGAATGCCCTCCCTCTTCAAGTCCTACCAAGGGTTGCTCTCTCCCACCTTCAGAGCCTTACTGAAGGCACATCTCCTCCAAGAGGCCTTCCCAGACTAAATACCCACTTTCCTCATCTCCCACTCCCTTCTGCGTCTCTCTGACTTGCTCCCTTTGCTCTTCCCACGACCCAGCCCGAAGCATTTAAGTACGTACTGTAATATATTCATTTGTATTGTTGTCCATCTCTGCCCCCCCTCCACCCCGAGACTGTAAGGTCACTGTGGGCAGAGAATGTACCTGTTGTTGTATTGTGCTCTCCCAAGCACTTAGTACAGTGCTCTGCACACAGTAAGCACTCAATAAATATGACTGAATGAATGAATTGTTCTTCTACTTTCTGCACTAAAAAACGGTCTCCAGCGCAGTCTAGAGCACTGCTTTTCCAGGAGATATTGTACTCATCCAGCACTTAGTAGGGTGCACTGCACACAGCAGGTGCTTAGTATAAAGTATTGACTGATTCACTGAAGTTGCTTCGTTGAATTGACCATAGAAGTCCTCATCTACCTTTTCTTCATGGGTTGGAGGATTTTATAGTAGATTCCTAAAAGAAGCAGTATGGCCTAATGGAAAGAACCTTTGCCCACACTTCCTGCCAGGATGTACATAACATCCTGGGGTTATGAAGTCCATAGGGTCTGGGGGTTTGCACAACTGTAGGACAAATGTGGGTGCATTTTTTATAGCATTTTCTTTGGAAGAATTCCAAACAACTGAACAGAGACATTGTCACTCATTCATTCGATCATATTTATTGAGCATTCATTCAATCGTATTTATTTATTCATTCATTCAATCATATTTATTGAGCGCTTACTGTGTGCAGAGCACTGTACTAAGCGCTTGGGAAGTACAAGTCGGCAACATATAGAGATGGTCCCTATCCAACAATGGGCTCACAATCTATAATGGGGAGACAGACAACAATACAAAACATGTAGACAGGTGTCAAAATCGAGCACTTACTGTGCACAGAACACTGTACTAAGGGCTTGGAAAGTACAATTTAGCAATAGAGACAATCCCTGCCCACAATGGGTTTACAATCTAGTAATAATGATGGTATTTCTTAAGTGCTTACTATGTGCTGAGCACTGTTCTAAGTGCTGGGGTAGATACAAGGCAATCAGGTTGTCCCACATGTCTTAATCTCCATTTTACAGATGAGGTAACCGAGGACAGAGAAGTTGAGCCGGCTTACCCAAGGTCACATAACAGATAAGTTGCAGAGTCGGGATTAGAACCCAGGCCCTCTGACTCCCAAGCCCATGCTCTTTCCACTAAACCACACTGCTTCATCACTCATCTCGTAATAGTATGAACAAAATAAAGAAAACCTTTTTATTCTATAGTTCCTTTCTCTATCATCTAATTCCACAAATTTAGGAGGTAAATATTTACTCAATTTACAATTTACTCGAATTCACTCTGGTAGTAAATTGTTGGTCTTGGATTAGAATTTTCTGCCTCTGTAAACTTTTCTTTAGATCGCAAACTCTTTGTGGGGAGGGGACGTGTCTACCAACTTTGTTGTATTGTATTTTTCCAAGCGCTTAATACAGTTCTCTGGAGAAGCTGCGTGGCTCATTGGAAAGCGCACAGGCTTTGGAGTCAGAGGTCATGGGTTCAAATCCCAGTTCTGCCAACTGTCAGCTGTGTGACTTTGGGCAAGTCACTTCACTTCTCTGTGCCTCAGTTACCTCATCTGCAAAATGAGGATTAAAACTGTGAGCCCCCCATGGAACAACCTGATCACCTTGTAACCTCCCCAGCGCTTAGAACAGTGCTTTGCACATAGCGCTTAACAAATACCATTATTATTATTGTTATTATTATTCTCTAAACACAGTAAGGGCTCACTAAATACTATTGATTAATTGATCTACTTGGGCATAATCCACTCTCTAATCTTCTCCGAGTTGTTTTCTTAGCCCATGAGAAACAGTGAAAGAGAAACTATTATCACCTCACCTAACACCCATGAGACGTGTCAGAGTGCTTCTCCATCTCCCCACACTCAGCCTTCATCCTTCCTCATCAGTGGTATCTACGGAGTACTTCCTGAGAGTGAAGCACTGTACTAAGTGCTTCAGAGAATGCAAGCCACACAATCACTGCCCTCCAGGAGTTTACAGTCTAATAGGGTACAAGGTAACACCCAAGTTGAAATAATGATATTTATTAACTGCTTACTGTATCAAGTACTAGTCTAAGTGATGGGGTAGATACTGGAGGGAGCAGTGTGGCTTAGTGGAAAGAGCACGGGCTTGGGAATCAGAGGTTGTGGGTTCTAATCCCAGCTCCCCCACTTGCTTGCTGTGTGACTTTAGGCAAGTCACTTCTCTGTGCCTCAGTTGCCTCAACTGTAAAATGGGGATTAAGACTGTGAGCCCCCCATAGAACAACCTGATTACCTTGTTTCTACCCCAGTGCTTAGAATAGTGCTTGGCACATAGTAAGTGCTTAACAAATACCATTATTATTACTATTATTACAAGTTATTTAGATTGGATGCAGTCTGTGTCCCACATAGGGCTATAATCTAAGGAGGAGAGTCAACAGGTATTTTATCTCCATTTTATAGGTGAGGGGCCTGAGGCTCAGAGAAGTGAAGGGACTTGCCCAAGGCTACACAGCAGACAAGTACCACAGGCTGGACTAGAACCCAGGACTTTCTGTTTCCCAACCTCCTGCTCTTTCCACTAGGCTACACTGTATCTCCCTCCCAGACCTTCCTCCTTTCCATTAAACTGCTTTCTTCATCTTCAGGTTTAAACCTTTTGTACAAATCCTTCCAGGAAGTTTTTTGCTGATGAAACAGAAGGAAGTATGGGCTCCCTTGAAAGGGTAGTTGAAAATTTAAAAGTCCAAATGAAACATTTGGCGTGTTATTTTTTTTTTTCTAATGAAAAACAAACAATTAATTTCTTAGCCGACTGTTCCTGGGCTCCACCCAGAGTGTTGCTAGTGACTGTGCAAACCCCTTCCTTTGGGGAGACACCCTGCCACCCTTCCCCTTCCCCTCTCAGGCCCAGTAGCACTGGGAAGGGAATGTGTCTGTTTACTGTTATATTGTACTTTCCCAAGTGCTTAGTACAGTACTCTACACACAGTAAGTGCTCAATAAATATGACTGACTGACTGACTGAATGAATTTGTTGCTAAGCCCATCCATTGCCCTGCTGAATGCACTGTGGATTCGATATAGCTATAATTCTATTTATTCAGATGGTATTGACACCTGTCTACTTGTTTTGTTTTGTTGTCTGTATCCCCCTTCTAGACTTTAAGCATGTTGTTGGGTAGGGACCTTCTCTGTATGTTGCCTATTTGTACTTCTCAAGTGCTTAGTACAGTGCTCTGCACATTTTCCAAGTTCTACTGAAGCAGCATGGCTCAGTGGAAAGAGCACGGGCTTTGGAGTCAGAAGTCATGGGTTCAAATCCTGGCCCTGCTACTTGTCAGCTGTGTGACTTTGGGCAAGTCATTTAACTTCTCTGTGCCTCAGTTACCTCATCTGTGAGCTCCCAGTGGGACAACCTGATCACCTTGTAACCTCCACAGCACTTAGAACAGTGCTTTGCACATAGTAAGCACTTAATAAATGCTATCATTATGAATAATTAATTAATATTATTAATTATCATTATTATTATTAGTGGTGTTTCTTGTTCAACAGCCTTTGGTAAACTTAGAAGTCTTCTCTCAGTATGTCTTTTACCCTACTTTTCTTCCACACTGAAAGGACAAATCATTTAAAAGTGAATTGTAAATTTTCCATCATTTTTTTATGGGGTGTTGTACCCAGTTTGACCCCAGTGCTCCTGCAGGCAATAATTTAAGGTATCTTTAAGAGCAATGGTTGGGACAAAGTCATACCCAAGTCTGACACCATACAGGAGTCCGTCAGGGTTCCGTAGCAGGCATGAACCCCAAGGCTGCTTTGGCTACATTACCTGCCATGAGTCAGATTGGAAAATATCTGGTTGGACTTGTCATGAAAAGAAGCAGTGTAGTATAATGTAAAGAGCACAGGACTGAGAGTCAGGAGATTTGGGTTCTAATCCTGGAATCTTGGGCAAATACCTTAACTTTTCTGTGCCTCAGTTAGCTCATCTATAAACTGGAAATAAAGCACCTATTCTCCCTCAGCCTGTAAGCCCTATGTGGGACAGGGATTTTGTTCGATCTGCTTATATTAAGCATACTGTGTAGACCCCTGTACGTAGCATAGTACTTGACATGCCCTAAAAACAAATACCACATTCATTATTCTTGGATTGCCTAACCTTCACTATTCCCTCCTAAATAGCCCCAACTAACGGTACCCAAAGTTCCCCACTGCTGTCATCCTGCTCCTAAATTTGCACCCCCAATCAATCAATCAATCAATCAATCAATCATATTTATTGAGCGCTTACTGTGTGCAGAGCACTGTACTAAGTGCTTGGGAAGTACAAGCTGGCAACATATAGAGACAGTCCCTACCCAACAGTGGGCTCACAGTCTAGAAGGGGGAGACAGAGAACAAAACCAAACATACTAACAAAATAAAATAAATAGAATAGATAGGTACAAGTAAAATAAATAAATAAATAGAGTAATAACTATGTATATACATATATACAGGTGCTGTGGGGAAGGGAAGGAGGTAAGATGCGGGGGATGGAGAGGGGGACGAGGGGGAGAGGAAGGAAGGGGCTCAGTCTGGGAAGGCCTCCTGGAGGAGGTGAGCTCTCAGTAGGGCCTTGAAGGGAGGAAGAGAGCTAGCTCGGCGGATGGGCAGAGGGAGAGCATTCCAGGCCCGGGGGATAACGTGGGCTGGGGGTCGATGGCGGGACAGGTGAGAATGAGGCACGGTGAGGAGATTTTAGTGATGCTGTGAAGGTGGGGCCGACAGAATTTGGTGATTATATGTAGGTTGAATGAGAGAGAGGAGTCAAGGATGACGCTAAGGTTATGGGCTTGTGAGACAGGAAGGATGTTGATACTGTCTACAGTGATAAGAAAATCATGGGGAGGATAGGGTTTGGGTGGGAAGATAAGGAGCTCTGTTTTGGACCTGTTAAGTTTGAGGAGACAGGAGGACATCCAAGTAGAAATGTCTTGAAGGTAGGAGATGAGAGACTGTAGAGTGGGAGAGAGATCAAGACTGGAGTTGTAGATTTGAGTATCATCTGCACAGAGGTGATAGTTGAAGCCATGGGTGTGAATGAGTTCTCCAAGGGAGTGGGTGTAGATAGGAATAGAAGGGAAGCCAGAACTAAACCTTGAGGGACCCCCACAGTTAGGGAGTGGGAGGCAGAGGAGGAGCTCACAAAGGAGACCGAGAATGACTGGCCTGAGAGATAAGAGGAGAACCAGGAGAGGACAGAGTCAGTGAAGCCAAGGTTGGTTAAAGTTTCCAGTAGAAGGGGATGGTCCACAGTGTAAAAAGGCACCTGAGAGGTCTAGGAGGATTAGGATGGAGTACAGGCCATTGGATTGGGCAAGAAGGAGATCATTGGTGAACACTGAGAATTATTCACAAAGCTGACTGATCATTATTTTTTAATATAAAAGAAACTGGAGAACTCTCTGTGGCTCTTGAAGTTTGAATTTTGTTTGCACACCTAAATATCCAGAAAAGACCGTTCCCTCCTGCCCAATATTTTGAATTCAGCTTCTGGACATCCAGAAATCCTGTGGCTTATTGAGCATTACTGTTTGGTAGAGGAAAACACAAGGAACAATCTGGCCAACTTTTGCTGAGAGATGGAGAGATTTGTAGGATTTGGAGGAAGGGAGAAGCAGAGACATTTCCCTAGGGAGGATATAGTACTTTGGTGACAGAGTGTGTGTGAAACCCGATCAGGCAGCTATTAGTAAAGCACAGTTAGGATGAACTTACCACATTCTTACTGATGTACTTCAATCATGACTTCCCCCTTCTCTACTTTGTATTTAAGAAGCTGATATTCTTTATGAACTTATCTAAATTCCTACAAGAGAACCGACAGTTCATAGACAAAAAACCTCCTATTACTGTGTCATTTATAGAAATGTTAATGAAAAAATGTGAAGGACAACATGATTATAGGGGTGATTTAGTAGTGCTGTGTTTAAGGTTGTCTCAGCCTTTAATTATGAACTACTTATTTCATCTAACTATTTTTTTGTTTAAATCTCTTTTTTTCTCCCAGATAAATTTGGTGCACATTTTTTCTCCCTTGTTGAGAGCTTGAATGACAAGACCCAAGATATTTAATTAAAAATGGGGAAAATTGGAGGGCAGTTTCCACCTCTTCAACCTCTTTGCTTCTTCCTTCTATCAGCGCTTAGAACAGTGCTTTGCACATAGTAAGCGCTTAACAAATACCATCATTTTTATTATTAAAGTAATACATTTTTTGTTCCAACCTTTATATTTAGCTAGTATCAGCTGCAGTAAGATAATGCCTGCTGGGATTATGCCATCAGTGGGCGAAGTTTCCAAGTGAAGTACCTCCTAGGATGTCTTGGGTGGTAGACCTGCTCAGCAGGAATTCTGAAAATCACTGGCTTTATGGGCAACAGTGACTCCTGAGTGCACTATCCTAGCCAAGAGGCCTTCTTCCCTGATTAAACCCTCATTTCCTCTTCTCCCACTCCTTTCTGCGTTGCCCTTGTATTAGATTTGCTCCTTTGATTCACCCCTCTCTCAGTCCCACAGCACTTATGTATGTAACCTTAATGCATTTATTTATATTAATATCTGTTTCCCTCTCTAGAATATAAACTTGTCACGGGCTGGGAATGTGCCTATCACCACTGCTCTGAGAATTTACTAGACTAAGGACGTTGGCTGGTTTTCCAACCCGTAGTTTTTGACCAATCCATGAGGTGTGTCCTGGGGCATGGAGAGCATCAATCTGAGAGAGATTTGGAGAGTAGTAGTAGGAAAGAAGTTTGGCTGCAGGAAGCTGGGGCTGGCTGGTAGAGCCAGGACCATCACGACCAAATTTATTACCCATCTTCTTGCCCCTTCTCCTTGAAACTCCTTTTGGTCACCCTTCCCACCACCCTCACCATTGCAGGGGATGGACAAGGGGTCGATACATTTCTAGACTGTAAACTTGTTGCAGGCAGAGAATATGTTTATGGTTGTATTGTACTCTCCCAAACACTCAGTACAGTGCTCTACACACTTCTGATGATTTTGACACCTGTCTACATGTTTTCTTTTGTTGTCTGTTTCCCCCTTCTAGACTGTGAGCCTGTTGTTGGGTAGGGACTGTCTCTATATGTTGCCGACCTGTACTTCCCAAGCACTTAGTTCAGTGCTCTGCACACAGTAAGCGCTCAATAAATATGATTGAATGAATGAATGAAGTGCTCAAAAGATATGCTTGATTGATAGATTGAACAGCTTCCCAGTCTAAACTGCTACAGCACAGCACTGATAACATTGGCCATTAATGGGCTTTGAATATAACATTTTTGAGTGTACCTTATACATTCATTCATATTAATTAAATGCTTACTGTGTGCAGAGCACTGTACTAAGCGCTTGGGAGAGTACAATGCAATGATAAACATATTCTCTGCCCGCAACAAGTGTACAGTCTAGAAATGTATCGTCCCCTTGCCCATCCCCTGCATTGGCGAGGTGGTGGGAAGGGTGACCAAAAGGAGTTTCAAGGAGGGGGGGCAAGAAGATGGATAATAAATTTGGTCGTGATGGTCCCGACTCTACCAGCCAACTCCCAGCTTCCTGCAGCCAAATTTCTCTTCTACTACTACTCTCCAAATCTCTCTCAAACTGATGCTCTCCATGCCCCTATGACAAACCTCAAAGATTGGTCAAAAACTATGGGGCGGAAAACCAGCCAATGTCCTTAGTCTAGTAAATTCCCAGAGCAGTGGTGATAGGGTACCACTGTAGGGCCCTTGTAATATCTTGTGAGGATAAATATGCAGGCTTTTAGGATTGATTCTGGAAG
Source organism: Tachyglossus aculeatus (assembly GCF_015852505.1). Taxonomy (NCBI): domain Eukaryota; kingdom Metazoa; phylum Chordata; class Mammalia; order Monotremata; family Tachyglossidae; genus Tachyglossus; species Tachyglossus aculeatus. The sequence continues at coordinate 23,375,622 of NC_052067.1, forward strand.
GACTTGTCACGGTCTGACAAACATGGTAAATGGGAGCCATTAGGAGCAGGCTTGGTGCTTGTCTAGAGAGCTAGCTCTGAGAAAACTTCCTCTCCGCAGCCTGAGTGCTCTGTTATTTGCCACTGGCAGGTTTATCATGGCTGCACTCTTTTCTTTTCTGGGAGTGGGAGGACAGAAGCATACTAGCTAAATTGCTGAGGAACTCAATCTAAAGATCAGCCTTATCAGAAGTACTGTACCTGGAGGGCATATGCCAGGGTCCTGTAACCCAGTGAGATGGAGAGTCAGTCAGCAGTCAGGTTCCAGCATTTTGGTAAAGCTAATCTCAATTACTAAGGTGTTCTGCTCACATTAGTAATTTTGATGGCCACACTTGTGTGCCCTATGAGGATGTTTCTGTATGCGAGCGTGTGTGTGGGTAATGTCTGTGTCCATCTATCTCTGATATATATTCATTTGTTTTGGCTTATTTTCTGCTGAAACAAGGTAGACAGCTGACAGGGCATTGAAGAAATATCATCTGTCATTCTCATTCTGGAAGAACATGGAACAGACAGTGTTTTAGTGTTAGTGAGGGAATAGGTTTCAACACTTTTTCAGAGAGACAGGAAAATGTTTTGGTGTTGGGGAAGGAAGAGAGACCAGGAAAGCTTTCTGTCCCAAAGGATTCCTAGAGTTCTCAGTAGAGTGTGTGTGTTTGTGGTGACCGAGGGATATGTACTTCTTTGTTGTTCAGCTACTTTCTGTCCTCTCTATATCAAACCGAAGAAAGTAAACACTGTACCAAAAAAGGAGGCACTCTGAATAATTAAAGGTTTTCCCTTTGTTTTATTTGATCCATTTCTCTGATGGCACAGCAGCCACTTAGTTACTCCCATGCTGGGTGAAAGATGCAACACTATATCTTTGGCACAAACTGAGGCGATTTAAGAGAAAAAAATATTTTAACGAAGATTTATGAGGTGATTTATCTTGGTTTTTAATAAACCAGGAAAGAAATGTACAAAAGAGAAACACAAGAGGAGGAAAAACCCCAAGTGAAATCACTTGGAGAAGAAAGCCTCTTGCTGAGGTAAATAATAACAAGACACTGCATCTTCAGGCCCCAAATGAGGCATTTACCTCTAAGTGTGGGGTTATTCAATAGTCCCCATTTTGCTTTTTCCTGAAGGGGACTCCTTTTGTGTCCCCATTCCTTTCTATTTCTACAACTACATTCCCCATACCTCATAATCCATAGCAAGCATTTGTTTTTCACAATATTTTCAGGTTTCCACGTTCTTTCTGCCTTTTCAGTGGAAATGAATGTTAGCCCTAGTCCTTTTTCTTTCCTAGCACCACATTTAATTCCTACTTCTTATCCCATTTCTGACCTTTCTGCAGCCAGCAGGGTCTCCTCACCCTGAGAATCTGCACATAAACAACAGTGAGCATCAGGAATCCTGAGACAGCATTTAGAGGAACACTGGTTTAGGCAGGTAAAGGATTTAGAGGCAGGACACTTGATCTATGCTTTAACATCCGAGTTTTTAAAATGAGGATGAGCCAAGCCCCTTACCTCAAAGGGATGGTGGGAGGATTAAAGGAGATGAAATCTGACATATACTTTGACTTTAAATGCACGATTTTCTTTTTTGGGTACATGCACCGAGAATCTTTATTCATGATGCATTTCTGGATTTGAATCTGTTGTGGTAACATTTTTTTGCAAATTCCGTAAAAGTTCATGTAGATCTTGGCAAGGTAAAAGAGCAAATGCATGACCAAGCCTACTCTCTTAGTGGTAGGAGGTGCTTCTTCTAGCTTTTGAATATGATGATTCAGTTGGATTCAGTTTGCCAAGTGCCTGACATCCAGTTAGTGGACTGTCAACTTGTAAATGGGGTTCTGAAAATGAGGAGCTGCCCTTCATTTTTCTCTTAAGGTGTAGTCATCTCTCTTTCCAGTTTATTAAAATACCTTCTTGTCTCAGGAGAGCAGCAGAAGCGGCTGGGATAGATATGTGGCCTGTTGTCAAAATTGAAGTTTTTATCTGAGGATTGAGAAGCAAGCCTAGTTATTACTGCTTTGCACGCCTTACTTTCATACATAGGTCAATGTGACACAAAGTTTGTATGTATTCTGTGCGTATTGGCCATTTCAGAATTAGGCCAGGCATATATCTTGTAAGGAATGATCTTTGTTTTGAATCTGCATGAGGCAAACCTAACCTTGGACACCAAGCTAACATAAGCGGTTTGGCCCCAGGCACAAAGATAATTTTGCATTCAGATACCTTCTTTCCTTCTACAGCCCAGCCCGTACCCTCGGCTCCTCTGCCGCTAACCTCCTCACTGTGGCTCATTCTCGCCTGTCAATCAATCAATCAATCAATCAATCAATCGTATTGAGCGCTTACTTTGTGCAGAGCACTGTACTAAGCGCTTGGGAAGTACACATTGCTAACATGTAGAGACAGTCCCTACCCAACAGTGGGCTCACAGTCCCACCGTCAACCCCCGGCCCACGTCCTCCCCCTGGCCTGGAATGCCTTCCCTTCGCACATTCACCAAGCTAGCTCTCTTCCTCCCTTCAAAGCCCTACTGAGAGCTCACCTCCTCCAGGAGGCCTTCCCAGACTGAGCCCCCTCCTTCCTCTCCCTCTCCCCATCCCCCTCACCCTACCTCCTTCCCCTCCCCACAGCTCCTGTATATATGCTTGTACAGATTTATTACTCTATTTTACTTGTACATATTTACTATTCTATTCATTTTATTTTGTTAATATGTTTTGTTTTGTTGTCTGTCTCCCCCTTCTAGACTGTGAGCCCGTTGTTGGGTAGGGTCTGTCTCCATATGTTGCCAACTTGTACTTCCCAAGTGCTTAGTACAGTGCTCTGCACACAGTAAGCCCTCAATAAATACCATTGAATGAATGAATGAAATACCTCTAGTTCCATCTTCAAGGCTACACAAGTAAACCCATCAGCTAATATCCATGATCCACAGACTACATTTTTGTCTGCATGAAAAACCCTGCTTCTTTTTCTGTCTGTTATCCTGGGTTTCTGGAATCTAGAAAGCTGGTAGTAGGGTAGGAGTTGAAGAGACCCTTGACCCTGTCCACTCAATCAATCAATCTTATTTATTGAGCGCTTACTGTATACAGAACACTGTACTAAGAGCTTGGGAGAGTACGATATAAGCCAATCTGAGGAAAAGCAGGTAAAACTGGAGACTGGATTTGCGGATGTTGTTTTTGCTGTTTTCTTTAAGGTGTGGGGGTCAGAGTATATGGCACTCTTTCTCAAATGGGAATGATGGCAGAAGGTAAAAAGGACAAATGCTGGTGCATTTCCTGTTGCTTCCAGGTATGAATAATAATAACTGTGGTATTTCATTCACTCATTCATTCATTCAATCATATTTATTGAGCGCTTACTGTGTGCAGAGCACTGTACTAAGCGCTTGGGAAGTACAAGTTGGCAACATATAGAGACGGTCCCTACCCAACAGCGGGCTCACAGTCTAGAAGGGGGAGACAGACAACAAAACAAAACATATTAATAAAATAAAATAAATAGAACAAATATGTACAAATAAAATAAATAAATAGAGTAATAAATATGTACAAACATATATACATATATACAGGTGCTGTGGGGAGGGGAAGGAGGTAAGGCAGGGGGGATGGGGAGTAGGGGGGTATTTGTTAAGCACTTAGTATATGCCAAGTACTGTACTAAGCACTGGAGTAGGTACAATACAATTCAATCTAATCAGACATAATCTCTGCCCTCTGTGAGGCTCTGTGGCCTACTGGAAAGAGCATGAGCCTGAAAGTCAGAAGGATCTGGGTTTTAATCCCAGCTCTACCATGTGTCTGCTGTGTGACCTTGGGCAAGTCACTTAACTTCTTTATGCCTCTATTCCCTCAGCTAATAATAATCATAATAATAATAATGATGGCATTTATAAAGCACTTACTATGTGCAAAGCACTGTTCTAAGTGCTGGGGAGGATACAAGATTATCAGGTTGTTCCACATGGGGCTCACAGTCTTACTCCCCATTTTACTGATGAGGTAACTGAGGCACAGAGAAGTCAAGTGACTTACCCAAGGTCACACAGCCGACAAGCAGAGGAGCCGGGATTAGAACCCATGACCTCTGACTCCAAAGTCCACGCTCTTTCCACTGAACCACGCTGCTTCTCTGTAAAATGGGGATTAATACTGCGAGTCTCATGTGGAACAGAGATTGCATCCAACTTGATTTGCTTGTATAATAAAAGTGGCATGTATTAAGCGCCACCTATGTGCAAAACACTGTTCTAAGCACTGGGGAGGATACAAGATTATTAGGTTGTCCCACGTAGGGCTCACAGTGTTACTCCCCATTTTACTGATGAGGTAACTGAGGCACAGAGAAGTCAAGTGACTTGCCCAAGGTCATACAGCCAGCCGACAAGCGGCGGAGCCGGGATTAGAACCCATGGCCTCTGACTCCCAAGCCCAGGCTCTTTCCACTAGCAACGCTGCTTCTCTTGCATCCACCCCAGCACTTTGTACGATGCCTGGCACATAGTATGTGCTTAACAAATACCACTAATTGTCATTATTCACAACCCAAGGGGGAGGGAGAATAGACCTTTGATTCCCAATTTACAGATGAGGAACCTGAGGCACAGAGAAGTTAATGGACTTGTCCAGGGTCTCACAGCAGTGTACAGTATCTTTTTAAAGCAATAATACTTGTGATATTTGTTAAGTGCCTACTATGTGCCAAGCGCTACGAAGTTCTGGCATAGATGTGATACAATCAGATCAGACATAGCCCCTATTTCACATGAAACTCCCCATCTAAGGGATCTCCCAGTTAAAGGGAACCTCAAAGCCTGACTCTCAACATCTAAGGGACATCCCACCTAACCCCTGTGCCCATATAATACATCTGGGTAGTCGACAATCCCAATTCAACACAGTCATTAAATGCCAGGAGGCATTAGCAGTGCAAGAGAGCTCAAAATGGAAAGTCCACAGTGCTGGGGCTAGTGCTTTGCACATAGTAAGCGCTTAACAAATGCCAACATTATTATTATTATTATTATAGGGAAGTAGATGGAAGTTCTGGAAGTAGAAAAATTTCTTTTAAAAGGATAAGTAGTGTGGCCTAGTGGAAAGAGCCTGAGCCTGGGAGTTAGAGAATCCGGGTGCCAATCCTGGCGCTGCCACTTGCCTGCTGTGTGACCTTGGGCGAGTCACTTAACTCCTCTGTGCCTCAGTTTCCTCAAATGTAAAAGGGGAATCTGATACGTGTTCTCCCTCCTACTTCAACTGAGCCCCATGTGGGGCAGTAACTATGTCTGCACTGATTAACTTGTATGCAACCCGGCACTTAATAAATATTATTAATTATTATTGTTATTGTCTATATTGTATATACTGTCTATATTGTCTATATTGTATATACAATACAATTATTGTATTTATTGCCTATATATATATTGAATCTCCATTAAGTGACTCTAGTTTCCAGAGTTGTGGTGGTCACCGGAATCATAGTAACTTGATAAAGCGGCAAGCATTACTGAGACACTCTAGAAAGAGATACCAGCTTGAGGAGGTGGCCATAAACTGTTGGCATAGCAAGGCTGAGCAACAGGAAAACATTTAATATCACTGCGATATTAAAAAGCACTGCCCTTTTACCACTTAGTTTTGATCCTGCTGGCAAGTACACATGACTGTTATATCTTGCAAGTCTGCCAGTTGACGGCAAATGGATTTCTAGCCAACAGACCAAGGATATTAATCTATTGAATCCAAATCACCACAGGACCCAAATTGGCTGAGAAATAACTCTAATCCAGAGTATGCTGAGGTTAAAGGTTTGGAATCTGTGATTTACCATTATTATACTTGGTATTACTCAGGGTATTTTTCCCAAGAAAATCGAGTTGCTGTTGCTACTCTAATTTTTTTTATATTTTGCCCTTAGCTGAGTTATGAATGCTATCTGCTGCTTAGATTTAGTTTTCATTTTCATCAGTTTCGTGTCAAGCCATTTGTGATCAGATGAATCAGACACTGACAAATGAATATGTTATTTCCCACTTGATGAAATCGGCCCCATTGTTTTGGTGTGGGTATGCATATTTGCATTTTCATAGTTCAGTCCAAGCCCAGAGTAATGAATATTGTAATTGTTACTGAAATAGCTGCATAGCTGTGTTCAATGCCATTGTTTGTATGGTTCAGGGTTCTGATGTCTTTCTTTAAAAAAAAAAATTAGCACAGTGCTAAGCTCTTACATGAGTATAAACAAAACACTGGGCGGTATGAACTGGGTCATGGAGCACAAGGTGAAAGAAATTATTCTAATGCTCTGTGTGGATCTTGGTATTATACTGTGTTTACATTTCCCGACTTACTCCTGCAGCTTCATTTAGAAAAGGACATTGGGAGTGAGAAACATACTGGGGAGACCATGAATTAGACTGTTGCCTTCTGGCCAGACTGCACTTCAATCGTAGTAGAGTGATGAAAAGCTAGTTTGCTTCTAGAGCAGATACAATCTTGGTCTCACCCTCAATCCCTTGATGTCTTTCAGCTCCCACATTTAATCTACTGCCAATTCCTTCCAGGTCTCCCTACACGACATCTCCCCGACTGGCTTCTTTCTCTCTGGTCAAATAGGCTATCACCTCATATCACAGCTAGAGTATTGCATCAGCTTCCTCACTGGCCGTATCGTAGCTAGACTATATCATCACTGGCCACCCAGTCTCCAGGCTCTCTCCACTACAGTTTTTTTTTTAGGGCATTTATTAAGTGCTTACTATGTGCAAAGCACTGTTCTAAGCGCTGGGGAAGTTCCAAGGTGATCAGGTTGTCCCACGGGAGGCTCACAGTCTTCATCCCCATTTTACAGATGAGGGAACTGAGGCACAGAGAAGTGAAGTGACTTGCCCAAATTCACACAGTTGAGAATTGGCGGAGCTGGGATTTGAACCCATGACCTCTGACTCCAAAGCCCACGCTCTTTCCACTGACACACCACTGTGTGAATTATATTTTTGAAGCACTGCTTGGCATACATCTCTCTGCTCCTCAAAACCCTCCTCTTCTTCCTCGGGATCAGTCAAAAACTCTTTACAATCCTTTTCAAGGTTCCCAACTGACTCTCTCCATCTTACATATCTGCTCTCTTCACCTGCTGTATCTCAGCTCACTGTCTTTGTTCCTCTAGACTGCAAGCTCTTTGTGGGCAGGGAATGTGTTGTTGTATTGTATCCTTCCAAGTGCTTAGTACAATGCTTTGCACACAGTAAGGGCTCAGTAAATACAATTGAAAGAATGAATGCTTTTAAGCACACCTTCTAACTGTACTTCATTTTGACTATCCAGCCTCCATCTTCTCACTCTTTGCCATCCCCTCAGCCCGGCTGAGGTCTGACAGACCACAGCCCTTCCCATTTCAAAGTCCTCCTAGTGTCCCACCTGCTCCAATTAATTTCCAACAGCCCAAATGGTATCAAGAGAAGCAGCGTGGCTCGATGGAAAGAGCATGAGCTTTGGAGTCAGAAGTCATGGGTTCAAATCCTGACTCCGCCAATTGTCAGCTGTGTGACTTTGGGCAAGTCACTTAACTTCTCTGTGCCTCAGTTACCTCATCTATAAAATGGGGATTAAGACTGTGAGCCCCCCGTGGGACAACCTGATCACCTTGTAACCTCCCCAGCGCTTAGAACAGTGCTTTGTACATAGTAAGCACTTAAAAAATGCGATCATTATTATTACTATTATTATTTCACCAATTGATCAGTCAAGGGTATTTACTGAGGCTATGTGCAGAGCACAGTACTAAGTGCTTGGGAGAGTACAATGCGACAATTAGCAAACACATTCCCTGCCCATAATGAGCTTGCAGTTTAGAGGGATGAGCTTTTGCTCTAGAGTCACCAGTCATCTCTATACATGTAGTTATTCATTCCTATCCTCAGCACTTGTATACAAATGTTGATTCAGTTTGCTTACCTGTTATTCTAATAACTATTTTTGTAAATATTTTTATGTTTATCTCATTGCTTAAAGGGTAAGCTCCTTGTGGGCAGGAGACCTGCATTTTTTTCTGTTACATCTGCTCAAGTGCTTAGTTCAGCATCTTGCCTTAAGTGTGTGCTCAATAAATACTATCACTATTACTACTGCCTCTTCTGAGCAACTCAGTGCAGTCTCCAACTCCCCCATTTCTATCCTAAATTCCACATACCGGAACTTTTGCTCTATTCGGCCCACTCTGTCGATAGATCTAGTCACCAGCCTCTGTATTATAACTTCAAAACATTAAGTTGCCCTTCATCCCTACTCCCAGCCTTCTCTTTCCCAGGATAACCATCCTTAATCCTTTAGCCTTTCCTCATAGATCTTAATTTCCAATTCATTAATCATCCTTTTATCTCTCTTCTGAACCATCTCCAAATAGCCCCATCACCTTGAGGTTCCTCGCCTTGACTACAGTTTGCAGAGGAGGATTCAGAGTGAGTGAATTGCACAGAATCTGTGAGGTTTCTCATCTGTAAAGATCTGAAAAATGTGTCCTTAACTGGTCTGGGAGGAAGGGTTATCTAATCCTTTCATTTTTAAAACTTTTACTGGGTCTTTTAGAAATACAGGAAGAATAAAACTTTGTGGTTACTTCACTTCTTGGCTCCAGTTGCCATCCCTGAATCCAGTGAAGACAGACAGTCATTAAGGACTGCTGGGGACCTGTGGGAAATTAAAAAATGGACACACAAACAAAATTGGGATTACTTGGGAATGGCAGGTGTGATAGAAAAAAACGCCGGATCATAGTGGATCCTGAGCAAAGCGTGTTTCAGCAATGTGGTGGTGTTATAAAAACAAGCATGATAGTGGGGTGTGTATATAGGGATAAAAATAATATACTCACCCCCCGTTGTACCTGTGGTACAGTTTTTATTGTGCCCAATTCTGGTATTCAGATTTTAAGGATGAAACAAACTTGCGGAGTGTATAAAGGGGAACCATGGTGAACAAAGAGAAGATTACCAAAAGAAGCTGTGGAACTGTCTTTCTCCCTTTTTAAAAAAGACTGTGGGATTAAATGTAGGGGACAAAGTGGTGGGGGTGGGAAAGGATGAAGGCTCAAAGAAACCTTGTGTTTCCTATGATTGTATGGTCTTAAGTTGATTTAGACAGATGTTGTTATGGTCCATAGTATTGCATCCCGGGGAAGAGAGGAGAGCAGCATTTCTACCTTGCAGGAGAGAAAATCAGAAAAAGAGCAGCTGAAGGGAACTTGAATGAGTCGTAAAGAGTTGTCAGCAGAATTTTTTATGGAACTCATGACACTTGATGCCCAGTTAAGTTTCTAAGGTTCTCCAAAATGAGTTCCTACTGCTTTAAAAAAAAAATCCTTCGGCCTGGCATTGCACGTGTGTAGAGGAAAAGGTCTATTTCCAACTAAGTATATGCCATATATGGAGGCAATACTTTGGATAATTTAGTTTGGCTTTGTTCAAGGAGAGAAAATAGTGAATATATTAAAGCATCTTCGTCTAATGTTGGTGTAACTCAAGGGCAATGACTGACTTTAAACACAGATACAGGAAAAACAAATATTGCAAAGAAGATATTTATGAATCAACCTATCTAGAGTAGCAAGAAAAACAACCCCAGATGCTTGAAAGAGAAGTATCTCTTGTAACTGAAAAAAGGGCTGGACACAACCTTTGTAACTCAGCTCAATATTACAATCATTAAGAAATTAAAACCATTATTCTCTGGAAGCACCATTCACCCACCTAGCAACAAGCACAATGGAAGGATTTATAGGGCTTTTTTTTCAGGAACTGAAGTGTGATTTCACCTGTGCTTTGAAAAGATTTTCTTTTCCTCAGGACATATGCAGGGTTTTTGTTTCATTTAGAGCCTTGTAAATCTTTGGCACTTGGGCAGTATTGTATGTGTAGTGATTCTCACATCATCCCTGGAAGGTAGACAAGCAGAAAGTCCTAGATTGGGTTGAACCTGTATTAATTCTCATACGCTGGGAGGCAAAGAAGCAGTGTGGTCTAGTGCATAGAGCGTGGGCCTTGGAATCAGAGGACCTGAGTTCTAAACCTGGTTCTGCCACTTGTTTGCTGTGGGGTCTCTGGCAAGTCACATTACTTCTCTGGGCTGCTGTTACCTCATCTGTAAAATGGGGATTAAGACTGTGAACTCTTTATGAGACAGGGACTGTGCCCAACCTGATTAGCTTGTATATACCCCAGAACTTAGTACAGTGCCTGGGACATAGTAAGTGCTAACAAATACCATTAAAAAAAAAGATAAGCAGATAAAATGTATGATTTTCCTTAGTTGAGATACAGAGCCCCTGACAAACCATCTCTCAGGGTGCAGCAACACCTAGTCCTTTTCTCTGCTTAGCCGTGAACTGGGAGGGAGGCTAGGGGAGAGGAACCAATGATTTCCCTTTTTTGTTGTTTCTAAAAGTAAAGTTAATGCTTAAAGGTTTCCCCCTGGGGTCCACGGCCCCATGGACTCAGTCCCTGAGAAAAAAACTTGCTCTGCAGGGAATGATCCCTCAGAATGAACTTTCAGGTTAGAGGGGAAAAAATGGAGAAAGTCATAACCTGTAGTTCAAAGAAAGTCATTGCCCAGCTTTGCCTCTCAGCCAAGTTAGCTGCCATTTGGGTACAATAGACTGCAGGTCACCGCTCCTTAGATGGTGATTGTAGTAGCCATAATTTGGGTGATCAATCCTAAATCCTATAGGATGCCAGTGGTGGAGCTAAATTCAAAATGGATCCCACAGCCTCTGTAGTGTCATTTCTAAAACTAAGCCTAAACCCAAGGCTCTACTCTGAGCGTCCATGTAGCCCACCAATGCCCGGCTGGGATGGCAGCCTATTGCCAGTTATCTGGGCCCAGGGATTTGGTGAAAGCCATGATAGTGGGAGGAGAGTAAGTGATTCCAGGGGACATCTTTTGGATGATCACACCTGAACCTGCCATTCAATTCTCACATATATCCCAGCCACAGGTGAATCTGGGGGTTCAATGAGAAGTCTCACGGAATTCAATGGGATTAAGACTTATGGGGGACATGGACTGTGTCCAACTTGATAAACTTGTATCTACCTCAGAGCTTAGTACAGTGACTGGCACATAGTAGGCACTTAACAATAATAATAATTATTATTATTATGGTAATTTGTCAGCAGCATTTTTTATGGAACTCATGACACTTAGTAGTAAGTTAAGTAAGTTAAGCACTTACTATGTGCCAAGCACTGTTCTAAGAGCTGGGGTACATAGGAGATGCAGGATGGCATAGTGGATAGAGCATGGACCTGGGTATCAGAAGGTCATGGGTTCTAATCCTGACTCCTCCATATGTCTGCTCTGTGACCTTGGGCAAGTCACTTAACTTCTCTATGTCTCAGTGACCTCATCTGTTAAATGAGGATTGAGACTGTGAACCCCAAATGGGCCAGGGACTATGTCCAACCCGATTTGCTTGTACCTACTCCAGTGCTTAGTACAGTGACTAGCACATAGTAAGAGCTTAACAAATACTATTATTATTATTATTACAGGGTAATCAGGTTGTCCCACGTGGGGCTCACAGATTTAATCCCCATTTTACAGATGAGGTAACTGAGGCACAGAGAAGTGAAGTGGCTTGCCCAAGGTCACAGAAGACAAGTGGCGAAGCTGGAATTAGAACCCACATCCTCTGACTTTCAAGCCCGTGCTCTTTCCACTAAGCCACACTGCTTAACAAATACCTTTTAAAAAAGTTCTCTTGTCCCAGGCTTCTTGCTTCAAGGTTGACACCGCTCTCATTCATTCATCTTTTATTCCTGTTTAATGAATGTCCACTATGTTCAGGCCTTCTGTTCTTTGGAGAGTACACTTGGGAGAGTAGTATAAAAGTAAAAAAAACAGCTTCCCTGGCTTTGAGGATTTTATAATCTAATGAGAAACCTAAGTTTTTTTGGCAGTTTTTCCATGGAACCCAACAACAGTAACTATTATCAACCCATACATTGTATTTATTGAACACCTACTGTGAATAAGAAAAATAATTCCACCCCCAGCCCCAGCCCCGGCCCTGTCAAAAAACCTTTCAAATCCTTATATTCTGATCATTAAATTTCAAAGGGAAGGGAGCATCTTAGCTCACATGTGACCCCAGAGGCAGATAAAAGGTGTAAAAATAGTATATGTAGAGATAGAGCAGAACCTCAAATCAATCAATTAATCAATGGCATTTATTGAATATTTAATCTGTGTGTAGCACTGTATTAAGCACTTGGGAGAGTACAGTATAACAGGGTTTGATAGTCACATTCCCTGCCCATAAAGAGTTTACCATCTAGAGGGGGAGGCAGGCACTGAAATTAATTCCGGATGTGTACATAGATGCTGATAATGCACTCAAAGTTCAGTCTTAATTGGCCTTCCTTTTATGTATTTCCCAGAGACTCCCAGAACATTTCCATTCATTCTATTTCTTGCTGAATTGTACTTTCCAAGCGCTTAGTACAGTGCTCTGCACACAGTTAGCGCTCAATAAATACAATTGATGATGATTCATTCAATCATATTTATTGAGTGCTTACTGTTTGCAGAGCACCGTTCTAAGTGCTTGGAAAGTACAATTCAGCAAGAAATAGAGACCATTCCAAGGCCAACCATACTTGCAGGCCTCCTTCCATCACACCTAGAGTGGGTCATAAATTATTACATCAACAAGTAAAGTTCAACTTCACTTTTCCAAGAAAGAAAAGGAAAGCCTTCTGGGCCACAGACATATTTTCCAGTGACGCTTAGTGCTCGAGGTAGCCAATAAACTTCCTCTCCCTTCTCCCTCTCCTTTCTCTCCCTTCACCATTTGTTTGGGTTTGGGAGTGGGAGGCCAGTGGACAGAAAGTTGAGAAGATGATTGTCTGCCAAGGGCGATATCCATGGAGGTCTGGGACTTTTTTTTTTCAACTGTATTTGTTCAGTACTTACTATGTACCAGGCATGGGTAGATACAACCTAATCAAGTTGGACACAGTGCCTGCCCACATGCAGCTCATGATCTTAATCCCCATTTTACAGGTGAGGTAACTGAGGCACCCCAACCCTCCTGGGCCCAGACTGTAAGCTCGCTCTGGGCACGGAATGGAACTGTTTACTGTCGTACTGTACCCTCCCAAGCACTTAGTACAGTGCTGTACACAAACTAAGCACTCAAAATGAATGAATGAATGAATTTTCATTCAGTCGTATTTATTGAGAGCTTACTGTACAGAACACTGTATTAAGTGCTTATAATAATAATAGTAATAATGATGGCGTTTATTAAGTGCTTACTATGTGCAAAGCACTGTTCTAAGTGCTGGGGAGGTTACAAGGTGATCAGGTTGTCCCACATGGGGCTCACAGCTTTAATCCCCATTTTACAGATGAGGTAACTGAGGCACAAAGAAGTTAAATGACTTGCCCAAAGTCACACAGCTGACAATTGGCAGAGCTGGGATTTGAACCCATGACCTCTGACTCCGAAGCCCAGGCTCTTTCCACTGAGCTACACTGCTTATGGAGCAAATGAATGAAGTGACTCGCCCAGGTTCACACAGAAGACAAGTGGAGGAGCTGGAATTAGAATCCAGATCCTTCTGACACCTAGGCCCATTCTTTATCTACTAGGCCATGCTGCTTCTCTTATTTGGGAATTCAGAGATCTGGCCATTCTAAACACTGGGTGACTTTTTAATAATAGTGATAATAATAATTACAATCATGAAACAATTATTGTGGTGTTTGTTAAGCTCTTACTATGGGCCAAGCACTATATTATCCTAAGTGCTGGGGTAGATACACGAGAATCAGATTGAACAGAGACTTTTTGTCCTCAGGCTTCATTTTGTACTTTCTCCCCGGCTCCCCAGGTAACCGAAGTGACAACCTTGACTTGACGCCCCTTCCCTCACTTCTGACTAAAATGACTCTAGGGAAGCAACGGCCTAATTGAAAATACAAGGGTGTGGGAGTTCGAGGACCTAGGTTCAAATCCCAGCTCTGTGAATTGCTTGCTTGGTGACCTTGGGCAAGCCATTTAATTTCTCAGTTTCCTCATCTGCAAGATGGAGATTCAATACCTCTTCTCTTGCCTACTTTATCTTGTATGCACCCCAGCACTTATAATAATAATAATAATAATAATAATAATAATAATAGCATTTCTTAAGTGCTTACTATGTGCAAAGCACTGTTCTAAGCCCTGGGGAGGTTACAAGGTGATCAGGTTGTCCCATGTGGGGCTCAAAGCCTTAATCCCCATTTTACAGATGAGGTAACTGAGGCCCAGAGAAGTTAAGTGACTGGCCCAAAGTCACACAGCTGACAAGCGGCGGAGCTGGGATTTGAACCCAAGACCTCTGACTCCAAAGCCCGTGCTCTTTCCACTGAGCCACGCTGCTTCCCACTGTACTGCTTAGTACAGTGCTTGGCACATAATAAGCCACCATAATATCTATTATTACTGAGACTGTGAGTCCCATGTGGGACAAGGACTGGGCCAGATCTGGCGACCTTGTATCTATCCCAGTGCTTAGTACACGAATTGGCATATAGTAAGTGCTCAACAAATAGCATCATCATCATTATTACTGTTAGCATCAAGAGCTAGACTAAGAAACTAAAGAAATCAAAAGCCCCGATTTTTCTTGTCTTAAAATGCTGCTTTGCATATCAGTCAACTAATCAATGGTACTTATCAAGTGTTAATTTTTGGCAGAGCACTGTACTGAGTGCTTGGGAGAATATAGTTCAAACAGAATTAGCAGACGTATTCCCTGTCCTTAATGAGTTTACAATCTAGGTCTTCTTGTATGTGAGCTTCTTGGGCATACACACACTCGTGGGGCATTTCCTGGGGGAAGTTTTGGGTGCACTTCATGGTATTAGTAGCCTGATGGAGTTGGAAGCATTTCTTGGAGGCACCAGGTTCTAGTTTTGCTCATTCTTCCTTGAGGATGACAGTATTAAATGAGTGAAAGAATCTGGATCAAATGTACATTCAGCCCTGCCTCATTCCACTGGTGGTGGGAAATAAATTGGGCATAATAAATGTCTTCATCTGTGACATTTCCAGCTAAGCCCTATGGAATATCCATGTGTCTCTGTGAAGTTTTCTGGGCAGCCTGGCCTGAGAGAGTGCAGGCCTATTTTTGATATCCAATGTTTTTATTCATTTAAGGGAACTATTGTAATGGTCAAATGTAAGCTGGTTTCGGGCAGGGAATGTACATGTTTATTGTTATATTGTACTCTCCCAAGTGCGTAGTACAGTGCTTTCCATACAGTAAGTGCTCAATATATATGATGGAGTGAATGAACGAATTGAATCTTGCACTGCTCCTGAACCCATTATGCCTTAAATATCTTTTTTTGCCACTCTTCTGTGGTGAAACTTAAAACCACATTATCAACACTGCATTCCCAGAATCTCAGTGTGAGGTGTTTTAGGTCCTGGATTCAAGGACTCTGGCTGGGATTTTAGTGAAGATGAGCAGTGAAATGCCACAAAAGCTGCCACTGTCTAAATAAGTAGCCCATCTTAAAAATTAAGATAGAGATCTGGATTTCATATGGTAAGAAAAGACCCTTGCTCTCCTGCGTAATAGCAGAACTGTCTGCAAATTACCTGAGATAAGAATTCAGTGTGCCAGGTGATCAATACAAACCCAAGTAAAATCTTTCTAATCTCATGGAATAGGTTCTGTGATTTATATGCATGACATTTTTTCTCTTTCTTATTACTCCAATTCTCTCTCCAAAGTTTTTATCATATCTTTCTTACACGATTAATTATTTATCATTATTATTACTATTAATACTACTACCACAAATATTAGTTCTGTGCTTATTGTGTACCAAGCCCTGGGGCAGAAACAATACAGTAAGATCGTACAAGGTGAACATTTCACATGACTCTCGGTTTAAGAGGGAGGGGGAACGTGCAGGCTTGGAAGTCAAAAAGACCTGGGTTCTAATCCCACTCTGTTACGTGTCTGCTGTGTGACAGTGGACAAGTTACTTAACTTCTCTGTGCCGCGGTTACCCCATTGGTAAAATCGGGATTAAGGGTGTGAGCTGCATGTGGGAAATGGACTGTTTCTAACCTGGTTAGCCAGAGCACATAGTAAGTGTTTAACAAATACCATAAAAACAAAACAAGCCAAGGTATTCAATTCCCATTTTGCATATGAGGAAGCTTCTGAAGCACAGAAAAGTTAAATGACTGGGCCAAGGTCACACAGAAGGTAAATGGCAAAGCCAGGATTAGAACTCAGGTTATCTGACTCCTGGTCCTGTGCTCTTTCCACTAGGCCATGCTGTTTCCTTTCCTATTTGGGAGTAGATAGGGAGTACCCATTTATACACATCCAAAATGACATGACTCCCAACTCCATCTCCAACCCTGACATTCCTCTCTAGACTGTAAACTCATTATGGGCGGAGAATGTATCTTTTATATTGTACTTTCCCAAGCACTTAGTAAGCGCTCAATAAATAAGATTGATCGATTGATTCATCTGTTCTCTGTTAACACACTTCTTCCTGTCTCTGGGTCAAACTCCACCCCAACACCAAAAATGGAACTCCTTTTCATCCTTGCTGCTAGTCTTTCCCTACCCTATCCTACCCAACGTGCAACAACATGAATAATATCTCTGGTTATATCCCATTTCTTCCATTCTCGCGAGCTACAGTGGAAACCTAGAACTTTCCATACACACCCAGTCCCCCTCTAGTACGGGAGCAGCGTCTTAGCATTCTGGTCCTGTGGACGACATTTTGACACTGCGTCAGGCTCGCCTTATCGGATGGAAGTTCCCTGGCGTTCAAACACTGTTCTAGTCCCAGCCCGTCGTTGAAATACATGTTATATTCGACCCAATTATACACCTGAAGTTTGTTCCATCAGCTGGCTCCTTCCCATTCACCTGCCCTCTTCTGCCCAGGACCTAAAGGAGTTCCCTTGAACCTTCGTAGGCTGAGAAATTTCAAGCACAGAAGAGCCCATGCAACATGAGCTCCCTTCTGTGCCAATGTTTGTGCAATGCAATCCAGGCCTGCATTCAGCTGACAGCTTCCCCATTTAGAACATTGGCTGTCATTTCAGATAAGTATATATATATATATATGTGTAGATATATATATATCTACACATAGAGAGATCTAATCCTATTTCTGACTTAACCTTCTAAAGAGGAAATTCGACTGAAAGTCTATTCCTATTTGAGTGTAGATTTAAATTTGCATTTTATCACATTGATTCTTGCCAGTGTGATCCATTAGAAGTCTCACTGAAAAAGTACTTTTTTCATTATTAACACGGTTATCATTAATAAACTTTTTAAAGTGTCAGTTGCGGACTTTGTACTAGGTGCTGGGATCCAGAGATTAATCAAAGAAAAGACAGTGAATGTGTCCAGGTGGAGGCAGAAGGACATGTGGATAAATGGTCCCTTTCATCATTTCACTTGGTATCTAATGGTAAGGGAATTTGATATAAATTCTTTTATTCACAAGTCACTCTGGTAGAATTTCAAAATATAGTCTGAACTAGTACAGATGGGGTGTTTTTTATAAAGAGTTTTTTTTTTTAATTATGGTATTAAGTGCTTACTATGTGTACCAGGCACTGTATCAAGTGCGGGGACCGATACAGACTAATCAGGATGGATGCGATCCCTGTCCCACATGGGGCACACAGCCTTAATCCCCAATTTACAGTTGAGATAACTGAGGCACAGAGAAATTGAGTGACTTGCCCAAGGTCACACAGCAGACAAGTGGCAGGACCGGGTTAAGAGCCCAGGTCCTTCTGACTCCCAAGCCTGTGGTCTATCCACTGGGCCATACTGCTTCCTTGAGAGAACCGCCTGATTGTCTGGAGAGTGCGCATGATAGACAGCACTCTGGGATGTTGGCAACTCCATGGTGTTCTTGTCAAACTGTTGCCATTCTGGAGGCAGCATGATAGCAGCAAAGTAGCAACATGGCTTAGTGGGAAGAGCCCAGGCATATGAGTCGGCAATCCAGAATTCTAATCTTAGCTCTGCCGCTTCCCTGCCGTGTGATCTTGGCCACTCACTTAACTTCCCTGTGCCTCAGTTGTTTCATCTGTAAAATGGGAAATAAGACTGTGAGCCCTGTGCAGGACAGGGACTGTGTCTAACCCGATTCTGCTTGTATCCTCCCCACTGCTTAGTACAGTGCCCGGCACATAAGAAGCACTTAACAAAGAGTGTGATTATTATTATTATTATTTCCCCAGTGCTTAGTACAGAAAAGCAGAGAGACTTAGGGAGTTGGGGAGAGGATGATGATAATTGCTCAGAGGAAGGGGAAGGAAGGGAAGATAAGGTGAAAGGGATTGCAGAACAGGGACACCACAGTCAGAGGAAGAGAGGAGGTCCAAAATTTGCCTGAGAGACTGTTGTTCTCTCAGGATCTGGGCTGATCCCACATATCCTTCCCGTTCTTGCTGTTACTTCATCTCCGATTACAGTTTGGTGCATTTATAGGTGATGGGAGATTGGAAGGAGTATTACAGTGAATCCTGATCTCCCCCAAAATTAGAGTGGGCTGTGGAGAAAATGTCTTTCTGCTTCTTAAAAGATGAATATCCTCCATCTGGAAAGCCCACAGAATGGCCTCCAAGTCCACCTTTAGAAAGACTTTTCTTAATTTCTACAGTGGGACCTCCACTTTCTCCATTTCTTTTATAGTATTTGTTAAGCAATTACTATATGCCAGGCACCATACTAAGCACTGGGGTAGATACGAACTATTATCCCTCCTCTGAAATGTTTTTTATTTTTTCAGTGGAATGGCCCACAGATGATAAGAGAGCAGTTTATTATAGTCTGGCAATGAGGAGAGGGGATTGTAGACCATCCTGGAGTGATACTGGCCCTAGGTGCATGACAATTTCAAGGGGTGATGGGTTTTCTGAGTTCCAAAATATGGTTGAGTGAATATGTACTAGCAAGAGCCCTACCATAATTGAGGAATACTGACAGATCGCCTGCATCTGTGATGGTTTTCTAAATGGGATCATATGTCTACCTGGCAAATGGAAGCATGGCAGTAGCTGAGGTGGCAGAGAATGTCACGCTAATGAAAGCATGGGAAAAAATGACTAAGCGAAGACACATTTTACCCACACATCATCTCTGCTTCTCTCCTTCTATTGTAAATTCAAAGGCAGGGGCCGTAGGTCTCTACAATTCTGGCACAGTGCTATGCACACAGTAGGTGCTCAATCAATCCCATCAATCTATTGAATTCTGGCAGACATGATTTGTCCATTCCCCGAAGTGACATTTGGATGGAAATTATCCAAAGTATTTTCTGTGAGTCGAAGGACCATTCCAAATTCTGAACACTGAACGGAAAAAGACAGTTTAGGAAGTGGAAACAGGTGTAGCCATTTTGGGTTGAACAAGGGAATAGATGGTTCTGCTAATGACATTTATGGAAAATCCCCTAGTGCACTGCACTATATTAAGTGCTTGAGAAAGTGCAATAGAAGCATATTCCCCATTCTTTGCCTGCAAGGAACTTGCACTCTAACTGGAGTGATAGATACAGAAATACAATAAACAGAATGAATAATTGACTGGATGGTTGATTATACATCTATATATATATATATATATATATATACATATATATGTGTGTGTATTTGTATACAGACACACACACAAGAGTACAGAGAAGCCATGTGGCCTAGACCCGGTGCAAACCTTTTAACTTCTCTGGGCCTCAGTTTCCTCATCTGTAAAACTCTGAACCCCACTTGGGACAGGGACTTTGGCCAACCTGATTGTATTGCATCTACCCCAGAGGATAGAGTTGCCAACTTGTACTTCCCAAGCTCCTAATACAGTGCTCTGCGCACAGTAAGAGCTCAATAAATACGATTGAATGAATGAAAGGTAGGTAGAGTGCTTGGGACATAGTGAGCACTAATCCAGCAATCAATCATATTTACTGAGCACTTACTGTGTGCAGGGTGCTGTACTAAGCTTTTGGGAGAGTACAATCTAATAGATTTGGAAGATTTCCTAATACCATCGTTATTACTATTATGATGCAGAGGAAGAGCAAAAATAAACAGAACAGTTTTAAGAGGCTGCTCATATGATATGACTCAGGAGATTGGAATTAATCGGGGAAGCCTTGTTGGAGGAGGTGGGGTTTTAGAAGGGCTCTGAACACGGAGAGAGCAGCGTCATCTGTTGGATTTGGAGTGGGAGGGCATTACAGGCCAGGGGACCAAAGTGAGCAAGGGGCCAGAGGGAGGAGAAAGAATTTAGACCAAACAGTTCCTAAACACAAAAGTCACACTGTAAGTGCTCCAGAGGGAGGATGGGCTTCTCAGCAGCCTCAGCTCCATGAGTAGAGGAGAGCAGGATCCCAATCACTCCTCTCTTTCCTCACCATCCAAACAACTATTGCGTTCATCCAATCACTTACCCTACTCCGCTTTGGTTACCATATCAGCCTCCTTGTTGACCTCCCTGCCTCCTATCTCTCCCCACTCCAGTCTGTACTTCTGCTGCCCGGATCATTTTTTTACAAAAATGTTCAGGGCATTTCCCCACTCCTCAAAAAACACCAATGGTTAGCCCTTCAACTCTGCATCCAACGAAAACTCCTCATCATTGACGTTAAAGCACTAAATCACTTGGCCCCCTCCTACCTCACCTCACTACTCTCCTATTTCAACCCAGCCTGCACACTTGCTCCTCTAATGCTAACTTTCTCACTGTACCTCAGTCTCATCTATCTCACCTCCAACCTCTCACCCTCTGGCTTCGAACACTCTCCCTCTTCATACATGACAGACAATTACTGTCTTCCCCCTTCAAAGCCTTACTGAAGGCACATCTTCTCCAAGAGGCCTTCCCTGACTAAGCCCTCCTTTTGTCTTCTTCCTCTCCCTTCTGTGTCACCCTGATTTCTCCCTTCAATTATCACCTCCTCCTAGCCCCACAGCCTTTATGTATATAACTGTAATTTATTTATTTATATAAATGTCTGTCTCCCCCTCTAAACTCTAAGCTCATTGTGGGCAGGGAATGTGTCTGTTTATTGTTCTACTGTACTCTCCCAAGTGCTTAGTATAGTGCTTTGCACATTGTAAGCATTCCATAAATGCAATTGAATGAATGACTGAATGAATGTTCCCCTAAGTAATAATAATAATGATGGCATTTATTAAGCACTTACTATGTGCAAAGCACTGTTCTAAGCTCTGGGGAGGTTACAAGGAGATCAGGTTGTCCCACTGGGGGCTCACAGTCATAATCCCCATTTTACAGATGAGGGAACTGAGGCATAGAGAAGTTAAGTGACTTGCCCAAAGTCACACAGCTGACAGTTGGCAGAGCCGGGATTTGAACCCATGACCCCTGACTCCAAAGCCTGGATTCTTTCCACTGAGCCATGCTGCTTCTCTAAGTCTACGTGTACTCTGAAAGAAAAGTTGACCTGAGCCGGGTAACCCAGTGTGGACTCAAGGATCTATATGTCCCAATCCCAGCTCTGCCACTGCACCAGCCTGGCCAAATTCCTGACCCTGGAGGTTCTTCAGACTCCCTCCCTGGGAAAGCGGTAATTGTCTGACCCCCCACCCCCACCCCCGCAGGACGCTACTGGGGTTTGTGGAAACTAGGTCAGAAGGACTTGAACTTTCCCCAGTGGGGAAAGAGCTACATGAAAACAAACTATTTTGCTTGTGATTATTTTTAGAAATAGCCTGGAAGGAGATCAGACAATCCCGTTAGCAGAATGCCTGCAGCTATCTGCTGAAAATGGGAGCTTTATTTATTCTGCCGCCACATCCATAGATTTGAAATCATGGAACTCATGGCGGGGAGGGGGGGGTCGGTGCGGAAGGATAATCTTGGGCCTTGAGGTGCCAGAGGAATAGGAAATGAAGACTCCTTTCGGGGCATTTATGGGCCATTTCGTAATCCCATATACATGCAGGAGGGAATATTGCAAAAAGACCTGTTTAAATCAATAAATGTAATTTTCCTGGGCTTACTGTGATTTAGAGTCTTAAAATATACATAATCTCATATTTTAAGTGCATGGGTTGACAGTGAGTCAGCTCTGTTTTCTTGTGCTAGGGAGCTAAATCACAGAGCTAGACCGGAGATGGGGAGAAGCACATTACAAGCACTCAGCCAATCAGACAAACCCTTCAAAGAAGACATCATAACCTAGTTCCATTTTCCAAGGGAATTCAGTTTTCCTTCTGACTCAACACACAGCTCTCCACATAAATGGATTTTAAAGTAACAGTTTTCTTAATGGCTAATACGAAAGGCGATGACTTCAGCCTAATTCATGCTGGGGAGAAGGAAAAAAACCCCACTATTTTAAAGAAGCTGATAGTGATGTGCAGTTGGAATTGGACATTAAGATGATCCATTGCGAAGTTGCAAGGCATATTGCAAACTGGAGGAGGCATTTGGGAAGGAAGCATTACAGGAACGGTCTTACAAATAGAGTAAAGACTCCAGAAAACTGGACCTCTCTCATCTTCTACTGCCAAATCGATAAAGACTGTAAGAAAAATTCGCATTTCATCAGAACTCCTGCCAGAGACTTCCGGGACAAGACCAAAGGGACTGTAAGGAAACCAGAGAGGTGGAGGTACTGACGAACTGGTTGGGAAGCATTCAAAGCCTCCATCATGGAGGAAAGGATACGGAATGGGGCCAGAGAGCACCCCATCCCGTCTTCTATGTCTCCATTCCGTTTCGAGAACATTGCAGATGCTTGAGAAGACCCCTGGTCCTCTCTTTGGAGCTCAGGGAAAGCCCCAAGACATGGCCTGCACACAGTAAGCACTCAATAAATACGATTGAATGAATGAAGGTCCTGGGTTGGTGGTGGGTCAGGGAATACCTATACATAAAATAGGGATGAAATTCTAGTTCTCCTTTGGTCTGTGAGCTCCATGTGGATGCGACAGAAACAGATTGGTTCCCATCTCTGCAACACCACCTAGCCACAAGAGCCTCTGGATTGCCTGGCAGTGGTAGCCAGGTAGGAAGAGGCTTACTGAGGGGCTAAAAGTCAGAGTATGATGTCTTTGGACAATCTAGGAGGTAGAACAGGCCTAGAGGCCAGTAGCTGCTCTTTCCTTTTTTCTTCCTTCTGTGGCCTAGTGGAAAGAGCATCAGCCTGGGAGTTGGAGGATCTGGGTTCTAATCCCAGCTCTACTGCTTATCTGCTCTGAGACCTTGGGTAAATTGCTTAACTTCCGTGTGCCTCACTTAAATAGGAATTAAGATTTTGAGCCCCATGTGGTACAGGGACTGTGTCCAACTTAATTAGTTTGTATCTATCCTCGCACTTAGTACAGTGCCTGGCACATAGTAAAGTGTTTACAAATACCATCTAAAAAGAAAACAAAAAGTGTGAATCGCTAGACCTGGGTTCTAATCCCAGTTTTGTCACTGTCTGGCTGCATAGCCTTGGA
The DNA here is from genome assembly GCF_015852505.1 of Tachyglossus aculeatus. Taxonomy (NCBI): domain Eukaryota; kingdom Metazoa; phylum Chordata; class Mammalia; order Monotremata; family Tachyglossidae; genus Tachyglossus; species Tachyglossus aculeatus. The sequence continues at coordinate 23,399,200 of NC_052067.1, forward strand.
CAAATCACATAAATTATCTGCACCTCACTTTCCTCATCCATAAAATAGGGATGAAATTCTTGTTCTCCTTTGGTCTGTGAGCTCCATGTGGAGGCGACAGGAACTATGTCTGGTCTGACCATCTTGCATCTACCCCAGAGCTTAGTTCAGTGCTTGACACATCAATCGGTCATTTTTTTGAATGCTTACTGTGTGCCAAGCACTGTACTAATCAGTTAGGAGAGTACAATACATAGTTGGTAGACATGTTTTCTGCCCACAAGGAGCTAAAGGTCTAGATGGGGAGAAAGAGAGGGGCACATGGAAATTAATTTAACAGATATGCTCATAAAAATAATAATAATCTTTGTGGCAGCACCAGGAAGGGGTCTGGAGGTGGGGAAAGTTTGGGGATATTTGTCCTTGGAAGTCTTTACAAATTTAGTTGCTGTTGCCCCAAGTGTGAAATTAGAATATCCCATGCCTGGACAAATTCCTTTTGACATTCACCTGTTTTGTTTGAATGGGATGAGGTTCCCGAGGGTAGAGAAGATCCCAGGATTTCCAACTAGGGACTCGAGGAGCCGACTCTCTCCTTGTAGTCTCATGGGACTTAGTGCTCCCTCAATTTTTATCCCTGCTTTGTCAACACTGTGGGATGAGTGTCCCATTTAGCCAACTGGGAGCTCCATTGTCAAAACTGGTGCCATCCAGAAACCAGACTGCCCACACATCTCCTGCTGCCACTTTCATCTCAGTTTCATAGAAGCAGCGTGGCTTAGTGGAAAGAGAACAGGCTTGGGAGTCAGAGGTCTTGAGTTCCAATCCGGCTCCACCAGTTGTCAGCTGTATGACTTTGGGCAAGTCACGTAACTTCTCTGTGCCTCAGTTACCTCATCTGTAAAATGGGAATTAAGACTGTGAGCTCCATGTGGGACAACCTGATTGCCTTGTCTCTCCTCCAGCGCTATGAACAGTGCTTGGCACATAGTAAGCACTTAACAAATACCATTATTATTATTATTATCTGCCATATTCCCATCTATGCTGCCCTCTTCTCCTCCTTGCTTATTTTTTTTTCAGGATATTTGTGAAGCACTTACTATGTGAAAGCACTGTAGTAACTGCTGGGGTAGATACAAGCTAATCAGGTTGGACGCAGTCCATGTCCCAAATGGGTCTCACAGTCTTAATCCCCATTTTACAGATGAGGTAACCGAGCCACAGAGAAGGTAAATGAGTCTCCCAAGGTCACACAGCAGACAAGTGGCTGAGCCGGGGTTAGAACCCAGGTACTTCTGATTCCTGGGCCCATGCTCTAACCGCTAGACTATGCTGCTTCTGTAGTCCTTGCTCTAGTCCTTGTATCCTAATCTTGGTGGCCCTACAGAGGAAGAGGAAGTCAACTGGTTGGGGCTGAATGGCTTCAAAGCCTTACTGAAGTCATATCTCCTCCAATAAGCTTTCCCTGACTAAGCCCTCCTTCCATTTTCCCCTTCTCCCATCTAAAGCACTCTTGCATTTGTATTTGCACTCTTTACTCATGCCTCCCTCAGCCCACAGCACTTATGCACATATCTGTAATTCATGTATTTATAGCGTGTGTGTCTCCCCCGCTAGACTGCAAGCTCAGTGTGGGCAGGGAACATGTCTACCAACTCACTTATATCCTATTCTCCCAAGTGCTTAGTACAGTGCTCTGTATCCATTAAGCGCTCAGTAAATATGATTGGTTGATTGATTGCTCACTCATTTTGAAAGAGGAGTGTAGCTTCTTTGAAGAGGGGCCTGTCTCCTCCTCTGAACCTTGCCTTTTTGTTAAGTTATAGGGGAAATTCGGGGAGACCTCAGCTAACCCTCCCTTTCCTCACGACAGTGGTTGAACCACACTTGGGAGAGTATAATATAATAGAGTCAGTAGCTATGTTCCCTGCCTGCAATCTAGAGGGGAAAACAGATAAACTCAGGTCTGTAAACTCCCTGTAGTCTGTAAGCTCCCTCTAGAAGAAGAGGATGATGATGATGATGGTATTCGTTAAGCACTTACTATGTGCCAAGCACTGTTCTAAGCCCTGGGGTAGATACAAGGTAATCAGGTTGTGCCACATGGGGCTCATAGTCTTAATCCTCATTTTACAGATGAGGTAACTGAGGCACAGAGAAGTTAAGTGGCTTGCCCAAGGTCACACAGCAGACAAATGGTGGAGCCAGAATTAGAACCCACATCCTCTGACTCCCAAGCCTGTGCTCCTCCCACTAAGCCATGCTTTTAGACTGTGAGCCCACTGTTGGGTAGGGACTTCTCTATATGTTGCCAATTTGTACTTCCCAAGCGCTTAGTACAGTGTTCTGCACACAGTAAGCGCTCAATAAATACGATTGATGATGATGCTGTTTCTCCAGACTGTAAGCCTATTGTGGGTAGGAAATGTGTCTGTTTACTGTTGCACTGTACTTTCCTAAATGCTTAGCAGAGTGCTCTGCACACAGTAAGTGTTCAGGAAACAGGGCTGAATGAATGAATGAATGAATAAATGAATGAACCACTGGGAGGTGGGTGGGGCCTGCAGGTTAGGGGTGGGGATAGCAAATGAAGAGGCTGCACTGAGCTCACTGCCTTTCCATGACATCTCATCTACCTCCCTACCCACTCCAAAGCTCATCTCAAATCCCTCAGGGCACCCTCAGCAGTTCATTAGCTGGAACAAAATGAATAAAACATGCCCCCCCCCCAATCCATCAGCGTTTAAAGATTTAAACTCCTAACACTTGTGTCAATTGATGCTGTGTAATCCATTCACTACAGTTTCTTCATATCTCCCAGATGATCAATAATAAGATGTTAAAATGAAACTTGGTGGAAGGAACCGGTTCTTGATTTTCATTAGAAGAGAACAAGGAACAGTAACAAAACCATTTCAAGGAGAACCGATTCTACTCTTATGTTAACGTGAGCACGTGCCCCACGTTTTGAGGGATGAGCACTGGTCTTAAACCCCCTTCTTATCACCCAAACCATGGCTCAGAGGGGACCCTCTGAAGTCCCGCTGGTGGCCCCCTGGCAGAAGCAGGTCACAGCCACAGTGGACACATTCATCCAGCTCTGGGCAGCAGAAGTAGGTAAGTCTAGGAAGGAGAAGAGGCAGCTGAGTGGCTCCCCTATGTCTGTGATTCACTGTGACATTCAATTTGGGGGTGGCCCTATCCCTTGCCATCCCAGCCCCCTCGGTTATCACTGCTGCCCAGCTGGGAGTTGAGAGGGGACTCTCAGTGGTGGGAAGTAACAGGAGTACGTGCAGATGGGATGAGAGAATATAGAGTGTAGTGGGGAAGCACAGTTTGGGTACCTAAATAGCTCTTCCTGCCATTGGGGTTTATTTTCCTTATGACTTTTCAAAAAAAAAATTCGTTGACTTCAAAGTATGGATTTAATTGATCCTCACTCATAGCTAAAAAGTTTCCTAAATTCAGCAGAACCTAGATGCTCAAATGACATTCCAGACTGTTTCCCAGGCAGTGTGGCCTAGTGGAAAGAGCACAGGCCCAGGAGTCAGAGGACCTGCGTTCTAATTCCGGCTCCGCCAATTTTCTGCTGTGTGACCTTGGACAAGTCACTTCACTTCTCTGTGCCTCAGCTCCCTCATCTGCAAAATGGGGACTCAATACCTGTTCTCTTTCCTACTTAGAATGTGAGTCCCATGTGGGACCTGATTATCTTGTCTCTACCCCAGTGCACAAGCACAGTGCACGGCTCATCGTAAGTGCTTAAGAAATGCAATCATAAAAATCTTAAAGTTATTGTTATTGTTATTGTTGTTGTTGATGACGACTGTAGGCGTTCAGCCCAAAGACCCGAGAGATCTGGGTGAATGGAGCACCGGAGAGAAAAGCTCATGGAAGTCAACCCGGACTGTTAGAAGATGGCAAGAGGTCTCTCCAGAGGGTAGGTAAGAAGAAATGGACTGCGGGGGTGACCAGCATGACTGTGGCAGATCTGGCACCAAGTGTTGTCTCCAGGAAAAGCCCAGCCCAAGGGACGCAAGAGCAGGCAGTGGCTTGGGCTGCTTCTGTGGCAGCTGCTTCTCTCCACCGGTGATCAAGCTGGTGCCTGTTCAGTCTGCTCTGCTCCGAGTCCGTACTCTGTCAGACTAAGTCTCCGTGGCCATGGAGCTAATGGATGAGACATGGGGGCAGTTACCATGTCAGTGCCCTGGGCGGCCACCCACTCCGCCATCCCCTAAGGATGGTCCTGGTCAGGGTAAAGCTCTAGAGGAAGTAAGGACAGAAGGGGAAGTGTGTCAGTTGCCACTTGTACTTCCAGTCTGGTGATCATGGACCAGTAAGAGAGTTTTTATTTTTGAATGGTATTTGTCAAATACTATGTACCAGGCACTGTACTAAGCGCTGAGGTAGATACAGTGTAATCAGGCCTGGTCATAGGTCATGTCTCACATGGGGCTCACAGTCTGAATCCCCATTTTACAGATGAGGTAACTGAGGCTCACAGAAGTGTAATGACTTACCCAAGGACAACAGCAGACCAGTGACAGAGCAGGGATTAGAACGTAGGTCCTCTGACTCCTGGGCCTGTACTCTTTCCACTAGGCCACCGCAGTGCAGTGGGTTGCACTGCAGTGCCCACCCTAGGACTGGCACCACATTCAGTATTCTGAGCCAGTGTCCCAAGGTGATCCTGGGGTACCTGCCCTCTCAAGGTCAAATGCTATCTCGTGGCCACCAGAGCCAGCTGGCGGAACTCAGAAGTGAGGGTGGGATACCGCCCCCTCAACGAAAGCTGCCAGATTGACAGCCCAAGCTGGGAATACAGAAGGTGTCCCTCTCCCCCGTGCCAATCAAATCAAGTATGGAGGAGGGGGGAGGGCAGAGACTGGATAAACTGAGGCTGGAAGCTGGAATGGCCTAGGAGCACAGGTGATAAATACCTGTCACCTCTGAACTTCTGGGGGCAGAACAACTGAGACACGCAGCAGCAGGAGGCTCGACCGCAGCAGCAGCGGCAGAGGCCCACGTGTCTTTCTCTGCCCAGGAGGCCAGATGCCCGCTCTGCAACGAGAACCAACACACTGAGGGAAAGGGTCGCAGGATGGGTGAGCGTCTCACTGAACGTTCGCGGGTGGGACCCAGGTGCCCTGCTGCAGATGGGGAACATAAGTGCATTCCTCCCATGTAGGGAGAGCACATGATGAGAGCTAGCTAGCCACCCACCATGTGTGAGGGTAATGGAATGGAGTCCTCCCATGTAGGAAAGTAAGTGGATTCTTCCCCTGTGGGAAAGTAAGTGGATTCGTCCCAAGTGGGAAGTTCACATGGGTGAGAGCTAGCCACCTCACCCCCACGCGATTAACGTACGATTGTGTTCCTCCCGTTAGGGAAGCTCTAATATTACTAATTGATTACATTCCTCGTGAAAGGGAAGTTCAATCCATTGCGCCTAAACAATTAAATAATTCAAATTGCCTCGTGGAATAAATTTTATATAAAACTCAGGGTTTCCATCCCTGGCCTCTCTCTCTTTCTCTCTCACCTGTCCGATTACTGAACGAACCCATCCCCGGAGGACAGGTGACAGCCAGTAATTGCCCAGTGGCCCCTGTGGTATTCATCTCTTTTCTACACTCTTCCAGATTGTTGGGACACCTGTAAACTCTCCCCGTAGTGACATCATGGAGTATGTTATCTGTCCCTAGAAGGCTCACTCCTTCCAGTAACAAGCTCAGCCTGCTGGGTTGCAGTGTTTGAGCTTAACACTTTAAATCCCTGCTCTTAAAACACATCCTTTCTTTTACTTTATACTGATAGGAGCCTGCATTGATCAAAGTCTGGGTTTCTTTGTTTAGCAGGCAATTTGCCTCCCAGTTTATAAACAATTCCCTCTATCATTTCCTAGACAGTGGAAAGGGAGAGATACTGATTGCACACAGTCTCCCCAAGAATGAAGCAATCTCACTTGTCTACAAACCCTTCGGTGTGCGGTGAAGAAGCCTGTATTGGTACTGAGAAGCAGCGTGGCTCAGTGGAAAGAGCACGGGCTTTGAAATCAGAGGTCATGGGTTCGAGTCCCGGCTCCGCCATGTGTCTGCTGTGTGACCTCGGGCAAGTCACTTCACTTCTCTGAGCCTCAGTTCCCTCATCTGTAAAATGGGGATTAAGACTGTGAGCCCCACGTGGGACAACTTGATCACCTTACATATCTATTCTATTTATTTTATTTTGTTAGTATGTTTGGTTTTGTTCTCTGTCTCCCCCTTTTAGACTGTGAGTCCACTGTTGGGTAGGGACTGTCTCTATATGTTCCCAATTTGTACTTCCCAAGCGCTTAGTACAGTGCTCTGCACATAGTAAGCGCTCAATAAATACGATCGATGATGGTGATGATCACCTTGTATCCCCCCAGCGCTTAGAACAGTGCTGTGCACATAGTAAGCACTTAACAAATGCCATCATTATTATTATTATTACTGCTCTCCCACTTCTGGAAAATGGAAGGCAACAGCTAGCCCAATCAGTAAAAGTAATGAAACCCTCGGCATCCTTCCTTCCTACAGAAATCTCAGATTACTCTGTGGAATGCCTGGACTCCTGGGAAGGAACCCTGTTTCATTTTAGCTTACTTCTCCCAGACAGAGCCCATCCACCAAAGTGGAGAACCTATGGCAAGAAGCAGAAAGAAAATGAAAACAAACAGCTGAAGTTGCCACGGGGTCTGACTGGGTCACCACTGGACCACAACTCCCCAGAGCCACTATGATAGGAGAATTTTGGCCGAAAAACAGCTCACCTGGAAATGACTTCCACGGGGTACCTCCCTGCCGGTAGTGGGGCATAAACTGAGGGAAAGAGTTTCAAACTAGAACCATTGAATGCTCAATGAGGCTCATTTCCCTCCTGTTTGTCTCATTCTACTCACAGTGGATAAAAATTGGCATCAAAAGATTCACCTGTAACTGAAATACGCAGGCCCAAGGGCATTTGTCACTCCAAAAGTATTGCCGAAGGTCTTAGAGAAGAAAGAAAAAAGGAATTATGAAGCACTTTGCAAGGTAGCAAGTAGTTGTAACTAAATAATAAATCACTGAAATGTGACCTTCCCAGATGGTCTCCTGGATGCAGTTTGAACAGCTCCAGGTGTGAACTTGGAATTTCTCTTCCAGCCCTCCCCCACCACACTTTAAGCTTCTCTTCTGGTTCCCCACTTTGAGCTTCCTTTATGCCCCCCTCATCTGAAGCTCTCAATCGCAGTGATGGGTGAAGTGGAAAGACAGAGCAGAGAAAGGTTACCCAAGGTGGATGGTTTGTGTTTATTAAGGGAATCTGTTTCTTGTACTTTTACATCCTGAAGAGAAGGAGACACATTCCCATCAAGAAACCAACATGATAACTGTGACAAGTGTGATGCTTTTTAATGTAAAAAGTACCATGCATCTTGAGTGATTTCAGTCAGTTGCCAAAAAGAACTATTCTCTGTGGAGGCTTTCCTGTCACATCTTATTGCTATTTTAGGGTGGGGAATTATGTCCAACACAAGGCTTGTAGCTCCTTTTCATAAATGTATTTATTTACTGATCAGGTTTCCAGACAGCAGGTAAGCAATCACCTTTTAAGACATTCTCAACAGTCTATACAAGCCAGTTTCATTTGAAAAGGGCTGCTGGAGTAAAGAATATGAGCTTTCCTCCCAAAGAGCGCACACCTCAGTCACAATCTTTTCTCACATTATCCCAGTGAGGCAGGAGAAAAGGGTTAGGAACTATTGACCCCTCTTCCAATCAATCAGTAATATTCAGCTCCTGCTGTGTGCAGAATATTGGTCTAAGCACTTGCAAAAGTACCATAGAAGCAGAAGATATGTTCCTTGTCCTCACAGAGTTTACGGTCTAGTGTGTGAGAAAGGAGGACTCATATTACTTGCAAATTGTGAGAGCAGGAGGAAGAACAAAGCTCAGCTAGAAGCAGCAGGATATGAAGCTCTGAATAAATAAATGAAAAAAGGAATATGTTTAAAATCAATCTTAAACACGGAGATTTTATTCTCGCAAATCCCCGTGTTAAGGAATGAACGAGATCCACGCACGTGTTCACGGACCATTTCTCGGACACCACATCGTGCCATGTCCGAGCAGGCTCATTTTGTTAGACAAATGGCATTAAGGAATAGTAGTGCTAAGGATTGCTTTATTAAAGAAATTTTTGGGAGACAGTCAAGTTAGTAAAATGTGGAACGGTAGAAATTAACTGGGGGATGCCTTCTGGAGAAATGGCTTTCTGAAAGGCTTCAGAGGGCTTCAGTTATGGCCTGGTGGGTTTGATATGGAAGTTTCCAGGCAGCAGGCAACCATAAGCTGGTTATGGCAGGGAATGCACCTGCAATTTCTGTTCAATTTCAAGAGCTTAGTACAGTGTCTCTGCACAAAGTGAGCACTCAATAAATACCACTGACGGATCGAGGAGGGCATGAGCAAAGGATTTTCACTTCCTATATGGGAAACAGTCCCAGAAGAGTTAAGTGACTTGCCCAGAGCCACAAAATCAGTAATGAGCCTGGAATTATGGACCAGGCTCTTGTTTCCCAGCCCCAAACCGTCTTCACCTGGCAGAGCAATGTCATGAGAGAAAAGATGGCCTTGAATTTCCCTGCTTTAGCAGTTCTGATTTTAGACGCTCTGGAATTGTGCCAAATTTTCTTGCTAAGATCAGGGAAAACTTGGTATGAGAGCTTGGGGAATCAGTCACCCAATGCAGTGTACATCTAGCCCCTAGATTCTCTCTAACACTCATTCATTCATTCGTATTTATTGAGTGCTTACTGTGAACAGAGCACTGTACTAAGCGCTTGGGAAGTGCAAGTTGGCAACATATAGAGACGGTCCCTACCCAACAGCGGGCTCACAGTCTAGAAGGGGGAGACAGACAACAAAACAAAGCATATTAACCAAATAAAATAAATAGAATAAATATGTACAAGTAAAATAAGTAGAGTAATAAATACGTACAAACATATATGCAGGTGCTGTGGGGAGGGGAAGAGGTAAGGCGGGGGGGATGGGGAGGGGGAAGAGGGGGAAAGGAAGAAGGGGGTTCAGTCTGGGAAGGCTCCTGGAGGAGGTGAGCTCTCAGTAGGGCTTTGAAGGGAGGAAGAGAGCTAGCTCGGCGGATGTGCGGAGGAAGGGCATTCCAGGCCAGGGGGATGACGTGGGCCGGGGGTCGACGGCGGGACAGGCGAGAATGAGGCACAGTGAGGAGATTAGTGGCAGAGGAGTGGAGGGTGCTCCTCACACCCTCTTTATTCTGCCATCTTGGATGGGAATAATATCTGACGAGAGCATCTTGGGTTTTTTTTAAATGATATTTCTTAAGCACCTACTGTGTGCCAGACACTGTACTAAGCTCTGGGTTAGGTGTAGGCTAATCAGGTTGGGCACAGTCCATGACCCTCATGGGGCTCACAGTGATAATCCCCATTTTAAAGATGAGGTAACTGTAATTGAGGCACAGAGAAGTAAAGTGACTTGTCCAAGGTCCCAGAGCAGACAAATGGTGGGGCTGGGATTAGAACCCAGATCCTTCTGACTCCCAGGACCGTGCTCTATCCACTAGGCCATCTGCCTTATCTGGGGGGTCCAGGAGATGTTGGGAATCTTGGAGATGTGGGGAATGGATACTGGCTGAAGAGGAGCCTACAGCTTCAAGCTTAACTAAGAATTAATTCAGTGGCTGGCAGATTGCTCTCACCAAAATTCTTCAAAATGTTTGGCAACTTCTTACGTGTCTTTGTGCACTTCTGGTTTACCCAAACACGCTTTCACAGCTCAAATTTTTGGAGGCACATTTATATGCGAGTCAAAACATAGAAAAGGTTTTCCAAACAATCGGTTCGTAAGATCCTTGAATGAACCTTAGAATCACGATTGCATTGCAAACAAACTGGACTCTATTGAAATATTGTATCAATCTACTCCATCGAATACTCTTTTGAATTACTTAGACTGTGAACTCCTTGTGGGACAGGGACTGGGTCCCACCTAATTAACTTGTTTCTACCCAAGAGCTTAGAACAGTGCTTGTCACATAGTAAGCACTTAACAAATACCATAATAATAATATTGAAATCAGCAGTGGGAAATGGTTGATAGGCAGTACATTTACATGGGAAAACTGCCTAGAATGATTGCTTGTTAAGGCCCCAGGATACTAGCCAAATGATTTAAAGCGTAGTGAAGCCTCTGTTTTCCTTCCTCTCCAGATACATTAGTTGGGTTGGCCTAATTATATGAAACAGAAATTTAGTTTTGAAGGAAAACAGAGCAGAACAAGGACTAGCTAAGTCATTCTTAGCTTTGGACCAATAATTTCAAGACTCAAGGCCCATTCCAATTTCAGGAGGGAATCAAAACTCAGATGGCTTCTTTTCATCTGTAAAGGTGCAGCTTTATAGTGCAGTGTTTAACGGTTGTCAAGATTTCTTTTCTAAGTCTTCGGGCTTGCAAAATACATACGTCAAGGAAGAGCTTGAGGATGAAAATCTTTATCGTCCATTTCCCACTTCCAGCTTTTCATAATGCAAGGGATTAGCTTGCCAATGAATTCATATGATTTGGGGTTTTGCTGAACCCTTGGTTTTGGGTTTGACCAGTCCACAGATATCCTGGGAAAGCCCCTTATGGTCAGAGACTTCCAGGAGACCTTTGAACCTGAGCATTCTGGAAGCCAAGGTCAACCCTGGACCCGTTCTGGCCCACAGGCCTTCATGAAAAGAGGACTCTCCCTCCCATCTTGGAAGTCTAGGTTGACCTGGACTGGCCTGATCTGGTCTGATTGTCCCCACAGTGGGAATGGGGACCATTCAGTGGCTAAACTACTTTCAGGGACTGTTTCTGCCTCCTGATCAGTCAATTAAAAATCCAAATCCAAGTACATACTCGGTGAATACAGCAACATTTCCCTCTCCTCTCTTCCCTCACCCACTCTCTTGTCCTAACGCTCCCCTTCCCCTTATACTCAGTCAATCAATCAATCAGTAGTGTTTATTGAGCGCTTACAATGTAGAGAGCATTGCAGTAAGCACATGGGAGAGTATAATACAACAGAATGAGCAGACAGGTTCTGAGCTTAATTCTAAGTGGGGAGACGGATATTAATATGCATAAATAAGTAATTTATAGTAAATAAATTAAGGATATGTACATAAGTTCTGTAGTGTTGGGGATGGGGCGATTATCAAATGCCCAAAGGTCACAGATCCGCATAGATGGGAGTTTAAGGGTTAGGCTGGGAATCGGGAATCAGGAGTCAGGAACTTAGGCCTCGCTTCACCCTTGACTAGTTACCTCACTTTTAACGAGCAATTCCATCTCCCTGAGCCTCAGTTTCACTGCGGATAGAAAGGGTAGAATAAATCCAACTGCTTCTGACTTCTCAGGAGAAATGAAGATCCATGAACTCTTGTTTTTCCAGGGCCTATGCTATTGCATTTTTTGAGTAGTAAGTCAGGCTCTGTCCGAGGGGCTTTATGGAGACTAGTGTCCTTAACTAATGTACCTCAGATGTGATGATTTCAGGAGTCGAAAAATATGGCCTGGGTTGTGGCTCCAGACTGGAATTTATAGTTGGACTGCCAAATTCTGGTTGCGTTCACCACCTGGTTTCATCGGTTCCTTTGGCAACCAAGGATGTTCTGCTTGCTGTCGCAGGCAGGCTCAACATAAATCATCCTGATGCTGCCACCCGTTGCCTAGGTAAGCCATTTTCTTCTTTACTTGCCCTACCCTCTCACCTTCTTTGCCGCACTTCCTCCCTCCCTTAATCCCCACTCGATCTGCTGTCACTTAATCCTTTAAACCTCTGTCTCAGGGCTTGCCTGGGCAGTTCCCGCTCCACTATAAGAACGACTGTGGTATCTGTTGAAAGCTCGCTAAATGCCAAGCACTGTACTAACAGCTGGGGTAGACACAAGATAATCAGATCCACTGCATTCATTCAGTTGTATTTATTGAGCGCTTACTGTGTGCCGAGCACTGTACTAAGCGCTTGTACTATGCACTGCAGAGCCATTACAGTTCCTGTCCAGTCAGTCATCCAGTTAATCATATTTATGGAATGCCTGCAGTGTTTGGGAGAGTACAATATGATATAACAGAAGCATTCCCTCCCCACAACTCACAGCCCCATGTGGGGCTCGCAGTCCAAGGAGGACTGAGACAAGTATTCAATATCTATTTTAAAGATGAGGAAATGGAGGCACAGAGAAGTTAAGTGATTTGCCTGAGGTCATTCAGTATTTAAGTGGCAGAGTCAGAATTGGAACCCAGGTCTTATGACTCTCAGGCCCTGGAGCTTTCCACTAGACCACGTTGACATCGAATGTAACATGTGGCTCCCTTGTGACAAGCTTTCCACCAGTCCAGATTTGTGCCTTATAATGCTGGCCCTATATGCACTGTACATTTTATATTAAAAACCATCACACTTGTCACTGTTACCACGCTGGTTTCTAGATGGGAGTGTCTCTTCTTCTCTTCAGGATGTAAAAGCACAAGAAACAGATTCCCTTAAAGACAAACCATCCACATCATGTTTCAAACACCTCTCAAAAAATTGGATAACTTTTCTCTGTCTTTCCACTTACCCCTTCATGGGGATTGAGAGCTCCAAATCGGGAGCCTCTCTCCTCCCCTGCCATATTATTTTGCAGTCCAATCTACCTAGGACCTTCCAAGCTGTGGGGTGGCTGAGATGGGACAACAGGGGGAAGTCTGGGAGGAAGGGAGCAGTAGTTTTCCCCTCTCAGGCCTTCTCTCTCCCATGGTTCCATCTCTATAGGGTCACGGCTTCGGATGGCCCAGGAAGCATGTATTGTCAGGGGTCTCCGTGGGACACGGAAGGGATGGGACAGTTCCAGTGGGTGACAAGGTGTGTTGTATTTGACAAAGATATGTGGATGTGTTCAGCATAATGGGGAATGGAGCTGACCAGGTGGTGTTAGGACACAGGGGAGCCATGGTAGGGGCAGGGTTGGGAGCCCATTGCTGGGTAGGGATTGTCTCTGTTGCCGAATTGTCCTTCCCAAGCGCTTAGTACAGTGCTCTGCACACAGTAAGCACTCAATAAATACGATCAAATGAATGAATGAATGGTGTTTCAGGAGCACACACTTTTAGAGGAGTCCAGGACAGTGGCGGTGATATCAATTGAAAGGATTTAAGAAGGCAGAGCGAGTGGAGAGGGGGGTGAGGGAGGATGGGGCCAGTAGGGAAAAAAACAAAGTGAAATGGCATAGCCGGGCATGATTGTCAATCAATCATATTTATTGAGCATTTACTATAAGCAGAGCGCTGTACTCAGCATTTGGGAGAGTGCAATACAATAGAATTAGCAGGTGTGTTCCCTGCCCATAACTAGCTTACAGTCTAGAGGGATTAGATGGTTTACACTCAGCTTGCTTCTGACAATCAACAAAATGTGCCTTCCTGGTGCTCACTGCTTCATTCATTCATTCAATTCATTCAATCGTATTTACTGGGCGCTTACTGTGGGCAGAGCACTGTACTAAGCGCTTGGGAAGTACAAGTTGGCAACGTATAGAGACGGTCCCTACCCAACAATGGGCTCACAGTCTAGAAGGGAGAGACAGACAACAAAATGAAACATGTGGACAGCTGTCAAGTCGTCAGAATAAACAGAATTAAAGCTAAATGCACATCATTAACAAAATAAATAGAATAGTCAATATGTATAAGTAAAATAAATAGAGTAATAAATCTGTACAAACATGTGACCCTATGGAGTGATGCACTCCCTGTCCTAACCAGAGATTAGAATCTGAGACAGTGACCTGCCCTGTCATTATTGCCCAGGGAAGTCTTAAGGTCAAAGTGCCTAATTCATTTTCAAGGAATAACTTGAGCCCTGGGGAAATGGACTTAATTTGTGGGATGAGAGTTTGGCCTTTTCAAAGGGCAGGCATCATACAATTCACAGTTGTCTTATTTTGCACACACGCACATCCCTAAGTGAAAAATCAAAGCTCCAAAAGTGTCCTGCTCCATTTCACAGTCAGTTTCATTAGGAAAACACCCAAACAACTTTTTGTGAATTGTCTGAAAATAATCAATATCTGCTGTGTAAATCATCTTAGCCCACACTCCCACAGACAGCGCTGTGGAGAACTGCTGACTGAAGTGTCGATCAGCTCTAATGAATGCTTTAAATGGAGTTTGTTCGCTTGTCTCATGACTAAGGTTGGCTCACATTTCTACCAGCTCTGTGTATTCTGGAGGTCAGAATATGTATCTGAAGCACACTTGAAAAGGGAAAACGAATTTAGTATCATCGTATAATGTGTTTTCTGTTTTATGTTGTAGCCTCATAATTTTTCAGCGTTTTGTTTCATGGGTAAGGGGAAAAAAGGGTGGTGTGCAAAATTGCTGCAACAAGACAGACATTGGGTGTTCGAAGTAATAAGGAAGGGGAATGTGTAATATCGCAAATATTAGGATCCGATCATTCCCACTAACTGCCCCACGTCTGTACTTTGAGAACCATGAATCCATGTTCCTCCTTCATGCAAAATGTTATTTTAAGTGCTGTGGGATTTACAAAAGGGTAAACCATGGAACCTGCCCTCAAGGAATTTACAATTTATAATCTAGTGACAAAATGGGGCCCCCAAACCCCTTGATTATGCAATTAGATTAAAAAGTAACATAAATAGATGAAAAACATGTAGATATTTAGAAGTGTCTTGGTAGCTGAAATGTACAGTGTGGGGAAGTGATCTGTGAATATATTATACAGAAAGAGGTTTTTCATAAAGTGCTGAAAGAGGAAAGAGAGGTAGTTTGACAATGAGGAAGAGGGAGGGAATTTCATGCTGGGAGAATAGTGTGTGTCATGGGTTGGAGGCAAGAGAGCCAAAATGCAAACATCAGTGGGTAGGGTTACTTGAGTGCAGTATATGCCTGTGAGCTGGGGTGCAGTGGGAGAAAAGAACAGGAATCAGTCATATTCGCTGAAGGCTTATTGTATGCAGAGCACTGTACTAAGTACTTGGGAAAGTACAATATAACAATGTAACAGGGTTGGCGGACACATTCCCTTCCCACAATGAGCTTACAGTCTAGAGGGGGCATTGATAAAAATAAATAATTATGAATATGTACATAAGTACTGAGGGGCTGAGGAGGATTGGTGAATCTGCTGTGTGCCCATGGGCAAGTCAGTTCTCTTTTCTATGCCTCAGTTACCTCATATGTGAAATGGGGATTGAGACTGTGAGCCCCCCATGGGACAGGGACTGTGTCCAAACTGATTTGCTTGTATCCACCCCAGGGCTTAGTACAGTGCCTGACTCATAGTAAGTGCTTAACAAATACCATTATTATTATTATTGTTAATATTAATATAGGGAGCAAATCAGGGTGATACAGAAGGAAGTGGGAGAAGAGGAAATGAAGTTTTTATCAGAGAAGGTTGGAGGAGATGTGCTTTCAATAAGACTTTTGAAGGTGGGGAGAGTAATTGTCGGGAATGAAGAGGGAGGATGTTTCAGGCCAGAGGCAGGACATGGGCGGGAGGTCTGTGGCTAAATAGATGAGACTGAGGTACAGCGGTTGACATTAAAGGAGTGAAGTGTAGGGGATGGGTTGTAGTAGGAGAGCAGGAGTTGAGGTGAGGTGAGGTGAGTTAGCAGGAAGGCACAAGGAACCATTTAATGGAGTATCTTCAGCCCATAGTTAAGCGTTATAATTTGATTTAATGGACAACTGGGAGTCACGGCGGGTTGAGGAAGGGAGTGACATAATCTGATTGACACTCAAGATTCTTGTTGTTGTTTATAAAATAGCCTGGAACACTGGTTATAATAATAATACAATAATGGCATTTAGTAAGTGCTTATTATGTGCAAAGCACTGTTCTAAGTGCTGGGGAGGTTATAAGGTGATTGGGGTGTCCCAGGTGGAGCTCACAGTCTTCATCCCCATTTTACAGATGAGGTAACTGAGGCACAGAGAAGTGAAGTGACTTGCCCAAAGTCACACAGCTGACAAGCGGTGGAGCCGGGATTTGAATCCATGACCTCTGACTCCAAAGCCCGTGCTCTTTCCACTGAGCCACGCTGCTTCTCTGGTTCCCAAGTGCAGTCACCAGTATCATCATCAAATAATCATAAAATATCAATGAAAGTTTCATTTTCCATTTATTTTTTATGATCTACAAGGTGAGCAAGGAATATGTCTCCCAACTCTGTTGTATTGTACTCCCCCAATTGCTGAGTACAATGCTCTGTATGTAGTAAGAGCTCATTAAATGAATGAATGAATTAAAGACCATTGATGGTGATCTTATTTTCCTAGGTTATTAACCTATTATTAACCATCATTATTTAATAAAAATCTTACTGCTAAAGTGTTGTGATGGCTACAATAATGGTCCCAGCGGGAAATTGCTCCTTAAGAATCAATAGGAAAAGCCCGGAGACAGGAAGGGCAGAAATCTATAAACTGAAGGAATTTAAAGACTTTTACCAGGGTTATGACTGTGGGATTGGAAAAGGAATGGCTGATGCATGAGCTATCATTCAGGAAAAAAAAGCAATATTTGGGAGATGAATTGCCCTTGTGGGGTGAATGAGAAAAGGAGAAGTCAAAGATGACTCCAAGGTTATGAGGGTGGAAAGCAGGGAGAGTAGTGATAGTATTGGTAGTGCAGGGAAAATGAGGAAAGGAGAAGCTGGGGGAGAAGATTGTGGAGGGAAGATGTGGAATTCAGTTTTTGACATGTTGTGTTTGAAGAGACACAGGTCATCCAAGGACATCTAAGCAGAGGTGTTCCTGAGACAGAATTACCCTGGAGAATGGAGATCTCGAAGTAGCTGAATAAATGAGTGATGAGGGGTGATTTGGCTTTTGAGCTGGGGTCTTTTAGAGCCTGGTGTTGTTAAAGATCTTTTGTGTGCCTGACAAAGAGACTGATTTGTAAAAGTAGCCAAGAAAGACAAGATAAAACAAAGAGCTCTGATTGTGTGAGATCCTGTTCCTCACTTCTTTCCTCATTTAAATGAATAAAACAATTTTCTCTGCAGTATTGGGTGAAGTTGAGAGTTCTCCTTGTGTAGGAATAAAGCCCTGTAGAAATTCTCTCTGCAGAGATCTTCGATTCTTAGTGATCACAATTAGATTGGTAGGAGGAAAGTTGTGTGCTTTGGGAATGGAAGGTATGACCTGAAGAAACAGAAACAATTGATGATGGTAACTGCCTTCTAGAGCCTTTAAGATGCCCTGAATTGCATTTCTACTCAAGGAGCGGGCTGCAGGACAGACAGTCATAAAATTAAATGAGAAATGAAAAAGAAACTGTTCATTCTCATTTGGTCAACTTTCCAAGGTAATCTCACTGTTTTCTCTAATTTTTCAGGATCATTTTTTGCAAGAGCGGAAAATTCAGCATCACCTAGCTAGATCAGAAAGAGCTAAGTGGGATTTTAGCGGTCAGGAATGACAACTCACACATTTTAATATTGGTTCAGGCTGCCTTTGTCACTTGATTTATGCGACTAGTAGCTCAGAAAGGAAATCTGAATGGTGGTTTATTTATAGGGATATAGAGGATTGATTGGATGTCCAGCATCTTGGATTCCAATCTATCCCTGACCCACTTTCTGTCTCACTTTCTCCATTTAGAAAACAAGAACATTTATATGGGCTTCTTCATTTTCCCATTACCCAGCCCCTGTTCCCAAAGATAAGTTGATGGGTATGCAGGACTGTCCCATAATTGAGTGTTGCCTTTGGATCTGTATTCATTTGAGCACTTCGTATTCACCCCACCCTTCAGCACCACAGCACTTAGGTGTATAATCAGAATTTATTTGTATTAATGCTTTTCTCCCCCTCTAGACTGGAAACTTATTAAGGGCAGGGAACTTGTCTACCAACTCTGTTGTACTCTCTAAAGCGCTTAGTGTAGTGCTCTGCACACAGTAAGAGCTCAATAAGGGCCCTACTGAGAGCTCACCTCCTCCAGGTGGCCTTCCCAGACCGAGCCCCCTTTTCCCTCTCCTCCTCCCCATCCTCCCCTGCCCTACTTCCTTCCCCTCCCCACAGCACTTGCATATGTTTGTACAGATTTATTACTCTATTTCTTTTACTTGTACATATTTACTGTTCTATTTATTTTGTTAATGATGTGCGTATAGCTTTTAGACTGTGAGCTCACTGTTGGGTAGGGACTGTCTCAATATGTTGCCAATTTGTACTTCCCAAGCGCTTAGTACAGTGCTGTGCACATAGTAAGCACTCAATAAATATGATTGATGATGATATAGCTATAATTCTATTTGTTCTGACGATTTTGACACCTGTCTACATGTTTTGTTTTGTTGCCCGTCTCTCCCTTCTAGACCGTGAGCCCGTTATTGGGTAGGGACTGTTTCTATATGTTGCCGACTTGTACTTCCCAAGCACTTAGTAAAGTGCTCTGAACACAGTAAGCACTCAATAAATACGATTGAATGAATAAGTACCAGTTATTGATTGATTGTTCAATTGATATGAACAGGTAGAAGACCTCAATCCAAGAAGGAGTGCAAAAGACAAGGATTTGGGTGAAATGAATATGTCAGTCAACCGATAGCATTAGTTAAGCGGTTACTGTGTTCAAAACACCCTACCTGGTTCTTGGGAGAGTGCAATAGGGAAACAGTGTGGCCTGGTAGAAAGAATACGGGCCTGGTAATCACAGGAACTGGTTTCTAATCCCACCTCTGCCACTTGCCTGGTGTGTGAACTTGGGCAAGTCAATCAATTAATCAATCAATCATATTTATTGAGTTATTGCTCTGTGCAGAGCACTGTACTGTTTGGGAAAGTACAATATAGCAGAGTTGGTAGACATGTTCCCTACCCATGAGGATCTTACACTTAACTTCTCTGTGCCTCAGTTACCTCATCTGTAAAATGGAGATAAAATCCTCCCCACTCCAGTTTAAACTATGAGCCCCATGTGGGACAGGGACTGTGTCCAACCTGATTGCCTTGTATCTATCCCAGGGCATAGTAAGTACTCAAGAAGTACAGCTAAAGAAAAAGAGCAAGTACAGGTCCTGCCCTCAAGGAGCTGCCATTCTAGCTGGCACACCCAAAAATAATTTCCAGAGGAAGAAAAGGGGCTGTGTACTTGTGCTAGTGCTTAGGTAATACATTATGTACCTAAATTCTGTGGGAGGGTCTTAGTACAACTGTGCTTAGGTAGCACAGAAGTGCTTAAATGGCTCTTGGGAGTTTAAAACCTGAGGAGATTAGGAACTAATCAGGGAAAGCCTCCTGGAGGAAAAGTGATTTCGGAAGGGTTTTGAAGATGGGGAGAGCTGTGGAGCTAAAGAATGCCAGGAAGAGGGGAGGTATTTGAAGGAGACATAAAGATATCCTATACCATGCTCAGCAAAATCCTTTCAACTAATTTAATAGGACATATGCTGAACAAATCCCCCAAAAGATAAAAAACTTAAAGGACAGTCTCTTCTTTCCACTTAAACATTTAGACTAGGAACCCTCCAAGGGACAGGGACCTTGTCTAGTTCCCACCTTTGTATTCTCCTCCAGAACTTAGTAACGGTGCTCTGCACACAGTAAGTGCTTAATAAATACTACAGCTACTACTAATATAGGGAGCCATTTAGGGTTTCACAACCAGTCTTTGCGTATCTTTCTTTGATAGAAAGCCTCTTTTTATAGTAATGATTTTTTGAGTTAGAGTCCTTCAAATTGACATTCATCTCTGCAGGAGCCTCATGATCAGAACAAATGATGATTGCTGCTCTGTGAAGTCACTTTCTTGCCGACCTTCTGCCACTGTGAAAAGGCCAGGTATGCTGTACATCAGGAAATGAGGGGGGCTAGCAGACAATGTAGGGAGGAGGTTTTCATTAGCGGAATTTTCATGAAAGCAACCAGCATCAAATGTATTGTACCCTACATGGAATTCTTAATTACAAAGGAAAGTTATGTGTTCCAGCTGCAGGCATAATCTAATCAATACTGCTTACTCTGAACTCTAATTTACTTGTCTTACAACTCATTAAATTTGAAATATTATTGACTTTCTAGTAGATGGCTTAGAGGATAAATAAGTACATTTTATCTCAGGGACCTTGGTTTGAGTTTGATCGGTGAACCTGCAGTCAAATGAGTCTAGAAAGCTGAAATCTCTTTATTAGGCAATGTCCGTAATATAATCACACCAGACATACTCCAGTGGTGCAAGTAATATTCAAACACAGAACAGCTCACAATAATTCAACCCAGAGTGTATCGTCATTCTCTAGTCTCCAGGAGTGTGTACCTACTGGAGGTAGGGGTGTGTGTGGAGTAAAAAAGTCCTATTTAAAGGAGCCAATTGTTAATTCATTCATTCATTCGTTAATGTTTTGAGTGTCTTTGATCTATTTTTTTGACTTTCAAAACTCAAAAGAATATTAATAGGCCCTTTTTTGCCCTGTATACTGGAAAACAATTGTGTGGTAAACTATTTATTTTGGAGAGAGGGGAGGGAGAGATTTTCAAGATTCCCCAGACTACAGAATGGAGTGGTCCTTTCTGATGGTTATGGTACAAGGAGTGCTTCATCTAAGCATGCTGAGAGAGTTTCTCTGGGATGGCTTGTGGTTTCCAGGCACAATCCTTAATATCCAACAGGGTTGCGACAACATGGGAGGGACTGAAGGTCAGGAGTTCCCATTCAAATGCTGCTTTAGCATTATTAAAATGCTATATAGCTTTGGGCAAGTCACTTAACTTCTTTAGGTCTTTGTTTTCTCATCTACTAAAGAGGTGTAATAACGTTGACCTACTTTTCAGAGACGTGACAATTCATCGATGTCTATAAAACACTTTTAAAGCACGATACGAATCTCATGAATCTCGTAACCCTAAAGGAGCCATATTCCTTACCATTTATTAAGATGATATTGTTGGGAAGGAGGGATGGTGAAGGGGGAAATAGGGAGTAAGGGAACAGGGGAACAATTAGGTTTTATTTTACAAAAACTTAGTAATCTTGAAACAAATGGCCCATTAGTGTTTAAATTTCCATTTCTGAACCACTGCTTCTGGCCACTGATGCCTTAAATATCTAATGAATCTAAATAATAACACCAGGCTCCAGCACCTAACAGCGGCATAATCTGTAATTCTGATGGAATGAATGTCTCAGCCTCCACAGCTGTTGGTTAACGACACTGCTTTTAATAATATGCCTCCTCAAAATAGCGTTGGTCTCAAGGTGAATATGTCTTTCCCTTTGGCAGCAACTGAAAAACCAGCAGTCTGTCCTTCTGGGATGGGGTGGGGGCGGTCAGTGAGAAGTCAGAAGGATTTGCAATGTGGTCTAACAATTAAATGATCTGGGGCTGGACCTTGAGTATTAAATGACAAATGACTGTCTCTTAGCTTGCCTTTTAAAGTCAATCTAAAATGCATACACTGTATAGACATGCAGAAATCAGAACTGAGATCTTGGTAATATCCCTGGCCGTGAGTCTGCGGCTGCTGTTTTGCTGACAGAAACTGCCCCCGCTCTGGTCCATCCACAAGGTTTTGTTCATTAGATTGCTATGACTGATTGATTTGATTGATTGTTTGACACATTAAAGGACCATTTTTGTCTAACATAAATTCAAGTCAGTTGAAGAAGATCATTAGTAAATACGGCTACAGTTAGCCGAAGAGAGTGCCAATTAAAAAACATGTGGAGCAGACAATTTCAGGTGAGTGAGGAATAAAAGGATCTTCTTGGTAGAATGGGTGTGTAGAGAGGACAGTGAGAGGTGATAATGGTTCAATTGTCCTAAAGTGGCCCTCTGAGAAGTGTGACTTCCGTAGCCTTAGATATGTGGCCATTAAGAAAGAATCAGATTTGTATGCCTCTGTTTGGACAGCAACAAGTCAGCTGTCCTTTGAGCTCCCCGGTTCCCCAGCAGAAACACTGCCTGTTCCTGTGTTTGGGAGAGGAGAGATAGGGCAGAGAGAGATGGAGACCTCTCTGCTCCTTCTACAATCAATCAGTGGTATTTAGTGAGTGCCTACGGCATGCAGAGCACTCTACTGAACACTTAGGAGAGTATGATTTCAGAAGGAACAAGGACCCTCCCCTTAAGGGCCTTAGAATCCATTCACAAATAGTTGCAGAAGAAGATGACTTAATGCTACAGAAGCAGCGTGGCTTAGTGGAAAGAGCCCGGGCTTGGGAGTCAGAGGTCATGGGTTCTAATCCTGGCTCCGCCACTGAACAGCTGTGTGACTTTGGGCAAGTTGCTTAACTTCTCTGTGCCTCAGTTACCTCATCTGTAAAATGGGGATTAAGACTGAGAGCCCCAGTGCTTAGAACAGTGCTTGGCACACAGTAAGCGCTAAACAAATGCCATTATCGTTATTATTATTATCAGTAGGAGCACACAGTAACTGCTTAACAAATGCCACAATTATGATTATCATTCACCCATAATCATCTCGTTTTAAATTCCTACACATAGGTTTTGGAAGTCTTGAGGCCTTATATGTTGCCAACTTGTACTTCCCAAGCGCTTAGTACAGTGCTCTGCACACAGTAAGCGCTCAATAAATACGATTGATTGATTGATTATGACAAGCCTAAAAAACAAGCAAAGAGTTTCCTGAAACTTCCTTGTCCTTAAGTACATAATGCATCAGAAGAGCCCTATCCTTCCATCTTAAAAACATTTAACTGATTGTGCAGGTGGGTACTAGGGGAAGAGGCCCAGCCCTGCTTGAATCCTGTTGGAAATCCATTTATATCCCAGGGCAGAAAGGTGGAGAGTCTTTGTAATTCTTAGGCCAACTAGTGTGACTGCAGATACTGCTGAAAAGACCTAGGCATGTCTGAATTCATTCCATATTGTAAGCATATAGAAACAACTCCTGGCTGGGCTGCTGCATTTGCCACAAGCTGGGCCTGTTGCTATTTTTGAATCAGCGTCTTAGTGTCCTGATCTTCCCAAACTTCTGCTCAAGGAGAGCAAGCCCTCTTCTGAAGATTGTGCACCAGACCGGCCTACCTGTTGCTGTTGTCTCCAACAGTCTGCAGTGCCATATAGAGATTGTATTCACTGCATGTTCTAAAGGTTTCCTTTACTGTCCCTGACTGGTTGCTTTCAGTTTTCCATTTAGCAGCTGCTAGAGAATCCAGTTGTCATCCATTCTTCCCACGGGTCTCCCTTCAGTGAGCATTGCCTCGAGAAGCAGCAGGGTGTAGTGGATAAAGCACAGGCCTGGGAATCTGAAGGACCTGTGTTCTAATACCGGCTCTGCCACTTGTCTGCTGGGTGACCTTGGGCAAGTCACTTAACTTCTCTGTGCCTCAGGGACCTTATCCATAAAATGGGGATTAAACTGTGAGCCCCATGAGGGACATGGACTGTGTCCAACCCGATCGCCTTGTATCTAACCCAGAGCTTAGAACAGTGTCTGGCACATAGTATGCACTTAACAAATACTACTAAAAAAAGATCTGGATGTGCTTCACGATCTCATTGTTGGTCATTCTGGTCCGTCATTCAGTGCTAAGTACGGCTCTTAGAGAATAGGGGAGAAACTGTTGCCATCTGTGGTGGGTTTCGATTGCACAAACTTAGAGAGGGTTGGACGTCACTACAGCTTTATAGAGTTTCAGTAAGGTAAGCAGCTTCATGACACACTGTAACCAAACTCTGCCTTTCCATTTTCTTGGGGCCAGGCAGGATGTCTTGGTATAGCTTTCTACTTCGTTGTCTAGCCTTGCTTTATTGACTTCTGTACTATGTAGCTGGCAGAATTTGATGATTGCTTTAAATTCTATTTTATGAAATTATTTGGTTGTATGTTTGCTTCCTTCATTTAGGCCGGCATGTAGTCCCAGGATTTTTCAGGTTTATCGACTGCCCATTCCACGGTGTGCACAATGCAAAGTGATTCATGATCTTCTACACGTCTTTGTAAGATGGTGCCTCCAAAACACAGCCTTCAACATAACTAGCTCCTGGATGATTGTTTTAAAGACTTTGGATGTTGCACATAACAGTGAGGAAAATGTCCCCATGTTTTTGAACTCCGGTTTGCAGGTTTTTTGATGTATCCTTAAGCAGGGTATCATAGATTCAGTTGGGCACAGCTCTGCTGTACTCGGTGACGGCGAAAAGACCAGACTGGACACTTTTTATCCTGATTTAGTTACTACACAGATGTGTATATATAGTTTTCATCTTACCAACCATTTCTAGATACTATCTCTTTTGCAACCTTTGTTGCCTTTTTTCTGTTTTCTCTTCAATATGTATAATCCCCTTGTCTGTGGTTCAGTAGTTTTCTTTTCCCCTAAGAAAGGTCGCTCGTGATTTGTTTGTTCTCCTTGGGACCACTTCTACCCATTCTTTGACCCCAGTGAGAGGAATGACAAAATCTGGAAGGGGCTTCACAAGGTGTACGAGGCATCATCTGATTATCTTTTTTCCCCCGGCCGGTTGTTCAGACGCCATTGTGACTTCTTCGATGTCCTGAACAGACCTCTTCATTTAACTCTCGGTGATACCATCTAGAACTTTTCCCCGAGGGAGGCTACAACTAATTCCAAACCCAGCTGGAGGGCTTGAGACTTTAAATGACGTTTTCCTTCTTGGGTTAGTTTGTGATTGCTTGTGTTGAACTTTCTTTTCCACTGATCCCCAGGCTCTCCAGATTCAGCTATAAATTTACTTTCTTCTCCGTCATCTCCTCCGTTTCCAGGAGGCTGTCTCATTTGTGACGGTCAAACAAGGCACTGTTTACTCCTGGTCCTTTCCATGGACACAGTACAGCTGCTTGCACACAATGGTCTTGAGCCATCTGTGATGTTAATATCCCGTCTGATGGGTAAGAAGCTTTGGTTTCACTATTGAGTTTCAAGATTTCAGTAACTAGTTATCTAAGGACACTTACTCTGGTTTGTCTTTGCTGCTTGTGGAATTTGTTCAAAGTTTTCCTGTTATTGTAAGAAGGCTGGCAATAAATTTTGATAATGGCGCACCCTTGGGGGCAGACATCCGACAAAGCATTGCCTTTTCCTCCTGCTCCAGCAGGCACGTCTAAGCTACATTCTCCTTTGCTGATTTCTTTTCTCTCCTCCCCCACTGGCATCCAAACGAACATTTTTGAGGCACTCAGCCTTTCACCATCATTAGAAACAGTCCTGCCTCTGGCCTGGAACGCCCTTCCTCCTCAAATCTGACATACAATTGCTCTCTCCCACTTCAAAGCCTTACTGAAGGCATATCTCCTCCAAGGGCCTTCCCTGACTAATCCCTCCTTTCTTCTTCTGCCACTCCCTTCTGCATCTCCCTGACTTGCTCCTTCTATTCATCCTCCTTCCCAGCCCCACAGTACTTCTGTACATATTTGTAATTTATTTATTCCTATTCATTCATTCATTCATTCATTCAGTTGTATTTATTGAGTGCTTACTGTGTGCAGAACATTGTTCTAAATGCTTGGAAAGTACAGTACAGCAATGAAGAGAGACAATCCCTGCCCACTGTCTCCCCTTCTAGACTGTAAACTTGTTGTGGGCAGGGAATGTGTCTGTTTATTGTTATATCATACTTTCCAATTGCTTAGTATAGTGCTCTGCACACAGTAAGCGCTCAATAAATATGATTGAATGAATGAATGAACTGATTAAAACCTGTTCATCTTGGTGTCCGGTAGCTTGGTAAGTTCCCACAGTGTTTTTTTAAGAGACCCATTGTGCTAGCAGGTACTATAACAATAATTATTAGGGTACTTGCTGAGTGCTTACTATGTGCTAAGCACTGTTCTAAGCACTGGGGTAGATACGAGTTAATTAGGTTGGACGCAGTCCCTGTTCCACATGGGGCTCACACTCTTAATCCCCACTTTACAAATGAGGTAACTGAGGCACAGAGAAGTTAAGTGAGGCCCAAGGTCACACAGCTGACATGTGGTGGAGCCAGGATTAGAACCCAGGCCTGTGCTCTATCCACTAAGCTACATTGCCTCTCTAAACCACCTGAGAGTAGACTGAGTGATTGTTGGGAATCAATAAGACACAGAAAATAGAGAATTTAACCCAAGGGAACAGAAGGCAACTAACACGTTCCTGAACAGGGAAAAGTTTGTCACCAGATTTGACAGCTGCCAAGTCATCGGTGAGTCCAAGAGAACTGGACTGTAACTGGACTGTAACTTTTAGACTGTGAGCCCACTGTTGGGTAGGGACCGTCTCTATATGTTGCCAACTTGTACTTCCCAAGAGCTTAGTACAGTGCTCTGCACACAGTAAGCGCTCAATAAATATGATTGATTGATTGATTGGACTTCACAACGAGTTAGAGGAGCGCTCAATAAATATGATTGATTGATTGATTGGACTTCACAGCGAGTTAGAGGTAGATTCTGATCTGCTAATTATATGTCACTTACTGTACTGTTTGACTTTCTGGTATAGAAATAATATTCACTGATATAGAATGAAGAAAATTTTCCAAGATGGCTGCAATAAATATGTAACCTTTCAGAGGGTCACCCATTGACGGCAGAGAAGCAGCAAGGCCTAATGGAAAGGGGATGGGCGTAGGGGTGAGAAGACCTGAGTTCTAACACTAACTCTGTTACTTAAATGCTGGGCAAACTTGGGTAACTTCTCTGTGTTTCTCTGTGTGTGTGTGTGTGTGTGTGTGTGTGCGCGTGTGTGTGTACATATGTGTATGTGTGAGAGAGAGGGGAGAGAGAGAGAGAATCAGAAGAGGACAGGGAATGTGTCTATCAATTGTTGCCAGCTTGCACTTCCCAAGCGCTTAGTACAGTGCTCTGCACACAGTAAGTGCTCAATAAATACGATTGATTGCTTGATTGATCAATTCTGTTGTGTTGTACTCTCCCAAGCTCTTAGTACAGTGCTCTAAGCACAGCAAGTACCCAATAAATTTGATTGATTGATGGACGAAGATGACGCTTCAAGTAGAGTTTTCAGGAAGATTGTGGCACTTTGAGTCATAGAAAAAAACAAACACAGAGAAGCAGCGTGGCTCAGTGGAAAGAGCCCGGGCTTTGGAGCCAGAGGTCATGAGTTCAAACCCCGGCTCCGCCAATTGTCAGCTGTGTCACTTTGGGCAAGTCACTTAACTTCTCTGTGCCTCAGTTCCCTCATCTGTAAAATGAGGATTAAGACTGTGAGCCCTCCGTGGGACAACCTGATAACCTTGTATCCTCCCCAGTGCTTGGAACAGTGCTTTGCACATGGTAAGTGCTTAATAAATGCCATCATTATTATTATGGTTAAGAAATGTAATAGTTCATCATGGCCTCATAGAAAGAGCATGGGCCTGGGAGTTGGAGGACCTTAGTTCTAAGTCTAGCTTTGCCATTGTCTGCTGTGTGAGCTTGGGCAAGTCATTTAACTTCTCTGTGCCTCAGTTTCTCATCAATTAAATGGGGATTCAATACCTGTTTTCCCTCCTATTTAGACTGTGAGAACTCCATATAGGACAGGGACTGCATCTGGCCAGATTAGCTTGTATCCACCCTGGTGCGAAGAACAGTTCTTGACGTATAATAAGCACTTAACAAATGGCATAATTATCATCTCCAGCTCAATTGCTTGGAATTACCCTTCTGCAGGAAATATCTTCCACTCACCACCGTGATATCTATGCAGTACAAACTTCAAGTAATTCAGGCTCATTTATTGTCCTTTTAACCTCGGCATGGGTAATTGAACCTCGGCATGGGTAATTGAGTGTGTAAGTATCCATCCAGTAGAGTTAAATGGTGTGTAGTGGAGCCTGCTCGTGCTGAAAATGCAAGGTCCCTTTTGAGAAAAGCCCCAGGAGTGTGGGATTTATATGTGGACCAATATCTGACTGGGGATATCTTAATTCTCAGGAAAAATGGTATTATACATATGCAGTGTATTGTGCATGCATGATTCTGCCTGTGGGCTGCTGTGACCATTAGTCCCAGCAGACTCACGAGGACATCCATGGCTTCCACAGTTGAGAGGATGCACGCTAGCTGCCGTGCCAAGTTGCACTTTCCAAGCGCTTAGTACAGTGCTCTGCACACAGTAAGCGCTCAATAAATACGATTGAATGAATGAATGAATGCTTGCACGGGATGGTGTAGTGAATAGAGCGCGGGCCCTAGAGTCAGAAGGTCATGGGTTAAAAACCCAGCTCCACCACTTGTCTGCTGTGTGACTGTGGACAAGTCACTTTACTTCTCCGTGCCTCAGTTATCCTGTCTGTAAACTGGGGATTGAGACTGTGAGCCCCACGTGGAATAGGGACTGTGTCTAACCCAGTTTGCTGTATCCATCCCAGCACTTAGTTCAGTGCCTGGCACACTGTAAGTGCTTAAAAGAAAATATAATTATAATTATCAATATTGCTCCTTAACCACGAAGGTCCAAACATATGCTTTCTTGGCCTGAGCTTTACTTGCCATAGCTCACGCAAGCTTCTGAACATTCAGTCCATATTTCCCCACTCAAAACCTCTAGTGGTTCCTATCCACCTCCACACTGAACAGAAGCTCCTTACCATCAGCTTTAAAGCATTCAAATCACCTTGCCGCCTCCTACCTTCCCTGACTACTTTCCTACTACAGGCCGGCCCGCACACTTCACTCCTCCAGTGCCAGCCTGCTCACTGGGCTTCGATCTCATCTGACTCAATGCCAAAATGACTCACTGCCAACCTCTCCGCTATGTTCTTCCTCTGCCCTGGAACACCCGCCCTCTTCATAACTGACAGATGATCACTCTCCCAGCCTTTAAAACCTTACTGAAGGTACATCTCCTCCAAGAGGCCTTCCCTGACTAAACCCTCATTTCCTCTTCTTCTCCCTTTTGTATCACCCTTGCCCTTGGATTTGCACCCTTTATTTAGCCCTCCCTCAGCCCCACAGCACTTACATACATATCCGTAATTTATTTATATTAATGTCTGTCTCCCCCTCTAGACTGTAAGCTTGTTTTGGGCAGGGAGCATGTCTACCAACTCTGTTACTAAAGTGCTCTGCACACACTAAGTACTCAATAATAATAAGACAATGATGGTCTTAAGCACTTACTATGTGCAAAGCACTGTTCTAAGCGCTGAATAATACGATTGATTGACTGTTGTTGGATTTGGCTTAAAAGTCAACAGGTTGGAAGAGTCCAGCAAGAGGGCAAAAATTTCTAGACACTCCAGTAAGGAAGGGGTATGTATTTTTTAATTTTTTTTGGCTTGCCTCAGTAGACTCGTTAGGTGAACTGAGTTCATTTCTAGTCCAGGTGAGATCTAACCCCGGCTCTGCCTTGGCAGAGATACCTAACTTCTCTGAGCCTCATTTCCTTCAATTGTAAAATGGGGTTAATCCCACTGCCTGACCTCCGAGGAATATTGGGTGGATTAGCTATTGATTAGCCAACACCGTGTTCATTTCAGGTATCTATAAATATACATATGCCCACTTCCATACGCCAAGGCAAACTGCTCCTTGCTGTGGTTTGCTATTTCTGGCTTTCACCTTCATTTATAATGTCATATTTATGTAATTATAGTACTGCAGTGGTGGATCACAATTTCAAAATGCAATCATAATTGACATCAGAAAACTGAGAGAGGATAGAAAAGAAACACAAAGCAATTAAAAAAGTCTTTGTAAAAGGTTGTGTAATTTCCTCCCCCATCCAGACCTTGAAACCTGCTGTGTAGCTGTGTGTGTGTGTGTGTGTGTGTGTGTGTGTGTGTGTTTGTGTTTTTCCCATCCCATAAATCTGAAACTGGCAATGGGACATGACTGCTCAATGAAGTGTCTGGCTATCGGGGAATTCATATCCTTCTGTTTGATTGCTCTCTTCTGCTCAATTATCCATGTCTTTTGTGGTCTTTCAGGCTCAGCCACTTTGTTCATTGCACATGACACTTAGAGGGATGCTGTCAAAATAACATGCCCCTTCTCACTCTCCCTCCCCCATCAATCCTGCCAAGTTGTGTGTCTTAAACCTTCCTCTCCCCATGGATTTTGGTTTTGATTTTAAAATACGATCCTGTGCTATAAACAATTACCTGGCCTTTCCCGGACACAAATCCCTTCCCAGCTTCCCTTTTCCCACCTTCCTAGTCACAGACAGGGAAGGCTGCTTCATAAGACACCTCCGATTTTCTCTGCTGGGCATTCTGCCAGTTGCCGAAGGGTACGGCGGCGGCTTGTGTCTGTGACATGGCTTCTCTCTCCTGCTTCATTCTTGGGAAGGAAACGAACGTTTGCCGTTGGCGAATCTTAGAGAGCATTTATTCTTGCTTCTGTGTCTCTGGTGAGGTTGGAGGAGCAAGATGATGTAGAAGCCGATGGCCACAAGCCAACTGTGATTGGGGGTTCCCTTGTCTTAGTGATGCCCTTTGCCCCCAAGAGAGCTCTAGAAGCAGGGTCTTGTGCCGGGCTGTACCTTGAAATGACACTTTCAGTCTCA
Source organism: Tachyglossus aculeatus (assembly GCF_015852505.1). NCBI lineage: Eukaryota > Metazoa > Chordata > Mammalia > Monotremata > Tachyglossidae > Tachyglossus > Tachyglossus aculeatus. Next base: position 23,429,695 of record NC_052067.1, read on the forward strand.
GCGATGTTGTGCTTCAAAACACTGCTGCTGACAAGAGTGAGGGCAGCGTCAGACAGTTGTCTGGGGGAAAGGATCAGTGGTTGCAGTCCTTATTTTTTTCTGTGTTTCGTGAGGCTGGAATTCAAAGGATTTGAAGCCCAAGGTTCTCTTCCAACTCTCTTCTTTTGCTTTTGTGGAGGGGGGCAAACAGAAAAGGGGGAAACTGATCCGGTCACAGGGGCAGCTCGTTCCCCGAACAGGATCGTACCTAGGAAAATCGATGCCTGTGGCCCAGCTCTGATTTGACTCCACCGTTGTTGTTAGTGTTCAACTGGAAGATGGGTTGCTTAGCATCTGTGAGAAAAGGGTACCGATTGCCGTCCCTCCCACTTTGTGCCAATTCCTTCTGCATCATGCTTTTTTAACCCTTCTATTAATAACTGTGACATTTGTTAAGTGCTTACTATCTGCCCAGCACCGAAACTAAGGCTCTCTTCCAACTCTCTTCTCTCACTTTAGGGGGTGTAAATAGAAAAGGGAAGTTGGAAAGTGATACTGATCTAGACTGTGAGCCCGTTGTTGGGTAGGGATTGTCTCTATCTGTTGCCGAATTGTACTTTCCAAGCGCTTAGTACAGTGCTCTGCACACAGTAAGCGCTCAATAAGTACGATCGAATGAATGAATCCACGTCACGGGGCAGCTCACTCGCTGATCAGGGTTACGTCTAGGAACATTGGTGCCTATGGCCCAACTCTGATTCGGCTCCTCCAGTGTTAGTGCTTACCTGGAAGACGACTTGCTTAGCACCTGTGGGAAGGAAATACTGATTGCCTCCTTCCCACCTTGTGTCTATACCCTCTGCATCTTGCTTTTTAACCTTTTAATTAATAATTGCGGCATTTGTAAAGCGCTTACTATGTGCCCCACACTATACTAAGTGTCAGGGTAGATTCAACAGAGGGGGTCAGACCACTCCCACTTCCGCACTGCATGCTCAGAGCGACAGGAATGCGGACCACAGCTCCCTCAGGTAAGAGAGGTAGTGTAGCCCATTGGAAAGAGCACGGGCCTGGGTTCTAATCCTGGCTCTGCCATTTGTCTGCTTTGTGACCTTGGGCAAGCCCCTTCATTCCTCTGGGCCTCAGTTTCCTCATCTGTAAAATGGGAATTAAAACTGTGAGCCCCATGTGGGACAGGGATTGGGTCCAACTTGATTGTCATGTATCTCTTCCCCAGTGCTAGGTACAGTGCCTGGTACATAGTAAGCGCTTAACAACAACAACCACAATTATTATTATTAGATAACCCTAGCTTCAAACGTGTGCCTCCTCATCCATAATAGAAGAGGAGAGGGCCCAGTTTTATGCTCCCAATAGGGCAAAATTAATAATAATAATAATAATAATAATGATAATAATAATAGTCGTACTATTACTATTACTATGTACTTAGTTTGTGCCAAATAGTGTACTAAGCACGGGGATACATACAAGATAAAGAGTTTGGGACACAGTCCCTGTCCCATGTGGGGCTCACAGTTTAAGGGGGAGGGGGAACAGGAATTTAATCCCCCTTTTGCAGAAGAGGAAACTGAGGCCAGGGAAGCAAAGTGATTTGCCCAAGACCACACAGCAGGCAAGTGGGGTTGCCAGGATTAGAACCCAGGTCCTTTGACTCCAAGGGCCACACTCTTTCTCACTCTCTCTTTTATGTTCCCTTCTCAGGTGAATGGGGGAACTGAGTCCAAGCCAAGGAACCTGGCAGCAGGAGCCACAGTGGAGGGAGGCTTGGTGGTGAAAATTAAAATCCATCCATAAAAGCATCATTTCTGAGCCCATACTAGCCAGACCAGCTGAAAACCAAGCTGACCTCACAAAATCAGATGAAGCACTACCGACCCCCAGCTTCTGTGGTAAGGGGGAAGGGATCCACCAGATCTTGACACATAGTAAGCACTTAATAAATATAAATATAATAATAATAATAATAATGATGGTCTGAAGTTATGATTCATGAATGAATGGCAAAGTAAAAGCTAGGCTTCAGAAAATCATCAGCCATGATGTAGTAAAGCAAAATTTCCTTAATAGAAGCTGATCTTTTACTAGATTTTGTGTTCTTTTGTACAGAGTACTGATGGTTGTGTCAGGATATAGTTCTTTTCCATTCTTTTCTTGATTCTTTTTCTTTGGAAAAGACAGTGCTTTGCCTCCTATTGCAGCCTCTCCGGCTTCTGAAAGGTAATAACCTCTGGCTAAGAACCTGTCTGTCTACAGTGTCTTGCCTCTTTGATGGCATTTTATCTCATCTGCCGCATTCCTCCATACTCTAATACATTAACTTTGCAGGAATGCTGTATTAGAGGTCTGCTGAGGTGGACGTTAGCAGAGTGTGGCAAATTGTTTTTATCTGCTTCCCTCTGCTAAACACTTTTTGTTAGGCTACTATCTATATTTTGAATCTAGCTGTTGGAGCCAAGCCCTTTAAAGAGTAACAGCAGCTCTCATTTTATCGTTTTGGGGACACTTTATAGCAATAAATTCTTGTTGATTCACGCCACTTTCCACACCCTGAAATATTAGCCATTCTGGTTTTTTTCCTGCAAACCTGCCAGCCCAGGCCAATACTTCTTTTATTTATATAGAGATAGATCTTAAGCAGCTTCATAAGCACACCGTTTCAGAATCAAACAACAAGAACATCAATCTTTCTGTATTATGATAAGCCTACTGTTTCAGGTTAAGTTAATAATGTGTTAGCCTTTCACTTTACTATTTTTAAGTGGGATTTTTTTTTCAAAATCTAGAATTAAACCTGACAAGGGAAAGAAGTGGTGGAACTAATAATGATAGTGGTATTTGTTAAGTGTTTACTCTGTGCCCAGCACTGTGCTAAACACTGGGGTAGATAAAAGATAATCAAGCAGCATGGCTCAGTGGAAAGAGCCCGAGCTTTGGAGTCAGAGGTCATGGGTTCAAATCCCGGCTCTGCCAATTGTCAGCTGTGTGACCTTGGGCAAGTCACTTAACTTCTCTGGGCCTCAGTTACCTCATCTGTAAAATGGGGATTAAGACTGTGAGCTCCCCGTGGGACAACCTGATCACCTTGTAACCTCCCCAGCACCTAGATCAGTGCTTTGCACATAGTAAGCGTTTTATAAATGCCATTATTATTATTACTATTATTGTACACAGTCCCTGTCCCACACAGAGTTTGCGGTCTAAAAGAAAGGAGAACAGATGTTTCATTCCATTTTCCAAATGATGAAACTGATGCAAAGAAAGGTGAAATGACTTTCCCAGCATCACACAGCTGGCAAGGGGCAGAGGGAGGATTAGAACATGGATCTCCTGACTTCTAGACTTGTGCTCTTTTCACTAATAATAATAATGAAAACAATAGTATTAAGCTTTTACTAAATGCCAAGCACTGTTCTAAGCACTGGGGTAGGTACAAGGTAATCAGGTTGTTCCACATGGGGCTCACAATCTTAATTCGCATTTTACAGATGAGGTAACTGAGGCCCAGAGAAGTGAAGTGACTTGCCCAAGGTCACACAGCAGACAAGTGACGGAGCCGGGATTAGAACCCATGTCCTCTGACCCCCAAGCCAGTGCTCTTGCCACTAGGCCGTGCTGTCTGTGATGGTGCTGAGAGCTCACCTCTTCAGGAGGCCTTCCCAGACTGAGCCCCCTTTTTCCTCTCCTCCTCCCCATCCCCTCCGCCCTACGTCCTTCCCCTCCCCACAGCACCTGTATAGATGTTTATACAGATTTATTACTCTATTTATTTTACTTGTACATATTTACTATTCTACTTATTTTTTTCATGATGTGCATCTAGCTTTATTTCTATTTATTCTGATGACTTGACACCTGTCCACATGTTTTATTTTGTTGTCCATCTCCCCCTTCTAGACTGTGAGCCTGTTGTTGGGTAGGGACCGTCTCTATATGTTGCCAACTTGGACTTCCCAAGCACCTAGTACAGTGCTCTGCACACAGTAAGCGCTCAATAAATACAATTGAATGAATGAATGAATGAATGATGGAGTGGTCACTTCTATTTCTGGGCCAATACTGAGGTCAGAGTTGCCTGCTGGATCTCCTAGGGGTCTAATAATAATAATGATCAGATAGAATGAGTTTCTATTTCTAAATGCAAAATACCCCCAAATTAATCGCCCTTCCCAATCAGGTAATGACCTTCCATAGGACTCAATAAGTCAAAACCGAATAGAATACAAATGGAGCAGACAGTAGGACCCATTTTCCAGCCCCTGCTCATTTCAGGTCCAACTGGCTTCAGGTGCAGCACAAGAATTGGCAGTGGGCAGCGGGTTGAAGTTCCAACTCAAGCCTAGAGCTCCTGTCTCCTGGACCCCTATTACTACCCTTGGTATCCCCTGGTTGGTGGGGGAGGGGACAGACACCATGTGACAGAGCTTCTTTGCCCATTTTCTTTTAATAATATCTGCTAAGCACTTGCCATGTGCCAGATACTATACTAAGCACTGAAGTAGATACGAGCTAATTAGCCCATGACCCACATGGGGCTCACAGTCTTAATTTCCATTTTATAGATGAAGTAACTGTGGCAGAGAGAAGTGAAATGACTTACCCAAGGTCACGCAGCAAAAAAAATGGTGGAGGCTCAATTAGAACCAGGTCTCAGGCCCGTGCTCTATCCACCAGGCCATGCTGCTCCTCCAGCAACTTCTTTCCCGTCTCAAGCGAGTGCAACAGTTTTGTGAAGGGTTGGTGGAAAGAAAGACATCTGCCAGATCCTCTTTCCATGACTGAACTCCATCTCTTCCTCCTCCTCCTCACCAGGACCCAGATCCTTCTCTTTTTACCTTATTCGTTCATTCATGCCGTCATTCATTCGTTCATTCAATCATATTTATTGAGCCATTACTGTATGCACAGCACTGTACTAAGCACTTGGGAAGTACAAGTTGGCAACATATAGAGACGGTCCCTACCCAACAACGGGCTCACAGTCTAGAAGGGGGAGACAGACAACAAAACAAAACACATAGATTGAAAATCACCATGTCTTCCATGCATGCCACCTCTCTTCCCCACTATTTAGCTGCTGTGTAAATCACATTCTTTGTTCCTTGTTGCTGGGATTACCCTCTAAATCCCTTTCTTGGCTATCCTTTGCTTTCCATACCAAATTCACATTTCCTGTCCTTCCTTCAACTCTACCATTAATCTCTGGCATCTCATTTTCCCTTCCTCCCTCGTTTCCCTCTGCCAGGGTCCAAGCCCATTGTTTCCCATCTCCTTTACTTCTCTTTGTATACATTCTCCTTCTCTAGGTTAAGTAATTGAATTCCCTTTTTGACAGGTCTCCAGAAAACTCCCAGTGTCATTGCACCATTGGAGGAACTGTGTGGAAACTGCCCTCCTTGATATCAAAACTAACTTCCTCCATACCCCTGAAAAATAACAAGAAGGGATAGGAAGATATTGGTCTTTCCTCTGCCCTTTTGGGGTGACTTGCTGGGCCCCAACACCATACATGGAGAATTCAGTTTGATACGAACTCAGCAAATGGTCCGAATAATCTTTTCTATTTATTACAGTCGAGGACCGGTGGGTGTTTCTGCATCTTAAGAAGTCTAAAACAAGAGACATTTTCTGCCTCAGCACTTAGGTGCTCAGGCTGAAGGGGTCATTGTTATGACCCAGTAATGACCATTACCTTAAGTTCTTGGGTTGCTATACTAGAACTAAGATTATAGTAGGGGATTACTATTTGGATCCTTACAACAAACAAAGCCATCTGCAATACATAATAATAATAATAATAATGGCATTTATTAAGCACTTACTATGTGCAAAGCACTGTTCTAAGCGCTGGGGAGGTTACAAGGTGATCAGGTTGTCCCACGTGGGGCTCACAGTCTCAATCCCCATTTTACAGATGAGGTAACTGAGGCACAGAGAAGTGAAGTGACTTGCCCAAAGTCACACAGCTGACAATTGGCGGAGCTGGGGTTTGAACCCATGACCTCTGACTCCTTGAGGGTTGCATGTGGGAAGCATCTGCTCTGACCATAATAAAAATAATAATAACAATTATGGTATTTGTTAAGCACTTAATATGTTCCAGGCACTGTACTAAGCAGCGTGGCTTAGTGGAAAGAGCCCGGGCTTGGGAGTCAGGGGATGTGGGTTCTAATCCTGGCTCCACCACTTGTCTGCTGTGTGACCTTGGGCAACTTCTCTTTGCCTCAGTTACCTCATCTGTAAAATGGGGATTAACAGTGTGAACCCCACGTGGGACAACCTGATTACCTTGTATCTACCCCAGCGCTTAGAACAGTGCTTGGCACAGAGTAAGCGCTTAACAAATACCATAATTATTATTATTATTCATTCATTCCATCGTATTTATTGAGCACCTAATGTGTGCAGAGCACTGTACTAAGCACTTAGCACTGTACTAATTACTAAGCGCTGGGGTGGATACAAGCAAAATGGGTTGGACACAGTCTCTGTCCCGAATGGGGCTTAATGTCTTAATTCAATCAATCAATCAATCGTATTTATTGAGCGCTTACTGTGTGCAGAGCACTGTACTAAGTGCTTGGGAAGTACAAATTGGCAACATATAGAGACAGTCCCTACCCAACAGTGGGCTCACAGTCTAGAAGGGGGAGACAGAGAACAAAACCAAACATATTAACAAAATAAAATAAATAGAATAGATATGTACAAGTAAAATAAATTAATAAATAGAGTAATAAATATGTACAAACATACATATATACAGGTGCTGTGGGGAAGGGAAGGAGGTAAGACGGGGGGATGGAGTGGGGGCGAGGGGGAGAGGAAGGAGGGGGCTCAGTCTGGGAAGGCCTCCTGGAGGAGGAGAGCTCTCAGTAGGGCCTTGAAGGGAGGAAGAGAGCTGGCTTGGCGGATGTGCGGAGGGAGGGCATTCCAGGCCAGGGGATGACGTGGGCCGGGGGTCGATGGCGGGACAGGTGAGAACGAGGCCCGGTGAGGAGGTGAGCAGCAGAGGAGCGGAGGGTGCGGGCTGGGCTGGAGAAGGAGAGAAGGGAGGTGAAGTAGGAGGGGGCGAGGTGATGGACAGCCTTGAAGCCCAGGGTGAGGCGTTTCTGCCTGATGCGCAGATTGATTGGTAGCCACTGGAGATTTTTGAGGAGGGGATTAACATGCCCAAAGCATTTCTGGACAAAGACAATCCAGGCAGCAGTGTGAAGTATGGATTGAAGTGGGAAGAGACACGAGGATGGGAGATCAGAGAGAAGGCTGATGCAGTAGTCCAGATGGGATAGGATGAAAGCTTGAACGAGCAGGGTAGCGGTTTGGATGGAGAGGAAAGGGCGGATCTTGGCAATGTTGCGGAGCTGTGACCGGCAGGTTTTGCTGACGGCTTGGATGTGAGGGGTGAATGAGAGAACGGAGTCGAGGATGACACCAAGGTTGCGGGCTTGTGAGACGGGAAGAATGGTAGATGAGTTAACCGAGGCACAGATAAATAAAGTCACTTGCCCAAGGCCAAGTGGCAAGTGGCAGGGCCAGGATTAGAACCCTGACCTTCTGATTCCCAGGCCTGTGCTCTATCCCCTACACCGTGCTACTCCCTGTCCATCAGATACCGACTCCATGGGCCCACTGTCAGACCATCCCCAGCCCTGCCCCGAATAATGGTGTATTTGCTGAGTTCATACTATGTACTAAGCCCTGGAGTAGGTACAATGTAAGCAGGACAGAAACCCACAGAGGGCTCATGGTCCAAGGGGGAGGGAAGATAGGTAACTCATCCCCATTTTTACAGATTAAAAAAACCGAGGCACAGAGAAATTAAGTGACTTGCCCTAGTCACACAGCAAGCGTGTGGTGGAGCCGGGGATTAGAACCCAGACCTCCTGACTCTCAGGCCTGTGCTCCTTCCATGAGGTCACACTGCTTCCCAGTCAGCCCGCAATATAATCATCTGCTGGGCAGTTAATAGGCCCTGTGAACAGCATGGAGGAGGTGGTGGGAAAGAACAGGAGGCATCTTCCCACCCTATCGTGAACGCTTTTGATTTATGGTAGCTTAAACTGACAAACTATGGATTCCAAAGAACTTGAAGGTCAGAAAGCAAAACAGCTCCACAGTGCAACACAATATCGACGTGATTAAATGACTAAATCTACTGCTGGGCCAGATATTTGTCCCAGGGCTTTCAGCTAGGAAGGAAAGACCTTGTATTAAGATTTGTATCAGGAAACATAAATTATATTCAACTGCTTAAATGTTACATGAAACGAGGAAGCTTGATCCTTCAGAAAACCAACCAGAGTTGAAGATCAAAATAATAGAAAAGTCTGCTTAAGAACATTACTTAGCACCTGTATATATGTATATATGTTTGTACATATTTATTACTCTATTTACTTATCAATCAATCAATCAATCATATTTATTGAGCGCTTACTGTGTGCAGAGCACTGTACTAAGTGCTTGGGAAGTACAAGTTGGCAAAATATAGAGACAGTCCCTACCCAACAGTGGGCTCACAGTCTACTTTTTCATATCTATTCTATTTGTTTGATTTTGTTAATATGTTTGGTTTTGTTCTCTGTCTCCCCCTTTTAGACTGTGAGCCCACTGTTGGGTAGGGACTGTCTCTATATGTTGCCAACTTGTACTTCCCAAGCACTTAGTACAGTGCTCTGCACACAGTAAGCACTCAAGAAATACGATTGATTGATTGATTGATTTAGATTGTAAGTATCCTGAGGGTAGAGATCACATCGACTAATTCTGTTGTGCTCTCCCAAGTGATCTGCACAGTGTTCTGCACATAGTACGTTTACAATAAATTCCATTGATTGATAGAGAAAGGAAAAGTCAATTGGAGATTTCATATCCATTTTCCCTTTTAAAGTAATGCACAGATAAATTTGAATGAAATGGAAATTAATGAAAACGAGGTGGAGATAAATAAAAACGATGGCTAGAAAGCTCACGGAATAAAGAGCATCAGAGAAAAGACCTTGTGAATCCAACAACACGAGGCTGCCGACTTCATAATTTACTCAGGTGACAGAAGTCGGAAGAGTGCGGATGAGAAATGGAAAACAATTTTTTATTCATGATTTTCTTTGATTAATCTGCAAGAAGAGGACTGGGTGTAATTTTCCTCTTGTGTTAATTTGCAGATCAAAGTTCTTCAGCTCAAAAGTTCTCACCAGTAAAAGGAGCACATAGGGTAATGGCAAGTGATAGTTTAAAAGGTAGACGAAATTGAAAGAAGAACAGCAGGAGAAATGTTAGCAGGAATACTAATAATTTTTCCATTTCAGGACTTTCAACCAAGGATATCCGATTACTTATGAATGCAAATGAGGATGCTAGCCTGCTATAATCTCAGGTTCAAATCAGCAGATTATTATCCCCCTTTTACAGTTGGAAAAACCGAGGCACAGGCAGAATGTGAGACTATCAATCAATTGTATTTATTAAGCACTTACTGTGTGCAGAGCACTGTACTAAGCACTTGGGAAGTACAAGTTGGCAACATATACAGTTCCTATCCAACAGTGGGCTCACAGTCTAAAAGGGGGAGACAGAGAACAAAACCAAACATACTAGCAAAATAAAATAAATATAATAGATATATATAGACTACTTGCCTCTGTTTCTCTGGAAACAAAGCAATGTCACAAACAGATGTAGACTTGGAGTCTCTTCTATCATTTGTGTGCAAAGCACTGTACTAAGCACTTGGGAGAGTACACTATAGCATCAGACACATTCTCTGCCCACAACAAGCTCCCAGTCAAGAGGGGTAGACAGACATTAATATAAATAGATAAATAAATAAATTACAGGTATATACATATATTTACAAATATGCTGTGGAGTAAGGAGGGAGGAAGAATGAAAGAGCGAGTGTGAGTGGTGCAGAAGGGAGTGGGAGAAGAGGAGAGGAGGGCGCAGTCAGGGAAGGCTTCCTGGAGGAGATGTGCTTTCAATAAGACTTTGAATTGGGGGAGAACAATTATCTGTCTTGTGCCCAAAATCCACTCAAACCACCAGAAACTCACCATTAAAACTGGTTTAACTATACACCTGGTAGAGATGATATAGGACTATTGTGGTTTTGGGCTAGAGAGTCAATCGAAACTTTTCAGAAGTTGAATTTGATGATCTAAATGCAAATAGAACATAGTTTGTTTAATTCCACATTGTCCTACGCGTAAGGTTAAGAAAGACGATGGAATTCTATGGGGGAATGTTGGAGGAATGACGGATAAGGAATGATGGGTGTCAGACCAAGAACCTGTGTGGAGGAATTGATTAGAGTGCTAGCGATTTGCACAGCATCACTCACACTCACTTGGAATTTGCAGCACTGCCCCACTGGGGCACCGAGTGCAGTGAGCAAGTAGGAGGGTGGGAAGAAACACGTTGTGAAGTGCGTGGCGGTTCCTCTTGTTGCTGAGAAATAGTGAGGCTTAGTGGACGGAGCATGGGCTTGGGAGTCAGAAGAACCTGGGTTCTAGTCCCACCTCTGCCACTCGTCTGCTGTGTGATGTTGGGCAAGCCACTTAACTTCTCTGGGCCTCGGTTACGTCATCTGTAAAGTGGGGTTTAAGACTGTGAGCCCCATGTGAGGCAGGGACTGTGTCCAATCTGATTAGCTTGTGTCTAACCCAGCAGTTAGAACAGTGACTGACGCATAATAAGCGCTTAACCAGTACCATAATTGTTATTATTAGTGACGGTACCAAGCTGCAGGCAGAAATGGGGCCAGAACCCAGGTCCCCTGATTAGGTCTGACAAGACCAATAGCTGGGCTTAGTAAAGAAATAGTTGATTTGGAGAATGAAAGAGTATATGGAACTCCATTCCAGGAGCCTTTTCCCTGGAATATGGTATCAAGGGTAGCTACTTAGTTTGCCCACCTTAATCAATCAGTGGTATTTACTGAGCATTTGCTGTGTGCAGAGCACTGTACAAAGCTCTTGGGAGAGTACAATAGGTCAGAGGACCTGTATTCTAATTTGGGCAACTCTGCTTGCCTGGTATTACGACATTGAACAGGTCACTTATCTTTTCCGTGCCTCAGTTCCCTCATCTGCAAAATGGGGATTCAATATCTGTTCTTTCTCCTACTTAGACTGTGAACCCCATATGGGATCTGATTATCTTTTATATACTCCAGCGCTTAGTACGATGCTTGGTACAAAGTAAGTGCTTAACAAATACCAAAATGATCATTACCAGTTATCATTGATATTCACGGCACCCTCAGCCCCACAGAACTTATGTACATATCAATCAATCGTATTTATTGAGCGCTTACTGTGTGCAGAGCACTGTACTAAGCGCTTGGGAAGTACAAGTTGGCAACACATAGAGACAGTCCCTACCCAACAGTGGGCTCACACTCTACATATGCGAAGTAAATTTTAATGTCTGTCTCCCATTCTAGATTGTAAGTTGCTTTGGGCAGTGAATATGTCTACCAACTCTGTTGTATTGTAATAATGATAATAATAATAATAATATTGGTATTGTGTGTAGACACTTTCCCCGCCCACAACACGCTTACAGTCACTCATGTCTTGAGTGGGGAAAATATACCTTTCACATGTTAATTAAGGGGGCTTGCTAAGGGGGGGATAAAGATCAATAATAAAAGTAGTTGACACTTGAAAATATTGCACATGAATCACTTTCAGAAGAATGTTACTATTCAAATAGTAACAGTACCTGCCCCTACCCTAATGCAAAGAAAATTCCTTTGGGGAGGAATGAGATATGGAGTCAGGATTTCACTGGATATTAAGAGAGCTCTAGGAGGGAGACCCTTCTACAAGAAATAGTAGTAATAATGGTATTTGTTGAATTCTTACTATGTGCCAGCTACCTTACTAAGTGCTGGAGTGGATACAAGCAAATTTCATTCCATCATATTTATTGAACGCTTACTGTGTGCAAATAGAATTGGACACAGTCGCTGTCCCATGTGGGACTCACAGTTTCAATCCCCATTTTACAGATGACTCTGGAGATTGACTGGAGGTTCCTGCAATCTCTTCACCCCCATCCTCCTTGGCTCTCCTAAACCGAAGCCTTCTCTAGGACTGGTAAATCTAAATTAGAGTACAGTGATTTGGATTGGAAAACCTATAGTCATATTCTCTTCTGCTTCTCATGGCATAGGTTTGTACTGCTCTAAATTCTACCTTCCACTGGGTCAGTTACATCTTGGGAAACAGTATGGCCCAGTAGTGAAAGCAAGGGCCTGGGAATCGGAGGACATAGAGTCTAATCCTCACTTGCCCCTTGCCTGTTGTGTGACCTTGGGTGGTCATTTAAACCTCAGTTTCCTCATCTGTAGAATGGAAATTAAATACCTGTTCTCCTTTCTGTTTACACTGTGAGTCCTGTGTGTGATAGGGACTGTGTCCAGCCTGATTATCTTGTGTCTACCTTCAGTACAGTGCTTGCCTCATTATAAGTATCAAAATATAAAAATCTGTGCTCACTTTCCCCAATCTGTGTCCATCAGAAATATATTTTGAAGGGGTATAATGCCAAAACTCTGTTTATCTAGTGTACCAGACATGTACATTTGCCTGAGGCAATGTCCCAAAACCATTCTGGCCTAATCAAATGGCTAATTACATACGCTGGCCTTTTAGCATCTCTCAACTTTTCTGCCATTATAATACTAATTTGACTAATATGACAGCTAGCTTACTTATGACAGTGTTTCTTATTTTTCTTAATCCTGAACTCTGTGTCAACATTTCTGCCTCTCCGATTGCATTATAAGTAGCACTGACTTTGGCTCCGGTGGCTGGATAAATTGCTCTCAACAATATATAACAAGTCAGAGTAGATGATATGATTTCTTTATCTTGGCTCATTATCAAATCTACCCAGAACCTAATTCAGCCTTCACTTCTTGCCAGATACTACTTGATAACACAATGTCACATTGTAGTGTCAGACCACAGCTTTGCAAATTCTGCATTCCAAGAGCTACCCACGTACAGCATGTCAGTTTGGCACTGGGAAAAATGGAACTGTCCTTCCAAATTCTGTGATGATAAACATGAAAAAAGGCCCAGTTTTTTTTTTTAATTCAACATAAACTTGCCCACTAGAGAATTCTTACAGGAGAAGTATAAAGAAAAAGTAGGCTTAGGATGTCCATGCTCACTCAGGGATCAAAATGAGAAGCAGCACGGCTTAGTGAAGAGAGCACAGGCCTGGGAGTAGCCAGAGGTCCTGGGTTCTAATTCCGTCCTGTCACTTGCCTGTTGTTTGACCTTGGACAAATCACATAACTTCCCTGTGCCTCAGTTTCCTCACCATTAAATGGGGAGTTAAAGCCTGTTCTCCCTCCTACTTAGACGATCAGCCCCATTTTCATGTGTCTGACCTGATAAATTTCAAGCTATCCCAGAGCTTAGAACAGTGCTTGACATTCATTCATTCAATCTTATTTATTGAGTGTTTTCTATATGCATAGCACTGTAGTAAGCTCTTGGGAGAGTAAATATAACAATAAACAGGCACATTCCCTGCCCACAATAAGCTTTCCTTAACAAGTAATTATAATAATTTCCCCAAGGCAGAAGTTTAAACTAGTTATGACTAAAGGCATGACAATTTACCTTCTGGTGGATAAGCATGGCAGGCTATAAGGATTCAGATTAGCTTTCCTCCCTATCTTCCCTCTAGACTGTAAGCTTGATGTGGGCAGGGACATGTCTACCAGCTCTGTTATACTGTACTCTTCCAACAATAATGATAATAATAATACTTATCGCGTTTGTTAAGTGCTCACTATGTGCCAAACCGACTGTTCTAATTGCTGAAGTAGATACAAGGTAATCAGGTTGGAAACAGTCCCTGTCCCACATGGGGCTCAAACTCTTAATCCCCATTTTACAGATGAGGTAATTTAGGCCCAGAGAGGTAAAGTGACTTGCCCAAGATCAAACAGAAAACTTATGGCAGAGCCAGGATTAGAACCCAGGTCCTCCTCACTCCCAGGCCCATGCTCTATCCACTAAGCCATGTTGCATCTCTGCTTCCAAGCACTTAGTACAGTGCTCCGCATATAGTAAATGCTAGACAAATATGATTGATTGATCAATACTTTTCAGAAGTGACAAATGGTCAGGTTTTTTTTTTTAGAACCAGTTAGTAATGGTAATGTTTCCTTTACCCAGAGCAAATCCCAGTAACCAGGCAGAGAAAAATGAGTTTTTTCTTAGATTCTGTTGATTGATATCAGTTCTTTATCCCCAATTAATCAATCAATTAATCAAACGGTAGTCTGCATTGAACACCTACTGTTCAAGTGCTTGGGCGAAGTCAAAAGAAGTAGAAGATAGTTGAATGGGAGACCTTAGAATCTTGTCTTTTTCAAGAAGAGAAAAAAAGGAAAGGAAAAAGAGGAGCAGGAGAAAAATTGGAAGGAGAAGACAGGAGAGGGAGGAACAAACGTGTTCATGTTTGGTAAGATTCCAGTGATCATCAATTCTTAGCCTTTTACCTCTTCACGTTTATTGCTTTGAATTGTATATTAGAACAAAGGAAAAGTAAATGACATTTTTCTCTGAGTTTTCAGGTTTTCTGGTTAAGAGAAAAGTTCACTTGGAGAAGAATATCCTTGTGAGGGTATCTGGTTTACTAAGAATTGTTTGGTTTTTGACATAGGGATGTAATCTCCAAACCTCTCCTTGAAAATACATCATGAAAGCAAACCAAAATTACATACATTTTGTAGCCGACAAAATGGTTTCATGTGCCTTTTAGCCTGTGCCAGGACAACTGTGTTTAGGAGATGGATGCATAGGGGAAGGTTTGGTATATATGTGCAAGGGGACGGGCTGCACAGTGCCACCCGGGTCATCTCTACTTGGATGTCCCACTGACACCTCAAACTTAACATGTCCAAAGCAGAACTTATTTTCCCATCCCAACCCTGCCAGCCCCCGACTTTCTTATCACCATAGACACCACCCTCCTTCCTTTCTCACAAGCCTGCAATCTTGGCATTATCTTCCACTCGTCTCTCTTATATCTTTCTTATTCAACCTGCACATTCAGTCACCAAATCCTGTTGGTTCTACCTTCACACCATCTCTAGAGTCCGCACTTCCCTCGCTGTCCAAACTGCTACCTCACTGATCCAAGCACTTACGTTATCCCACCCTGACTGCTGCATCATCCTCCTTGCCTTCTGCCTTGACACTTGTCCACATGTTCTGTTTTGTTGTCCATCTCCCCCTTCTAGACTGTGAGCCTGTTGTTGGGTAGGGACCGTCGCTATACGTTGCCAACTTGTACTTCCCAAGTGCTTCGTACAGTGCTCTGCACACAGTAAGCGCTCAATAAATACGATTGAATGAATGAATGAATGAATGCCTCTCCCCTCTCCAGTTCATACTTGACTCTGTAGCCTGGATCATTTTACCGATAAACCATTCAGGCCGTATCTCCCACTCCTCAAAAACCTCCAGTTGTGGCCCACCCATTTCCACATCAATCAATCAATCAATCATATTTATTGAGGGCTTACTGTGTGCAGAGCACTGTACTAAGCGCTTGGGAAATACAAGTTGGCAACATATAGAGACAGTCCCTACCCAACAGTGGGCTCACAGTCTAAAAGAAACTTCTCTAAAAGAAACATCAAACAGAAACTCCTTACCCTAGGCTTTAAAGCACTCAATCAGCTCTCTCCCTCCTATGTGAGCTCACTGATCTCTACTACAACCCAATCTACATGCTCAGCTTTTCTAACACCGAACTGCTGTCTGTACCTCGATTTAGCCTATCCTTTTGCCAAAACCTTGCCCACAGACTTCCTCGGGAATGGAATTCCCTCCCTCTTCATATCTGATAGTTCATCACTTTCCCCAGCTTCAAACTCCTATTAAAATCACTTCTCCAAGAAGCCTTCCCCTTTCCTCCTTCCCCTCACCGTCAAATATGCACTTGGCTATGTACCGCTTAAACACTTTGACAGTCACCCCAGTCCCACAGAACTTGTGCACACACCTTTTCACTCTTCTACTTCTGCTTTATATCATTTATTTTAATGTCTGCCTCCCCCTGAAGACTGTAAGCTCTTTGTGGGTAGGGAGCATATTTAGCAACCTATCATATTGTACTTTCCTCAGTGTTTTGTACATAAGTTTGTACTCAATAAGCATTTAACAAATACCATTGATTGATCAAGTGCTCTCATCATTCTGGGACTGTCCAAATGGATTTTGTTCACACACAGGGACTCTGGGCAGTGATTCTTTGATTAAGTATAGAGGTTCATGGGAAATGTTTGTCTTACCTGTAGACTGTCCTTTTTACCTGTTGTTGAAGGGGAAATTAAGCTACATGTGAATGATTAGGGTTTAATGGTTAAAAAGAAGCTACACCCCTTCATATTCATTCATTCATTCATTCAATCGTATTAAGCGCTTACTGTGTGCAGAGCACTGTACTAAGCGCTTGGGAAGTACAAGTTGGCAACATATAGAGACGGTCCCTACCCAGCAGTGGGCTCACAGTCTAGAAGGGGGAGACAGACAACAAAACAAAACGTATTAACAAAATAAAATAAATAGAATAGTAAATATGTACAAGTAAAGTAAATATGTAATAAATATGTACAAGGTAATATACAGGTGTTATGGGGAGGGGAAGGAGGTAGGGCAGGGGGGATGGGGAGGGGGAGGAGGGGGAGAGAAAGGAGGGGGCTCAGTCTGGGAAGGCCTCCTGGAGGAGGTGAGCTCTCAGTAGGGCTTTGAAGGGAGGAATAGAGCTAGCTTGGAGGATGTGTGGAGGGAGGGCATTCCAGGCTAGGGGGAGGATGTGGGCCGGGGATCGACGGCAGGACAGGCGAGAACGAGACACAGTGAGGAGGTTAGCAGCAGAGGAGCGGAGGGTGTGGGCTGGGCTGACAGCCAGAGAAAATCCTCCTCAAATTCTGATGCCCACCTGTTGATTTAAAGCTTGTGATAATACATGCAAACCTTTTCAGCTAGATGCTACATTAGTCTGATATTCCAGATAATAATAAAATAATAAAATAAATTAGAGCTGCATTTTAGAGGCACTTTTCTTCCTGCTTGATTTTAAATGATTTACTATTTGGTGCTACCTGAAGAGGAGGGACAAACAGCCTGAAAATAAACACTGCACACAGTCAGTCAGCAGTATTTATTGAGATCCTCCACTTATTGAGTGGATAGGGCATCGTACTAGGCACTAGAGAGAGTCCAACAAAATTAGGACACATGATCCTTAACTCTGAGGGTTTTTTTAATGGTATTTGTTAAGCACTGAGTATGTCAGGCACAGTACCAAATTCTGGGGCAGATACAAGCTAATCAGGTTGGACACAGTTCATGTCCCACATGGGGCTCACAGTCTTAATCCCCATTTCACAGAAGAGGTAACTGAGGCACAGAGAAGTTAAGTGTCTTGCTCAAGGGGACACTGCAGACAAGTGGCGGAGGCATGATTAGAACCCAGATTCTCTGACCCCAAGGCCCATGCTCTTTCCAATAGGCCATGCTGCTTTTTGAAATCTTGAAATCTAATGAAAGTCCAGTATTTTGCAGATTACATTATTGCCTGACTTTTACCATATGCCAATCTGCTGGGTAAACTCTGTTCTCAAGTAGGAGCAACTTTATTAATATTTGCTGCTTTTTATGGCACTATTAATCCAAAGCCTCCATTATATTCACTGCAAGTGTTGTGTTTAAATGTCTGCACTGCTGAAAATGAAAGAAGATTGTGCCTTTCTTTGATTTCGTAAGTCATTTTTTCTAACTCCACCACAGTCAAAAATTGGATGTGACTGTCTACTCTCTATTGGAGCTGAAGGCAACTTTCATTTTCTGACTATGACCTTTGTGCCTACACCTAAAATGAAAGTGTATTTTCTAGTAAGCCTATTGAGAGAGCTTTGGGCCAGCCAAAAGTTTCTTGAAAATAAATGTTTGTGTGATAGCCATTCTGGCCACCTTCTCAACATTTCCCAAAATCTCTCCCATTTACTGGACAGCACCTAGTAAATATCTGAGATCTCTTCAGCTTATTTTCTCTGTAGAACGCCTCTGCACAGAAAATGTCTCAATGCTTCTAAGTATGAGTAGGTGAATGAAAGGAATCTCTTTAAGCTTGTGACCCACAATCTTTAAGCCTTTAAAGTGTATTTCACTGAATAATTTGTTTTATCAATTATATTTTCCAGAGGTAATTTTCTTGACCTTCTCTCGAGAGGCACTAGTTGTGATGTGCATTGCAGGAGAGAAGATGAAACAGAAGACATCTTTCAAGACCCTGAAGTTTAGCTTTATTTGCCTATCCAGAATTCTGTATCATTATGAGTGAGAAAATAGGGCCCACTGTAGTCTATACTCTGCGTTTTGGGGAGATTGCTCTAAAAGCATTGAGGAAGGCATGTGAAGGGATTTGAATAAGGATTTTTTTGGGTCAACTTTTGAAATCAAGAGGTCAGTCTGTCGTGGTAGTTGAGTAGAGCAGCCTTAATTTCACTCTGGTTTTTAGAAAAGCAGCAAAGCCTAGTGACAAGAGCACGGGCTTGCGAGTCAGAGGTTATGGGTTCTCAACCCAGCTCTGCCACTTGTCTGCTGTGTGACCTTGGGCAAGCCACTCAACTTCTCTGTGCCTCAGTTCCCTCATCTGTAAAATGGGCATTAAGACTGTGAAACGCACATGGGGCAACCTGATTACCTTGCATCATCATCATCATCATCATCAATCGTATTTATTGAGCGCTTACTATGTGCAGAGCACTGTACTAAGCGCTTGGGAAGTACAAATTGGCAACATATAGAGACAGTCCCTACCCAACAGTGGGCTCACAGTCTAAAAGGGGGAGATAGAGAACAAAACCAAACATACAAACAAAATAAAATAAATAGAATAGATATGTAAATAAATAGAATAGATATGTAAATAAATAGAATAGATATGTAGATATGTAAATAAATAGAATAGATATGTAGATATGTAAATAAATAGAATAGATATGCATCTACCCCAGCGCTTAGTACATAGTACTTAACAAATACCATAATTATTATCATTAATTCTTTTCTTAATGGCATTTGTTAAGCATTTACTGTGTCAAACACCATTCTAAGTGCTGGGAGTAGATACAAGTGAATTAGGTTGGGCACAGTCTCTGTCCTGCATGGGCTTACAATCTAAGTGGGAGGGAGAACAGGAGAACTGAGGCATGGAGAAGTTAAGTGACTTGCCCAAGGTCACACAGCAAGCATTTGGCCGAGCTGGGATTAGAACCCATGTCCTCAAACTCCCAGGCCCGTGATTTTTCCACTAGGCCCTGCTGCCTCTCAAAAATGTCACATTCAGGAGATTACATTTCGTGAAGAAAAAGTGAAGGGTAGTTACATGTGGCATAATCAAGACACAAAACATTCCAGGGTGCTAGTTCATTTTCACTGCATTTAACCTGCCCAGTCAATGAACACATTGCTGGTTCTTCCCACGCGCTTAGTACAGTGCTCTGCACACAGTAAGTGCTCAATAAATATGATTGAATGAATGAATGACTGGTGCCAGCTAATTAGCTCATGTCTCAGTTTTAGCAGTATTGGAATGCCTGGTAGACAAGGGAATGTGTTTTGTGCTTCTGTTATACCTTTCCAAGGGCTTAGTACAGTTCATTGCAGTCAGAAAGTGCTCAATGAATACCATTACTACTATTAGCTCTACTATTCCAAAGAATACCTTACAGGGAATATTGTCCATTCTGAAGGACATTACATGCGTTTCTTATCAGCATGCTTCTTGAATAGAGGAAAATGACACTTGGTTTTTCCTTTCGAGTCTTCAAAGATAGTGATGCTGGGTTGTTGCTAAGGAGAAAAAGCTTAAGTTGTTGCAAAGCAGAAGGATAAAGCTATTGCGATAAACCATCATGTGCAGGGCAGCAGCTCTCAGCCTCCAAGGGCTAAAAACCTATGCATAAATAAAAAGAAAATTAAACCTAAATTCCTCATTATTGTTTTACAAACTTTATGGGGTGACAATGACCAAGTAATTCTTCTCTGTGCCTCAGTTACCTCACCTGTAAAATGGGAATTAAGACTGTGAGCCCCATGTGGGACAACCTGATTAGCTTGTATCCACCCCAGCGCTCAGAACAGTGGTTGTCACACAGTAAGCGCTTAACAAATACCATCATTATCGGCGCTTACAACAGTGCTCGGCACATAGTAAGCACTTAACAAATACCATCATTATTAATTATTGAAAATGATAAGTAGCCATAATTGGGACAACTTTTGGAAAATGAATGAAGGAAACAGATTCCTTTTATAAATGAAATAAATATGTCTATATATATTATTGACAAGATATTATCTGGTGCCTGCTTTAAACCCAACACTGGGTTAACAGAAGAAATCCTGAGAGAGATTTTTGGAGAGCAGCACTGTAGTTGATTATCACAGTGGGAGGACATTGTTGCTCATTGCATTTTTATCAGTTCAGATTAGGTTTGTGTATAGATTAGAGGCCATTTTTAAATAATTGTTGTATTTGTTAAGTGCTTGCTATGTGTCTAGCACTATATTAAGCATCAGAGTAGATACAATATAATCAGGTTGGACAGAGTCTCTGTCACACATGGGGCTTGAAGCCTAAGTATGAGGGAGAATAGGTATTTAGCCTCCATTATATGGATGTGGAAATTGAGGCATAAGAAAGGTAAGTGGCTTGCCCAAGGTCACAGAGCAGGCCAGTCGCAAAGTTAGGTCCTCTGACTTCATGGCATGTGCTCTTTCTACTATGCCAGATTGCTTCTCGTTAATTGCCTTTTGGATATTTTGATGCTTTTTAAGGTTTCATAGAGCATTTTATTGATCAAAGGAGTAGATAAAACTCATCTCTGTCCTCATTTTAGTTGGTCACTTGACCCTGGATAAATGCACATGGTAAGCGCTCAATAAACATGATTGAGTGAATGAATGAATGTGGTCACTCAACTTTGGAATTTCCTCCCCCTCCTCTCGCACAAACTTCAGATCACAGTCACGACCCACTATCCTTTGGAAACAGCCAGTTACAATTAGGTTGACAAAATTTCATTGGTTGAAAAGTGGGAAGCCGGGACACGATGCTCAGTGTTTTTGCCTTTCCCTTAGGAGGCCACGAGAGTAGAAGGAAGGAAGGAAAAAAAAGAATGAGAAAGTGATGGTGCTCCGGAATATCCATTCAGCAAGTCCAAAAATGCTACGGGCCATAAACTGAGCATGTTTTGAGCTGAACCAGAGCAGCTGCGAAATAGGCTTGCGAGTCTAGTTGGGATGTTCCAATTCTGGGGCACTTGTTTGTTTTTCCCAAACTACCTAAAAGAGTCAGCCAAAATCTGATGCGGTTGCAGATAAATCAATATGCATGTGTTTTAGACAGAAAGATCACAGCTGAAGTAGTGTGTTTCAAACCCTTTCAAAACAGGCCTGGCAGGAGAATTGAGGGAACGAAACAGAAGCACAAACTACAAAGCCTATAGTGTGTGTGGAAGGGGGTAGGGGGGTGTTGCGGGGTTTGCCTACACTTCCCAGATGCTTTTGAGACCTTCTGGAAGGAGCCAAGTGTGGGAAAACCACACCACCCTGGAGCAGGATGGAGTTCTTCTCAGGAAAAGCTTTGTGAAGAAGCAGTCGGTTTTAGCTTTCTCTATTTGCTATGCTGCGTTTGCCAGTCTTCTCCTCTGAAAGCCAAGCAGAAGAGGGTTCATGTGGTAATATAGTTCTTTCTGCTTAAGTTATACCTGGGATAAAAGGAAAGTTAAGGTAAAATAGGAATTATTGTAATCTAAACCTTTTGCCAGACACTTTTCCAACACAAAGCTTTAGGGAGGCAATGTGGCTGAGCTCCTGGTGCTTGGCTTCTGGAGATCAGGCAATTGAGGGTTACATTTGCAGCTTTAAAGCCCAAATGCCCCCATTCTCGATCTCATGAACCAACACTTCTAACAGTGCCTTACCACCTATCACCAGGAAGGCTGGGTCCAGGTTTTCAGAGCTAATGGCCTAACACATTAGCTCAAATTACACCTTGTCCCCTGGTGAGAATTCTTTTGCAAGATAGATTTTGTAATTTGCAACCTTGCTTAAGGTTTTCTCCTTTTTATCATGCATTGTTGTTTTTTTCCTAGCATTCTTTCCTGACCTTTTCTAGTTTTTCCCCTGGGATACTCTGTTTGTAATATTCAAGACTTGATGGATTCCTAATGAATGCTAGGAGCCGTTCTGGAAAGCTTCACATGGGATCTCTTAAACCACTGGGGTTAACGATGGACTTGAACAAGTGCACGCCATGAATTTGGTGTTTGATTTTATGAATGACACCTTCTAATGCTTCAGGTAATGAATTTAAAAAAGCAGTTTAGAGTCCTTAGCCACCTGTTTTAACTCCACATTTCAAATTAAAATAGACCTTTTGATAAAATTTTCATTTCGTAAACCACCTGTTCTAGGAGATGGTTCATGTTGTTGGTTGAGGTAAAAGCCAACAAAGTGAAAATATTGCACTTTGTTTGAAACTAAGCTATATACAGAACCAAGCCTCTCTGCAGGATCTGTCACACAAAGAAAAACACCCATAGAGCACAGCCTTTTCCTCGTTGATTTGTTGAGTTGCTTCTCTATTGTCTTTTTCTCCATGTTCTGGGAGGAGAGTTGCAGGAAAAAAAATCGGTTTATCAATATGTATACTGCAAAGGTTCAATCCTAAATCTTCCCCAGGAATCTGAGCCATCTCTATTAAAACATTCCTAGATTAGGCAGCATCGTTGAACAATCCATTTTCTTCCAGGCCTGCTTCCACTTTCATAAATAATTCTAGCAGTGTAGGAGCATGACATGCTTCCAGATCGCTAATTTTCTACCCAGCCAAAAGTGTCAGGCACTTAATGATGACGATATCTTTGGAGACCAACTTTAATAAAGACTAAAATAAAAGAATCTCATTTACAACGGCTGTTAATGAAATAGCCATTTCATGGGCATCTTTACTGTACACAGAAGCAAAAGAGATGGCATTGTTTCCTTAGAATAAAATAATTTGCAAGAGCTGTCATGAAAAATAAAAATAAAAGAATGTCTATGTTTTTTGATTATCTTTATCTACTCCATAAAATTAGGAATTTGCAGAAAAGTTGTGACGTGGCTTTCATTTTGTCTAGGAAAGGACTCTTGGAAAGAAAGTATAGGCTGCTTCACCTCCCTTCCTGCCTCCTGCAGAGTCAACCCAGTTAACTGGCTTTATTCAAGACCTTTGTTCAGAGCCAGAATAAAATTAAGGGTTTTAGTATCTTCCTCTGAATTTCTCCCAGGTCCTTGAGGGAAAAGTCTACTGGGGCTTTTCAGAAGACCTTGGTCACCCTCTACCTTCCCTATTCTCCTCCCCGGTGACAGTAGTAATTCTTTCAACAGATTAAAAAAATCCTACAGATGTGGAGCTGAGATATATGCCTTGACATTGTTCCCTAATTTTAAAATGCCATTACAGTGATACTCAAGTCACAGCCAAAGCCTTTCCCAGTGTTCTACAAATGGAGGAAGCCTGATGCGGCTGGAGTTTCCTTGACTGGAGTAGGAACTGATAGGATTGGGCAGCCTCTCTCCCGTGTGGCATGCCTATCCTCCGTGAAACCCCTGATGCATCCCTGGCACCTGCTTAAGTTAATAGAACAGGAGGCCCATATATAAATGCCTACCTCTGTCTTTTTGAGGGTGGGAACTGTGGTTTCTTCATCCTCTCTCTATTGGCTCTCACCAACTAACATTTAACACTTCAGATCAAAGGATTTAACTGTATTTAATATCAACTGAAAGGTTTCCCCTCTCCAAAATGATGTGTATTTCATTGTATTTCTTGTCTAGGCTGCTTTCCTGCTCCTCCCCCATCGTTAGACCTTACAAATGTCAGAAACACCAACTGGATCCTTGGCTTTTTGGCATTTTTCTATCTTGATTTTCATTTTCTGAAAATTCTCATGGAACTGGGCCAGGTCAGAGTGACTTTATAGTTCAGTTTGGAGATTGACAACATCAGTAAACATTCCTGAGTTTCAATGGGCAACTACATTTAATGTGCTGCGTTTGTTCTGAACTCTAGCAATCACCTCGCCTCCTCTAATCCATCAGTCAATTGATTTTATTTATTGAGCACTTATTTTGTATAGAATACTGTACTAAGCATTTGGGAGATTACAATACAACAGAGTTAGTGGACTTGTTTCCTGCCCATTCTGAGTTTACAGCCAAGGGATAAACTTACAGTCTCCCAGCATGTATGTGTCTGTCAGTATCTGGTTCCTTCACTTTTGCATAATATCTTCATGCTCTGATTTAATTTTGGGTATTTCTCTCATGTCATTTTCTTAACACAGAATAAAATCCAAGAGAGGGAAGTGTACCTAACTGTAAAACTGATTTAAATACAATTTATTTTTAAAGTGGGACCAGATGGTTTCGATGATTGCTGCATTGATTCCTCTCAGGAAATTGCTTCTCTCCTTTAGAGAGTCCAGGTTGCTTGATCACCACTGAGGTGGTTTTCATCTACTTCCTCTTAGATCATGTGTTCGAACTGTATTTATCCGTAAATTTTAGCTTTTTAGCCGTCAGATGATTCGAAAAGGTAAACTAATCTGTCATTTTAGCTTTAATGTTGTAGATTCTACATTAGGGTTGAGTCAGAAGGACCTGGGTTCTAATCCCAGTTTTGCACTTGTCTGCTGTGTGATCTTGGGCAAATAACTTAACTTCTCTTTGCCTCAGTTACCTCATCTGGGTAGAATGGGGATGACTTGTGAGCCTCATGTGGCACATGGACTGTGTCCAACCTGACTGGCTTATATCTACCTCAGTGTTTTGCACAGTGCCTGGCACTGTGCAAGTACTTAACAAATACCATAAAAAAATCACTTTCAGATTAGGGACTGTTAGGAAAGCTTGCTATACTTTTCCTCAGTTATATGCGGTTTATGAATGAAAAGAGGACTTTGGTTGTTATTTCAGGTGATCTTATTTTTAATATGGCTAATTGATTACTGGAAGGAGCAATGTATCCACTTATTTGGGGTGAGTAGTAATTAATGTCAGGTAAATTAAGGAAAATACGGAATACATTCTGCTACTAGTATACCTGAAGGACTGTTGAAACGTTTGCGTGGATAGGAACATTTTTAGTACTTATTTACAAGACTGCAATAAATTGGATGCATTTCAAAATTTACTAGTAACCAAAATTCCTTTATTAATTCTTATTTATATGTAAGCATATATCACCTACTATTTATATAGCTATAAATGCTATATATAACTACATAGCATATATGTGAGAATTACTATGAGTATGTGTGTGTATATCAATCAATCAGTGGTATTTATTAAGCATTTACATTGTGGAGAGCTCTGTACTAAGTACTTTGGAGAGTACATTATAACATATTTGGTAGACATGTTCCCTGCCCACAATACATTTGTATATATTCAGACACACACATGTGTGTATATATATATATATATATATATGTATATATATATATTCAATCGATTTTAATATAATGCTACTGATGGAAGCTTCTATTCAATCATTTCTCGTCTTAAAGTCAAGCAAATAAGAATTGCTGGTAGAATGTTCTAACTTCCATTGGAAGTGGAGAGGGAAGTTGGAAACTTGCCCAGGGATTATATTTCCCAGAAGACAAAAACCAAATTTTCCCAGAATCATCTAGGGATGAGAGTCAGTCTGAGAGAGGAGATCGCCTCCACCCAAAACACGCACAAACTCTTCCCATCTCCTGCTATTCGGTTTTGTTCTCTGCCAGTCTTGCTGTGGCACTTTACTGAATGTTTTGTAGAAAATACTGTCATGGGTCTAGCCCTTTAAAACTTGGTCTGTCTATTTTAGAAACTTGTCTGTGGGCTTATAAAAGCTTGTATATTTAGAAATGTGTTACAATTCTCTTTGTGAATGTTTCAACTGAACTCCTTTCTGTGCCTCAGTTCTGAATATTTGGCAATGTCTAGTGGTATCGTGGATTTTTCTCACACAGGTCATCACTGTAGTCTTATTAATAGTAATATTATTTATTAAGCACCCATGGTGTGAAAAGCACCGTACCAAAAAATGCATAAATTAGAATTAGACATGGTCCCTGTTCCCCAAGGGGCTCACAATAAAAGAAGTTGGGAATGGCTGACAATGGACACATAAGGAAACCTGAAACATTAACGTCACAAAGACAATGTAATACAAGAACAGTGATAAATACAAGAGAAGTAGAGCACTGTGGCTAGAAGAGGAGAGTACCAGGCTCCTTGTGGGGCAATCCAACAGCCTTAATAGCCACAGCCCTACCCAATATTCTAAAAATGGAGGTGGCCTCATGCTTGCTATTGTGGATGATTCCTTAATTTGGGATTGCTTTTTTTGTCCCCTGTAGACTGTAAGCTTCTTGTGGGCAGGGATCATGTCTACCAACTCTTATTGTGTTGTACTAACCCAAGAGCTCAGGACAATACTCTGCACACTCACAGTAAGTGCTCAATTAATACCATGGATTGATTGACAGAATTCTTTCCAAAATATCTACATTCTCCTTATAGTATGACCATATAAGTAAAGTCAGTTCTTGTGTATGTGTGTATGATTCTTTTAAAACTACTTTGCCATGCCATGTTCTGTTTGATTCATTCATTCGATGGTAATTATTGAGCGCTTACTGTGTGCAGAGCACTGTACTAAGCACTTGGAAAGTGCAATTCAGGAACAGATAGAGACAATCCCTACCCAACAATGGGCTCACAAGAGTAAATTGAGGTTTGTCCTGACCTTATTTTTTTCGTCCCCTTTATTCATCAATCCTTTCCTAACATAATTAGTGGAAAAAATTTTCTAAAGTTCATTCTTTGTATTTGCTCCATACTGAGTTGTGCCCTATTTAATTATTTTCTTGATTCTGTTCAAATTGTTTTAAATTCAGCATCTGCCTACGAAGTGCTGGCAGTACCTTCCTGTTTGGCATCACTTTGCAAAATTAAACCAGGCACAATCTTACTAGGATTGGAGAGATGAGTCCGTGCTGTGTTTCAGGCCATAGGAGTGCCTGCACTCCAGAATGCTATAGTAAGATGGATATGACTTTCTGCCGGGAAGCAAAAATAGCCAAAGCTGAAATAGACTCTTGGACCTCTAGAAGGTGATTGCTTGTTGTTACAGTGTTAATAATCAACCACACAAGTCACACTATATAACATCAGCAGGGCTTCCCAAATGACTCCAGGGGTTAGCAAAATACTTTACATAAATAGGATTTAAAGACACTTTTGTGGCCAATAAGATACTAATTTGATTTTTCAATTCTATTAGCCAAGTCTGAGTAACTTGTTACTTTCCCTTTTTTAACGAGAATACTGCTTTTTGGAAAATAATACCAACTGATTAATTAGAATTCAAAAGGCTTTGTGACAAACTTTTTTCTGTGTATTGCAATTCTGGTCAACCCTCCATTGTGGTTCACAGTCTGGCTTGGGATCTTCTGCCCCTTTGTCAAATTCAAGTTCAGAAGTTATCAAAATAATGAGGGGGCTTTCTGGATGGAATCATTTTCCTAATCCTCCTTTGCATATGAAACCAGGCAGAAAATAATACTGATGGGACGAGGGGCATGAGGGCAGTTTAGCTCATTAAGCTGCTTTCATGACAATTTTCTTATCAGCTCTGTTGAAAGTGGCTGGCAACCTCAATTCACTAGGAGCAAGTAGAATAACACGGCAGGAGTCAAGAGTCACCTTCCTATTAAGAACCTCTGACAGCACTTCCAATGTGGTTGAAGAAAAAGTGTGGAGACTAAAGTGAAGATGCACATAATTATGTGATGATTTGAGGATGTGATTCCAGGATTTGAGCCTGGCTTCAAAATAGCTTCTGAACCTTGATTAACCTGTTCTTGAGGATTGGATGCATCACCTAATAACATTAAGATCCCAGAAGCTTTGGATGGTTTTGATTCAAGATTCTAATTTTCTGACCTTTTCTAATTCTGGCTCCGTCACGTATCAGCTGTGTGACTTTGGGCAAGTCACTTGACTTCTCTGTGCCTCAATTACCTCATCTATAAATTGGGGATCAAGACTGTGAGCTCCACTTGGGAAAATCTTATTGCCTTATATCTACCCCAGTGCTTAGAACAGTGTTTGGCACACAGTAAATGCTTAACAAATGCCATCATCATCATCATCATTATTATTATAAAGGGCAACCTTCACATTAAGTGACTTAGGAGGTGCAATAAGGCTAAATGGGGTGCAAGAGGGAGTATGTTTGTGGAGATGATGAAGGGAGTGAGTCAAGGGGGTGAATTTAATAAGAATAGAAGACTGTTTTTGGGGGGGAAATGAAAGATCAGTACACGTTTGTTATTTTTTCCCCATGCCAGTGAAAGCAGGAGCACACTAAAGATCTAAAGCACAAGGAAAGTTGTGTCATCCGCAACTCCTACATGTAACTGGAAGCATTTAATAACCAGACCGAAGCTGGATTCTCTTCCTGAGCTGCTGGAATGACCAGGCCTGATGACAGTTCCGTGTTCCAGTTATATTTATTCTTCCCCTTCCTTCTCAGTCAGCTCTGAAATGTTTGACAGGCAAATAGCTGCCCCTAGTCCACCTCTCTCACCTCCTCCTCGGGCTGCAATGATCCCAGGGTACCGTTGGGTTGTGTGAAAAGTTTGGCAAGCAAAATAGCCACAAAACTTTCACTTTTTCCTCTCTCCCTCCCTCCCCCTGGAGAAGTTTGTCTAAAAGTTAGCGAGGAGGAAGCTGGTTTTTCAGTACATGGATAGGCGAACTAAAAATACCTTCCGGATTCC
Source organism: Tachyglossus aculeatus (assembly GCF_015852505.1). Taxonomy (NCBI): domain Eukaryota; kingdom Metazoa; phylum Chordata; class Mammalia; order Monotremata; family Tachyglossidae; genus Tachyglossus; species Tachyglossus aculeatus. Next base: position 23,458,625 of record NC_052067.1, read on the forward strand.
CTTTCCATCATCATCAGTGGTATTTATAGAGTGTTTATTGTGTGTACTAAGTGCTCTCCATGTAGCTCTTGTGCCCAAATTATAATCATTATCCCTCTTGGACAACAGGCTATACATTAAGAAAGGATCTTCCAGGGCGGTCACTCTTCATTCATTTCATTCAGTTGTATTTATTGAAAGCTTACTGTGTGCAGAGCACTGTACTAAGCGCTTGGGAAATACAAGTTGGCAATATATAGAGATGGTCCCTACCCAACAACGGGCTCACAGGCTAGAAGACGGGCTCACAGTATAGAAGATGGGCTCACAGGCTAGAAGAGGCTAGAAGACAGACGTTAGCTGTTTGAATGAGGAGATGTGAGAGATGGTACATACAGCAATCAAGGGCTGGTGCATGCTAAATCTATGGCTAACTGGTTCTAATGGGTGTAAGGACATTTAGATAAATGGAGAGAAAAGGCAGTATGAGTATCCAATCATTATGAAAAATGGTGATTCATGTTGTGTGCAATTAAGACTGTATTAAATTCATTCCATGTAAGAAATATGCAGATCATATTCATGGGAGATTAATAGGTGAGATGAATGCTCAATCCTTATCATTTTCTTTGGAGGAAGCTGGGAATACTCAAATACACACTAATAGTGTTTGGATGAAGGTTTGTCCTGACAATTCGGAGATAATGCGGGAGACCAGTATGCTCTAGGTTTGAGGTTTTTTTTCCAACCACCAGGTAAGGGTTGTGTTCGAGTCTAAGTGATTTCTGGGTTATAAACTAAGCTTTTAAGGCTTGAAACATTAACTCCTGTTATTTAGAATGGTCTCCTGGAAGCCTGCAAAAATGAAAGCATCTTCTGATGCTCATCGCTTAGAACCAAGGGGGTTCTACAACTAAGTAGAACAAAGTGCTACTTATTTCTGTCCAGTCTCTTTCCCTGTCCCACATCCTTTAAACATAAGTCCTGTCCTCTTTTAAAAAAAATATTTAGGGGAGGGTCATATTAATGCAGGCACAGAAATTCAATTAAAACCACCCTTTAACTGTCCCCAAAATGTTATCAATCCTCTCATCCCCTCCAGTTTGTCTTCTTGCTTCGGCTCCTACTTTACTTCACAAGCCACTCTCCTTCTTCATCCTTCTTTTCTTCCCCCTTTCTCTGATAATATCACATGTGCTGAGGCTAGATTGATGCTTCACCCTGACACAGAGGCACTGAACTCTTCAGCATTGGTATGGCATTACTGTGCTTTGGGATTCAGATTCTCAGGGTAGGAGGGGACCTTAATAATAATAATAATAATGGCATTTGTTAAGTGCTTACTATGTGCAAAACACTGTTCTAAGTGCTGGGGGGGGATACTAGGTCATCTGGTTGTCCCTCGTGGGGCTCATAGTCTTCATCCCCAATTTACAGATGAGGGAACTGAGGCCCAGAGAAGTGAAGTGACTTGCCCAAAGTCACACAGCTGACAAGTGGTGGAGTCCGGATTAGAACTCATGACCTCTGACTCCCAAGCCCGGGCTCTTGCCACTGAACCAGGCTGCTTCTGTTATCCTGGGGGCAGACACATCCAAGCCCAATCATCCCCAGGCAGATCCTAGATTATCCTTACCTTTAGGAAATATTCCGTAGCTTTTTCTTTTCCCTGTTACTTTTCCTAAAGAAGAAAAAACCCAACTTATTCAGTTGCACTAATATGAAATGTTCTATTTAAGGTTATACATCAAAACCCAAGTAAGCCAAGAAATAGAGGTGCTAACTGCCTTACTTGATGATAACGTCTTCCAAATCATACAACAGCAGGCAATATTTTTCAGTTATAATGGTGTTCTAGGATTCCTGCCATATGCATAAGATATGACTGAGTGATCATTAGCATGGGAACATTTCAAGTTTGCATTTTCTGGCTTCCGTGCCTCTATAGTTGGAATTAGTATGATTTTTTTTTTCCCATTTTGATTTTTTCAGCCATTTGTACATCAATTTCTAAACACATTGGGTTCATTTGAGGTGATAACTTTCTTATGGTATTTGTTAAGCACATACTATGTTCTAAGCCCTGGGGTAGAAACAAGCTAGTCAGGTTGGATGCAAGTCCGTGTCCCACATGAGGCTCACGTCCTTAATCCCCATTTTACAGATGAGGTTACTGAGGTGCATAGAAGCGAATTGACTCGCTCCAGCTCACACAGCAGACAAGTGGAGGAGCCAGGGTTAGAACTCAGGTCCTTTTGACTCCCAGGGCCAGGCTTTATCCCCTACCAAAATGTTTGATGTAGCAGCTGGTACAGTATTCTTTGGAGGCCACGCTCGATTCAGCCATTTCTCAACCTTGCTGTTTATCTCCCTCTCACTTCTTCCCCTAAATTGGGTTTCTCACTAGAAGTAGACTACTGCACTCACTTTCAAACATTCAGTTCAAACACTCAGTCCTACTGCAGAGGGTAGAGATGAAGGAGAGCAGCCTAGGTTTATCCAAGAGATGACTCCAAAAAAAATCCAGAATCCCATGGCAATGATAACAATAGTAATAAATAACTGAGATTTGTTAAGCCTTACTATAATAATAATAATAATAATAATAATGGCATTTATTAAGCGCTTATGATGTGCAAAGCACTGTTCTAAGTGCTTTTATACTGTGAGCCCACTGTTGGGTAGGGACTGTCTCTATATGTTTCCAATTTGTACTTCCCAAGCGCTTAGTAAAGTGCTCTGCACACAGTAAGCGCTCAATAAATATGATTGATGATGATGATGATGCTGGGGAGGTTACAAGGTGACCAGGGTGTCCCATGTGGGGCTCACAGTCTTCATCCCCATTTTACAGATGAGGTAACTGAGGCACAGAGAAGTGAAGTGACTTGCCCAAAGTCACACAGCTACTATGTGCCAAACACTGTTCTAAATTCTGAGGTAGATACGTGATAAACGTATTGGACACTGCCACTGTTCCAGCATCAGGCTCACAGTCAAAGCAGGGTTATAGTCAGAGGGTCAGTACACATAATGAAAGTATGAAGGAAAATAAGAAGTTGAGCTACAGTGACAATGAAATTATATAACAATTTTCTTCAAATGAGTGGATTGACTCACATACCATTCCTGTCAACTACTTAATAACATAATTTATCTCATAACAGAGGAAACGAGGCCCAGAGACGAGGCCCAGAGAAGTTAAGCTACTTGTCGCTAATCGCAGAACAAGCCAATGCAACTGGAACCCTGGCCACCATTAGGCCAAACTATAGTCAGGAGAGTAGTCCCCAGACTGGAATTATCAAGCACACTAGTAATAATTGTGGCATTTGTTAAGCGCTTGCTATATGCCTCGCACTGTATTAAATGCTGGAGTAGATACAAGGTAATCAGGTCCCACATGGAGCTCATATAGCCTAAGTAGGAGGGAGAACAGTTATTGAATCCCCATTTTGCAGATGAGGGAACTGAGGCGTAGTGAAGTGACTTGCCCAAGGTCACACACTAGACAAGTGGTGTACCTGGGATTAGAACTCAGGTCCTCTGACACCCTGGGCTATGTTCCTTCCACTTGGCCAGGCTGCTTCCGTCGCTCTCTGGTGTTAGAACTAAACTGATAGCTAAATTTGGGAGGCTTTAGGGGCTCTGGAATGATGACCATTTCTTTGCACTGCATCTGCTAGGGCAAAACTCCCAAATGACCGGCGGGGTATCATGGAGATTTTCTGATTGCCCTTGTAAGACTGTGGTTGCTGCATTATACTCGCAAATCAGCTATTTATCCGTCAGTCCTCTCTTTTTTCGGATAAATCTCCCAGTCTGAAGCCCTCACGTTGCATCAAGGACAATCCAGTGAAGAGTAAAAAGCTCTTTTATCTTCAGTTGCCTGTGACTATATTTTCATTTTTTCAGAGGCCCTTGATCTTATTTAGATACTTAACTAAGACAGCCAATGTGGATAAATGGGGTTTATTTTTTCTTGAAGTCCAGATTTTCACCCCTTTAAAAAGTAAACTAAGATACTAGGAATAGGCATCAAATATGTGCTTGCACACTATTTTTCATTTTGATTCTGTAAAATCCTTCCAAATCTTAGTGTTTGGGATGCTTGAAGTAGCATTGTGACTTCACAATGGCTGGTTTTATATATCTAATGAATTGTTGATTAACCATTCTGAGGCTATCAGATTCAAAGAAAACATCGGGATGACCATGAAAAGGAAAAACTATTTGTATCTGGAAGATTTAAAAAAAAATCCTGATGATTTTATCCAGTCATTCAGAATGACCATATGCTGTTTTGGTATCCTATAATCCTAAATTTTATCTGGCTGAAAGGATTTGTAAGGATTGTGCTTTGAGCTTTGAAGCAGCATGGATAGAGCATGGGCCTGGGAATCAGAAGAATCTGGGGTCTAATTCAATTTCTGCCATTTGTCTGCTGTGAGGCCTTGGGCAAGTCACTTCAGTTCTCTGTGCCTCAGTACCTCATCAGTAAAATGTGGGACAGGGACTGTGTCCAACCAGATTTTCTTGTATCTTCTAGACTGTGAGCCCGCTGTTGGGTAGGGACTGTCTCTATATGTTGCCAACTTGTACTTCCCAAGCGCTTAGTACAGTGCTCTGCACTCAATAAATATGATTGAATGAATGAATGAATGAGGGACATGGGCTAGGTCCAACTTGATTTGTTTGTTTCTGCTGCAGCGTTGGGTATAGTACCTGGCACGTAGTAAGTGCTTAACAAATATAATTTGAAAAAAGGCGAAAAATCTGTGGTATGAGAAGTAACTCTCTGTTAATGGGACAATCAATCAATCAATGGTATTTATTGAGTGCTTACTATTGCAGAGTTTTCCTGTGGTTCAGATTGTCCTTCTTTTCCTACCCTCTCACTGTACTAAGCGCTTGGCCTAGTACAATACAACGCTTCACAGACACTCCCCCCACAAAATGAGTTTCCATTCTAGAGGGAATAGAACTAAGAATAGAGCTGAGACTGCTGCGTTAGTGCTCTCTTCACAAGATGCTTTATGGAAATTGTTTTAAGTTGGAACTAAGTCTTGTTTTCTTAACACTCTGCCTTTGTACTCATGTTGCTTTGTTAGTGTTACTTTGGTGTGACTCTGCAATATCACAGGTTTCTCCGGCAGGATGTTCAGCGGTTGCCTGCCTCTCTCCCAGGATGGAAAAGAACATACCCTCAGCCGCACTGCTGTCCTCGCCTCCAGCAACATCAAGGGGAGGAAAGGGATCTCTTAGCAGATAAAATTGTAGCTCTGTTCTGCTGATGGCTTTATTTTATGCACAGTGCATGTACTTTGAGGTGCGTCACCTTCTCTGGTTTCAAAAAGCAATGGTTGATTGTACTGTATTTTGAGGGAGCATTTTGATTAGCCCGTGTCAGAGAACAGACTGAGGTGGGGGGTCTTGCCTAGTTTGCCAGGAAATTTCGAATATGGGGAGCAATCAATCACATTAATTCTGATCTTCACTGAGTGCTTACTATCTGCCAAGCATTGGGGTAGTTATAATGCAATGGGATCACAGACCTCACCCTAAATGGGGCGCACAGTCTAAGGGGGAGTTAGAGCAAGTGGGCTATTCCAATTTTACAGATGAAGAAACTGAGGCGGGTGAAGTTAAGTGACTTGCCCAAGGTCAAACAGAAGGCCAGTGGTGGAGCTGGAATTAGAATACAGGTGTCCTGTTGGTCTTGTACTCTTTCCACTAGGCCACACGGCTTCCCAGTTCCATTCTGCTCCCACCAGAGGATGTATGGATGTATGTAATCTACAGTTGGAGACCTGATTGATGAGAAATATCTCTTCCCCAGGCATGGATATGGAATACTTGGGGATAGTGGATTGCTTGACAGCAAACAGTCATGGGGTGTAGGGCAGAAAAACGAGCCAAGTGACGCAGATTGTCTTTCTTTTCTTACCCACACCACTGAACTAGGTTCTGAGTAAAATCAGGGCATGGAGAACCATGGGTAAGGAGAGGAGAGAAAGAGGAGAAATGAGAGAAGTGGGGAAAGAAAGGAGGGATTACAGGAATCATGATACCAGGAATAAGACTGGTGGAAATCTAGGAATTTCCAGATTCATCATCATCATCATCATATTTATTGAGTGCTTACTATGTGCAGAGCACTGTACTAAGCGCTTGGGAAGTACAAATTGGCAACATATAGAGACAATCCCTACCCAACAGTGGGCTCACAGTCTAAAGATTCACAGTTTATAGCCTAGAATCCCAAATTCTCCCCTTCTTTGTTGCCCTTTGCCTTTTCTCTTTCATGGTATTTGTTAAATGCTTACTCTATGCCAGACACTGTACTAATCCCTGTGGTAGATACAAGTTAATCAGATTGGACAAAATCCTTGTCCCACATGGGGTTCACAGTCTAAATTCATATTTTACAGATGAGTTACCTGAGGCACAGAGAAGTGAAGTGACTTGCCCAAGGGTCACACAGCAGACATATGGCAGAACCATTATTAGAATCCAGGTCCTTCATACTCCCAGGCTCACGCTCTACCCATTAGATCATACTGCTTCTCTATACAAAGCGCCCTGAATTACACTAAATAGTAGCATGTCATCATGCAGAATTACAGATATATGTAAATTAGTGGAGGCATTTTACGGTGGAAAGGAGGCAGGTGAGGAGATCTGTGTTTAATTCTGACTCTGTTTAGCAATGAGTAAAGTAAATTCTTCTTGGAATTATATTTTTTGAAAGCGTATCCACAGGCAACAGCATAATCTAAGTAGGTTATGCCTGGAATTATCTAATCAATCATACCAATAATAGATTTTGTACCCATCACACCATCATAATTGACCATTTCACTGTCTTTTAGTGAACATTGGCTGCATTCATCTTTTCCAATGACATAAGATCACCTACGTTTTTTCAGTGATGGATATCCAGAGTGATGTCAATAAAACATGATTTTTTGTGTTTCAGGATTAGTAGTATTTGTAGTAATAGTAGTTGACCTTCACACTCAAAGATTATGCAAGTGTTAGTTCAGTTTATCGTTGTGTGTCAGTGTGACTTGAAGGGCAGATAAAAGACTGACAATTCCAACCAAACCGTGTATCCACCAAGAGTGTCATTTTTGCTGACATATTTGTTATCTGCAATGCTAGCATTCTTTTAGTTCTTTCCTCTTTTTTGCATGAGAGCTAACAGCTATCATAAAGTAGAAGTCAGAGTCTATGCATCTGTAAATTGCCTCTTTAAAGGGACAGCTAACAAAGGGGAAAGGTAGATTGTCTTCCATTAAACAGAGTTGTATGGCCTATTGGAAAAGGCACTGCACCTGTAAACCTGGGGCCTCATGTGTCCATGACCAATTAGACTTGAAAAGGCCACCTAATCACTCTAGTCCTCACCCTCCCAATCTGTAAAATGGGGATAGCGATACCACTTTTTTTATCTCCCTTCTCAGAGAAATATAAAGGAAGCAGCCAGAATTCCCTAGGAGAAAGGATTAGCTTCATTTGAAGTTCAACATTTACCATGCCTCTACAGAAAATATTATCTTCAACAACGTTCTTTATTCCTTAGAAAGCCACGTTCAGAACTTCAAGAAGAAACTGAGTTTTTCCTAAACCTTGACGAGTCGCATTTGAAGCCCCAACAGACTTGAGGTGGATGCAGCTCTGCAGTAAGCATCTGATGATGGCCACTTCCCATCATCAAATATCATAAGTCCAGTACCGACTTCCACAGAGCCCGGGCACCGCATGGAGGCTCCAAAAGAAGTTAGTGAGCTAGCCACTACAGGTTTAAAACAAATTAAATAAGGAAACTACAACTATAATAAGGAAGCAGGCAAAGATTAATCTATTTTGGGATGCAGACCTGGGGTATCATTTTACTGAAATCCACCTCCGTAGTCCAGCCGTCAACTGCTATTTTGGCCAAACCTCAGTAGTTGCTCAAACTGTCTAGAGGAAAATGGCAAAACGAAAAGCTTGGAGTAGAGAGCCACAAAAATGACTAAAATGAATGGCTTGGACTTAAACTAAAGGAGAGAAAGCGTGTTCATTATTTTAATTTCCTATGAAACGGCTTCTCTATATGTTGCCAACTTGTACTTCCCAAGCGCTTACTACGGTGCTCTGCACACAGTAAGCGCTCAATAAATTCAGCACTTAGAACAGTGCTTTGCACATAGTAGGCGCTTAATAAATGCCATTATTATTATTGTTATTATTATTATTAATAAATACGATTGAATGAATGAATGACCCCCATTACTGATATTTTGGCCAAACCTCAGTAGTTGCTCCAACTGTCCAGAGGAAAATGGCACAACGAAAAGCTGAGATTAGAGAGCCACAAAAATGGCTAAAATGAATGGCTTGGACTTAAACTAAAGGAGAAAAAGAGTGTTCATTATTTTAATTTCCTATGAAACGGCTTCTCTATATATTGCCAACTTGTACTTCCCAAGAGCTTAGTACGGTGCTCTGCCCACAGTAAGCGCTCAATAAATTCAGCGCTTAGAACAGTGCTTTGCACATAGTAGGCGCTTAATAAATGCTATTATTATTATTATTAATAATAATAATAATAAATACGATTGAATGAATGAATGACCCCCATTACAGGTACGAATGCTGTTAATACTCCTGTCAGAATGTCAAAGTGCTATTCCCGAAATAGGCCACTAGATGGCGGTGCTTCTCCACACCAGTTCTACTGGTGCAATCAATCAATCAATCAATCAATCGTATTTATTGAGCGCCTACTGTGTGCAGAGCACTGTACTAAGCGCTTGGGAAGTACAAGTTGGCAACATATAGAGACAGTCCCTACCCAACAGTGAGCTCACAGTCTAAAAGGGGGTGCAGTAATCATCTGGTAGTAAAAAACTTGGCTCCATGGGTCATTGGTGTGTTAATGAGCCCAGTGAGATTTCAGGTGTTGGGTTCACAGGAGATGTTATCAGAGAAAGATACCACCAACATGTTAATCATCTAGGCAGGAAATCCAGACAGCATGGGTTAGTGGCTGACTGACAGTTGGAAACTCTGGTCCCGCTTTTTGGCCTCTGACGTTTCCATGGTCGTTTGCTTCCCTCTCATTAAACATGGTGGGCACAAATTGAATTAGAGTACCAAACTGGTGCAAACTCAAAATAACGAGTAATCGATGACTGTGCTGTAGGATCTGATTAATGACACCCTGCAAAGTGATGCAGGGCGGCATGATCGGATGACAAACCAACAAACGTGTTTCTGACTCATTTGGCTCATTGGAAACAATCAATCAATCGTATTTATTGAGCACTTACTGTGTGCAGAGCACTGTACTAAGCGCTTGGGAAGTACAAGTTGGCAACATATAGAGACGGTCCCTACCCAACAGTGGGCTCACAACTCCTAGGTGTTGGAGTTGTGACCAATATGGTGACCTATTATGGCATTCACTCTGCTTAAAGTCTGCATTAGCTGAAAGCCACTAGGAGATGAAACGTATCCTTCTTGTGTACACTAAAACTGTTTAGAAAGCACATTTAATATAATAGAGGCATGGTTACTTGGCATCACATGAGCAATTTTAATCAATACGATCTTAGTTCTCAAAAGCAATAAATCGGTTGTTATCTGTGGATTCAGAAGCTTTATCTGTGGGAATATTTCATATTGACATTCTCTGTGTGGTTTAGGGAATTAGAAGCAGGCTTCTAGACTATTGCTTTAGACCAAATCTAGCATTCTTGATAAACCCAAAAGGGGAGGGAAACAAGGGGAAAGAGAGTAAGAGATACGATTAACTCTTTTTCTCTCTTTCTTTTTATCACCTTAGCAACCTATACAAAAAGGCTCGATGTGCTCAGTCCATTTCCTATGAGTAAAGAAGGCCAAAAGATCCAGAAGGTACCATTTTCTTATTTATTTGCTTATGTCTGTCTCCCCCTCCTGACTGTAAACTCACTGTGGGCAGGAAATGTGCCTGTTATTCTTTTATATTGTGCTCTCCCATCTGCTTAGTACAAAGTATTAGTGCACAGCACACAGTAAGCCCTCAATAAATTGTTTATTAATCAATTAAAAAACAATTGATTAACTGATTGACTGCTCTTGTTCAGCAGAAACTCAGGGTAGGAGTACAGATTAGGGAGGTCACACAATTCTCCTTATCCTTAAACCTGGTTCCAGAAAGTAAGAGTAAGGCAAATGACTTTTTCTCTGGTAAGCACAACAGAATGAATCTATTATAAAAAGCAGATTATTGCCCCAAACACTCTCAAAGTGCAATTGCTTTTCAAAGGTTCATAGAATGGCTGGAAAATAATACTGAAAGGCAGGCATTAAACACACTTGAAAGCTTTAAGGAAAGGTGTTTTCCTGAGCTGGAAGAGAAAGATCTTTTAGAAGGAATTTAATGGGCAAATGCAATGTTAGGAAAGGGAAGACTTGGGAACAGATTGCTCAGGAAACTCTGGGATCTGGATTCAAAGGTTGTGGGGGTGACATGCCATTGTTTTATAAGTAATGACCACAGGCTAGGTTTGCATACACTGGACAAAGAAGAAGCAGTGCTAAAGGAGGACCGATTGAATCCTCTATAGAGAGAAAGAGGAGACTTACTCTAAGGAGCTTTAATAATGTTTCCCTCACCCAGACCACTTAATTGGACATAACATACTATTAGAAACAGTTGGGAATCATTCATTGAGAAGTGATGGACCTGCTTTCTGAAAGAGTCAAATTGTAACATCATGTTCAAGCCACAGTCGCAAGGTTTTACCATTTTCCCCACCAAAAAGACTACTGAACCAAACCCGAGCGAGTGTTGTAGCAACAAGCTGGATAGCCTTTATCATCTCTTCTCATAGACCTAGCACTTGGCCACAGAGTCTTGTCTTAGAGATTAGACTCCTTAAGTGTGACAGGCAGCAGAAATACACCAATTCCTTCTCTTATGTTGACTGACCACATGTACATTCTCTTTCAGGGTCCTCTCTAACCCAAGACGCGATTCAAATATGAAAGACATAGATATCAAAGACATAATCTGACATGATTCAAATATGTCCTTAGAGAAAATGCTAAGAGGGAGGAAAGGAGGGAGAGAAAAGTGGGAGTGTGAATACTTTCCTCAAGTCACCCCCTTGACACCTCTCTATTAAGTGGGGAGTGCTGTGCTTCTAGGGAAATAGAGGTAGGCTACACAGCAGCCCTTGTTTGGTCTGAGAAAATGCCCCTTCACAAATATATGAGGAATAGTAGGTGGGAAACAAATGTTATGCACCTGAAGATGATGGTAAGCCTCCAAATCAAGACTTAAGGATGATGCCTTCAGTGTTGGAAAAGTCAGGGGTGGACAGGGTTTAGGTGGGAAGATAAGAAGTTTGGTTTTGAACAGCACTAGTGTCCTTTACAATGTCTCCCTGAGCTGTTAGCCCACTGGTATGCCAGAAAGAGCAGTGACCACAAAGCCGGGCACTCGGATCCAATTTGGGGCCAGAGACCACCAGGCTGCTGCTGTCATGGTTAAGGGAAATAGCAGACGTCATTGTGATCTTCCCTATTGGGTACAGCCCCCATCAACAGTGTCACTGTGAAGCAGCATGGCATAATAGAGAATGGGCCCAGGAGTCAGAAGGTCATGGGTTCTAATCCCATCTCTGCCACTTGTCAGCTGTGAGACACTGGGCAAGTCACTTCACTTCTCCGTGCCTCAGTTGCCTCCTCTGTAAAAAGGGGATTGAGACTGTGAGCCCCATGTGGGACAGGAACTGTGTTCAACCCGATTTGCTCACGTCCACCCCAGTGCTTAGTAAGGAGTCTGGCACAAATACCACAATTATTATTATTATCTTCAATCTGGGGGCCAATTCTACTCTGTTGGGGACAGATAGGGAAGAAGCAAAGGAGAAGCCTGAGGAGCAGCATGGCTTAGTGGATACAGCACGAGCCTAGGGATCAGAATGACCTGGGTCCTAATCCCAGCTCCTCCACATGTCTGCTGTGTGAATTTGGGCAAGTTACTTCTCTGGGACTCAGTTTCCTCATCTGTACAGTGGGGATTAAGACTGTGAGCCCCATGTGGGGCAGGGACTGTATCCAACCTGATTAACTTGTATCTACCTCAGTGCTTAGAACAGTGCTTAACACATAGTAAGCACTGAACCAGTACCGTTACTATTATTATTATTATTAAGCCTACATGGGCCAGCCCTGACTAAGGGGTGGGTTGAACAGTGCTTAGCTTTTTTTTTTTTAAAAAAAAGAGCATGCAGGGGCTGTAAACTCATTGTTGGCAGGGAATGTGTCTGTTAATTGCTATACTGTACTCTCCCAAGGGCTTAGTACAGTGCCCCGCACAGAGTAAGCACTTAGTACCATTGAACGAATGAATGAATAATCTGGGTAAACCAATAAGGTAGTGTGAGCAAAGCACTGTTTGAGCAGGCGGGTTTCCATTCCCCTTTACTTGCCGTTTTCCAAATTACTGAGCGATCTGCTGAAAGGAGCGAGAGTAGCACGGTGATGTGGATGTGGCCCTCCAGAATATGAAGGAGGGCCATTAAGATGGAATCAGAGGGGCAGAAAGGAAGGAAAAGGAGCAAGTCACAGATTTGAGTATGAACCTGTTTACCACCATCATCTTTATTTTAGGTGCTATATTTGACAGATGGATAGCATTGCTGAACTTTTATTTGATACCCTTCACCTCCATCCTTCCTCCCACCCCTCCTCTGACCTGATGTGCTCTGGGCAGGTGGGGAGCAGTAGAGAAACATTATTCTGACTGTGTGTATCTCAACATCAGAGTCCCAAAGGTGACACGGTTGGAAGGTTAGGATCCCTCTAAGCAGGGGTTTCCAAATGTCCCTGTGCTCTCTATTTTCACTAGGCTGATTCCAGCCACCCACTGAGCTGTTTTGCACTTTTTCATTAAGTTGAAAGGTTGCTTCGGAAAGCTGAGATTCAAACTGGCTCAGGTGGTGAACGTGGGAGATGGAACTGGCTAACATTTACTCAGCTTGGTTGGGGGGAAGTTTGATATGCATCTCAAAGAGTGCCTTTCACCTGGGAATGGAGAGGCATTTATAAAAGTGACTTCAGCTGCACAAGACATTTTGAAACTGTAAATAAAACTGTACGACTCTATACCTCAGATTTCCCATCTTCAAAATAGTAGAAGAGCAGTGAAGAACCATTATTATTCTTTGATGGATTGACAGGCATGGTGGGTGCTGAGAAAGGTAGCAGAAGGATGCAGTGAGGGGTATTAACAGTGTTTGCACTGTACTTCGCTCCCATGTCAGCATTTTCCTTAGGTACTCACATTATCACTGTGGTAGTTTTAAAAATAAGCAAACCAGATTTTTACTCTTTAAAACAGCAGAACTGTTGGGAGTGGGGATTTCCACTTAGGGAAATGGATAGCCTCCAGGGAAGGGGATTGATATGGAGAAAGTGACTTCTTCCCCAAAGCAAAATCCTTTCACTGTCACCGTGGTAGTTTTAAAAGTAAGCAAGCCAGATTTTTACTATTTAAATCTATGTACATATCTTAAATTCTCTATTAATAATTATGGTATTTGTTAAGTGCTTACTATGTACCAGGCACTGTACTGAGCACTGGGTGGATAAAAGCAAATCAGGTTGGACGCAGTCCCGGTCCCACCTGGGGCTTACAGTCTCAATCCCCATTTTACAGATGAGGTAACTGAGTCACGGAGAAGTGAAGTGACTAGCCCAAGGTCACATAGCATACAAGTGGCAGAACGGGGATTAGAACCCATGACCTTCTGACTGGGCCCAAGCTCTATCCATTACCACCTCCTCTCTGAAATGTCTGTCCTTGGGGGCTGCAACCATGCCCTTGAGAGTAGGGGTCATATCTATTAAATCTATTATAGCCCCACATAGCAGGTGCTCAGTAAATACTATCGATTGATAGATCGATTATAGACTTGGAGGCCAATTTTACACTGGCCCTGAGTCCAGCTGAAGGTTTCAGTTTGGTACAGGTGGGCCAGATTTTACCATCCCTTTCTGGGTCTGCTCTGTGCTGGGAGGGCAGAACGCAAAGCAAGTTACCTGTCACCTCATTATTTTCTGATAGATTTGGAGGTTCAAAAAGGGTGATGTAGTTAACTTCAGGGACTGAAGATAGTTGGAGCTATTTAAATGCTAATTACTCTTGGGCCGAATCCTCCTACTGTTGCCTCTCAGGGAAATTCCCTCTGAACCTAAATACAAAAGAAGAAAATCATCTCTCATAGTTAGTTTTATTAATTATATTGGAGTAATTAACAACAATAATGATAACATGCAAAATAGCCTTTATTAGAACACAGATATATTACGTGAGGATTTTCCCAAGACAACAGACTTTCTGATCCAAAAGTGAAATCCTGTCACTGTGGTAGTTTTAAAAGTAAGAAAACCAAATTTTTACTCTTTAAAACAGCAGAACTGTTGGGAGTGGGGTTTATATGTAGGGAAATGGCTAGCCTCTAAGGAAAGGGATTGATCTGGGGAAAGTAACTTCGTCCCCAAAGTAAAATCTCTGGACTTTCTGACTTGGAATTTTCTTTAGAACACCCTCCCCTGAAGTGGATATCTGGCTCCCAGAAAGAAGTTTGAAATTGCTCTTAAACCAAACTTTCCCTTGCCACCTCCCCCAGTAAGTGGGAGCTGCAGTGTGAAATTCAGCGAGCAAAGATGGTAAAAGAGTTGTAGTACTTTCATGTAAGTACCTGGGAGGATAGTTTCAGTGATCTACCTGTCGCTAAGAAGGAGCATCAGTCTATGGGGAGCACTGAGTCAAAGAACTAAAGGCAAGAGTAAGTTAGGAGCAGTAAATCCCCTGCATCGTCATGTACAGAGAAAGTAGCAAAGGGCATTGGAAGGAATATCAGCAAATACCTGGAAGACACACTGCTACAACTGATTCAGGAAATCTTAACAAGCAAGACACATATGGTACTTATAATCTGTTGGAGTGTTATCAATCAATCAATCAAATGTGTTTATTAAGCACTTACTTTGGGCAGAGTTCAGTACTAGGCTCTTGGCAAAGCACAACCCAACAGAATTAGCAGGTGCATTCCCTCTAGAGCTTACAATCTAGAGGGGAATACAAACATTAATATGAATAAATTAGTAATTTATAATGTATAATGTAAAGATATGTACGTTAAGTGCTGTGAGCTTGGGAGTGGGGCAAATATAAAATGTCCGAAGGTCACAGATAGAAGTGCATAGACGACGCAGAAGGGAGAGTGAGCCAGGGAAAAGAGGGCTCAATTGGGGAAGCCCTCTTGGAGGAGATGTGACCTTAGTAATGATTTGAAGGTTGTGAGAGGGATAGTCTGGCATATATGGAGAGGGAGGGAATTCCAGGCTAGGGGGGAGGATGTGGGAAAGGGGTCAAGGGCATCTCCGGTGTTTGATTGACCCAGCAGAATCCTGGGAAAATCCCAGTGGGCCAGGGCTGACATGGGCCTCTTTGAGCTGCATATTTCAGGTGGAAAGAGGGAAAAATTAGATTATGAATAGACTAGGTAATTCTGGGAGGTTTGGGTGCCATCTCAAGTCATTAATCAATCAATCAATCAATCAATCAATTGTATTGAGTGCTTACTTTGTGCAGAGCACTGTACTAAGCGCTTGGGAAGTACAAGTTGGCAACATATAGAGACAGTCCCTACCCAACAGTGGGCTCACAGTCTAAAAGATTACGATGGGCTGTTCATGGAACTGGAAAGTTAAGTTAACCTAAACATCTGTGGATCAAAGATGTGCATTTTACCAATGAAATTTACCATTTTTACCAATTAAATTCACAGGGATCAGTAAAAAAAATTCAAAAGGACCTGCGTATCTGGAACATAATGCTAGAACATTTCCTCACAAACTTTTCCTGGCCCGACCAACACATGAGGCCGTGCTAATTCAGTTTCAGTTGTATTCATTTGTGTTTTGTTCTGTTGTCTGTCTTCCCCTTCTAGACCGTGAGCCCGTTGTTGGGTAGGGACCGTCTCTATATGTTGCCGGCTTGTACTTCTCAAGCATTTAGTACAGTGCTCTGCACACAGTAAGCACTCAATAAATACGATTGAATGAATGAATGAATGAATTCATAAAGAAGTTTGATTTAGTAGACAGAGCACGGGCCTGGGTGTCAGAAGACATGAGTTTTAATCCTAGCTTTGCCACTTTCCTGGCTGTGTGACTTTAGGCAAGCCTCTTTATTTCTCTGTGCCTCAATTTCCTCATTTGTAAAATGAAGGTTCAATTACCACTCTCCCTTCCCCTTAGATTGTGAGTCCCATATGGGACAAGGAGTCTGCCCAACCTGGTTATCTTGTATCTATCTAGTGCTTAGTACAGTGCTTGGCTCACAGAGAAGCTCTTAACAACTATCACTATAATCATTATTGCCATTCTTGTTATAATATTGCTATTATTAAATCATCAAAATGAAAAGCCAATTGGAATTCAACTACCTTAAAAGCTTTGCTCAATATACCAAAATGAGTTGAGAGGGATGAAGTGAAATGTTAGCTCTCTGACGATCCGGAGTTGAATTTTAGCAAAATGCAGGTTTGGAGCAGTATGCCTAGAGGAAAGCAAGCTCTCTGCACATAGTAAACGCTCAATAAATATGATTGATTGAAAGCAACTTATCGTCTGTGCTGTGGATGGAAAGTACTATTACCTCTGCGTCATAGACACCCTCTGAGAGCACCCCATTCTTTTAGAACAGGGTCACGTTCTCTGACGTGTTTGTCGCTGCTGAGAAGCATGATGGATCCAATCTCAGGGATGTAAAGTACCAACTCCTTCGTAACAACAGCTGGGATGACAAGTGCAGTCAGGAAAGAGCCTGAGGGAGAGTTTCCTGAGGTACCTACCTCCCTGAGAGAACCCTCACCTCTCCACTGGCAGGAAAATAGTAGCCTGAAAATTCAGGTTTCGAAGGGAGGGTGAAAATGTAGAAGCTTGAAGGTTTGTTCATCACTTAGTTGCCAGCTGCAGGATGAATCAGTCCATAATGCACAATTCTGAGAAGCATCCATTCATTCAATCATATTTATTGAGCACTTACTGTGTGCAGAGCACTGTACTAAGCACTTAGGCAGTGAGGCGTAGTGGAAAGAGCACATGCCTGACTTTTAACCCCGGCTCTGCCAACTGCTAACTGTGTGGGCAAGTCACAACTTCTCTGTGTCTCAGTTATGTTTTCCCTCCTATTTAGACTGTGAGCCCCACACAGGGCAGGAACTGTGTCCAACCGAATTTACGTGTATCTACCCCAGCACTTAGAACAGTGTTTGACACATAATAAGTTCTTAAAAAATACTGTGAAAAAACTTATCGGGGCACAAATAAATGCTAGGCAGAAGACAATGAAAACATCTCAGCTTGTTCCAATTGATTTCTGGGACTTCAAACGGGCTCCTTCTGGAAAATGGTCCAGCGCTTAGAACAGTGCTTTGCAATCAATCAATCATATTTATTGAGCGCTTACTGTGTGCAGAGCACTGTACTAAGTGCTTGGGAAGTATAAGTTGGCAACATATAGAAACAGTCCCTACCCAACAGTGGGCTCACATCATCATCATCATCAATCATATTTATTGAGCGCTTACTATGTGCAGAGCACTGTACCAAGCGCTTGGGAAGTACAAATTGGCAACACATAGAGACAGTCCTTACCCAACAGTGGGCTCACAGTCTAAAAGGGGGAGACAGAGAACAAAACCAAGCATACTAACAAAATAAAATAGATAGAATAGATATGTACAAGTAAAATAAATAAATAAATAAATAGAGTAATAAATATGTACAAATATATATACATATATACAGGTACTGTGGGGAAGGGAAGGAGGTAAGATGGG
Organism: Tachyglossus aculeatus; assembly: GCF_015852505.1. Lineage (NCBI taxonomy): Eukaryota > Metazoa > Chordata > Mammalia > Monotremata > Tachyglossidae > Tachyglossus > Tachyglossus aculeatus. The sequence goes on from NC_052067.1 coordinate 23,476,501, forward strand.
GGGATGGAGAGGGGGACGAAGGGGAGAGGAAGGAAGGGGCTCAGTCTGGGAAGGCCTCCTGGAGGAGGTGAGCTCTCAGTAGGGCCTTGAAGGGAGGAAGAGAGCTAGCTTGGTGGATGGGCAGAGGGAGGGCATTCCAGGCCCGGGGGATGACGTGGGCCGGGGGTCAATGGAGGGACAGGCGAGAACAAGGCACAGTGAGGAGATTAGTGGCAGAGGAGCGGAGGGTGTGGGGTGGGCTGTAGAAGGAGAGAAGGGAGGTGAGGTAGGAGGGGGCGAGGTGATGGACAGCCTTGAAGCTCAGGGTGAGGAGATTCTGCCTGATGTGCAGATTAATTGGTACATACTTGTACATATCTACTCTATTTTATTTTGTTAATATGTTTTGTTTTGTTGTCTGTCTCGCCCTTCTAGACTGTGAGCCCACTTTTGGGTAAGGACCGTCTTTATATGTTGCCAACTTGTACTTCCCAAGCACTTAGTACAGTGCTCTGCACACAGTAAGTGCTCAATAAATATGATTGATTGATTGATTGGTTGTAATTTTGCATGTCATTTGCTAAAAAACAAACTGGGGCCCCTTTGCCTTGGGCTTCCCAGGAAACCATTGCCTGTGAAGGCAGCCCAGACTGTAAGCTAAACTGTAAGCTCATTACAGGCAGGGAATGTGTCCACTAATTCTATTATATTGTACTATCCCAAGTGCTTAGTACAGTGCTCTGCACATAGTAAGGGATCAATAAATACCATTGACTGATTGAAGGGAGAGGACAGCCATGCGGTAAAACTGCTGCCACTGCAGCTTTGCTATTCTCCTACTCCTACTCCAATCCAGCAAATTTCAGTCCTCTAATCAATCAATCAATCAATCAATCGTATTTATTGAGCATTTACTGTGTGCACAGCACTGTACTAAGTGCTTGGGAAGTACAAGTTGGCAACATATAGAGACAGTTCCTACCCAACAGTGGGCTCACAGTTTAGAAGGGGGAGACAGAGAACAAAACCAAACATATTAACAAAATAAAATAAATGGAATAGTTATGTACAAGTAAAATAAATAAATAGAGTAATAAATATGTACAAACATATATACATATATACATTTGCTGTGGGGAAGGGAAGGAGGTAAGGCGGGGGGATGGAGAGGGGGGCGAGGGGGAGAGGAAGGAAGGGGCTCAGTCTGGGAAGGCCTCCTGGAGGAGGTGAGCTCTCAGTAGGGCCTTGAAGGGACGAAGAGAGCTAGCTTGGAGGATGGGCAGAGGGAGGGCATTCCAGGCCCGGGGGATGACGTGGGCTGGGGGTCGACGGCTGGACAGGTGAGAACTAGGCACGGTGAGGAGATTAGCGGCGGAGGGTGCGGGCTGGGCTGTAGAAGGAGAGAGAGGAGGTGAGGTAGGAGGAGGCGAGGTGATGGACAGCCTTGACGCCCAGGGTGAGGAATTTCTGCCTGATGTGCAGATTGATTGGTAGCCACTGGAGATTTTTGAGGAGGGGAGTAACATGCCCAGAGTGTTTCTGGACAAAGACAATCCAGGCAGCATCGTGAAGTATGGATTGAAGTGGGGAAAGACATGAGGATGGGAGATCAGAGAGAAGGCTGATGCAGTAGTCCAGACGGGATAGGATGAGAGCTTGAACGAGCAGGGTAGCGGTATGGATGGAGAAGAAAGGGCGGATCTTGGCAATGTTGTGGAGCTGAGACTGGCAGGTTTTGGTGACGGCTTGGATGTGAGGGGTGAATGAGAGAGCGGAGTCGAGGATGACACCAAGGTTGCGGACTTGTGAGATGGAAAGGATGGTAGTGCCGTCAACAGTAATGGGAAAGTCAGGGAGAGGGCAGGGTTTGGGAGGGAAGACAAGGAGTTCAGTCTTGGACATGTTGAGTCTAATGCCAACCTACTCATAGTACAAAGATCTCATCCATCTCACCGCTGACCTTTCCCTCATGTCCTACTTTGGGCCTGTTATGCCCTCCCTCCACATATCCAACAATGACTTTCCCCACCTTCAAAGCCTTATTGAAAGCACAACCTATTAAGCCCTCATTTCCTCTTTTTCCACTCCCTTCTGTGTCACCCTGACTTTCTACCTTTATACATGCTTTGTTTTGTTGTCTGTCTCCCCCTTCTAGACTGTGAGCCCATTGTTGGGTAGGGACTGTCTATATATGTTGCCGACTTGTACTTCCCAAGCACTTAGTACAGTGCTCTGCACACAGTAAGCACTCAATAAATATGATTGAATGAATGAATGAATTTACCACCCACCCCGACAACCCCACAGCACTTATGTACATATCCGTAGATTGTAAGCTCGTTGTGAGCAGACAATGCATCTGTTGTGTTGTACTCTCCCAAGTGCTCAGTACAGTGCTCTGCACAGAGTAAGTGCTTAATAAATATAAGTGACTGACTGATTGACTGATGACAACCTACGGATGGGCTCCAGGGGCCTTTTCCTTTCAAATATTTCTTGGGGTCCTTAGTCACGGTGCCATTCAGCTCTTCGTGGATAAGGGTCTGATTTGCCCACTGCCTTTTAGGTAGCTTATGGATTTAACATTTCTTTAGGACACTGAGCAATATACAGACTGCTGACATTGCCCAAGTTTTATGCTTCCAAAGGGATTCTGATGGTCACTGCCACCCAGCCCCTGGACTATAATCACTGCTTTTGAGAAAATTGTTTTAAATAAAGTTTCTGCTCCATTTAGAAGTTCCATTCTCTTTGTCCATCCCTCCACTTGGCAGAGGTTACACTTTCTCTAGGAAATATCTTTAACACACTCTTGCTGAATGGAGTCATTTCACGGTGAAATAACCTAAATGGAATAGAAATCGGCTTGGGTGGGATGCTGGAGTTCACTGTGTCAAAGCAATCAAATGCTGGGAAGACCTCGCAAAAATCCATTTGCTTTATTGTTCCAAAATGCTGAAGCATGAAGGATATGATGGGAATGCTTATCTTCCCAACTGGTGGAAAGGAGAGATTGGTTGCCTTCGACGCTTTTTCAACTGGTGAGTTCTCTGGGAAATGACGCGAGAGTGGAGGTGAGAAGGAGGAGGAAGGGGTATGTTAGGAGTTGGTGGGACTCAGGTTATCACAAATGACAATCCTGTGATCCTTGCTGAGATAAAATTCCCATATCCTTGAGAAAAACTCTGATTCCTAGAAGAGACAGTATTGTAGTTTCAAGGAAACTGATTTCTAGTCCAGAATGAAGACGATGTCTTGGAGCTGGTGAAATCAGATCTGGTGGTTTTCTGTTTTTCTGAGAGCAAGGGCTATGTTTAATTCTGGGTTTTGAATGGAGCACAGTCTTATATTAGTGTTCAACAAATGTTAGATAAAGATTAGGAGAGGAATTTAATCCAAAATGTTGAACAAGAGTGGAGTGGTTGTAACTCCCAGATCAGGATGCTATGATTTGAACTTCCCAGTGTTTCAAGTTGAGTTCCATACTCTAATGCAGGATAAAGGGTCAGATCTCAGGTTGTTTTTTAGCAACTCCAAATGTTGTCTGAGGAACGAGTGAACACCTCTTTCTTCAGCTCCCTGGGGAACAGCTACAGAGAAGTCACACCGTGACTTCAATCCGAGTACCCGAAAGATCTTTCTGAAATGGAGATTTATGTAGTGGCCAGCTTTCCCTCTGTGCTGAGCTGTTCAGTGGTAACGTCAGGCGATTTCTCATGCTGTTATGAGCAATTTTTATCATCCAGCACAAATGGGCAGTTATCTTTAACGTGCTGAATCTGGGTTGGATGCGGTGTCCCTGGCATCTTATGGATGTTGCAGGGTTCACAGTTTCAATTGAGCTGTACTCCAGTCACTTTTGCTCATTCCTTAAATGCTTGATTCAGCGGTTATTTCACGGGCAAAGCTTTTGAAAAGGTCTTATCAAAGTGATGCCTGACCTGGAATAGGTGCCCTAGAGAAAGGTTGAGGGAAAGAGGGTCTGACGTCAATCTAAACCAATCCTCTTTTTCCCACAATGTTTTCTCTCCTCTTTTCCTCTTCTTCTTCTCCTTCTTCTCCCCTCTAGACTCTGAGCTTACTATGGGCAGGGAACGTGACTACCAACTCCGCTGTACTGTACTCTCCCAAGTGCTTAGTACAGTGCTCTTCATACATTAAGCACTCAATAAATGCCAATGAATGATTGATTCTCTTCCTCCTTTCCCCTTTGTCTTCCTCGCTCCCCATCCCCAGGCTCACCTCCTATCTGTTTTTCCCTCTCCCTTTCTCACTTCTTCTCTCTCTTCTTCCTTTCCTCCCTTCCCCGTTCTCCTTTCTACCCCCGGTCCCTTTCTGTTTCTCCCATCACTTGCTTCTTCCCCCCTGCCTCTTTCCACTGAGGTTGTGCTGGACTTTGCTAAACCCGTGAAAAGAATTCCTGGCTGCTCCCTAACCACATCTTCACCCGTGGAGTCAGTTCACCAAACATGCCATGAGACCTCTGGGAGGATTCCACCCTTTGCCTGTGGCTGGATGGCAGCTTGTTTGGATTCAAGACTCTCCTCCAGCGGTTCTTTCATGCCTTTCCATTCATTTCCCTCACTACACTCCTTCACTCCCCACTTATATCTCTGAACCACATCTCCCTGACCGCCACGCCCTAAAGCCATCACCTCCAGGACACGGGCCTTATCCTCCATCTTCCTGAATATGCTTACCTCTCTACAGCAGGAGCTGTCGAGAAGCTATCTGCAACTGGGTTCCTACTTTTCCTGGCTCCTAATAATTATAATAATTATGGCAATTATAATAATTATGGTATTTGTTAAGACTTAATGTGTGCCAGGCACTGTACTAAGCACTGGAGTTGCTGTACTAAGTGCTGGAGGCGTCTCCTGATATGGCTAAATAAAATGGACTACACAATTCTTCGGTACCTCCTGTCTGTTATTCTCCAAGTGGTTTTTTTTAAATGGTATTTGTTAAGCTCTTACTCTATGCCAGGCGCTGTACTAAGTGCTAGGGTAGATCAAAGCTAATAATGTCCTACATGGGGTTCACAGTATTAATCCCCATTTTGCAGATGAGGTTACTGAGGCCTAGAGAAGTTGTGACTTGCCCAAGGTCACACAGCAGACAAGTGGCAGAGCTGGGATTAGAACTCAGGTCCTTCTAATTCCCAGGCCTGTGATCTGTCCACTAGACCATACTGCTTCTCAAGTGTTGAGTTTGAATACAGTAGTTTGTTACACTAGCTAATTTTTTCTGTATTTGCAACAAGGTATGTGAATGTAGGCAAAAGAAAAAGGCTAATCATATTTGACTCAAAGCATGCTATTTTAAAAATAGGAACCCCTCTAGACTGTAAGCTCTTGGTTGGCAAGGAACGTGTTCACCAACTCCGTTGTGTGGTACTTTCCCAAGTGTTTAGTGCAGTGCTTGCACTCAGTAAGTGCTCAATAATTGCCACCGAGTCATTCATTCATTCATTCAATTCTATTTATTGAGTGCTTACTTCATGCAGAGCACTGTAGTAAGCGCTTGGGAAGTACAAGTTGGCAACATATAGAGAAGGTCCCTACCCAACAACGGGCTCACAGTCTAGAAGGGGGAGACAGACAACAAAACAAAACATGTGGACAGGTGTCAAATCGTCAGGATAAATAGAATTAAAGCTAAATGCACATCCTTAACAAAATAAATAGAATAGGAAGTATGTACAAGTAAAATAGAGTAATAAATCTGTACAAACATTTATACAGGCGCTGTGGGGAGGGGAAGGGGGTAGAGTTGGGGGGGGATGGGGAGGAGGAGAAGAAAAAGGGGGCTCAGTCTGGGAAGGCCTCTTGGAGGAGGTGCGCTCTCAGTAGGGCTTTGAAGGGAGGAAGAAAGCTAGCTTGGCGGATGTGCGGAGGGAGGGCATTCCAGGCCAGGGGGAGAACATTGAAGGATTGATTGCAGATATAGACTTAGATTTCACTGCTCCAAACAGAAAGTGGCTTTCCCCTCCTCCTTTGGAGCCCATGAATCTCTGAAAGTAAAAATCTCAACCTTCAATACCCAGAACTTCTGTCTTAAATGCAATCTCCCATCCTTGAAGGATTGACATTTTGACATTAAGATTTTTTTTTACATTCTCCTTCCCCCTCCTTTGCTACCCAGTGATATGCTATTTCTCCTCATCCTAAATAAAATTCTTCTTTCCCCTCTGATTCTAATATTTGCAAGCCAAAGAAAACAAATAAACCTGGGGCAAAAAGGTCGAATGGAATGTGTTTGGTTTTAAAACATCTTCCTTTGGCTGTTTTCATCTCTCTTTCACATTTCTATTTTACATTCTGGGCCCAGTGAGGGTAGAACATTCTGATGAAGACTGGTGATGTGGAAAATTTTATTTATCCTTATACAATGAGGGCTCTGCTGTAAAATGCCGGAGCTGAGTCTTTGAAATTGTAATCCTGGGCTTGGTTTTCAGGGTTAGGTGTTGGCCCGAGGTGGATCTTGGTCCATATTTCCTGAACCCATCTTTGACTACCAAATGCAAGTAGCCATCTAGTCACTGAACAAGGGAGAGCAATGATTTATCTATCAGGCGAGTGGTATTTACCTTAATTTACAACTTGTTCAAAGACATCCTTCTGATGAAGCTTTCATTGGCTAGAACATTTTAAAATTATTTGTTTGGTATGAAACTATTTCCCCCCTCTAGACTCTAAGCCCCTTGTGGGCAGCGAATGTGTCTGCCAACGCTTACTTTATTGTACTCTCCCAATTGCTTAGTAAATAGTAAGTGCTCCACAAATACCATTGATTGATTGATCACTAGAGTGACCCACTTTTCAGAGGGAAAAGTAGAATAACTCAACACCTTGTGAAGTAGAGCCAGCTTTACAAAGCGAAAGGGAAGCTAGATTCTATAATAAAAAAGTAGTTTATTCAGAGTGCAGAAGACGAAAGGAGGATCGTAAATATTTGTTAGGTAGAAGATAGTAAAAATTCAGGTACAAATGCTGAGCCTCAGTTCTTCCAATGTCTCTCACCTTCTCTGCCTTTGTGGTGGGCTAAATGAAGTCAAGATCAATTCATGTCTCTGAATCTATGTTTCTGTACTCCTCAAGAGCCTCCAGTGGTTGCCCATCCACCTCCGCATCGAACAGAAACTCCTTACCACTGGCTTTAAAGCACTCCATCACCTCGTCCCCTTCTACCTCACCTCACTACTCTCCTACTACAACCCAGGCTGCGTACTTCGCTCCTCTGATGCTAACTTTCTCACTGTACTTCGATCCCGTCTATCTTGCCGTCGACCTCTCGCCCACATCCTGCCCCTGGCCTGGGATGCCCTCTCTCTTCATATCCAACAGACTCTCCCTACCTTCCAAGCCTTATTGGAGGCACATCTCCTCCAATAGGTCTTCCCTGACTAAGCCCTCATTTCCTCTTCTCCCACTCCCTTCTGCATTGACCTGATTTGCTTCCTTTATTCACCACCACCCCTCCTCCTCCTCCTCCTCCTCATCAATCGTATTTATTGAGCGCTTACTATGTGCTGAGCACTGTACTAAGCGCTTGGGAAGTACAAATTGGCAACATATAGAGACAGTCCCTACCCAACAGTGGGCTCACAGTCTAAAAGGGAGAGACAGAGAACAAAACCAAACATACTAACAAAATAAAATAAATAGAATAGATATGTACAAGTAAAATAAATAAATAAATAAATAAATAGAGTAATAAATATGTACAACCATATATACATATATACAGGTGCTGGGGGGAAGGGAAGGAGGTAAGATGGGGGGGATGGAGAGGGGGACAAGGGGGAGAGGAAGGAAGGGGCTCAGTCTGGGAAGGCCTCCTGGAGGAGGTGAGCTCTCAGCAGGGCCTTGAAGGGAGGAAGAGAGCTAGCTTGGTGGATGGGCAGAGGGAGGGCATTCCAGGCCCGGGGGATGACGTGGGCCGGGGGTCGATGGCGGGACAGGCGAGAGCGAGGTACGGTGAGGAGATTAGCGGCGGAGGAGCGGAGGGTGCGGGCTGGGCAGTAGAAGGAGAGAAGGGAGGTGAGGTAGGAGGGGGCGAGGTGATGGAGAACCTTGAAGCCCAGGGTGAGGAGTTTCTGCCTGATGCGCAGATTGATTGGTAGCCACTGGAGGTTTTTGAGGAGGGGAGTAATATGCCCAGAGCGTTTCTGGACAAAGATAATCCGGGCAGCAGCATGAAGCATGGATTGAAGTGGAGAGAGACACGAGGATGGGAGATCAGAGAGAAGGCTGGTGCAGTAGTCCAGACGGGATAGAATGAGAGCTTGAATGAACAGGGTAGCAGTTTGGATGGAGAGGAAAGGGCGGATCTTGGCAATGTTGCGGAGCTGAGACCGACAGGTTTTGGTGACGGCTTGGATGTGAGGGGTGAATGAGAGAGCAGAGTCAATGATGACACCAAGGTTGTGGTTTTGTGAGACGGGAAGGATGGTAGTGCCATCAACAGAGATGGGAAAGTCAGGGAGAGGACAAGGTTTGGGAGGGAAGACAAGGAGTTCAGTCTTCGACATGTTGAGCTTTAGGTGGCGGGCAGACATCCAGATGGAGATGTCCTGAAGGCAGGAGGAGATGCGAGCCTGGAGAGAGGGGGAGAGAGCAAGGGCAGAGATGTAGATCTGGGTGTCATCAGCGTAGAGATGATAGTTGAAGCCGTGGGAGCGAATGAGGTCACCAAGGGAATGCGTGTAGATTGAGAACAGAAGGGGACCAAGCACTGAACCTTGGGGAACCCCCACAGTAAGAGGATGGGAGGGGGAGGAGGAGCCTGCAAAAGAGACTGAGAAAGAATGACCAGAGAGATAAGAGGAGAACCAGGAGAGGACGGAGTCTGTGAAGCCAAGGTCAGATAGCGTGTTGAGGAGAAGGGGGTGGTCCACAGTGTCAAAGGCAGCTGAGAGGTCGAGGAGGATTAGGACAGAGTATGAGCCATTGGATTTGGCAAGCAGGAGGTCATTCAAATCTTCCAAACCCCCAGCACTTATGTACATATCTGTAATTTATTTATTTGTAATAATAATGATGATGATGGTATTTGTTAAGCCGTTACTATGTGCCAACCACTGTTTAATCTGTCTCCTCTCTAGATTGTTAGCTCGTTGTGGGCAGGGAATGTGCCTTGTTTTGTCATATTGTACTCCCCCAAGCACTTAGTACAGTGCTCTGGACACAGCACCCTCTGAATAAATAGGATTGATTGATTGATTGGTCCAATCTAGGCCTCAAATATTCTATTTTTCTGAAAGAATTTTTGTCGGTGCCTCTGCATTTACCAGAACCACCCCTCTCACTTCATGAAGTCTCTACCTTTCAGCTTCCCACATCACCTATTGGTAACAAATGCTTCAATTTCCCTAAACAAACAGTCTTTCAGGAAAATGAGCCAACAAATAAATAGTTAAAAGTTAGGCAGCGGAGATCACATTTCCGGTTAGGCTCACTGCTTGAAACTCAGGTGCACCCTGGTATTGTAGGCATAATTTCTTCGAGGTCCTGAGCACATGGTCAGAGCTCATGTTTGTGGCTCCTCTGTCCATGTCCTAAAACTTTCCAGGGGTGGAGATTTCATTACTATTCAGCTGGGATATAGCCCCATTGCAGTTGCCCAACTTCAATTTTGAGGAAATTTGACACTTGCTCCAGTCCAACGTTCCCTACTGGCTGCTCTTGCAGAGAGGTGGAGCTTGGCCACTCCAACCAACTTTCCCAGGAGAACTGGACAAGGTATGGAAATCCTGGGCAATCTCACCCATTCTGTTCACTTGGCAGTCCAAACCATTAAACTGTGGGAAATTTCTCTTTACTCTCCCAAGCTCCTCCTGCTGAAATGTAGCCTCCAAACTTCATTCCCCACCCTTGTATGAGGCGGTGGAGGGGTGAATCTCTGGCCAATTGTCCCCCAGGGAGTGGCAAACTGCAGCCTTTAAATTCCTTTTTTAGGCTTTTTTCCATGGAAACTCTGCCCTCTGGACACCTCTCCCCCCACTCCCCAATCCCCTAAATGTGTTCCAGAGGAAAACCATTCCCCAAAAGGAGGCTGCTGTCTCCCTTTCCACTCCCCCAGACACCACCGCTCAGAGACCCACTAGTGTGAGTTCATCACTCCCCAGGTAACAACCTGTAGTGAGACAAAGGGAAGGGCATATCTGTAATTTATTTACATCAATTAATGTCTGTCTCCCCCTTTAGACTGTAAGCTCACTGCAGGCAGGGTTTGTGTCTGTATATTGTACTCTCCCAAGCACGTAGTACTGTGCTCTGCACACAGTAAGTGCTCAGAAAATACGACTGATTGACAAATCACTTCTCTGAATAAAATTTATTTGCTTACTTGAAGGCAATTGACAAGTTCAGCCTCTTCATCTGATTTCAAATGCTTCAGAGAAAAATGCTCAGAAACACTTCCTCAATTATCCCTTCCCATTCTTTCTGCTGCCGTAAGCTCCTTCCGCTGAGTGTATTTCTTCATCTGGAGCTTGGGGTTATTGCATCTTTAAATTAAACAAGAAACATTTTATTGGATTAATTTCTCCTGGCATGTATTCTCCTTGGAGCAGGCTCTCCAAGTGGCCCCAACCTGGCATTCCCTGGGCCCTGGATCCAACGTGAGGGGTGTGTCCCTCGGGGGACACTGTGTACCTACCCAGGGTGCTCCTTAGTCCTGCTGGAAGCCCAAGGGCCACTGAGTTTGGGTAAGCTTCCTTGCAGGGGCACAGACTTCTTGGTGGACTTGGCTTTTGGCCCGCCTCTCAAACTAATAAGGTTGGCACTGATCCCACGGGGCTGCTTTATCTGCTGATTTCCATAGTGCAGGGCTAAAGGATTCTAAGAAGAAAATGCAGTGGAGATAATTATGCAACTAATGAGCTCAGGGGAGCATTGCTTTCAAATTCTCCAGCTCCAGGCAACGGATGGAAAAAGCATCATGTAATGTCTCTTGCCCTGGGGTGGGAGGGAAGGCTCACAATAATAGTGATGGAGAACACTCCAGAGGGATCGGTGCTGGAACCGCAGGGTTTGGAAATGCCTGATTCCTGGCACCCAAAGCTAAACAACCACAGTGCTCTTTCTTCAGTGCAGTCTTCCTCCTCTCCGTGGAGAGGAAGAGATCTGAGCTAAGTACCAAATTCTTGATTGGACCGAGCCAGTCCTCAGAGAGGAAACACTGTGGAGGACTGTTCCTAGCATTCCATTGCATCTGCCCTCCCTTGGCTATCAACTAGAGAGTGATCTGTTGTAACTCTCGTAATTTATAATGCCATCCTAGAGTATTTCTGATTTACAGAGACATTGTCACTCGTTCTGCCCAGACTGCCAACTATGATCATGAAGGCATGAAGTTAGAGGGGACCTCCAGTGCCATCTACCATATGGCACTGGTACCATCGATACCACTGTTATTATTATTTACTCAAAACACTTGCTTCTGGGCAGAGAGTTGTCTGAATTGACTTGGCCTGGAAAAGAAATATTCCACCAAGCTGTGTCAGAGTTTCATAATGAACCAATTTCTACTGTAGTTCCCTCCTGCTATTGTTAAACCTATTTCCTTTGGTGAGGAAAGAGATTATCTGGTCACCAACCTCTATAATGGTTACGACCATCCCACAATGTGGGCATTCTGGGGTTGTCAGGATGCATTATTTTCTGACTTATCTCGCATATATAAACCTGACCCCAACATTACATTTGATAACTTCAGGAAAGTCAGTTCCTGTCCCCTTTTCTGTTCACAGCAAGTTTCCCTTCCCACCTCCCCTCACCCAGATTTCCTATCTCCCTAATCTCCTTTCTTTCCCTCACACTCCAGTATTTCTTTTTCTGTGTCAACTTTAATCATAACAACCTGAACAGCTGCTACTGTAGCCGAAGTTACTACTATGACTGTCCTTCCCGTCCTGTTTCCTTTCCTTTCTGACTTGAAGCCCTGCCTCCCATCTGGAACAAATCCATGGAAACCGGGACAGGGTAGGGATTTGGTTGGGGGCAGCTGCCTCTCAAGCTAGTTGAGGCAGTTGCCTCTCAGCCTATCCCACCCCAGGCTTTCCCTCTCTCCATTCCAACAGCTCTCACAAGGGTGGGTAGTCAGGATTGTAGGCTGGAAGTGCAGGGGAAGGGGTTGGATGGTGCCCATAACAGTAACCGTTGCTGTGATTAAAGTGCAGACAAAGAAAAAAGTGAAGGGATAATAATAATGGCATTTGTTAAGCGCTTACTATGTGCTGAGCACTGTTCTGAGCACTGGGGAAGATACAAGGTAATCAGGTTGTCCCACGTGGTGCTCTTGCAGGAGACAAGGGACCAAGAAGATCAAGCTAGGGGGAAGGGTAGGAAAGCCACTGGTAGTCCAGTGCTCTGCACACAGTAAGCGCTCAATCAATCAATCAATCAATTGTATTTATGGAGTGCTTACTGTGTGCAGAGCACTGTACTGAGCTCTTGGGAAGTACAAGTTGGCAACATATAGAGACAGTCCCTACCCAACAGTGGGCTCACAGTCTAGAATACAATTGAATGAATCAATGAATAGTAAGGAAGGGTGGTGAGGAAGTGGGAAGAGGGGAGGAGAAGGTAAAGAGGGTTTTACAGTGTAATTTACCTGTAGTGTTCAGCTGTCACAAAGGGACTATTTGCAAGATTGATCTTAATTAATTAATTAGGAACAATTTCGTGTAAATCCATGGGAAAATGGATTTACCCCATGATACAATCATTCATGAAACAACCACATTTTCAATTATTGATTATTTCTATTTTTGATTATGGTGTAGGTACTCCTACAAAATAACTTTTCATACCTTAAGACAGATTTTTCATCAGCCCTCAGGCTCCTCTCCCTTTGGCTAAATCATCTGAATTTTAAGGTGTCACTGATAGGGTATCATTTGCTAAACACCTGTTCATATTTTTGTTGTTCTTCTATGCACCCTCTACAAGTTTACAATGTTCCTCTAGAGCTTGAAGCTCCATACAGAGCTCAATACTCAGGTAAGTATTCTAGACTGTAAGTTCTTTGTGGGCAGGGAATGTATCTACCAGTTATGTTGTATTGTACACTCCTCCTAAGCACTTAGTTCAGTGCTCTGCACACAGTAAGCACTCAGTAAACACCACTGATGGTAAAAACAAGGCATGGTGGCTTGTAGAAGAGAGGAATGGTGTGTAACAAAACTCACCATGTTACTCCCAAGAAGTTGACCCTGAATTTAAGTTGCTCCCTCCCTGAGGTAACATTTCAGAATAGAAAAATAATGCATGCCAACCCATATTACTTTGTTTCTGTTGCTTCCCTGCTTCATTATCACATCATCATCATCGTTGTCACTTATTGAACACCTCACACACCAGGGCTCAGGGAACATACAGTAGAAATAGAAGAGGTGGCCCCTGGCATTCAGAATTTGGGTTTGTGAAGTGGGGGCCTAGGAGGAAAGGGTTGGGGGTGAGATGCTTTGGGGATGGGAAAATAGATTTGAAGCTGGGGGTAGCTGGGGAAGGGGCCAGAGGAGTTGAAGGACGAAATGGGGAAAAAAAGCTTCTTATATGGGCAACAGCTGGCACTGACAGGTGGCTTTGCGCTGTGCTGACCAGTTCTGGAAGCCGGCCTATGCCTCTGAGGCACGAGATCAGCAATGTGACTGTTAGTCTTGCAGAAAAGCAAAAGAAATGATAGGACTATCCTTCTTGTTTTCTTGCAGATGCAATGGTAATAGGTGAGCTTTCCAGTGCTGAGAACCGTGCTTGGCACATAATAAGCACTTAACAAATACCATCATTATTATCATTATTATTAGTATGCTATGTGGCGGGGACAGTGGTCCAACAATAGGGGCCATAAAAAGGTAAGAAAGGAGGAGTGGAGGAAGAGATGAGAGACATATCTAAAACAGAATGAGAGAGGCAAAAGAGAGTCCAAGAGAGATAGATATAGGCAGGCAAAGATAGACATAAAAAAAAGAGAGGCAGGGAGCCATAGATGGGAAGAATCCACATGGCCCCAATCAAATGCTAACACACACCTCTCTCTCTCTCTCTCTCTCTCTCTCTCTCTCTCTCTCTCTCTCTCTCTCTCTCTCTCTCTCTCTCTCTCTCTCTCTCGCGCTCTCTCTCTCTCTCTCTCCCCCCCCCCCCCCCATAAATGCACAATTGCCTTCAGGCAGCAAAGACAGCAGTAGTAGCTCCAGCAGACAGCCAGAGTGACCATTCCCATTTCTGCCAAGCAGCCTGGCTCCTTGCTCCGGGCTGTCTGATTTGACAGTGCAATTTATCTGCAAGATTTCAAGCACCCAGGGGCTTTAAGCAGAATGGCAGCCCCTGGAACCTTAGGAACCCCAGAGGGTAGTGGAAGAGGTGGCCACAGCAGCATTGCTTACATCCCCATCCCTCGCCCCAAGGTCCTCAGCCTAAGGCAGAGAGAGGATAAGCCTAGGGCTGGCGCTTGCCAGGGTATGATCCACTTAATGGAAAAATTCACTTGACTGTCTCAGCTAATTGTGTTAGTGGGGATAAAACCTAGAGATGCTGCGTCAGTGTGTCGGAATCTTGTAAGTCTGTTGCTAATAGGAGAGCAAGTCATCCCTTCCTCCACCACTATCCAAGCCTCTATCTATTATGCTTTCTGGAGTTGTGGGAAATGGCATGTTGATTTCACATTAGAAGTTTGGTGGTGGGTGGAGGGGGCTGTGGCCACAATTGGGATTTTCAGACCCTCAACCTTGGTTTCAGAACTAAGGACTCCGTTGTGGTTGCTTGAATGAAATGCTAGTACCCTTCCCCTTCCAAACTCTTCTCTCACAAAAGTTAGACCCCAAAATGGTCATAAACATCACAAAGGGCTTTCTCTTTGAATAGCTTCCATGGGGAAGTAAATGGCACTGTCCAAAGGGGTGGGTAACATACAGTCTGTGGGACAGATCCAAGATAGCTCCCACTTGCTCCCAGCCAATTGCGGATTCAGGAAGGAACTTCCATGGAGGGCCGCACCTCCATGTGGGGATTCCTCACTGTATCCATGGACGGCTCCATGGACCTGCCGATGGTGGAAGAGGCTGTATTTCCATTGTTCAAACCTCCCTTCCCACTTCGATGTTGAGCCGCACACAGAGCTTATAGGCCATAATAATTGCTCATCAGAGATTCATTCATTTATTCAATTGTATTTATTGAGTGCTTACTGTGTGCAGAGCACTGTACTAAGTGCTTGGGAAGTACAAGTTGGCAACATATAGGGACGGTCCCTACCCAACAATGGGCTCACAGTCTAGAAGGGGGAGACAGATAACAAAACAAAACATGTGGACAGGTGTCGTCACCAGAATAAATAAAAATAAACCTAGATACACATAGCTTATAAACTTACAATGGTATTGCATATTTGAAGATGATCCTACCTAAATATGTGGGTGTGGTTGGAGAGGCCAAACTGTGACCCACAATCCATTTCATATTGTATAGGGGCAGGGAACATGTCTTCCAACACGGTGGTATTGAACTCTCCCAGGTGCTTAGTACAGTGCTCTGAACGCAGTAAGCACTCAATAAATACCACCGATTGCTTAATTGATGTAAAGATTGTTCTTGCTTGCAGTAACATGCATGGTGTATGTAGTGTGTGTCTGCCTTCAAAATCGCTTCGTGGTATGCTGATCTTCCTAGTGTTTCCATCTCAGGAGCAGTAGGCTGCTTTGTCGCCTGCTGTGATCTCCCAACAGTTCGCTATATTGCACAGTGAGATAATGTTCCCATTTGGTTTTTAAAAGTTTTATTCTGTCCAGCCGAATTCTGTGTTCCCCCTTTCAGTTCACTGTGGAGCAGCTTTTTGGGTATCCTGTTGCCTGTACTCTCCTCCCACGGCCTGCCCGGCAAAGCTATAATACACGGAGCATCCCCTCAATGCTAGTTACGTGATCCCTGAGCCCAAGTGGGCTTCTCTGACTAAGGCCTCATTTCCTCTACGCCCTCTCCCTTCTGTGTCACCCTTGCACTTGGATTTGATCTCTTTATTCACTCAGCCCCATGGCACTTTTGTACATATCTGTAATTTGTTTTAATGTCTGTCTCCCTTTCTAGATGGTAAGCTCCTTGTGGGCAAGGAATGTGTCTACTAACTCTGTTATAGTTACATTTAGTACAGGGCTCTGCACACGAAAAGCACTCAACAAATATGATTGATTGATTAGGTGAACATGTTCCAGGATCTCAGTGTTGGTAATCATGTCCTGCCATAAGATGTTGAGTTTCACTCTCTAAGTGAAGTAAATGAAACTACAAAAAACAGTAAGTAGAAGTGGAGGGCAGAAGAGGGGAAACAAACTAATGCTCCATATTGCGAAGGTTGAGATTCTGTTTTCTGACATCCTGACATTCTTGTGCTTAGTGAGCTTTTCAAAAATGAACTTTTAAGATTGGTTGGTTGGATAGGGACTGTCTCTATGTGTTGCCTACTTGTACTTCCCAAGCGCTTAGTACAGTGCTTTGCACACAGTAAGCGCTCAATAAATACGATTGATTGATTGGTAAGGTTGGTAAAGGTTCCGGCATCTGGTTGAATGAGAGGATATGGAATTTGAGGTATTCTTTTAGTGTCCCACCCTCCCCACCATCACTCTAATCAAGAATGTGGAAGTCTGTTCCGTTTTTGAAATGATCATTGCCTAATCACTGGGTTTACCCTATCTGGGCTAGGAATTGTGGCCACCTCTGCTGTGGCTTATGGCAAACACCACCTTACCCTTTCATTTCTGTTGGAGTTATTGACAGCTCCCGACCTGGTGTTGGGAAAGATAAAAGAGGGAGCCTGAAAACAGCTGCTATTCTTCCCCCATGATTTTGGTTTCCTTGGGGAGGGCATGGATGGGGCCAGAGATGGGGTAGAAAGAGGAGTATAAGCAAGAGTGGAAAAAAAGGAAAGGGGGAAAAAGCCATAAGGATTGTAAATTAAGAGAAAAGGGAAAACAAGGAGAGTGGAGGAAGGGCCTCTTGGATAGTGTTGGATTGGGGTGAGAGCTGAAATAGGACAGGGAGGGTGGGGACTGACAACTCCTTTTCCTCTGCCAACGCCTGCTCTTTGCTACTTTTCACCACTGCTACCACTAACCCCAGCATTTCTGCCTGGGCTACAATAGGGCTATGTGTTTACTGCCATCTGCTAGCATCACTCCACCTGAGTTGGGGTGATTTCAGGGGTGAGGAAGAGGGAGGACTGTAGTCAATTAGTTAAGGCAAAACTACCCCCAGTTTCCAGGGCAGCCAATTAAGTACTTCCAGCTGTTCCAGAAACTTCCTTTTCACAACCTAGGGGTTTAAGCTTCCTCTGCCACCTCCCCACCCTGCTCAATGAGTCCTGATTTCAGAATTCCCCAAAGTCCAACAATCCAGCCCAGTTTGGTATGTCTGGACATGAGTCCCGATTTGCCTACTCCCACCCTCATTTGCCTCTTCCTGACACCACTTCAAATGTTGATTACCCTGTGGAGTGGGCTGAGAGCACCCCGGCCACTGTGATCTGAATTACATCTCCGCTCTCTTGCCATTATCGCAAATGAAATGCTGCAGTCAGGACTCAGCCGACAATTGTGTGGGTGATATATGTGGCAGAGTGGAATCCAGCTCTCATTTCCTTGGTTGTGTTTGCCCTGCAGTGCTAGGAGTAGTAAAACCTTACAAATGTCAGTAAAATGAGAACATATGACTCATTGGCGCACAGGGAGCTGATCGGATGAAGAAAGTGGTTCCATTTTTCCATAGTCAATTTTCAGATGACAACCCTTGCTTTAAACATTGCCTTCTTTCCCTCCTTCCTTGGCTTTTAGGCATTCTATATTGATGCTGCTTGCTGCAATAGCTGTCAAGTATCTTATTTTCTGTTGCCTAGTCCACACTTTTTTAAATGGTCTCTAATAGATATACTGATAGGCCCAATAAGGATTTGAAAATAAGCAGCCCATTTTCATGTGTCACCACAACCTTGAGCTATAATTAAGCAGCCCAAGTGTGAGGGAAGAAGCAATTTTAGTAATAGTACTACTGTATTAAGTATTAATGCTGAAATCATTGTCCTCTATTTGACCATGGTGAAAGAAACTTTTTTTTTTCTTGCCTCTTCCCTGCCCTCTTTTTCTAGGAAGATGTACTTTGGGAAAGGTAGCTAATAGGACAATCCTACCTTCATTCACCCTGAAATACCAGACCTAGTAATGTGCTTTATTATTTTACATGTAGGGAACATCCTTATCAACTCCGTTGTATCATATTTTACTCTAACACTGCTCTAACTTTGGCAAAATTATTTCTCCATCCTTATCGACACCCATGTCCTTTATCCTCACCAGTTATTCCAGATGTTTAACTCCTTCCTCAAATCCCCTGTCCTCTCACCTCACCCATCTCTTGTCCCTAATCACCTGGCCACCTACTTTATTGAGAATATTTCAACTATCAGGAATGATCTCCCTAAAATCTCCCCTGCCCCTCCAAAGTCCGTACCTCCTCCTGCCCCTTCTTCATCATAATTTTCCTCTCCTGCCCTCTCCCATCTTTCTCAGCAGTAACTCAAGAGGCAATTTCCTGCCTTCTCTCAAAATCCACACACTCCATCTGCACATCCGACCCGATCTCCTTGCACCTTATCAAAACATGGCCTCTCCCTAACTGCCATCTTCAACCGTTCACTCTTCAATGGTTTCTTCCCTACTGCTTTCGAACATGCCCATGTCTTCCCTATTCTAAAAAACCCCTCCCTTGATCTCACAGCTCCCTCCCGCTCTTGCCCCATCTTCTTCCTATCATTCCTCTCCGACTTGTACTTCCCAAGCGCTTAGTACAGTGCTCTGCACACACTAAGTGCTCAATAACTATGATTGAACGAATGAATGAATTCCTCTCCAAACTCCTTGAGTGAGTTGTCTATGTCCATCATCTCAAGTTCCACTCCTTAAAGTTCTCTTCTTGACTCCCTCCAATCTGGCTTCTGTCCCCTTCACTCATTCATTCATACATTCAGTCATATTTATTGAGCGCTTACTGTGTGCGCTCCACAGACACCTCTCTCTCAAAGGTCAAAAATGATCTTCTTGCCAAATCCAATGGCCTCTAGTCCATCTAATCCTCCTCGAACTCTCAGCTACTTTTGACACTGTCGATCGTTCCTCTCTCTTGGAAATATTATCCAACCTCAGCTTTACTGACAACTGTCTTCTCCTGGTTCACCTCCTTTCTCTCTTGCTGCTCACTCTCAGTCTCTTTTGTGGGCTCCTCCACTGTCTCCCACCCCCTAACTCCGGGGCTGGGGGGAGGGGGGTCCCTCAAGGTTCTCAGTTCTAGGTCCCCTTCCATTCTCCATCTACACACACTCCCTTGAACTCATTCGCTCACATGGCTTCCACTGCCACTTCTAAGCAGATGATTCCAAAATTTACATCTCTAGCCCTGATCTCTGCAGTTTCACATTTCCTCCCACCTTCAAGACATCTCTACTTGGATGTCCTGCTATCACCTCAAACTTAATATGTAAAAAAACTGAACTCCTTATCTTCCCAAGCAAACCCTGCTCTTCCCCTGACTATTTTGTCACTGTAGACAGCAACTCCATCCCTCCTGACGCACAAACCCATAACCTTGACAATATCTTTGACTTCTCTCTCTCTCATTCAACCCACATATTCAGTCTACCACTAAATCCTGTGGGTTCAACCTTCACAACACCACTAAAATTCACTCTTTCCTCACCATAGAAACTGCTAGCACGTTAATCCAAGCCCACCTGATCCCACCTTGATTACGATAATTTCTTTATTTATATTGACGCCTGTCTCCCCCTCTAGTCTGTAAGCTCATTATGGGGAGAAAATGTGTCTGTTTATTGTTTTATTGTGGTCTTCCAAACGCTTAGAACAGTGTTGTGCACACAGTAAGTGCTCAATAAATACGATTGAATGAATTCAATGAATTACTGTATCAGCCTCCTTGCTGACCTCCATGCCTCCTGTCTCTTCCCTCTCCAGTTCATGCTTCACTCTGCTGCCTGGATCGTTTTTCTACAAAATCAGTTCATGTTTCCCCACTCCTCAAGAACGTCCACTGCTTGCCCATCTACCTCCACATCAAGCAGAAACTCCTTACCATTGGCTTTAAAGCACTCAACCACCTTTCCCCCTCCTACCTCACCTCACTGCTCTCCTACTACAATCCAGCCCTCACGCTTCTTTCCTCTAATGCCAACCTACTCACTGTATCTTGATTATGGGTAACAGGTGGATGGCCAACAGTTTGGTAGTAAATATGCTCTTGTTTCTTTGAAAGGCAGAATGACTATACCCATATATGTCTCCTTAGGCTGATTGCATTTTGCCCTAAAGCTGTTTAATTTTCTTTATTATATAGTCCTGTATCTGGTTGGGTTTTTCCATGGGCTCAATGAATTTGGAGTCTATAATAATTTAGTTATTGTTATTATGTATAACTCCACATGACCTAAGAAGAAGACTGCATGGGGGGGACAATTAGACCAATTTGAACTGGGCTTTGAGAGAGCAATACATTATACAATGCCATACTCGGACTGCCTTTTAAACACAGGCCTGAAGTTATGGGCTTATGGCAAGATGGGAAACAGTGCTTTACAATTAGGTTGAACATGCTATTTTAGTTGAGAATAAGGACAACTGTCTCCAGTTTGTCTGTCTTCCCCTTTCATCTCTGCCTCTGAAAATAGAAGATATAATAATAATAATGGTAATCATTAAATGCTTACTATATGCCAAGTATTGTACTAAGCGGTGGGAGAGATGCAAGACAATCAGATCCCACATGGGGCTCACAGTCTAAGTAGGAGGGAGAACAGGTATTCATTCATTCATTCATTCAATCATATGTGTGCAGAGCACTTTGAGTCCCCATTTTGCCAATGAGGAAACTGAGGCACAGAGAAGAGAAGAGACTTGCCCAAGGTCACATAGCAGACACGTGGAGGAGCTGGGATTAGAGTCCAGGTCCTCTGATTCCCAGGCCATTGCCCTTTTCACTAGAACATGCTGCTTATCCACATAGTGTAGGGAAAAAAGTAGTGTGGCTTAAAGCCCTCTGCAGTCTGAGGATGTGAACTCTTCTTTTCCAGAATGCTCTACATCTAAGTGCACGCATTCCCCATCTTGGAAGTGGAAATCCAAGCTCTTACTGTGAGCAAGTGCAACTGGGATCAATTCCACATAGACTGATCATTTTTTCCAGTGTAGTCTCGAGTCTTTTGTATATATATACATCTATTAAAGTGCCAGGGAAAACCAACAAAAATCTTGGATCGACTGGACTAAATCAGAACGTATGGTCAGATGGTGTCTAATGTGCCCTGCTCACTGTTAGCAAAGAATTAGGGAACACTATTTCAAATAATTATACCAGAATGTATTAGGCCACTGGTTAAGCTAGATCACAGTTTAAGTGATATGTTCCAAACAGGTATGATTAAAAGCTGGCAAAGGAATTTCAGGGAAGGAAAGGACAAAAAACTAAGACCTGAAGAATAAAGGGACTGGTTTGTCTACCTTTTCAAGAGGCATTTTCAAGAGGCCTTCTCTGCTATAGGTGGAGAGCTAGCTACATCACCCTCAGGCATAGATTTCAGCCCTTTATGGATTTTGCTTTTTCACCCTTTCTGCTAGAAGCTTCGCCCTCTCTGGTTGCTGACTGCCTGCCTACTCCCTGATGTGTTCCTGCTTGGGACCCTGCCAGAGGAAGCATTCCATATGGTGAGGTATCTCTTTCTGTCTACTAATTTTTGTGGTAAAATAGGCCAGGAACATATGAAGTTACTTTCGAAATTTGGGAAGCCAAGGGTGGCCATATGGTTAGGAAGATCTACTTCCAAACACATGTTTAAAGTTTTCTGTAGCTCTCCACTCATCCCTGCACCCACAATGGCAAGGCTCAGCATGTGAGTCTCTCTGTATTCTTTCTAATTTGGAATATTAATTAGATCTTGCCTCTGGCCATTATTCTGTTTGGGAATCTAGTTCAGCCATTATCACTGGAACTTTTGAAGTGCTAGTGTGGATCCGGCTGGCCTCTCTTTGTTACCCAAAGAGAAAATCAGTTTTAATATAGTGGTTTCACTCACCAACCGTGGTGTTGAGTATCCACAATTTATATTCTGAATGCTGCCCTGTCTACCATGATATACAATTTTGAGTAATCATTTTGCTACAAAAAAGATCAGTTCATGTTTCTCCACAACTCAATAACCTCCAGTGATTGCCCATCCATCTCCAAATCAAACAGAAACTCCTTACCATCTGCTTTAAAGCACTCAGTCACCCTGTCCTCTCCTACCTTACTTCAATACTCTCCTACAGCAACCCAACCCGCACAATTCTTTCTTCTAATCACAACCTTCTCACTGTATCTCAATCTCTTGCCCCTGTCCTGCCTCTGGTCTGGTATGCCCTCCCTTTTTATATCCCACAGACATCACTCTCTGCATCTCCAAAGCTTTACTGAAGGCACAACTCCTCCAAGAGACCTTCCCTGACTAAGCCCTCATTTCCTCTCTTCCTACTCCCTTCTGCATCACCCAGCCCCATGATATTCTTGTACATATCCACAATATATTTATTTATATTAGTGTCTGTCCCCACCTCTAGACTGTAAGATCATTGTGGGCAAGGAATGTGTCTGTTATATTGTTGTGTTGGTCTCTCCCAAGTGCTTAATACAATGCCCTGTATACAGTACGCAGTCTATAAATATGATTGACGGATTGATTAATTGATTATCCCTGGCCATTTGTTAGCCTGCCACCTGCCATTTTGAGTTGACCACATTCCCTCAGAGCTGGCTTGGTGCCCCTTCACAGCGTGTTTTGTAGGATTAAGATCAAAGTCACAGAGCAACTTTTTCCTGATTTCATTGCCTTTATTATAGCCTGTTTGCAAAAAATGAGCAATCTGCAAAGAGAGCAAGGATAGGGATGTTCTTAGAAAAGATGGTGGAGTTTCAAGTGTTTAGCTGGAGGAGTGAGCGGATGATTTAGGGGAAACATTTTAGTGGGAACAAGCACACATTAAGAAAAATAAAAATGTCCCAGGTGAGGGAAATCATAGTTTTCTTCTTTCCCATTACCCTTTTGTCTTCCTAGTCATAGCTTTGTCAACCATGAACACTTCAGGAGCCTAAGGGTTGACAAGGGAAAGTCGAAGTGGGTAATTAATTGTATTTGCTTTCTCTCTCAATATATTAGGTGCTATTCATGTGTGTGTTTACTTTGAGGATGCATGAGTTATGTTCTTGAAGAACCTCACACTGTGAAAACACCCTGATGGACACAGCATGCCAGCAAACAATGGTTTCTTCTGAGATTGCATCTTTACCTATCTTTTGGTCACCATTTCCCAACAGCGTTCTACCCAAAACACACAAAGCGAAAGCGTGTTTTATAAGAAGGTTGGCTATATGTGTAACTATATCCCTAATGCAAGCCTTGCACAATTTTTCCTGGATGCTCTATACTTTTATACCCAAAGAAAATCCCTTTATTCACCTTAGCCCTGGGAAATATTTCAGAGTTTAAAAGGTATAAAGTGAGAATTTACTTCTGCTTGGAATGGTTAAGTGGATACAACAGAGAGACTGGGATGGCTCGATTGTTCCTGAACATTCATAATCTAAACAGATCGGTGGTGGCATCAGTGGAAAGTAATATAGAATCTCCCTGGAGAGGAAGAAATAACTTGCTCTGGATGAGTTCTGCCCTTGTGGGAGATAGCTGTGTTTTCCTGAATAGGAAGCAGCATAAATATGCTGCAAGGAAATGCACTGGGTGTGTGAATACATGTGAGAGTGTGTATGTGTGAACAGACTTATAACAAGTGGGATAAGTTCATTGTTCCTTTGGACAAGAAGGGGCCAACATCTGTTTTAGTTCCTTAGTGGGAAGGGAGATGTTTCTCATTCCCTCCCTATTCCTATACCCACCCCAAGCTTAAATGTGGTGATTTTCAAATCTTGGTTTTTCTCTGATGTATCCCATAAAGGAATGTAAATATTCTGTAAGCTTGGTATCAGAAGACCGCAGTTTCTAGGTTACAGTAAGTTGACTCAGCATTCTGATTCCCCAAGAGGCAAACATCTGCACTATTGAACCCCAATTCTTTGGCTCTGACACATGAATTATTCCGAGATTTCCCTCTGGTTCTGACTTGCATATTCCTGCCCCTGGCAATTGTCTGTCATAGTTTAGATAGTTGAAGATATTAGTACTGAAAGAAGAAAATGGAGTTACAGGTTTGGGGATGATAACAATTCTCAGGAGGTGGGGTGTTTTAGAAACCAAAAGGAATAAATCCCCTCTTTATATACAGCTTCTGTTAGGAGATAGTTTTCTGTCCCGTTATAGGTGCTCTCTGCCCCTCTGTAAAATTTGGTTTAGTTCTTTCAAGGTGACATAAACAATCAGGCAACTATAATGTATAGACCAAGGGTTTGAAAGGCCCATTTCCCTTGAAAATCAGACTGAAAATCTCTAGAGTCATCAGGAGGCACTTGGCATACTGTTTGGGCCCCAACACACTAGAAATACAAAATTTATCCCCCAAATGAAAAGTGGTTTCTTTCCAAGTTGAGCCACCTAATGTGCAAATGATCTACCAAGATGGAAGAAACAATTTAAGCGAGTCTCAGGAGCAGGAAGCCAAGGGACCAACCAAACCCAGGCATTTGAGTGCCTGTGAATGCTGACAGATCCGAGATAATAATCATAATGATAATTATGGTACTTTTTAAGTGCTTGCTATGTGCCAACACTGTTCCAAGCACTGGAGTAAATCAGTTGGTTGGACACAGTTCCTGTCCCACATGGGGCTCACACTCTTATTCCCATTTTACAGATGAGGGAGCTGAGGCTCTATGTGTTGCCAATTTGTACTTCCCAAGCGCTTAGTACAGTGCTGTGCACACAGTAAGCGCTCAATAAATATGATTGAATGAATGAATGAATGAATGAGGCACAGAGAAGTTAAGTTACTTGCCCAAGGTCACACAGCAGACCTGCGGTCGAGCCAGGATTAGAACGCAGGTCCTTTTGACACCCAGGCCCGTTCTCTATCCAGTAAGCCATCGTGCTTCTACAAGATCTGAGATGTGATCCCTAGGACTGAATCGAATCACTGACATGTCAATCAATCATTTGTATTTACTGAGTGCCTACTGTGTGTAACTACTGTACTAAGTGCTTAGCCAATTTAGCCAGGTATGGCCTGGGCTTGGATGGTCCCTTGGCTTCCTGCAGCACCTTGATTAGGGAGAGGGGTTGGGAAGAGGGAATGAGAAAGTGTGGTAATACCAAACTGCTAATACTTGGGATCAATCAATCATTCAACGGTATTGAGCACTTACTGAAACTCGCTTCTGGGACTCCCAACAGTAACAACAGTGGTATCTATTATGCACTGCCTACGTGCTAAGCAATGTGGTAAAAGCTGGGATAGACACAAGATAATCAGATCGAACATAGTCCCTGTCCCACGTGGGGCTCACAGTCTAAGAAAGTGGGAGAAACTAAAAAGGTGTGGGAGGACAGGTACTTAACCCCCATCTTGCAGATGAAGAAACTTAGGCATAGAGAAATTAAGTGGCTGTGTCCAAGGTTACCCAGCCGTCAAATTGCAGAGCAGGGACTAGAACTCAGGTGTCCTGACTCCCACCTCCATTCTCTTTCCTCAGAGCAACCCCTCAAATCCCCTGGAAGTGAGTTTCTAACCACTTGCTGCCCTCTGGGTTTTTTTAGGAAAGAAATAAAATGTCTTTCTCTTTTTATCCTCCTCTCATTTTTCAATGCTATTTGTTAAGCGC
This sequence comes from Tachyglossus aculeatus, assembly GCF_015852505.1. Lineage (NCBI taxonomy): Eukaryota > Metazoa > Chordata > Mammalia > Monotremata > Tachyglossidae > Tachyglossus > Tachyglossus aculeatus. The sequence goes on from NC_052067.1 coordinate 23,502,339, forward strand.
TTACTATGTGTCAAACACTGTTCTAAGCACTGGGGTAGGTACAAGTTAATTAGGTTGGACACAGTGCCTGTCCCACATGGGACACACAGTCAACATAGGAGGGAGAACAGGTATTTAATCCTCATTTTACAGTTGAGGAAGCTGTGGCACAGAGAGGTTAAATGACTTGCCCAAGGTCACACAGCAAGCATCTGACAGAGCCCGGATTAGAACCCAGGTCTTCTAACTCCCAGGCCTATGCTCTTTCCATTAGGACATGTTTCTCTCCTAGGGGTTAGACTTGCTCCTTGTTTTTGTCCTTTGTTTCTCCTCTTTCTACCCATTTCTACCACCAACCTGATAGCCATATTTTTTTTCTCTCTCCATTGCCATGTGTACCAGCAAGGAGATCCTGGGGTTGGGATGCTCTTGTGTTACCAGAGATTTCTGGCACGTGTTAGCCATTACGAAAAATGACTAAGTAGCTGAGGTAACTGGATTGAAGATCACCAATTTATTTCTTTTTTCCTCTTCTACTCTTTTTTTTTTGTGGGGGGGTCAGAGGGTGGTTATGGTATTTGTTAAACCCTTACTGTGTGCCAGGCACTGTACTAAATTCTGGAGTTGTTACAAGCTAATCAGGTTGAACACAGTCCATGTCCCACAAGGGGCTCGTAGTAATTTCCATTTTACAGATAAGGTAACTGAGTCCCAGAGAAGTTGAGTGACTTGCCCAAGGTCCCATGGCAGTTAAGTGGAGGAGCCAAGATTAGAACCCAGTTCCTTCTGATCCCCAGGCCGTGATCTATCTACTAGGCCATGCTGCTACTCCTTTTCCCTTCCTTCTTTCTCTTCCTTTCCTACCCATTTTCCTTCCTCACCAGAACTTGCACTCTTATGTTCGCCTTCAAAATAATAACTCTGCTCTCTCTGATTTCCTGAATGAGGTAATCATTTTTGTCAGGCCTACAAAACCTTCAGGTTAATGAAATCACTGTCAATAAAAAAGACGAGAGGACAGTTATTAAGTGGAAACTGTTAAAAGGGGAAAAAGAGAATGGTGTATAGCAGAAATAATGAAATAGTGTTCAGAAATATTTTGGTTTGAAGCATTGTCACTAAATATTGTAGTTGTACGACTCTGTACTTATGTAACCTTCCTTTCTGGTGAGATCAAAAGACTTTATAGCTACGCCTCATTAATCCTTACAATCTAGGTTGGCTGCTAGACAAGAGAGGGTGGGGATGGATAAAAATGTAAAAAACAGAGTCTTTAGGGAGAAGAAAATAGGCTGTTTGAGACTTTGTTTTCAGTAATTATTGTACTGACTGGTTGCTACTGTTGTGTTTCTTATTGGGCAAAATGACTGTGTCTATACTTATATTTGTCCTTGCCTCCTCTTAACACAGAAGCAGAGGGAAAATCCTTTATCAATCAGCCAATATTGCTTATTGAGCACTTACTACTGTGGGCATAACACTAAAATGATAATCATAGTGGTATTTATTAAGCACCTATGATATGCCGAACACTGGGCTAAGTCCTAGGGCAGATTCAAGATAGAATTGGATGTACCCTACCCGACATGGGATTCTTGAGCATGAGGGAAACAGGTATCATATTCTCATTTTACAGATGAGGAAACTGAGGCCCAGAGAGGTTCAGTGACTTGCCCAAGATCACACTGCAGGTAAGTGGTAGAGACAGGACACCTAATTCCCAGGCCCCTGCCCTTTCCATTAGGCAAAACTACCTCCCACTGTGCTTGGGAGAAAACAATAGAATTTTTGTTTTGCACTACGAATTTTGATAGATTATTGTCAGGGAACTAGAGAACAGTCTTCTGACAATATGAGCTTGTTTTGGATGCAGCATTATAGGGGAACTGGGTGTATAAATAAGTGTTATGATAGTACAGTGCTCTGCACACAGTAAGTGCTCAATAAATAAGATTGAATGAATGAATAAATGGATATAAGTACTTAGGGGTAAATCGGAGGAAGCTTCCTGGAGGAGGTGGGACTTCAAGCACTTAGTGCAGTACTTTGCACACAGTAATGCTCAGCAGCAAGGCGTAGTGGAGAGAGCATGGGCCTGGGATTCAGAAGGTTGTGGATTCTAATCCCAGCTCTGCCACTTGTCTGCTTTGTGACCTTGGGCAAGTCACTTCACTTCTCTGGACCTCAGTTACCTCATTTGTAAAAAGACGATTGAGACTGTGAGCCTCATGTGGGACAGGGACTGTGTCCAACCTGATTTACTTGAATCTACCCCAGTACTTAGTACAGTAAGCGCTTAACAAATACCACAGTTGTTATTAAATATGATTGAATTGAACTCAAAAAGGCTTTGAAAGGTCCATTTGGGAGCCATTCATAAAGGGATGGTAATGAAAGCCTTTTGGTATCCTATCCTACCCTATTCTATCCTATTCTAATAAAACCTCCCTTGACTCCATGGCTCCCTCAGTTATCACCTCATCTCTCTCCTTCCATTCTTCTTTTTTTAAAAAAAACTGGCAATTGTTAAGCATTTACTGTGTGCCAGACACTGTACTAAGCGCAGGGGTAGATACAAGCTAATCAGTTGGACACAGTCAGTGTCCCACATGGTGCTTACATCTTAATTCCCATTTTACAGCTGAGGTAACTGAGGCACAGAGAAGGTAAGTGACTTGCACCAAGTCAAACAGCAGACAGACAAGTGGCCAAGCCAGGATTAGAATGCAGTTCCTTCCGACTCCCGGGCCCAAGCTCTATCCACTAGACCATGCTGCTTCTCATCAACCACATATTCAATCCATCACTGAATCCCGTCAGTCAAACTTTCACAGCATGGCTAAAATCCACCCTTTCTTCTCCATCCAAATTGCTACCATGTAAATCCAAGCGCTTATCCTACCCTGCCTTGATTACTGCATCAGCCTCCTTGCTGACCTCCCTGCCTCTTGTCTCTCCACACTTAAGACCACACTTCATTCTGTTTCCAAGATCAATTTTCTACAGAATCATTCAGTCCATGTCTCCTAACTCCTCAAGAACCTCCAGTGGTTGCCCATCCAACTCTGCGTCAAACAGAAAATCCTTACCATAGGCTTTAAAACACTCAATTACCTTGCCCCCTCCAACCATACCTCTCTGATTTTCTACTACAACTCAACCCACAAACTTTATTCCTCCAATGCCAACCTACTCACTGTTCCTCTGATCCCTCACGCCCAGCCTGCCTCTGTCCTGCAACTCCTTTCATCTTCATATCCGAGAGATGTTCAATCTACCTTCAAAGCCTTATTAAAACCACATGTGCTCCAAGAGGTCTTCCCCGACTAATCCCTCATTTTCCTCTTCTCCCACCCCCTTCTGCATTGCCCTCGTACTGGGATTTACAGCCTTTATTCACCCCTCCCCACAACACTTATGTATGCATATTGTACTCTCTCAAGTACTTAGTACAGGGCTCTGCACACAGCAAGTGCTCGATAAATACGTTTGATTGATTGAAGCGGTAGGTTCACGACTAGCAAAATAATGCCAATGGTAATAATAATTTTGGTATTTGTTAAGTGCTTACTGTGCTGAAATAAGCCCTGGGGTAGCTAATCAGGTCCCATATGGGGCTCGCAGTCTAAGTAGGAGGGAGAATAGGTATTGAGGTCCCATTTTGCAGATAAGGAAACTGAGGCACAGATAAGTTAAGTCACTTGCCCAAGGACACACAGCAGACAAGTGGCAGAGAAGGGATTAGACCCCAGGTCCTATGACACCAAAGTCTGTGTCTTTCCACTAGACCATGCTGCTTCCCAAGAGGAAGGTTTACACACAGTTCTGCCAGAACAACGTGTGCTTTGGATGGAACATAACCGCAGAAGTAGGAAAAGTTCTTCCAACAACATGCTTCTGTCTGGTTGCTATGTGTTTCTGTGTCTGAAGAAATAGTTGTTGGCATGGTGTTGGACTTGGGGTGAGTATTACAATGTGAATTTTCCTTAATGCAAGATTCTGAAGGAAGGAACCCCCATGTTACATAATAAAAATAATAATAATGGCATTTGTTCATTCATTCATTCAATCATATTTATTGAGTGCTTACTGTGTGCAGAGCACTGTACTAAGCACTTAAGCTTAGTTAAGCACTTACTTTGTTAAGCACTTACTATGTGCCAGGCACTGCACTAACCACTGGTGTGGATACAAGCAAATCGGTTAGACACAGTCCCTGCCCCAAATGGGACTCACAGTCTCAAGCCCCATTTTACAGATGAGGTAACTGAGGTTCTGAGATGTGAAGTGACTTGCCCATGGTCACACGACAGACCCCTTTTCCCCCCTCCACCCCCCCATCTTACCTCCTTCCCTTCCCCACAGCACCTGTATATATGTATATATGTTTGTACATATTTGTTACTCTATTTATTTATTTATTTATTTTACTTGTACATATCTATTCTATTTATTTTATTTTGTTAGTATGTTTGGTTTTGTTCTCTGTCTCCCCCTTTTAGATTGTGAGCCCACTGTTGGGTAGGGACTGTCTCTATATGTTGCCAACTTGTACTTCCCAAGCTCTTAGTACAGTGCTCTGCACACAGTAAGCGCTCAATAAATATGATTGATGATGACGATGATGAAGAGGCGAAGCCGGGATTACAATCCATCATTACCTTCTGATTCTCTGTTTTGTTCTCTGTCTCCCCCTTCTAGACTGTGAGCCCACTGTTGGGTAGGGACCATCTCTATATGTTGCCAACTTGTACTTCCCAAGCGCTTAGTACAGTGCTCTGCACACAGTAAGCGCTCAATAAATACGATTGATTGACTGATTGATTGATTGATTGATTGATTCCCAGGCCTGTGTTCTGTCCGCTACGCCATGCTGAACTGGGTGACTTCCTAACACAGAGGGTAATAACCATATGGAATTCTCATTGCTTGAATTAATCTCCTTCCAGAGGAAGTCAGTCAGTCAATTGAATTTATTGAGTGCTTATTGTGTGCGGAACACTGTATGTGGGAGAGTACAATATAACAATGTAACAGACACATTCCCTGCCCCCAAGTTGTGGATATTAGGATCGAAATGAAGAGAAAGTTAGGAGTGGTAGAAGCTACATCTCTAATAATGAAGATGGATAGCTAGAAGGCATTATTCATACCACTGTCCCAAGCGTCCCTTGATCTTACTGCTAGAAAAAGGGAAGAGGGATATTTAGGTTAGTATGCAGAACTTAGACTTTCACAAGCAAAACGAGCTCATGGAAAGAGCACCTTAACTGGAAAACAGAATATCTGGATTCAAATGTTAGCTCTTTCTCTTGGTGGCTCTTTGAATCCTCAGTTGAGGCACAAGTTACCTTGTATGCTTTCGGTTTCTCCCAATGCGAAAAGGGGTCATATTTCTTCCCCTCCTACATCATAGGACATTAGGAAGCTTGATACTTGTGAGACGCTTTCTGCATTCTTTTGAAGAATGAATTATTTTGAATAATAATAATAATGGTGTTTGTTAAGCGCTTACTATGTGCCAAGCACTATTCTAAGTGCTTGGGTAAGAATAATAATAATAATAATGATGGTATTTGTTACACGCTTACTATGTGCAAAGCACTGTTCGAAGCGCTGGGGGGATACAAGGTGATCAGGTTGTCCCACGTGGGGCTCACAGTCTTAATCCCTATTTTACAGATGAGGTGACTGAGGCACAGTGAAGTTAAGTGGCTTGCCCAAGGTCACGCAGCTGACAAGTGGTGGAGCCGGGATTTGAACCCATGACCTCTGACTTCCAAGCCCGGGCTCTTTCCACTGAGCCACACTGCTTCTCTTGAGCCATGCTGCAGTAATCGGGTTGTCCCATGTGGGGCTCACAGTCTTTAACCCCATTTTACAGATGAGGTCACTGAGGCACAGAGATGTTAAGTGACTTGCCCAAAGTCACACAGCTGACAAGTGGTGGAGATGGGATTGTTCTAAATTCAAAGAATTATTTAGCTGTAGTAGTAATAGTAGTAGTTTGGCATAGTGGATAGAGCATGGGCCTTGGAGTTGGAAGGTCATGGGTTCTAATCCTGGCTTCACCACCTGTCTGCTGTGTGACCTTGGGCAAGTCACATCACTTCTCTGTGCCTCAGTTACCTCATCTGTAAAATGGGGATTGAGGCAGTGAGGCCACATGGGACAGGGTCTCTGTCCAACCTCATTTGCTTGTTCCCACCACAGCACTTAGTAAAGTGCCTGGTACATAATAAATGCTTAACAAATATCATAATTATTCATTATTATTATTATTCTTGTTGGCAGTAGTAGTGAAAACCCAGTTCAGAATGTAGTGAACAGATCTGCTATGAGACTCAATGTCAATAAACACAATGAAAATAGTCCTAGAAAAAGAAAAAAGAAACTATCATTTAAAGTGAAAGCTTAAATTGGGAAAGGAGTAACTAAAATGCTTTATGTTGTAGCAACCCCTGCAGAGGCAAAGATGTCAGAAGACAAGAACCTAAATTCCGGAAACTCGACGAACCTTTGCGTTTGATTTGTGAAACAATTGAATTCTGCCTGTTGTTCATTGCTGTGATTCTTCTAATGAAGCAGGGTAAGCAGAAAAAGTGGGCATTAATGATGATGGCATAAAGGCTTATGCCTATGAGCAAAGAATCAGGAGAAATAGCCTTCCCTAGTATCACACAACGCAGTGGTTACGGTGGTGTTCTTTCTACCACAGTGACAGTTGTCGGCCTTCTACCGATTCTATGCTTATAGAGAAGCAGTGTGGCTCAGTGGAAAGAGCATGGGCTTTGGAGTCAGAGGTCATGGGTTCAAATCCTGGCTCCGCAAATTGACAGCTGTGTGACTGTGGGCATGTCACTTAACTTCTCTGAGCCTCAGTTACCTCATCTGTAAAATGGGGATTAAGACTGTGAGCCCCCCGTGGGACAACCTGATCACCTTGTAGCCTCCCCAGAGCTTAGAACAGTGCTTTGCACGTAGTAAGCGCTTAATAAATGCCATCATTATTATTATTACTGATGCTCAGGCATCCACAGTTACATGCTGGGCACATGGGCCAATGAACTATGAACTATCATTTGTTTTATGATAACTGCTCCAGTTTTGAAGTAATGAGGTTGTATTTTTGGTTTAAGGAGAAGGGGAATACTTTTGAGGTCCTGACTAAGAGCGTTGCTTTGCATTAAGCAGACAGCCAGCTGGCGTTGGACTGAGAGTGGACTAGAAGATGCCCTTCTGCGAGAAAAGGTACCAACTGATCAAACTGTAGGAAAAGGTCAGAACAAAGGCTCTGTAAACTTTACCCTGGCTTCCGTCGGCTCCTCGGAAATATCCCCTTGCCAGGAACACCGTTCAGGCTGGCTTTGCAGACCTAATGCAAGGAACTCAAATCCTAAGATGGCATGAGAGGGTTCAGAGGGGTGGGGGGTGGGAGCGAGAGGAGGAACAGAGACAGATTATCACCTTAAAGGGCAGATGTAGGTAATGGAGAACCCAGCGATGGCTGCCCAGCAATGAACTGAGATAAACTGGATGAGGAGTTCGACATGATCTTGCTCCCTCTGACTACATGTTTGTAGTAACCAAGGGACATTTACAGTAATGTTAAAATCACACCCTGTCCAGGAGGCCTTCCCCGACTAAGCCCTTTTTTCCCCCATGGTATTTGTTAAGGGCTTACTATGTGCCAGGCATTGTTCTAAGCATTGGGATAGATACAAGATAATAAGATTGGACACAGTCCCTGTCCCACATGAGGCTCACAGTCTTAATCCCCATTTTACAGATGAGGTAACTCTGGCAAAGAGAAGTTAAGTGACTTGCCCAAGGTCCCACAGCAGACAAGTGGTGGACCCGGAACTAGAACCTGATCCTTCTGATTCCCAGGCCTGTGCTCTATCTACTAGACCACACTGCTTCTCATTCCCTCTCCCTTCTGCAGCTCCCTTGCATTTCGATTTATATCCTTTATTCACCGCAACCTCACTCCCACAGAACTTATGTACATTTCCATAATTGATTTTAATGCATGTCTCCCCATCTAGACATTATAGAGAAGCAGTGTGGCTCAGTGGAAAGAGCTCGGGCTTTGGAGTCAGAGGTCATGGGGTCAAATCCCGGCTCCACCAATTGTCAGGCAAGTCACTTAACTTCTCTGTGCCTCAGTTACCTCATCTGTAAAATGGGGATGAAGACTGTGAGCCCCCCCGTGGAACAACCTGATCACCTTGGAACCTCCCCAGCGCTTAGAACAGTGCTTTGCACATAGTAAGCACTTAATAAATGCCATCATTATTATTATTATTATCTAGACTGTAAGTTCTTTGGGGGCCAGGAACAAGTTTACCAAATCTGCTATATTGTACTCTACCATGCACTTAGTACACTACACTGCACACAGTAAGGGCTCAATGAATATCACTGATTGATTGAAAGATTATGGGTGGTGACAAAGAACAGTTGTTGCTTTCTAACGTTAGGGTAACCCGCAGGGAATATGCCAAGGCTCAGACTTAAACTTTTCCACGATTGATTTCTATGGGTTACTCCTCCTTCAGGGAAATTCACCAACATTTCTCTCAGTAACATGGCGTGATGTCTCTTGAATACCGGGAAATGAATTTTTTCCTCTGCCTTTAAAGAAAAACTCCTATTAAATTTCTATTACGTGTTGCTGCCCAGCACCGTGGAAGCTGAGAAATAGTTAAGACTTCAGTATGTTGGGGAAGGAGGTTACTTAGGAACAGGCGTCCATATTCTGTATATAATGGGAGGGGTTCGATGCTCTTACCCTAAAACATACCCACGGCTGAAGGGACACATGCAGGTTAATAATTATTGCTGTTGGGGGGAAACTGTGGTGAGTAGCCCTTATTCTGTGGGAAAACAGCTGGAGAGAAGCCTCAGCAGTGGCTTGCCTGGGGGCAGAGACATTCTTTAGAAGAGCAGTACCATATGTCTACTCTTATGAACCATTTATAGGTTCCAGTCTAAGTAACACAGTTTCAACCAACCGAGCAATGTGATTCAAAGAGTAATCCCACCGTGATGACTCCCATCTTTCTTCTGATCTTCCATCACAATTCTCAGCATCTCTAAAAATAATAAAATTCATTTTATGTCCAGTGTTTAATTACCAGGTTATAGACCTACACTCTGTTTTGCCAGAACCTGTGTTTTTACTCCACCCTTTGGCTAGAACATAGCAGAATTAGGTAATGTTTTTCCAACATGATGTCTGTCTGGATACTGACAATGTGCAGTCCTAGGCTCAGGGTGAATACTCTGATGTGATTTTTTTTTTTTGGATTTTGGATTGTGCAAGAATACCACCCTGGTCCTGGAGAGATGAGAATGTGAAGGGTCAGCCCAAATTTATTCATTCAATCATATTTATTGAGCTCTAACTGCATGCAAAGCACTATCCTAAGTGCTTCCAAACTAGCCTTCTGCTTCTCTATTAATCTAAATGGCTGAGCTACCCACCAATCTTAAAATAATCCCAAACTGTGTCTCCATGTTGCTAAAGTTGATTCTTTTGTCCCAGGCAGGTGTATGATGAAGGTCATTTAGCCACCCACAATGTGTAGTCTTGTACACCTTTAAAAGCTGAGAAATCTGTCTCATTTCCCCTCCCTTGTCACAAATCTTGGTCTCTGGCTGCAGGACAGATACTTGACGAAATGAAATGTATTACTTGCCTTCTTTTTAGGCTCTCTAATTTTGTAGCACATTCTCTTTAATCACATTAACTGCACCCAGGTGGCAATGATAAATAAAGCCTGTATTGATCCCAGGAAGATGTGCTTTTAACAGGCTGTCTGACCAAGGCATGTTGATTAGCAGGGCTCAGATTGAGCTCCTGGGAGTCTGTGTGCTATGCAAAAGTCCCTGAAATTTTATCATAAAGCTCTGACTAAGCCAACCCCTCTTCTCTCTGTAATCACAATTATTCATAGTATTTCCCCACTAAAAGGCCAAAGTATTTCACAGCGGTTATCTAATTTGTCCACCTAAAGTCTGGAGGAGAGGAGCAGATTTTCTTTTTCATTTTGTGAATGGAGAAATTGATGTGAATACGTTAATTGTAATAGTCTGCCAAAAAACGTCCCATGTCATTCTGGGAATTAGGTCACCTTGGATACAGTTCTGTCAATAACAGAGCAGATATTTAGTTGCTTTTACATTGCTTCCCACCAAAAATCGGGCGATGCAATATCCATCATAACAGTCTTTTCACTGCTCTCATGGTTTGGCTTTGAGGGTGTTGACTGTAACTGTTAGGGTCAAAGGGGTTGGCAGCTACACAAGGCAGATAATAATAATAATAATAATAATAATAATAATAATAATGGCATTTATTAAGAACTTGCTATGTGCAAAGCACTGTTCTAAGCACTGGGGAGGTTACAAGGTAATCAGGTTGTCCCATGGGGGGCTCACAGTCTTAATCCCCATTTTATAGATGAGGTAACTGAGGCACAGAGAAGTTAAGTAACTTGCCCAAAGCCACACAGCGGACAGTTGGCAGAGTCAGGGTTTGAACCCATGACTCCAAAGCCCATGCTCTTTCCATTGAGCCATGCTGCTTCTCGTGCAGATGGCCACACACCTTTCTCATGGATCAATGGTATATTCTCATTCCTGCTTGGTTCTCTCAAGCTGTTGCTGCCTCATTATTATTATTATTACTATTATATTTGAAACTGTGTGTCAAGCACTGTTCTAAGCGCTGGGAAAGATAAAATTTAATCAGGTGGGACACAGAGAAGCAGCATGGCCTAGTGAATAGAGCATGGAGCTGGGAGTTAGAAGGATTTGGTTTCTAATACCAGCTCAGGCGCCTGTCTGTTGTGTGGCCTTGGGCAAGTCACTTAACTTCTCTGTGCCTCAGTCACCTCATCTGTAAAATGGGGATTGAGACAGTGAGCCATTTTTGGGACGGGGACTGTGTCCAACTGATTAACTTGTATCGTGGCTCAGTGGAAAGAGTGCGGGCTTTGGAGTTAGAGATCATGGGTTCAAATCCCAGCTCCACCCATTGTCAGCTGTGTGACTTGGGGCAGGTCAGTTAACTTCTCTGGGCCTCAGTTCCCTCATCTGTAAAATGGGGATTAAGACTGCGAGCCTCCCGTGAGACAGCCGGATCACTTTGTAACCTCCCCAGCTCTTAGAACAGTGCTTTGTACATAGTAAGCACTTAATAAATGCCATTATTATTATTATTATTATCATTGCAGCACTTAGTACAGTGCCATGCATATAGTAAGCGCTTAAAAAATACCATTAAAAAAATAACAAAAAAACCCTCTCATCCCACACTCAACATGTAAAGATGAAGCTCCTTGTCTTCTCTAAATGCTCTCTTAATTACCATGAGTGCAGATGTATTTTCACACTCATCATATTAGGAACATTGGTGGGTGTTATTTTCAACTCTTCCTTACCCCTTAGCTCTGAAAGTCATTCAGTTGCTGAAACCTGACCATTCATTCTCCACAACCATTTCCTCCTGCCTGTGAATCCAGTGGAAATAATTCCTTTACCACGATGTTCCCCTTCAATCCACTGAGCAAACCATCCTACTCCTCAAAGTCATTTTGTATATATCCATTTTCTTAGCTGTTTCTCCATGCCCCGTTTTTCACATTGTAAGCTTCTAGTAGGCAGTTCACTTGCTTGGATGGTACTTTCCCAGTCCAGTATCATGTTCAGTAATAATAATGATGGTATTTGTTAAGTGCTTACTATGTGCCGAGCACCGTTCTGTAAACTCCTTGTGAGCAGAGATCGCATCTACCAACTCTGTTGCATTGTACTTTCCCAGTGCTTAGTATAGCTTTCTGAACACAGTAAGCACTCAATAACTACCAATGATACTGTACATATGAACATTCATTAGGTGCTATTTTTTTATGGTATTTGTTAAGCAGCTACTACGTGCCAGGCACTGTACAGGCCAATCAGGTGGGACACAGTCCAGGTTGCACACAGGGCTCACAGCTCTAATCCCCATCTAACAGATGAGGCACCTCAGGTCTGGAGAAGTAAAATGACTTGTCCAAGGTCACACAACAGACAAGTGGAGGACCTAGGTCCGGGCTCTATCCATTAGGCAACACTGCTTCCTCTATTTATCCTCTACTCTAGGATTAAAAAAATCTCAAAAGGTCATCCAATCCAGTTTCTTGATTTCTTGATGAGCCCTAGACTCCAGGTGGTTTCTATAACCTACCTTTAAGACTCTCTCGAGAGAAAGACTCCTCAACTAACTTCGGAAGAGCCCAGGTAGGACAAGAACATTTTGTAAAACTCAAGCCACTGAATGTGCAGTCCTTGAAGCTTCATGAGGGCAGCGATTGTGCTCAGAATCTAGGATTCACTCAATAAATATAAGTGATTCACTGATTGGGAAAGTCTTTTGGTCTCTCTATCTTGGTGTCTGCCTCCCTAGAATAGCTTGATGAAAATGTCTTCAAAGGACTACGGTGAAAACAAATACAAAGAACTATAATAATAATAATAATGATGACATTTGTTAAGCGCTTACTATGTGCCAAGCACTGTTCTAAGCACTGGGGGGATACAAGGTAATCAGGTTGTCCCACATGGAGTTCAAAGTCTTAATCCCCATTTTCCAGATGAGGGAACTGAGGTACAGAGAAGTTAAGTGACTTCCCCAAAGTCACACAGTTGACAAGTAGCAGAGCCAGGATTAGAACCCGTGACCTGTGAATCCCAAGCCCATGCTCTTTCCTCTGAGCCACACTGCTTCTCCAATAGTCCAGTAGGACAATGCTAGTCCTACCAGTCCTAATCATTAAAGAACTCTAAATTTTCTCTTTAACTGCAATTCCTCTGCAAAAACAGCCATTTCTGCTTTTCCTATTTAATAGGCAAAAAAAAAAAAAAGGAGCGAAAGGAGAGAAAGACACCCGTGAAGGCAAAAATAGCACATATGAAACTTTAATTCAGTTTTCCTTAAGGGGTTAGTAATATTTTCTATGCCTTGGGTGCTGTTCCAGGAAGATGTATATATAATCAGGCCTCCTCTGATAATATATGTAGTTATAATTTAGAAAATCTCTGCCATTTTGAGATCCTCAGAAAATATTTGCTGATCAGATTGTTCAAATCACTAGGCAACTGAAAGACTTAATTCAACCTGGCAAAACTATTGTCTGCATTTTTTCTTGTAACAAAGAATATTTACCTTTCAAGTTGAAAGGTCTGCTTTTTATCCAATGTACCAGGAACGTTCAATAAAACTTCCTTCCTTTCCACTGACTTCTTCCCCTCCCCTCAGCCTAACTTCTAATCAGTGGGTGAGAAAAGGAGAAGAAGCCAGCCATTATGCACTCAGCAGTAGCTCCCAACTAGGCATAAAAATTTCAGCCAGTTTCCAACTAGGCATAGATATTTCAGCCAGTTAGATGGGGAACACAGCTTGACAATCTCACATATTTTTGCACGGAAAATGTTTTGACAGTGCTATTCTCAAATTAGCTTTTCTATCATTCTAAGCGGGATTCAGTCAGCCCTAGAAGGGGACACCAATCAAGGGCATTATGTAATTTCTGTTCAGATGGATGAGAAGACTAACATGTCGCCCATTTGGTAGTGGATACGCAGAAAAAAAGACTCATATTTCCATCTAAGTCTCTGGCATTCAGAGGTAGGAGGCTGGAACCCCACATTACCTGTAGTTCACAGAGTCCACTGAGATTCAGTTTTCAGATTATCTCTGTCTACTCTGTCTGGGTACCCTACAAGAAACCCTGATTAAGGCATTACGACATCAATTTTAAAGGAAGTTTGGGCTTTCTTAGACATTGATTACATCCATTTTGGTTCCTGTCTGCCCTTCTCTTTGCTCAGCCAGGCATACCAGCCTGCATTTTGCTTTGTCCTGCTCTCTGTTGCTAATTGACCATACAGCAAGGGGCAGCCAGAGATGCCTTTAGTCTTTATATTTTCCATGATTCTGAACTCCTGAACTCCTGTGCCTTGGTACACATCCACTGAAGGCCAAGCTCCAGCCTAGTTGTTTTTCTTGGTTACTTGGTTACACAGGTTTAAATGATGAAGGACCCATACCTTCATTACAAAATATTGTAGCGAAGTCATGGCAGGAAAGAGATGTTACAGAAAATTCACAAAAAAAGATACACAAGGAGCTGATTTGAATGGGAGGAGGTTCTAGATAGGAAGAAGTCATTAGAAAGGGGTCGGTGATGGAGAGTTAAAAAAGACAGGTTTAGAAGGTCAGCGTGGGTCGCGTAAAGATTGCCAGCTGGAGTGCAGTGAAAGAAGAGTGGATAAGTAAGAGGGTGAGAGATGATGGGCAAGCTCCTTGTGGTAGGGATCGCTTCTATCAACTCTGTTGAACTTTCCCAAGCACTTAACACAGTGTTGTACTCATAGTAAGTGCTCAAAAAAGACACCACTGATTGATTGATGGAGTGATTTAAAGCTAATGGTCTACTTGGTGCAGTGAGGAATGGGTAACCATTAAAAGTTTTTGAGGAGCAGAGAGATATTATTATTATTATTACTACCCTATCTGGGTTCTAATCCTGGCTCTGCCACTTGCCTGCAGTATGGCCTTGGGCAAATCATTTATCTTCACTGTGTCTCAGTGGGTATTAGATGTCTGTTCTCCCTTCCTCTTAGACTATGAGCCCCATGTGGGACAGGGTCTGTGACTGATGTGATTGTACGGTATCTATGCGAGTGCTCAGCACAGTGCTTGGCTCATAATAAGCATTTAACAAATACCACCATTATTATTATAGTTGAAGAAACCAATGAGGAGGCTAAACACTGGTCTAGCCAGGGTATATCCAAGCACCAAGAGTGGCCATTTGGATAGAGATGTTTTTCCTGCGTGTCCTTTCCCCTATTTAAGACTGTGAGGACATTTAGGCCACAGCTATGTTTGAATCAATGCTCGTATATTCTCCCTGGTCCTTCATAATTAATTAATTGTATGACTATGAATGTGAATTGATTGATAATTAATAGCTTGCTAGATGGCATTACTACTATTACTTCTATTACTGCCCCAAATCCTCAGAGAGCACTATTTTAAATGGAAGCAGAGGTCCATGATGCTGCGTCTCTTTCATAACTCTTTCATACGATTGAATGAATAACACAGATTCCCTTCAATTTTGCGGTGCTCAGTTAAGGCAATGGGGCCTTGAACTATGCTAAAAGAGCAGTTGTATATGACGAGTAAGAAGAAGATAGGTCAGAAGGCAAACACTGTGCCACATGGAGTTCTGTGAAGGCATTAATCAGTCAGACAATTGTATTTATTGAGCATTTACCATATGCAGAGCTCTGTACTGAGTGCTTGGGAGAGTACAGTATAACAAAATAACAGACACATTCCCTGCCCACAACGAGCTTTCAGTCTAGATTAATAAATCATTCCAGGAAGGCTGTCCGGTGTGTGTGACCTTTTTGGGCCCTTTGGTGAGGCTGCAACCCCTTAGACCTATGGCAGAATTTCTCACCTGGAGAGAAGTATAGGCAGATGAAATTTTCACAATGGACAAAAGGAAGTATTTTGTGCCTAGCAGAAAGAGCATGATCCTGGGAGTCAGAAGGACCTGGGTTCTAATCCTGGTTATGCCATTTGTCTGCTGTGTGACCTTAGGCAAGTCACTTCCCTTCTCTATGCTTCAGTTGCCTCATCTGTAAAATAGAGATTAAGACTGCGAGCCCTATATGGGACATGGTCTTCGTCTGACTTGATTAGCTCATATCTACCCCAGAGCTTAGTACAGTGCCCAGCACACAGTTAGTGCTTAAGAAATACCATTTTTTTTTAAAAAAAAGAACTTTAGAAAGGCAAGGCATCAAGGCAAATTCTTTCCTTTTTCCTTTTCTCTTTTTTATCCTGTCTGCTGAAAACACAAACTGTTCTATTTTAACCAGGGCTTATACTGTCCTCTTGGATGATCTTGAAATGAAATTACAACGTTGCAATTTGGGCCTCGGCTTCATTTCCATAACAACGGACTGTGAGGTTCTGAGCACAGAGTAGTGGTAGTTTTAATAGTGTTGAACACAGACCTATTCCACTTGGCACTTACTCCCTCACTTTTAATTTTTTTATATAAGGAAATTTAACCCATATGTGCCTGCCCTGGCTACACTCAGATACTCAGTTTTGCCCTTGAAAAATGGCATTAAATTTCCAAGAAACCTTTTAAATAAGTCTAGTGCTAAAATAGAAACTCACACATCTTCAGAAACAAGTGACTCTGAACTCTGAAGGGCCACGTCTGAAGTGAGATATTCCAAACCCTTGGGCTTTAATCTGGACAAAATGGTTTCTCGGTCTCTCATCCCTCAAGACAGCTCTGACACTAGCAATGTGGGAAAATTATTTGGCTTTCTAACTCTTCTTTGACAAGATCAAGGACCTGAACAACAGCTAACAGGAAAGCTGGTATCTGTGGCTTTTGACTGTCATAAAAATGGCCAGAGAGGCTGCAGTGTGGTTTTTATGAGGGAAGATAAAATATGAAGAGATTCAGAACTACTGGCTTTTCATCTGGTGATGATATTCAAGTGTTGAGTTTTGGGGGGTTCTCAGCAAGGTCACCGTTAGCTGTAAATTGTTCCAGTTGAAAATCGGTATGTTGAGATGACATGAGGCTCATTGCTAATTCACATAAGAGAACCCTATCATCATTTAAAATGGAATGCATTAGGAAGGAAACAGTTTCTTATTTACAATATTTCAGTCTTGAAATCAGTCAGTCAGTCTACCATATTTATTGAGTGCTTACTGTGTGCAGAGCACTGCACTAAGCGCTTGGGAGAGTATAATAAAACAAAAAAACAGACACATTCACTGCCCATAGTGAGATGGGAAGACAGACATTAATACAAATAAATAAATGACAGGTATGTACGTAAGTGCTGTGGGGCTGGGCGGGGGGGAGGTGAATAAAGGGAGCAAGTCAGGGTGATGCAGAAGGGCGTGGGAGGAGATGGAAGGACGGTTTAGTCAGGGAAGGCCTCTTAGAGAAGATGAGCCTTCAAAAAGTCTTTGAAATGGGGAGGGTAATTGTCTATCGATTGTGAGGAGGGTGGGCGTTCCAGGCAAGAGTCAGGATGTGGGCGAGAGGCCGGGAGCAGGACAGCTGATCTAATCAGTTAACACATATTCCAGCCAACTCTGAATTATTTGAGGCCAATTATCCAGCTGGGGAGGGTGACATAATAATAATAATAGTAATGATAATAATGGCATTTATTAAGCGCTTACTATGTGCAAAGCACTGTTCTAAGCGCTGGGGAGGTTACAAGGTGATCCCGTTGTCCCACAGGGGGATCACAGTCTTAATTAATCCCCATTTTACAGATGAGGTCACTGAGGCCCAGAGAAGTGAAGTGACCTGCCTAAAGTCACACAGCTGACAATTGGCAGAGCTGGAATTTGAACCCATGACCTCTGACTCCAAAGCCCAGGCTCTTTCCACTGAACCACGCTGCTTCTCATGACCCCTGGCTTTTCCTCCACTTTTCTCCTTCTTCCTGCCTGCCTCTTGACCTGTTGGTGCTTATTAACGACGTCGATTAGAGAGGTTTGTTTGTGGAGGAGGGTCAGCAGCTAAAGTGACATATTTGCCTTGCTCTTGGTAATCCTCATGGCTCTATCCAAGAAAGTAGTTCTGGGAAGTACTTTGAGGATTATATTAAGACCACTTCCTTAAGGGCAGTAGTTGAAACATGCCGTTCACCTGCTGCCCCTGTCCGCAACTGAATTCTTTCCAGTGTGAACTTCCCATGCCGTCGCCTTCTACTTTTGGTAGTTCCCTTGTCTTTTGCCCATATTACATGTTTAATTTTAGACTGGAGATTTGCCAGGTGGGGGCTGTGTTCACCCTGGTATCATTTAGGCATCCAAAAATGGGCTGCCTCTTTATAACTATGGAGAACTACTCTTGCTATGGCGTCAGTAGGAATAACTCTCCTGAAATCCCTGCCTTTAATGTCTGCTTAGAGTTGAAGTGAGGTTCCTATGTGGAGCTCCGCATTTCAGAAATAGCTCTCATTTCAGCCTGAACATTTGGCAGAAGGCTCTGGTGTTCTCAGTGGCTTTGCGCACATCTCTGGTCCTGTGATTTCCATCTAATGAACAGTCAGCTTCCTATGAATTCACCACAGGGACAGAGAGCGAACCTTCCTTTAAAAATCATTATGGTATTTGTTAAGTGCTTACTGTGTGCCAAGCACTGTTATAAGCACTGGGGTAGATACAGGGTAATCAGGTTGTCCCACATGGGGCTCACAATCTTCATCCCCATTTTACAGATGAGGTAACTGAGGCACACAGAAGTGAAGTGGCTTCCCCAAGGTCACACAGTAGACATCTGGCATAGCTGGGATTAGAACCCATGACCTCTGACTCCCAAGCCCGTGCTCTTTCCACTAAGCCACACTGCTTCCCTCCCTCTACTGCTCTCCGGCTGCTTGCATAAATCTCCTTTAGTAACCAAAAGCTTTGGTTTTGGCAGAATATACATTGTTCTTGCTCTGAACTTCCCCAGTATTCTGAATGTCACTGTTGTGGGCGCACATCAGAGCAAATTAGGCATTAGAAACTAACCTCTGTCAGTCAATCAGTGAGGAGTAGTTACTGAGCCACTCTTTGCAGAGAACTGTACTGGGTGCTGTTGTCTAGAGTTCCTTCTGAGGGCCCGATTGTTTAAGTTCAAGTCCAGGCCCAATCCTGGATGTAACCACATACCAGGATTCCAGGCCAAGTTCATCAAGAGGCTCAGTTGGAGAAAAAAGGGGGTCCAGATCACATTACATCACATTACTTTTAGAGTGTGAGCCCACTGCTGGGTAGGGACTGTCTCTATATGTTACCAACTTGTACTTCCCAAGCGCTTAGTACAGTGCTCTGCACACAGTAAGCGCTCAATAAATACGATTGATGATTACAGGTCCCAACAGCCCATGAGAGTAACTACTGCATTCATTCATTCATTCTTTCATTCATTCAGTTGTACATACGTGAACTCACAGCACATGAGCAGTATCATTCAGCTGCTGCAGGATGGTCCCCGGTGTATAAACCTGACGACATCAGGAACAGGGAGCATTCCGGGCCCAAATATTGGATTTGGGGAGAGGAGGAAGATGGAAAGTAACCAAGGAAATGTCATGACTTTGCATTTGAGAAGTTTCTTCCAATTTAGATGGGGGTGAACTGGATATACACAAGTTGAAGCAGCGTGGCTTAGTGAATAGAGCACGGGCCTGAGGTTCTGTGTGATCTTGGGCAAATCACTTCACTGCTCTGTGCCTTAGTTACTTCATCTGTAAAATGGGGATTAAGAGTGTGAACCCTATGTGAGCCAGGGACTGCGTTCACTCTGATGAACTTATATCTACCCCAGTGCTTAGAACAGTGCTTAGCCCATAGTAAGCACTTAACAAGTACCATAATTATTATTATAATTATTACATCACTACAAAAGGGATATTGTCACATTACCTGAGACGGAAAGGAAACAAGGGTGTTAAGGTCTGGTGTTTTGTATTTAGCAACTTTCCTAAAGAGTATCAAACCATATTAGATATCTAGTCTGCACACCGTTGGAGGTAAATGGGAAGTTGGTATCATCATATATATATATAGATTATACATATATTCACAGATGATAGTCTTCCTTAGATATTCACCTGTTTACTCTCATAGTGTGTCAGGTGTGGATTTGGGCCTAGAACCCAAATATTTTTACTTGTATCTCATTAGATAGACCGTGTCCCTTTAAAGTGTACCTTTAATAGTATTTAATGTGAATGCCCAGTCAGTGAGCCCAGAAACTCTCTTTTTCTTTCTCATTTTCTCATTGCCCACTTGCTTTTTTTTCCTGGACACATTTCTACTACTTCAGAGTAGCAAGGTAATACTCAGATATATCAAATAATAGAAGTAGAAGAAGAATAATAGAAGTGCCAACTTGTACTTACCAAGTGTTTAGTACAGTGCTCTGCACGCAGTAAGTGCTCAATAAATACGATTGAATGAATGAAATAGCCAAGAACCCACAGAGTAAAATATATAACTGAAAATCTAAGAGACTGGATTAAAATGTGGGAGTGTGGGAAGATATCTTCTTTTCGAAATGGAACGATTTCTACCCCCATTGGATTTGGGGTGAGGTTCAAGTTTGTAGAGAGTTGCTGCTTCACATTTTTTGGAATCTGCTGTCCTCGCTGGCTGAAGTTTAACTACTTTAGTAGGGCTTGCTATAGTGCGCAGAGGGTTTGAAGGCCAGGTTCACCCTCTCCTACCTCCCAAGAGCAGACATTGATGTACATTTTTGGTTTCAATTTCTGTCTCCCCATGTAGACGATAAGCTCCCTGTGGGCAGGATCTTGTCCACGGAAGCTCCTTGGTAGGCAGGGATCATGTTCACCTACTCCATTGTATAATACTTTCCCCAGTGCATAGTACAGTGCTCTGCACATAGTAAGCTCTCAGTAAAAACCGCTGAGTGACTGCTTGTACATTCAGCCTCATGCTCCCCTTCCCACTCCACAAGGGTGAGGTTTAGTCCCACAGTTGTCTCAGCAGGGGTTAGAAGAAGGTGTTGTCAGGCTGGCCATGGGGAATCCATCCTTTCTGCCCAATAATTAAAACAACCTTCGACTTCAGAGGTCCTCAACAAGCGGAAATAAAGACAGGGGATTTTGGTAATGTGGTTTAAGAAATACTTACTAAATACCAAACTAAAGGCCCTTGTTATCTACTGTCCTCTGGTGCGTCTCTTGCCTGCCTGATTTATTAGACTGTATTTGTCAGAAACTTTGCCTAATTGTATGTTATAGAAGCCAGTGCAACAGGGCAAGTCCTTGATCTGAGAGAAGGGGAATGCACTGCTTCTAGCTAGAGTTGATTTATAGGTTTATAGTGAAAGAAGAGCTAGGGTCTAGAGGAAAGGACAGACAGGAGGAGGAAGGTCTGTGGGTAAAACCCCAAATCAGGAGAACCTCTATTGAGAGAATGGGCCCCGCGGTCAGAAACAAAGGAAGGGTGAAGTTGCCCAAATCAGAGAATCTAAGAACCCAACTTCCAAAGGGTGGAATCGGAGATTGAGGAACTTGTCTGGTTAATGGAAGAAAATATCTGAAGATACATAATAACAATAATGATGGCACACCCATTATTATTCCTTTCCCTAATCCATGACAGAAGGTCAGATGTGCTTGACCCCTTTAGTACATCAGTGAATGACTGGAATAAGCTGTTGCAACTTGGTGGTATGCAATTCAGGGACACCAAACACAAGAAAATGGAATCAGAGATTATGGAACTTGTTCAGTTACTGGGATAGGATACTAAAAGTGCACTAATTATTTCTGTCTCATCATTATGGCATCTAACTTGTTTGAACTCAAGAGCACCACCCAGGTTATCCACATTGACACAATTCAATTAAATAATAGTATTTCACTCTTTCCTCTTTAGTCAGCAGTTTATATCCCAGAATTGGAACAGGTATTGTGTCTTCTTTACATTCTGTGTAGCACTCAATGCCCCATTGCTATTCACAATAAAAAATGTTAAATAATTATTGTAATAATCCCTTTCGAAATTGTATCCACTGGACTAAATAGCTTAGCTATATAAAACTGCACTAGCTGAATGCAATTATATAAAAGGGAGTGGTTTGGATTTATTCATTTTTGTTATAAATCGTTGTTCAACTACTAAAATGACTGAGCACCATTTCTAAATGCCCAGTGAGACATAATAAATGGAACACTTTATTTGCATAGTCTCTCTTTTTTCAGATGAGCTTAAAGCGGTTTACAAATATTATCTCATTAATCCTCACAACATCCTCGAGAAGGAATGTGGCTTAAAACAAGGAAGAGCTCACCGATCTCCTGTCTGTGATAACTGGTTCCTCATGTTAGATTCTGCCTATCCCCTTCTCTTCCTCCCTTTTTTAGTTAGGGGGAGAAAAAATAAACTGGAGGAATTATTGTGGAGTTGATTCCCCTTTCTATGCATTAAACCTCATGAAGGAAGCAAGTGGTAAGCATTATCTACATTGTTAGCTAATTTCAGCAGGGAACGTGTCTACCAAATCTATTATAGTGTACTTTCCTGAGAACTGTGTTCTGCACACAGTAAGTTCTCAGTAAATATCCTTTCTCATGGTATATGTTAAGTTGTTATTATTTGCCAGGCTTTGTACTGAGCACTGGGGGAGATACAGGCTAATCAGGTTGGACAGAGTCCCTTTTCCACAGGGACTCACAGTCTTAATCTCCTTTTTACAGATGAGGTAACAGGCACAAGGAAGTTAAGTGTCTTGCCCAAGGTCACACAGCTGACAAGTGATGGAGCCGGGATTAGAACCCACATTCTTCTGATTCCCAGGCTTGTGATCTATCCAGGAGGCCATGCTGCTTCTCAGTTGAATGATTGATTGATTGATTATCTCTTTTCAGGAACAGAGATGGATAATAATAATAATTGTGGTATTTGTTAAGTGCTTACTATGTGTCAGGCACTGTACTAGACGCTGGGGATGAAACGTGGCTGGTTTAAACCATTTGCTAAGATCATAAAGAGGAAACCGTCAGGCTGAGAGTTGAACCCTGGAGTGTCCAGCTTTAGCCTAGCACTCGGTCTGCTAGTTTATTCTCTATCACATGGTGTTCCTTTCCCTGTGGAAAAATAAAATTCACTGTAACTCAGTTTCATTGGCCTTTTTCTCCCAAGGGAATCATACAGTGTAATCAGGAAAAAAATAATGGTCCTACCTAGTCCAGAGAAAACTAAGGCACAGAGGGGGAAATAATTTTCAGGGTGTCAGCATCTTTATAATGAAACAAGTTCCAACCAAATTCATTAGTATAAAAATCCTTAAAGCATCAGCATGCCTGGCACACACCAGATCAGCAGCTTTATAACTCTGGGTTGTCAACAACTTCTCTTACCTGAGATTGGGCAAAGTAACTAGCAGAATGTTTTCCGGTGACTTCACGTTCAGAACGGCCCAGCAGAACTTGGCATCTGGTGGGCCAGAGCCTGGCAATGCTATCACCAGTAGACAACTAATAATTTTAGAAAATAACCATTGCATTATGGAACATTAGGAAATTATAGGACAGTAACATCAGTCATTCAGAAAGGGGAAAGACAGTTGCTGCCTCTGAACTGACCAGATAAGAAGGGGCATCAGAGCACTGCTGAAATCACATTATTCATTGACAGAGGCCTCGACAGAGGTTGAATACACTTTCTTCCAAAAAGAGCCCTCTTCTTTAGGGTGATATCTTTCAGGCACTGAGTTTGCCATCAGCCTGCCTTTCTTCTCAGACTTCCCAGAGGCAAAGACCTCTAACGATTATCCTACATCTGTCTCTAAAACAAAAGAGGTTGCCACTACTATCAGCACCTATGGGCTAACAGTTAAGCATCTGAATAGGTGAAAGAAAAATTGTATTAGGCTCTAGAGTGATTCTTTGAATGATAGCAGGGTACCCTTTATATTCAGCTGTCCTCTCGTTTGAAGATGATGTGGAAGAAGGTGAGACTGTATCCTTAAGTGTGACTGAGAGAGAATCTCTTGCACTGTTGGCCAGTGAAGATCAGAGCAGTGGCTCTTTCCTAGCAACCTGCCATCTGGGGTTATCCATTATTCAGGTAACATGAGAAGAAAGGCGTGACTTGTCACCAGAAGGATATTCCCTTGATTATTTTTGCAGATGGTCTGCTTGGGCCATCTCCCCTCTTCTGTCAGGTCTCCCTGTGCCAAGGATCTCACAGTGTCAAGTGACCCTCAGGGATATCGAGCACAGTCCGTAGTTACCGAACGGAATATCTCTGCGGTCTCATCGGCAGGAGATACCCCCATCCATCCCCCATTTTGGAACCCATTTGATGAGGAGGATACTCAGAGTGGCTTAGTAACGGGTGGTTCATTTTCTTGCAAAACAGGAAGTGAAAAATAAAACAAAGAACGGCTTCCCTCCACAAAACTAGGCAGACTGGAACTGGAAAACAGCAGGAGCACCAGGGCAGTTTCTATACAGGCAACGGCTGTTGATTCAGAAGGCCATGCTGCAATGCCAGACAGTCATTTAGCGGTAATAGTATTTATAAAGTATTCATTGTGTGCAGAGCACTGTACTAAATGCTGGGAAAAAGTGTACGACTGGGAATTAGATGCAGAGCCTGGCCCTGGAGAGGGGGCTCAGAAGGTCTAAGTCCAGCAATTGTCTAGCTTCCTGAGTGCCATTGCTCCAGTGAGGAATGAACTGTCCCCAAACCAGGTGTTCATCACCTATCACTAGGACCCATCCTTCAATAGGTCAATAAGTAATGTGATATTGACTCCTCATTTGGCCAACCCACTTGCTACAGGTGATCAGGCGATACTGTTCTTTAAAAAGCAGTGTGGTGTAGTGGATAGAGCATGTGTCTGGGACTCAGAAGGATGTGGGTTCTAATCCTGGCTCTGCCACTTCTCTGCTGTGTGACCTTGGGGAAGTCACTTAACTTCTCTGTGCTACAGGTGATCAAGCAATATTATTCTTTAAGAAGCAGCATGGCGTAGTGGGAAGAGCATAGACCTGAGAGTCGGAAGGACCTGGGTTCTAATTCTGACTCTGCCACCTGCCTGCAGTGTGACCTTGGGCAAGTCACTTCACTTCTCTGTACCTCAGTTACCTTATTGATAAAATGGGGGTTAAGACTGTGAGTCCCATGTGGGACAGGAATTGTGCCCAACCTGATTCCCTTGGATCTATCCCACTGCTTAGAACAGTGCTTGACACATAGTGAATGCTTACCAAATAACATCATATGTGAAATGACTTTTCTTATTGTCATAGAGAAGCAGTAAAACCAGTGGAAAAAAAGCACAGGCATGGCAGTCAGGGGACCTGGGTTCTAATCCAGACTTCACCACTTGCTGGCTGTGTGACCTTGGGCAAGTTACGGAACTTCTCTGGGCCTCGGTTTCCTCATCTGCCAAATTGAAATGAAATCGTATTCATTCCTACCTAGACTGTGAGCCCCATGTGGGACAGGGACTGTGCCTAAACTGATAACCTTATATCCAATCACTTAGTACAGTGCTTTGCACACAATAAGCACTCAATAAATATGATTGAATGAATGAATCTGCCCTACTGATTAGAACAGTGCCCATTGTTGGGTAGGGACTGTCTCTGTATGTTGCCGATTTGTACTTCCCATGCACTTAGTACAGTGCTCTGCACACAGCAAGTGCTCAATAAATACGATTGAATGAATGAACAGTGCTTGGCACCTTATAAGCACTTAATAAATATCATAACCATAATTACTGTGTTCTGCCCGATATGGAAGTAACCCATGTAGAGAGTGAAAGATTGCAAGAGAGTAAGTTAAATTTTAAAAAAGATACAAGCCCATACACTGTGCCTCTCCAGCCTAGAAACCAGTAACAGAGGAATCCTGGTTTCCTGAATGCAAGGAACTTCCCACTCCATGTTATCCAATCAATCAACCAATCAATCAATCGTATTTATTGAGGGCTTACTGTGTGCAGAGCACTGTAATAAGTGCTTGGGAAGTAAAAGTTGGCAACATATAGAGACGGTCCCTACCCAACAGTGGGCTCACAGTCTAGAAGGGGGAGACAGAGAACAAAACCAAACATATTAACAAAATAAAATAAATAGAATAGATATGTACAAGTAAAATAAATAGAGTAATAAATATGTACAAACATATATACATATATACAGGAAGCATGGGGTGGGCAGGGCTAATCACCCTTTTCTTGTACTTCCCCACCTACTTTTATGGAGGCTGGAGAAAAAAGTAAACTTTGAGAGACGTGACTTATCCTGCTTGCTGCTCTCCCACTGGACAGTCCTGGGTCTGGCAGGTTACCCTGAAAAACTGCTGAAAGATGAGGTGAAATTAGGCTCACATGAATTAGGTCAAGTGCTTAGTACAGTGCTCCGCATACAGTAAGCACTCAGTAAATACGAATGAGTGAATGAATTACAGGCTAAGTGCTTTAGAGACATAGGGAAGCCCATCCTCAAACAATGTGATATTGTAATGCATTGTAGGGAGACACACATGCACACACATAAAAACACCCCAGTATTTAGTTCAGTGTTTTGTACACAGTAAGTGCTAAATAGCCACTGATGGATTGATTCTCAGAGTTGCAAAAGATCATTAGAACCTCATTCTAAGCTTCTGTGGGTTGAAGACACCCTAAATTCAAGACAAATACAAAATCTTTCTTGGGTCTCTACAATTTTAAAACAACTGAACATAATTCACTTCAAGTCCAGTGTGCTTTCAGTTGAAACACCTCTTCAGTGTTTTTGGATGAGAATGACTTTGTATTTAAGTCAGGAGAGAAAAGTATGGATGAAACGTGACTCGGCTTTCCTCTAGGTAATGTTGATGTCTGATTCTTGAAGTTTCCTTTAAAGGTGCTTAATATACACTATTTGATGTTGAGGATGATAATGATGGTGCAGTTTCATAACCTATTTCCAAAGTACCACCGCCTATTTTGTAGTTTTATTTTGCACTTGGGAAAAACATGAACCCATCAATTGGCCGAAAGTGGATATGGAGCAGGTCAATATATATCCAAGATAAATGGGATTGAAGTGTGATTAAGGTACAGAGCAATACCCATCAATCAGGTGCATTTGTGAAAAAATGACTGCCTCCTGATTGGCTGCTAATGATATTCAGTGGAAGCAATTTACATTATTTTTTCTAGATTCTTTAGTCACCTATTCCCCAAGGAATGTTAATATAAATGGAAGCTCTGTTATTTATACAGTCAAACTACCCTAATAGAGAGATTTCCAGAGCATTTTGATTAAAGAGATTTCCGAGTGTATGTGTGAGTAATATTTGGGCTGACTTTCTATTTCACCAGATATTAAGAAATATTATCCCTCGAGATTTCTTATTAACCTCAATTTCACATGTGTTAGTATTTATTCCTTTCATTCATTCATTCAATCGTATTTATTGAGCACTTACTGTGTGCAGAGCACTGTACTAAGCGCTTGCGATGTACAAGTTGGCAACACATAGAGACGGTCCCTACCCAACAGTGGGCTCACAGTCTAGAAGGGGGAGACAGACAACAAAACAAAACATATTAACAAAATAAAATAAATAGAATAAATATGTACAAATACAATGAATAAATAGAGTAATAAATATGTACAAACATATATACATATATACAGGTGCTGTGGGGAGGGGAAGGAGGTAAGGTGGGGGGATGGGGGGAGGAGAGGGAGAGGAAGGAGGGGGCTCAGTCTGGGAAGGCCTCCTGGAGGAGGTGAGCTCTCAGTAGGGCTTTGAAGGGAGCTAGCTTGGTGGATGTGTGGAGGGAGGGCATTCCAGGCCAGGGGGATGACATGGGCCGGGGGTCGACGGTGGGACAGGCAAGCACAAGGCACAGTGAGGAGATTAGCGGCAGAGGAGCAGAGGGTGCGGGCTGGGCTGTAGAAGGAGAGAAGGGAGGTGAGGTAAGAGGGGGCGAGGTGATGGAGAGCCTTGAAGCTGAGGGTGAAGAGTTTTTGCCTGATGCATAGGTTGATTGGAAGCCACTGGAGATTTTTGAGGAGGGGAGTAACATGCCCAGAGCGTTTCTGCACAAAGACGATCCGGGCAGCAGTGTAAAGTATGGATTGAAGTGGGGAGAGACAGGAGGATGGGAGATAGGAGAGGAGGCTGATAGAGTAATCCAGTTGGGATAGGATGAGAGATTGAATGAGCAGGTCAATAGATCTTGATATTCATTTCAACGTAAGCCAATACCTGTTGATTATGGATTATTAATCTTACCCAAGTAGGAAAATTGCCTGAATATTTACCTTCAACTGTAGCACATGAGGATTTTACTTGTTGGCCTGGTGTGTTTTATAGCATCTTAAAAGGGGAGCTAATTCTTGTCTGAATGTTGAATCCAGTTTTCTGAAGTTCTGATCTAGGCAACTGGCCACCCATTTAGCATGGTGAGGCTCCCTCCTTGTTATAATAAAAATAATAATCATTTTATGGTATTTGTTAAGTGTTTACTATGTGCCAAGCACTGTTCTAAGCACTGGGGTAAATACAAGGAAATCAGTTTGTCCCACGTGGGGCTCCCAGTGATGTTATCAGCTAGGTCCCCCAAAACATCCGCAGTGAGGCAGAGGACGAGAGAAATAGTGCTCTGTCCATGTTTAAGCTATTTGCCAACTTTATGTGGTTTGGGTTGAACTGGTGGGCAGCCCTTTCAGTCCCAGGGGTGAGGGGCATATAAATGTCTAAAATGGTTTGCTCATTATGAGAGTTGGACTTTTTAGAATCTATTCATCTTCATGAGGGTATTAGAGAGGTGGGTAGCAGACAAAATACAAATAAATCTAAACTGTGTGAAGACACACTTCATCTAAAACATTAAACTAAAAAAAATCCTTTTCAGCGCTTCCTGCCATCCTTCTTGATCCATTAAACTGCACAGACTTTTATTTACCTCTTACATTTATGCTATAGTCAGTCATGAATTAACCATGACTATCTTGTTTAAAGCACAGCTGGAGCATAGGTATCCTTTTCCACTGCTGTTTGATGGTGTGTTCTTTGCATAATGTATTGGCCATGTTCACTTAAATATCACCTAGGTAGATCATTAAGATGTGGCACAGTTACTGAAATGAAAGCCCAGAGAGTCTCTACCCCTTGGAACCCGAACGAAGGCCAACATCAGATCAGTCACTGAGAGTTAATGGTGCCAGTGTTTTTCCAACCAAAGAACCGTTTAGTGGCATGTGAGTTATTTGATAAATGTAAAATGATATTCATTTGATAGCAAAAACCAATAAATAATAATAATAATTGTGGTATTTGTTAATCACTTACAATGTGCCAAGCACTGTGCTAAGGTTGGGATAGACAGAAGCAGCGCAGCTTAGTGGAAAGAGCACAGGCTTGGGAGTCAGAGATCGTGGGTTCTAATCCCAACTCTGCCGCTTGTCTGCTGTGTGACCTTGGGCAAGTCACTTAACATCTCTGTGCCTCAGTTCCCCCATATGTAAAATGGGGGTTAAGCCTGTGAGCCCCAGATGGGACAACCTGATTACCCTGTATCTACCCCATCATCATCATCATCATCATCAATCATATTTATTGAGCGCTTACTGTGTGCACTTAGAACGGGGCTTGGCACATAGTAAGTGCTTAACAAATACCATTATTATCATTACTATCATTCATTCATTCATTCAATCATATTTACTAAGCGCTTACTGGGTGAAAAGCACTGTACTAAGTGCTTGGGAGAGCTTATCAGGTCAGACACAGTCCCTACCTCATCCAGGGTTCACATTCTAAGTATGAATGGTATGAGTCTGCAAGATCCCTATCCGAAGGAGTTTCCTTTACCGGCTTTGATTTATGTTGTTTTTAGCATTTCAATCTTCTCTCATAACTCCTTTGCCAATGCCTCCTCACCCCACCACAACCTCGGACTCATTCCTAGAATGTAAGCTCCTTGCAGGCAGGACTGTGTCTTTAACATTTTCTGCTGTGTCCTCTCCGGTACTTCGCGTAAAGACACAATTCAGGATTTATCAAGGCACAAATCCATCTATCAAGATCATATCCATCTTCCCCTCTAGACTGTAACCTCTTGGTGGTAAGGGACCATGTCTACCAACTCTGTTATATTGTACTCTCTCACAAGAGTGGGGAAGGAGGGGCATAAAGATGAGAACATCTGAAACATCTCTGCCTTCAATGCCCCAATTTCCGCTTTGCCTTCTCCATGAGTGTCTGGGACTGCAAAATGGCAGTTTGCCCAGTGGTACCTTAGAGGTCCAAGATAGTTTCTCACCCTAAGAGACATCTTTACATTTCCCATCACACTGCCATGGCAAGCAATCTGTTCAACAATGCCCACTACCCACTCTATCTGTCCCACCTCTTTCCTCTCAAAAGGTCTCTCCAGGGCCTCTGCTATTTTTCTCTTCTTTCCCCAAGCTTGTGACACTTTCCTCTGAGTTCCTTGATTTTCTCCCTCTCCTATTTCTCTTCCTTTTTGTTCATTTGGGTGCTTCCTTGATGGCTTTTAAAAACATTTAGTGTCATGTATTTTACTCATTTTTTAATAGGCCTCCCAAGAGCTCTGAGAAGATGCTCAAATAGACATAGAAGGGGACCTTCCCAACCATAAAGAAAAAGGAGCAACATCTTTTCTGAGAGAAAACAGTGAGTTCTGAATCCCACTGAGGAATTTTAGACATTTATGTGCAAAGTTGTGGGAAGTAGTGTGAGCCCGTAGATAGAATATAAGCCTGGGAATTAGAAGCCCTGGGTTCTAATCCCAGCTCAGCCAGATACTTGCTGCATATATACATTCCTGTATATATGTATATATGTTTATACGTATTTATTACTCTATTTATTTTATTTGTACATATTTATTCTATTTATTTTATTTTGTTAATATGTTTTGTCTTGTTGTCTGTCTCCCACTTCTAGACTGCGAGCCCACTGTTGGGTAGGGACCGTCTCTATGTGTTATAAACTTGTACTTCCCAAGCACTTAGTACAGTGCTCTGCCCACAGTAAGCGCTCAATAAATACGATTGAATGAATGAATGAATGAATGTGCCCTTGGGAAAGTCACTTAACTCCTCTGGAAAATGGGGATTCAATACCTGTTCTCCCTCTTACATAAAACTATTAGCATCAATCTGGATATCTTATATCTACCCCAGGACTTAGTACAGTGCTTGACACACAGTAAATGTTTAACAAGCACCATTATTATTATTTCAACTACTGCTACTGATAAAAAAAAGTCTTGTCTTACGCTGTCGAGTCATCTACAACCCCTAGCGACATCACAGACACATCTCTCCCACAACACCCCACCTCCATCTGCTCTCGTTCTGGTAGTGTATCCATAGAGTTTTCTTGGTAAAAATAAGGAAGTCGTTTACTATTTCTTCTTTCTCTCAGTAATCTCAAGTCTCTGCCCTCGACTCTCTCCCATGCTACTGCTGCCCAGCACAGGTGTGTTCTGATGCAATAGTTTTATGGTGAGGGGTCTGGGCTTGCCCCAAGTTTGCCTCCACAAACCTCCCCATCCTCTAAATCCACCTCAACCACTAACCACAGTCCTTCTCACCCCTGCTGAATCCTTAGATACATATTCTAGGTTATATTTTCACAGGCGTATATTTGGAAAATAATCTTACTGCAGAGAATTATGTCTGGAGCCCAGAATCTGCAGGGGAGAACTGAATCATATTGCAGATTGTGCCAAGGATGCAGATTAACATCCCTGGAGTGGCGACTTTCAACCAGGTGGACTCCTAGGACAATTAAGAGGCACGATCTCATGGTGGGGGGAAAAAACAAAACCAGCCGAACACTTTCAGCAGGGCAGCAACCTACTGTTTGTTAACTCTTCTACCGTAAATTGAGATCAAAAAATGCCAGCTTCAAATTCCCCTATCGTTAGCTGGCTAATGAGTCGGAAACAGCAACATTAAATTTGCCATTAGGGTTGCCTTGTGTGACTCCCCAGCTGTCATCTTTTTTTTTTTTCTCCTCACACACACAGAGAACCACTCCCGGCCCCACCCCATCGCCATGAAACCTAACTAGCTCTCCCTGCTACCTTTACTTGCACCTGGATGTCACCTGAGGAGAATTCTGTGGCTCAGCTCACAGGCATCCAACATTTGTATTCAGATATCGCTCCCCTGTTAGTCTTGTTGTCTACCTGTACCCAAGTAGCCTCATTTAAGAAATGACTAATAATCCACCATAAGAACTTTCAGCTGAATATCAGTGCATGCGATGAGAAAAGGTTTGCATTTTTCAAGTGCTACTCACATTAAGATCCAAATGCTCAGTGTGCTAGGTGAAATCATACCCATTTCCCAGCAGAGAAAACAAACACAGCCTTGCCTGAAGGAACCCAACAAATCAGTGAAGAGCTGAGAACAGGAACAAAAAGCCCCATTCCTTGTTTTGATCACGGCCCCTGGAACACTGTATTTTATTCATTCGTTCATTCAGTCATATTTATTGAGCGCTTACTGTGTGCACAGCACTTACTAAGCTCTTGGAAAGTACAATATAGAAACATATAGAGACAA
This sequence comes from Tachyglossus aculeatus, assembly GCF_015852505.1. Taxonomy (NCBI): domain Eukaryota; kingdom Metazoa; phylum Chordata; class Mammalia; order Monotremata; family Tachyglossidae; genus Tachyglossus; species Tachyglossus aculeatus. The sequence continues at coordinate 23,534,514 of NC_052067.1, forward strand.
TCTTTACCCAACAACAGGCTCACGGTCTAGAAGAGGAGCAGTTCTGGTAAAAGAGACTGAAGAGTGTTTCACTTAAGTATCAAGCTGCATGCTAAATTATGAATTTTCTTTTTCTTTGTCACTAATCTACGTTTTGGTATTTTAGAATTATGCACCTGTCATAGTTTTTCCTTACAACTTAATTTACGGCACTCGGCAAATGTTCTTTTGGGTAGATGATAAGTATGATGAATTCTTATTGCATTGCGGGCACACCTTAAACTTTGTAAATTAATTAGCCTGTTTCTTTCTGATTTGTTTTTAAAGAATAATTGTTTGCAGCTGTCTGCTGCAGCAGTACTTTCGCTGAATTTTTATTTTAATTCTTTAAAAAAAGCGTACTCATTGGATATAGCTGGCTAGTTTTTATCTTTTTAATCTAAAGAGACTTCTTAGAGTAATAGGAATGAAGTAGTAGGTTATGACTTTGATGACTTCTTTGCAGTTGACTCCCAAATGTATCTTGCTCTCACCTCCTAAATCTCACATCTCCTCTTGCTTCATGGATATCTCCACATGGATTCCTACCAACACTTGAAGCTCAATATGCCTAAAATGTAACTCTTCATCCTCTCTTCCAAATCTACTCCTTCACCTCACTATGACTAAACTACTATCATCCCTGTCTCTGTAACCCCAAACCTTCAATCAATCAATAATATTTACTGAGCAGCTACTTTGTACTTGAGAGAGTACAGTGGAAGTATGTATGTTCCCAGTCCTCAAGGAGTTTACAAGCTAGCATGGGAGACAGACTTTAAAACAGATACTGATAGGAGGAAGTACAATCAATTGATCCATCATATTGATTTAGCACTTTCTGTTTGCAGGCCACTGTACAAAATCCTTGGAGGAGTACAATAAAACAGAGCAAATAAATGTGTTCCCTACCCACAAGGAGCTTAGGGTTTAGAGGGGGAGACAGAAATCAATATAAATAAGTCATGGATATGTACATAAATACCGTGGGGCGGAGGGTGGAGTGGATACACTTCTGCAACTTGTCAGCTATGTGACTTTGGGCAAGTCACTTCACTTCTCTGGGCCTCAGTTCCCTCACCTGTAAAATGGGGAGGAAGCCTGTGAGCCCTATATGGGACACCCTGATTACCTTGTATCTACCCCAGCACTTAGAACAATGCTTTGCACATACTTAACAAATGCCATCACTATTATTATTATTAAACAGTGCAAAGACAAGGGCATGGATAACACAGAAGGAGAGGGAGTAGAGAGGAAATGAGAGTTTAGTTGGGAAAGGCCTCTTGTTGGAGATATGATTATAATAAGGCTTTGAAGGTGGGGAAAATGATGGTCTGTCAGATATGAAGTGAGAGGGAGTTCCAAGCCAGAGGCAGGATGTGGACTGTGGGGGGCGGGGGGCGGGGGGGGGGGGGGGTTGTTGGCAGTGAGATAGATGAGATTGAGGTACATTGAGTAGGTTGGTATTTATGGAGTGAAGAGTGCAGGGTGGGTCATAGTAGAAATCTGAAAGGTAAGGTAGGAGGGAGTTAGGTGATGGAGTGCTTTAAAGCCAAAGGTAAGAAGTTTCTGTTTGATGAGGAGGTAGTTAGGCAACCACTGGAGGTTTTTGAAGTGTGGGGAAACATGGACTGAAGGGTTTTGTAGAAAAATGATCCAGGCAGCAGAGTGAAATATGGACTGAATTTGGGAGATACAGAAGGCAGGGAGGTCAGCAAGGAGGCTGATGCAATAAACAGTCAATCAATTTTATTTATTGAGCAAGTGCTTTCTGTGTGCAGAGCACAGTACCAGGTACTTGTGAAAGTACAATACAAAAGAGTTAGTAGATACCTTCTCTGCCCATAACAAGCTTCTAGCCTGAAGGAGATGGAGCAAATGCTTGGATTAATGTGGTAATAGTTGGAAGGAGAGGAAAAGGGAGGATTTTAGTGATGTTGTTAAGGTTAAACTGACATGATTTGGTGAGAGATTGAATATGTAGGTTGAGTGAGAGATGAGTTATGAATAATGCCAAGGTTATGGGCTTTTAAGACAGAGAGGATGATGGGGCTGTCTACAGTGATGGGCAAGTCAGGTGGGAGGACAAGGCTTGGGTGGGAAAATCAGGGGTTCTGTTTTGGACATGGTAATTTTGAGGTAATAATAATAATAATAATAATGGTACTTATTAAGTGCTTACTATGTGCCAAGCACTGTTCAAAGCGCTGGGATAGTTACAAGTTAATCAGGTTGGACACAGACCCTGTCCCTCATGGGGCTTGCAGTCTGAATGCCCATTTTCCAGATAAGGGAACTGAGACCCAGAGAAGTTAGTGACAGAAAGCCCAGAGTCCAGCCAGCCCCCAACCCCTAGCAGCTGTTCCATTGGCTTGTGTTGAGGTGTTGACGGGACATCCAAGTAGGGGTGTCCTGAAAGTGGAAGGAAATACAAGACTGTAGAGAAGAAAGGACAGGCCTAGAGATGTAGATTTGCGAATCATCCACATTGAGACAGTAGTTGAAGCCATGGGAATACATGATTTCCCCAAGGGAGTGGATATAGATGGATAATTATTTCTGACTTGGAGTCAGACAACCAGGTTCTAGCTCCAGTACCACCACTGGCTTCCTGGGTGACCCTGGGCAAAATCACTTAGCCTCTCTGTGCTTCAGTTTCCTCAACTGTAAAACGGGTATGCCATACCCGCTCTCCCTACCTGTACTCCTCAAAACGCATTTTACCCTGGAGTCCAACTAGGAAAGCTCATTCTCAACTTGTTCGCCAGAGGTGCTGGAGCCTACTTGGGAGTGCTCCTTGCCCACCTGTCCCTCTGTCCTACCCAAGCTTGGTTACCTGTAAGAACAGATGACACTCACCATCTCAACCAGAAAAAGAAAAGGAGGAGGTGAAACCTACTCAGCAAAGGTTCAGTAAGCATGAGTGGTCCCTGCAGGAGTGCAAGCATGAGGCTAGAGAAAGATAAAGAGAGGAAAAGGCTCTTTAGAGAAAATGTCTGTGCTTTCTGAGTTACTTCCACCCCTGACATAGAGCCTGCAATTAGTGTCCCCAAGACCACTTCATCCTGCATTCCTCTTCCCTCTTTCTCTGTACTTCCATTCCCGAGAGAAGCAGAAAGCATGTATGCTCTAAGACTGCAAATCCTCAGAATATCTCTGATGAATGGATAAATGGAAATGTCTTTGATGTTGCAGACCAGAGAGGAAAGGGATGGAGAAGAGAAGGGGATTAGAGAGGTGGAGTTGGAATTTGGTTTTAATGTGGTCTACAGTGTACCAACTGTAGAAGGTAATAAAAAAGACCCTTCTCTTTTCCACTATCTGATCTCCTAGTGGTAATATTGCTCCAAAAGTGGACACTAATTCCAAGTCTTGCACACATTTTTGCATGGGAGTTCACTCCTCCATTAGGATTTTCATTTACTCCAGTCCCCACGAGTGGCTGTTCTTAGTGGAGTGGCTTAATAATCAAATCATTTAATGCATCATTATCAAATTGCCTAAAATTTTCACTGCATCTTGTTAAAGCCCTTAATTTATTCCTAGAGTAAAATTTATTCATGGACAGTATCTCATTTATTAAGCATTAAGGAAAATAATGAACAATTATGACAATGATGATGATGGTATTTGTTAAACACTTACTATGTGTCAAGTGCTGTTCTAAGCACTGATAAGCTCGATGTGGGCCGGGAATGTGCCTGCCAACTCTGTTATGTTATACTCTTCCAAGTGCTTCATACAGTGCTCTGCAAATAGTAAGTGCTCAATAACTACAATTGATTGATTGATTGATTAATAATACCACTGAATTTCTCCTACCTTTACCTCTTTGTACTTGGGTACTTCCCTGTAGTCCTCGAATATCCATTTATCACTGCAGTTAAATTCATTCATTGATTCATCGATTCATTCGATGGTATTTATTGAGCGCTTACTGGGTGCAGAGCACTGTACTAAGTGCCTGGAAAGTACAATTCAGCAATCAAGAGAAACAATCCCTGCCCACACCGGGCTTCCAGTCTAGAAGGGGGAAGACAGACATCAAAACAAGTAAATGGGCACCAATATAAACCTGGTAGGACATTTCGCACTCCTTACAACCTGATGCAAATATAGTACAATCTAGTACAATCTAGATTGTAAGATCATTGTGGGCAGGGAGCATGACTGACACTTGCTTGCTAGGTGAATTTGGGCAAGCAACTTAACTTCTCTGTGCCTAAATTACCTCATCTGTAAAATGGGGATTACAATGGTGAGCTCTGTGTGGGACATGATGATGGCATTTGTTAAGCGCTTACTATGTGCCAAGCACTGTTCTAAGAGCTGAGGGAGATACAAGGTAATCAGGTTGTCCCACATGGGGCTCACAGTCTTAATCCCCATTTTACAGATGAGGTAACTGAGGCACAGTGAAGGGAAGTGACTTGCCCAAAGTCACACAGCTGACAAGTGGAGGAGCTGGGATTAGAACCCATGACCTCTGACTTCCAAGCCCGTGTTCCTTCCACTGAGCCACGCTGCTTCGTCCAACCTGATTACCTTGTATCTCTCCCAGTGCTTAGAACAGTGCCTGGCACATAGAAGCACTTAACAGATACCAAAAAAAGTCTATCAACTGTTGTATTGTACTCTTCCAAGTACGTAGTTCAATGTTCTGCATATGGTAATTGTTCAAAAAATAGCCTTGATTGATTGGTAACAATCCAGATCTAGTCCATTTTTCCTCACGTGATAGTACAGGCGGTATGTGGCTGATTCTTTATGGCTGGTGATCCCTAGTGGAGGTAAATGGCTGGCTCTCTATGTCTGGGAATACCTAGCTCAGCAGATGTACTGCCTTCTCTCCTTTCCCACTACAATCTGACATATCAACATCAAGGTCCCTATTCCCTCCCAGGTCTTCTTGGAGCAGGGTTTTAGGAAGCAGGTTTGATTCATATTCATTCGTTCAATCGTATTTATTGAGCACTTACTGTGTGCAGAGCACTGTACTAAGCCCTTGGAAAGTACAATTCCGATAATGATGGTATGTGTTAAGCACTTACTATGTGCCAAGAATTGTTCTAAGCACTGCGGTAGATACAAGGTTATCAGGTTGTCCCACATGGGGCTCACACTCTTCATTCCCATTTTATAGATGAGGTCACTGAGGCCCAGGGAAGGTCACACAACTGACAAGTGGCAGAGCCGGGATTAGAACCCATGACCTCTGAGTCCCAAGCCTGTGCTCTTTCCACTAAGCCACGCCATGTTCCTTGGCACCATTTCCTTCTGCCCCTCCAACTCTATGTGCAAACTGGTAGACCGGAGGGAGGAAAAGCATGGATGCTGTTTGACTCATCATTGCCTTGGATCTTCAGTTTACATACTCCTCCCCTGCAGATTCCCTCATTTACCTACGGAGGGTTAATCGTAAAAAGACAACCAACTTGATTACCTGTGGTCGTGAGAGACAAATCAAGCATGAATAATTGAAATCTGCAAATAATACAAGAAACTCATTTTTTGGCCATTAGAACTGTCCAAGGACTGGATTACAGGAATAATTGGGAGTGGGCTGTGTTCTGTAATCATACAGGTAATTGACTCAGGTAATTCTCATCAACTATGCTACACCAACTCTGTAACTGAATTATTTCATCCTCCCCATCAGAGAGAGACTGAATCAGGGAAGCAAGCTTTGTCAGCAATTTGAGGAAAGACTCCAATCTCCAGTCTCTGCTTTTCCCAGTGTTGCTACCCATTTGCAACTTCTGCAACAGCAGAACATCGTTTGCTGTAGACCCTATGCCCCACCCCAACTTCAGAGATGTGACCGGGCTCTCAGACAGCTGCTATGGAAACTATTTGTAGTCCTGATCACACACATCTGTAAGGTCAGTTGGGGGCACCTCAACTCAAGGACCCTCAAGCATTTTCACCCTAGGGAGAGCAGCAAACGGGTAATTTAAAATTTAGGGAGGAGCCCTGCGTAATCCTGGCTTAGAAGGAGAGGGAAGGATAGCTTTGCAGGTCCCTTGGGAGAAGACATGCTTTGAAACATGACCCTCGCCTTGGATTTTTAAGGTGACTGAGTGAAAGACAGACACTTTTAATGAGCCTCAGGAAGATTCGAACAGCTTCATCTGGAAATCTCTAAAACCATGACTGTAGCTTAAATGCAGAGTGAGTTAAATGGTGTCAGAGAGAAAAATGCCTCTTTCCTCCTCACAAAAAGAACAGTTTCAAAATTCACTAAGACTTTGCTTGTCATATAAACCCTTGATGGAACAGGTTGCTCTTTTATTTATAAAGCAGTTTTTGTTTTATACAAATAGGGCCTTAATTTGAACATGTTACAGCAGTTATAAATTATAGATGTATAGTCTAACGAAAAATAAGCCAGTTACAATTTATTCATTGAATTCTCTTTGGTATTGAAACAAGGAAAACTCAAAAACTAAAAATTGACTCCATTATGGATTCCTTTGTATAGGTGTCCTTTGGGTTCACAGAGGATGCATCTGATAGTGAGATTTTATCAAGATGAGTCTTTTGTTTTTTGGACTATCTCTGTTCCTCTTTCTTGCCTATGGTTCTTTTTGTTCCCCCTCACCCCCATGCCCATGTCTTTCTCTCTTCTCCACCACTTTTCCCCCATTTTTTGCTCTCTCTCTCCCCCACAGTATTTCCTTCCCTTTCCCAAATTCCCCTGCATCTCCTCTTCAGGCCATTCACTCATGCTTAGGACACGGGTTGGCATGAGGGTTAGATGGAGCCTGGATGAGCTATGCTGGGGTCTCCCCTTGCAGCTTTCCTTACTCCCACCACCGTTATCCAACCCTTCTCTCCTTCAATGCAACAACCCTCTTTATAATCCTCTTGTTACAGAGCTATTCAATTGAAAAGATTGTATGGTTGAATTTTCAGCACTTTCACTTTAAAACATCTTTGCAAAGTTTACCTTAGTTTAAGAACTTCCCTGCCCCTCCCTCTGAAATATTTTGACTAACTTAGAGTGGTTAAAGTAGAGAAAACGTAGCTCTATTTAGCTGAGAAGTGTTGTCTAGTGGAAAGACTATGGGCCTGGGAATCAGAGGGTTTGAGTTCCAATCCCTGCTCTGCCATTTTTTATGGTTATTTTTTAAGCGCTTACTATGTGCCAGGCACTATACTAAGCACTGGTGTAGATATGAGTTAATCAAGTTAGACACAGTCCTTCCCCCACCTATGGCTCACAGTCTGTGAGTGCATCATTATACAGCTGAGGACTGAGGCACAGGGAAGTTAAGTGACTTGCCCAAGGTCACACAGCAGACAAGTGGTGGAGCTGGGATTAGAACCTAAGTGTGCCGTGTGGCCTTGTGTCTCAGTTCCCTCATCTACAAAATGGAGATCCAATATCTGTTCTTTTTTGGTTATGATATTTTGTAAGCACTAACTATAACGATAATTGTATTTTTTAAGCACTTGCTATGTGCCAGGCACTGTACTAAACTCTGGGGTAGATACAAGCCAATCAGGTTGGGCACAGTCCATGACCCACATAATAATAATGATAATAATAATAATAATAATAATAATAATAATGGTATTTATTAAGCACTTAATATGTGCAAAGCACTGTTCTAAGCCCTGGGGAAGTTGCAAGGTGATAGGTTGTCCCACGGGGGACTCCCAGTCTTAATCCCCATTTTACAGATGAGGTCACTGAGGCCCAGAGAAGTGAAGTGACTTGCCCAAAGTCACACAGCTGACAATTGGCGGAGCCAGGATTTGAACCCTTGACCTCTGACTCCAAAGCCCAGGCTCTTAACACTGAGCCGCGCTGCTTCTCTGGCACACATGGAACTCACAGTCTTAATCCTCATTTTGCACATGAGGTAACTGAGGCACAGAGGTTGAGTGACTTGCCCAAGGTCACACACAGCAGACAAGTGGTGGTGCCAGGATTAGAACCCAAGTCCGCTGACTCTCAGGCCTGTGTTCTTTCCACTAGGACATGCTGCTTCTTCTTCCTACTTAGACTGTGAGCCCCATGTAGGACCTGATTATTTTGTGTCTACCCCAGCGCTTAGTACAGTACTTGGTACATAGTAATCGCTTATCAAATACCGCAGATATTATTATGTTGACATCTCTAGTCTATTAGCCCAAAGTGCCTTTTTGCTGAATAGGATGTGAAAGGTAACGTGGAAAATTAAGTTACTCAAGTTAGCCTGTTGAGGAGAGTTTCCTGCATGCAAAACCTCATGTTAAGGTGAACCTGCACCGTTCTGACGGCAAGCAGTTTCTTCGGTAACAGGGATGTGACACCCTGAGCCCAAACAGGTTTATGTGTTTAGAAGAACATTCTCTAATTCCCTAATTGTATAGTCAAAATGAGTATGAAGCACTATTTGCAATGAAAGAACAAAGTGCACTGATTTTACATAATACAGACCAAAACATCTAATTCAAAATCTCTCCTTATTGGAACACATTTACATTGCTTTTGACCATGTAGCTGTATTTATTGTGTTTTCATTGTTTTTAATGTATTTATATTTTTCTGTTTGGTTTTTTGGTTCTTGGGCTTTTGGGTTCTTTTTAAATGGTATCTGTTAAGCATTTATTACGTGCCAGGCACTGTACTAAGAACTGGGGTAGATACTTCATAATAGGGTTGGACTCATTACTCACCCCATATAGTCTTAATCCCCTTTTTACAGCTGAGGAAACCGAGGCACAGAGAAGTTAAGTGGGTTGCCCAAGGTAACTGGCAAGGCTGGGATTAGAACCCAGGTCCTCTGACTCCCGGGCCCAAGCTCTTTCTATAACACCACACTGCTTCTCATGGTAACACACTAATGTGCTTTCCATTATTTCCTAAGGAAAACAATACTTTGTTTGACACTCTTTCACTTCACCAGTTAAGAGAGCTAACTGGGGTATAGCTGAATCTTCTCCTCTGCAAGTATATCTATCTGTGCAGGCTAGGCAGGGAAGAGGGAAGGGTAGGGGTGTGGAAAGAATGGGAGAAAAGAGCTGTAGCAGACATCTCCTGGTATAGCACCTTATGGAAAGTAATACGTGTGTACAAGCATTGAAACCCGTGAGAATTTCAGCTGGGCTTTTCCTTAATGTGAGGTGTGACTGCGAGACCTGGTTGTGCTTTCAGACCATCCTCACACGAAAGCTTCTTCCTCCCCCGATTGCCTCGATTGCCCCTCTCTGTGTCTTTACAAACATTTTTATGTCCTTCCTCAGATGCAGCCCTCTAGACCTGGATGAAGCAAGTAGACCTGCATTCAGTGTTCTAGACACAATTTTACCATGCTTTTATATGGTGACAAGTCTACATTCTGATGGTATCCCTTTCCCCTAACAATGACCCATTCTTGGTTAGCCTTTTCAACTACCGTTGCCCTTTGGAAGATGATTTAAAAGAATAATTAACGATGACTTTTAGAACTTTCTCCTGAATTGTGACAGGCAGCTCTGTGACTAGACTGCAAGTTTTAGGGCCCGAAGATAATAATAATAACGATGGCATTTGTTAAGTGCTTACTATGTGCAAAGCACAGTTCTAAGCGCTAGGGAGGATACAAGGTAATCAGGTTGTCCCACGTGGGGCTCACAGTCTTAATCCCCATTTTACAGATGAGGTCACTGAGGCACAGAGAAGTTAAGTGACTTGCTCAAAGTCACACAGCTGACAAGTGGCGGAGCCGGTATTAGAACCCATGACCTCTGACTCCCAAGCCCGTGCTCTTTCCACTGAGCCACGCTGCTTCTCTGATGCAAGCGGTATTTGCAACAAAGCAAGAAATTCATCTTTACCCCTTGGCAGCTCTTCACAATAAAGACAAAACAGGCCAAGTTAAGGAACTTGAAGAACAAGTGCCGGGTTGATGCCAAGGTTCAGCTCGAACAAGTATCTATGCACAAATATTGGCAACCTGAATATTGTGTAAGTGACAAGTCACCACTCAAATATTATTGACCCCGTAATTTTACAAACATACCGTGAAGGCTACAAGCGCTTATTCCTATGATATGTTTTGCAGGTTCGGCCTGTAAAAGATAATCGCAACTGGCTCTTTTAGACCTACCCAACTGATTCATCATGGTGTTAACTAACTTCAGGAAGCACGCTGCATGATGAAAATGGTGCTGTTACACTGAAAAAGGCAAGCCTCCAAGTCTTAGGAAAATAGAACCCTAGAATTTAGATTAAATTCTTCCTCCCGCAGCTACATGGCCATAGTCTAGTTTAAACTGGAACATTTTTGACTGAATGGCTGCTCTTAAAAAATGAATATTCAGAAATGTTTAAATACCTTTCTTTAAAGAAGGTTGAGAATCAAGGCACTGGCTGGTTTCCTTTTTCAAGGAGCTGGAGAAGAATCATTATTTGTCTATTTTCTGAAGACTTCAGAATTGCCTTGAGGTTTTCTCATGCACATTTTGGAAGGAATCTGAAACAGAAATTTTTTCACCACGTTAAAGCAGAAGCTAGTTTGTTTCCTGTCATATTTTGGGCATGTGAAATGCTGCTGCTACAGTGATGCCATCAGAATTATTTCAGCTAACCTTTCCAGTACATATGTCCAGGAGAATAATTAGAATCTTACAACATACTGAAATAAGAGAAACAAAGAATGTCTCAAAGGCTTCATTTTTGAAATGGTGGCAGCCATTCTATGCCCAACACAAGCACCCTGTTTTATGGAAACTACTTCTTAGTAGAAAAACATAACCAAAATGGCAGAGATGCTGTGACTAATTTGTGAGGTTGTGACAGATGTGGCTACATCTGTTCTCTATCCTTTCCAAAACCATTTGCTTAGCATATTTACTCAGACAGTAGGGTGAATTCAATCTAAAGGCTTTCAGTGAATTGGCAGTCTTTTATCATCTTTCACAGATACTCTACTCCTAAATTCACTTTTACCAACTGCATATTTTTTTTATATTGTGGTGGGCAGTGGGTCTTTATTGAAACAAGTTAGCAGCTCAGGGGGTAGTTTGCACTGGCATTTACCAGGGTTCAGTCCTGGGATATGTGGCCGGGGCCCTAGTATCTACTCGGAGCCCTGGCACACCCAGAGAAAGCGCCAGAACACATTTGGGTAGAGGCAGCCTCATGGCACTTACGTACACATCTGTAATGTATTTATTTACATTGGCATTCTGTAAAATTACCCACTAAGAAGAAGTGTGTAGTTCTTTCATTTAAACCCTAGGATTGGGTGGAATTGTTTTGCTATTTTGTCCCACTGAACAGCAGTGGGAGTGGAATCTGTATACACCTCTGGACTGTAAGCGCTTTGTGGGCAGGTTTCGTGTCTACCCATACTCTGTTATACTGTACTCTCCCAAGCACTTAGTGCAATGCTCTGCCCACAGTAAGTCCTCGGTAAATATGATTGATTGATGGATTGAGCAGTGCTGGCTGGGCCATGGTGACTTTGGAAATGTCCCTTTCTAGACGCTGAGCTCGTTGTGGGCAGGAAATATGACTGTTTATTGTTATATTGTGATCTCCCAAGCACTTAGTACAGTGCTGTGCACACAGTAAGCGCTCAATAAATACGATTGAATGAATAAATGTGATTGAGTGAATCAAGTTCCAGCAGCCACCACAGACTGGAGTAAGAAAACATGGGGGGCAGGTGTGAGTAGAAGAACATCTAGTCTTCAAACCCCTTCCCAACTTCCTACTCTCAAGTGATATGGGTGAAAACAAATTGCTTGGCAGTTGGCAGTACTCTGGCACCTCTCTCAATTCAAATCATCATCATCATCATCAATCGTATTTATTGAGCGCTTACCGTGTGCACAGCACTGTACTAAGCGCTTGGGAAGTACAAATTGGCAACATATAGAGACAGTCCCTACCCAACAGTGGGCTCACAGTCTAAAAGGGGGAGACAGAGAACAAAACCAAACATACTAACGAAATAAAATAAATAGAATAGATATGTACAAGTAAAATAAATAAATAAATAAATAGAGTAATAAATATGTACAAACATATATACATATATACAGGTGCTGTGGGAAGGGAAGGAGGTAAGATGGGGGGATGGAGAGGGGGACGAGGGGGAGAGGAAGGAAGGGGCTCAGTCTGGGAAGGCCTCCTGGACGAGGTGAGCTCTCAGTAGGGCCTTGAAGGGAGGAAGAGAGAGGGCCACAGCTGTTGAATGATAAGCAAAAGAAGTGAGGCCACAAATCGAGTGGACAAACTCCACTTCAAACGATGAGATTAAGAGCCGGGGTAAGTCTGTCTAAGCAGAGGTGAATGTTGTCCATGAGGTGAAGAGACAGCATCTCGAAAAGGCACAGCTCCAGCAGAAGTTGGCCTAAAAGCAACCAATGGAAAGCAATGGCCAGTCACCAAGTTATTCAGTGTCACTCTCACTCAGGTGGCAAATTTTAGGTGTGACATCTTTAAAGACAAAGGACACAAATAGATTTGTAAATGATTCAATCGTAAGTCCATGCTCCAAGGTAAATAAAGAAGTTTGTTTTTGGACTTCACCAGTCGTGGATTTTTTTTACCAGGTTTTTTTCTTCTATTTGGCATTCTGTAAAATTACCCACTAAGAAGAAGTGTGTAGTTCTCTCATTTAAACCCGAGGATTGGGTGGAATGGTTCTGCCATTTTGTCCCACTGAACAGCAGTGGGAGTGGAATCTGCAACCTTGCAACCCCTCTGTTGCTCTGGCTGGAACCTAGGGTTATGCAGAGGGTGCAGCAATCACGACAATTTGTTAGAGCATTTTTCTCAGATTCACCTAAAATCAAAAATCTTGGCTTGAGCATATGAGAACTTGAAGTGAAAAATCTGGCAAAAATGGCACTTATATGACTTAGATGCCATGAATATCTATCCCAGGTCTCAGATGGAGCAGAACCCAACAAGGCGGGGTGATATGCCTTAGGCCTCACACGTCTTTAGTGGAGCTGAGAATTTAATCCATGACTCATGCTCTGTCACTGTATCTTCTTAAGAAACATTTCCGTCAGGCTGTCATTCCAAATAACTCACACTTCTGAGCTAGAAGTGGGAACAAATACAGTTCGAATTAAAGTGGTGTTGTCGGTGTTAATTTTTTTTGGATTATTTGGTTTTCTATTTTCTTGATTTTATGCATGTTGTGTAACATCTACCTACAACATTGCACTGTACTGGCCTAGATGTCATCTTCAATGCCAAAACCCTACCTCATTATCAGATCAAGACTACCATATCTTTCAATAGTGGTTCAATCCACTGGAGTCCAATTTAGAGAAGCCATTAGCACGTATTTGAAAACATCCAAATTGAGGCATAATACTAAGTTCATTCCTGTGTTTAGAATCAGGGGTGCCATTTTAAATGGGAAAAGATTTCTTAACACGCATCACTCCTTTATTCAGATTTTTCTTAAACTCCCCTTACTGGACCAAACTGAAATCTCGTTAGCTGAGGCTCTTGAGGAAGGAAAGCAGGGCCTGCCCGTGTGCTTTAATAATAATAATAATAATAATAATAATGGCGTTTATTAAGCACTTACTATGTGCAAAGCACTGTTCTAAGCGCTGGGGGGGGGTTACAAGGTGATCAGGTTGTCCCATGGGGGGCTCACAGTCTTATCCCCAGTTTACAGATGAGGGAACTGAGGCACAGAGAAGTTAAGTGACTTGCCCAAAGTCACACAGCTGATAATTAACCTTTTATTTTCCTTAAAGCCCTTTATTTCCCCCCTCCACCACCGCCTCTGTAGCAACTATGAACTTGGCTGTGTTCAGGGCATCTTACCTGAAGTTAGTTCACCACCCTGATTGGCAAGGAGCTTTGCCATCCCCAGCCATCTCTTTCCCACTGCTCTTGCCTTGAAGTAGGGGAACTCCAGTCATTCCTAGAGACCAAGCCGGTTGGCAGCGGGTTGAACTGTATGGACGCCTCGACCGGACAAAAGGCTTGCAGAAGGATTCATCCACTCATTCATTCAGTAGTATTTGTAATGTCCTGATTCTTCCATTTGCTTCCAGTAAGCCTGCCCGAGTGGAATTCTGCCCAAGGACGTTGGTTAGAGAAGCAGCGTGGCTCAGTGGAAAGAGCACAGGCTTGGGACTCAGAGGTCACTGGTTCGAATCCCAGCTCCACCACTTGTCAGCTGTGTGACCTTGGGCAAGCCACTTAACTTCTCTGTGCCTCAGTTACCTCACCTGTAAAATGGGGATTAAGACTGTGAGCCCCACGTAGGACCTCATCACCTTGTATCCCCCAGCGCTTAGAACAGTGCTCTGCACATAGCAAGCGCTTAACAAATACCATCATTATTATTATTATTTTGCCCTGACCACTGGTTTCTGAACCAATCAAGCTCCTTGAGACTCCACTAGGTCTCTTAGGAGTCAAATATCACTTCGCTCCCACTTTACCTTCTAGTGGCAGTGACTCATTGTAATAATAATGTACTTGTTAATCAATCAATCAATCAGTCAATCGTATTTATTGAGCGCTTACTGTGTGCAGAGCACTGGACTAAGCACTTGGGAAGTACAAGTTGGCAACCTATAGAGACAGTCCCTACCCAACAGTGGGCTCACAGTCTAAAAGGGGAGACAGAGAACAAAACCAAACATACTAACAAAATAAAATAAATAGAATAGATATGTACAGGTAAAATAAATAAATAAATAGAGCAATAAATATGTACAAACATATATACATATATACAGTTAAGAGCTTACTATGTGCCAAGCACCTACTAAATGCCGGAGTAGATACAAGATAATCAGATTGGACACAGTCCCTGTCCCCCAAGAGGCTTAGAGTCCACGGTGGGTTTGGGAGTCAGAGGACGTGGGTTCTAATTCTGGCTCCTCCACTTGTCTGGTGTGTGACCTTGGGCAAGTCATTTAACTTCTCTGTGCCTCAGGAACCTCATCTGTAAAAGGGGGATTAAGACTGTAAACCCCAAGTGGGACAACCTGATTACCTTGAATCTTCCCCAGTGCTTAGAACAGTGTTTGGCACATAGTAAGCGCTTAACAAATACCATTATTGTTATTATAAAGTCTAAGTAAGAGGGAGTAGGATTTAATCCTCATTTTACAGACTTAGAAATGGAGGCACGGAGAAGTGAAGTGGTTTGTCCAAGTGGCTGAGCCGGGATTAGAACCCAGGTCCTCTGACTTTCAGTCCCAGACTCTTTCCCTTAGGCCATGCTGCTTCAAGCTTAGCTGCAATGGGGCAACTCTACTGATAGCAGCATTCATTCACTCATTCATTCGATAGTATTTATTGAGCACTTACTCCGTGCAGAGCACTGTACTAAGTGCAGAGCTGCGCTACCCTCTGCCTCAACATGTGGTTTGTCTTTCCCCTCTCTGAAGAGTGAGGCTTCTGTTGCAAATACCTCTCTTGACAAAATTTTAGCATAACATGATAAGGGGAATAAGCCCTAGCAAATGCTAAATAACTATAATGCAAAGTAATAACTTGGGCAGAGCACTGTACTAAGCGCTTGGGAAGTACAAGTTGGCAACATATAGAGACATAGAGAGCCCAGCCCGCACCCTCTGCTCCTCTGTCGCTCACCTCCTCACTGTGCCTCGTTCTCGCCTGTCCCGCCGTCGACCCCCAGCCCACGTCCTACCTCTGGCCTGGAATGCCCTCCTTCCTCATATCTGCCAAACTAGCTCTCTTCCCCTCTTCAAAGCCCTACTGAGAGCTCACCTCCTCCAGGAGGCCTTCCCAGACTGAGCCCCCCTTTTTCTCTGCTCCTCCTCCCCTCCCCATCACCTCTACCCCTTCTGCTCTACCCCCTTCCCTGTCCCACAGCACTTGTGTATATTGGTACATGTTTATTTCTCTATTTTTTTTTAGTAATGATGTGTATATAGCTATAATTCTGTTTATTCTGACGGTTTTGACACCTGTCTACTTGTT
The DNA here is from genome assembly GCF_015852505.1 of Tachyglossus aculeatus. NCBI lineage: Eukaryota > Metazoa > Chordata > Mammalia > Monotremata > Tachyglossidae > Tachyglossus > Tachyglossus aculeatus. Next base: position 23,550,448 of record NC_052067.1, read on the forward strand.
TTGTTTTGTTGTCTGTCTCCCCCTCTTAGACTGTGAGCCTGTTGTTGGGTAGGGATTATCTCTATCTGTTGCCAAATTGTACTTTCCAAGCGCTTAGTACAGTGCTCAGCACACAGTAAGCGCTCAATAAAAATGACTGACTGAATGAATGAATGAGAGCACACTGAAAAATTTTGATGATGATGATAAAGGGTAACCAATAACATTAAACATTCAAGGTGGGCTTTGGTACCTTCATACCCTGGGTCTGTATCCATTTCATTTTGAAATGAAATAAACACCATTTCTGTGGAAGCAAATGTATTGGAATGGTAGGGACATTACAAATGAGAAGGAAATTGTGTTATTGTGAAAATCTGCTTTTCAGTTCTATCTTGTTTTTGTAAATGTCAAGTTTGAAGCCAATGTATAATAATGATGGCTGTTCTATAAATACTATTCAGTTGCCTTCTGCCTCTGAAACTAGTAGCTGTATATGCACCCTTGCCTCTTTCCAAATGGGCTTTTTTCAAAATATTAGAAATAATTTAAAACACCTAATTGGCTAATTTGTGTGAACGTGTGTTCTGAAGTCAAAGATGCTTAAAATCTAAGCGTAGACACAGTCGTCCTGAAATCACCGTAATTAAATCTAGCCAGCATCATATCTGACAGTTCATAGGGAGGTCAGGGCTGAGGAGCATGAAGATCTAACTATTTTTATTCTCCCTACTTATAGACCAGTGATGAAGAGCTGCCCAGATCCGACGCTCCCAGATGTCAAGGGTTGAATGTCCCTGGGCTTTTGGAAAAGGGCAATTGAAGCTAGAGACCTTTGAGCCTAGATTTTGCTCCTCCTCTAGACTGTCAGATCATTGCGGGGCAGGAATGTGTCTGTTAAATGGTTATATTGCACTCTTCTAAGTGGTTAGTACAGTGCTCTGCACACAGTAAGTGTTCAATTAATACGATTGACCGACTGACTGAGGGGGAAATAACCTTAGGAAGCAGCAGGGCCTAGTGGATAAAACACAAGCCCGGGAGTCAGAGGAGCTGGGTTCTAATCCCAGTTCTGCCAGTTGCTTGCTGTGTGACCTTGGGCTAGTCACTTAACTTCTCAGTGGCTCAGTTCTCCTTCCTCTTTAGGAGAAGCAGCATTTTATAATGGTTAGAGCATGGTTCTGCGAGTCAAAAGGTCATGGCTTCTTATCCTGACTCCGCCACTTTTCTGCAGTGTGAACGTGGGCAAGTTATTTTCTCTGGGTCTCAGTTACCTCATCTGTAAAATGGGGATTGAGACTGGGAGTCCCACGTGGGACAGGGACTATGCTTGAATCCACCCCAGTGCTTAGTACAGTGGCTGGCACATAGTGCTTAACAAATACCAGTATTATTATTATTATTATTATTATTAGTTGGACTGTATTAGTTGGACCTGTATATATGTATCTATGTTTGTACATATTTATTACTCTATTTATTTATTTTACTTGTATTTATTCTATTTATTTTATTTTGTTAATACGTTTTGTCTTGTTGTCTGTCTCCCCCTTCTAGACTGTGAGACTGTAGGGACCATCTCTACATATTGCCAACTTGTACTTCCCAAGCGTTTAGTACAGTGCTCTTCACACAGTAAGCGCTCAATAAATATGATTGAATGAATGAATGAATGACTGCATTAAGCGCTTAGTACAGTGCTCTGCACACAGTAAGCACTCAATAAATACGATTGATGATGATTGATGATGCATTCCCCATGTGGAAGAGGGACTGTGTCCAACCTAATTAATTTGCATTTACCCGAGCACGTCAAATTAAGCACTTGACAAATACCATAAAAAATAAAATAGCCTTCACAGCCCACAAGTTGTGACATTTCATCTCCACTTTGGTGTCCTGCACCCCCTATTAATGTTTGTCCTGGCTCCACATCCAACGCTTAGAACAGAGCTTGGCACATAGTAAGCGCTCAACAAATGCTACCATTATTATATGCACCTTTCCCTCAGGCACCTTAATTTTAGTGTGCAGAGCCCTTAGTAAGCGTACAGTACAGTGCTCTGCAAACAGTACAGTGCTCTGCACACAGTAAGCGCTCAATAAATACGACTGAATGAAAGCCCACTCTGATTAACCAACTGCTTAGCTGGGAATTGACCGTTTTAAATTTAGTTTTGCTGAGGGAAGGGCAGAGCCTGGGGAAGCATATATGGAGTTTGGGTGGGAATTTGGGTAGGCACAGGATGCTGCTCTGGTGGGGAAATGATATTCTCACTCCCCCCTGTTCTGAACTCCTCCCCAGGCTCCAGGCTAATAATAAAAAGATGGTGGGAAAATGAATTTGGGATGGGAGACGGTCTAATGGACAAAGAATATCTCTAGAGAGCTATGAAGGAAGAGCAAGGATAGTAGGAGGAGAAAGATAATGCCGGGACTGGGACCAGAGAAATTTTTCAAATCTACAAATTATTTCTATGCCAGTAAAGTGGGGCCTCTGTTATTAAAAAACACAAATAGTTGCCGTTTTATCTTTCTGCCTTTGCTGCCAGCAGGCAAAAGAGGGTGTCAAATCTCTCACCTTGTTTTGTTTTCCAGATCATTATGAGGAAAGGTGGCAAAGTTAATGCGTGAACGGAAATGATAGGAGCGCAGAAATTATTGAATCTGTACATCTGACAGGCTGTTTTTTTTAAAAAAAGGGCACCTAGAGTCCTTTGAAAAAGAAGACACATAGAAAAGAAAATAGCAAAAGAAGTGATCGGGACTGAATGCGAGAAAAAAACCCAAATAAACTTGAGTTAACGCTTTGGTGAATGAATAGGAAACCTTTTGATAATGGGGGTAGTGGAAACGATTTGAGTGGCTCCATTCTGGGGTGCAGGGAACATGTAAGGAACAATCCCCACCATTCCTGGAGATATACAATTCTGTGAATCAATAAATCAATCATTGCTATTTATTGAGGGTTTACTGTTTACACATCACAGAACTAAGTACTTGGGAGAGTGCAATACATGTTCCCTGCTCACGAAGAACTTGGAAGACTAGAGTAGAATAAGTGAACATATACAGGGCTACTCTTGGGGCTGCAGAAAAGGTTAAACCCAAATGGATTGTTTAAAATAATCAATACTGATAAGCATGCCTTTCACCAGAATGCAGGTTTGTTTAGAGAAGCAGCATGGCATAATGGTTAGAGCACGGGCCTGAAAACCAGAAGGTTTTGGGTTCTAATCCTGCATCTACCACTTGTCTGCTGTGTGACCTTGGACAAGTCACTTCACTGCTCTGTAAAATGGGGATTGAGACTGTGAGCCCCATGTGGGACAGGGGGACTGTGTCCAACCCGATTTGCTTGCACCCACCCCAGGGCTTAGTACAGTTCCTGGCACATAGTAAGCATTTAACAAATACCATAATTAATTACTATTATTCACTAGCGGCAAACAGATCATTTTGTCAGTTGATAAACACCATCTAGCCTTTTAATGGAAAGCATCATCTTACTGAGGAAAGGCTGATAATGAATAGTATTACAGCACCTAGTTCAGACCACTGAACTAGGCACTTTGGAGCATCCAATAAAGTCTTTATCTTTGAGGAGTTTACAATCTAATGCACGAGACAGGCAGGCACTAATGGTACATATACAACAGGCCCAGCCATGAAAACTGATATGGCTGGCAATAATAAAAATTGAATTAAATACGTGTGACAAATGAACAGATATACATGAGGGCAGAGGGTAGCTGAAGAGCTATTCATTCATTCATTCATTCAATCATATTTATTGAGCGCTTACTCTGTGCAGAGCACTGTACTAAGTGCTTGGGAAGTACAAGTCGGCAACATATAGAGACGGTCCCTACTCAACAATGGGCTCGCAGTGTAGAAGGGGAAGACAGACAACAAAACAAAACAAGTAGACAGGTGTCAAAACTGTCAGAATAAATAGAATTATAGCTATATGCACATCATTAATAAAATAGAGTAGTAAATATGTACAAGTAAAATAGAGTACCCATCCCCCCTGCCTCACCTCCTTCCCCTCCTCACAGCACCTGTATATATGTATATATGTTTGTACGTATTTATTACTCTATTTTTTTATTTTATTTGTACGTATTTATTCTATTTATTTTATTTTGTTAATGTGTTTTGTTTTGTTCTCTGTCTCCCTCTTCTAGACTGTGAGCCCGCTGCTGGGTAGGGACTGTCTGCATATGTTGGCAACTTGTACTTCCCAAGCACTTAGTACAGTGCTCTGCACACAGTAAGCGCTCAATAAACACGATTGAGTGAATGAATGAATGAAATATGTACAAATATATACAAGTGCCGCGGGGAGGGGAAGGGGATAGGGCAGAGGGAGGGGGGCGATGGGGAGGGGAGAAGGAGAAGAAAAAAGGGGCTCAGTCTGGGAAGTCCTCCTGGAGGAGGTGAGGTCTCAACCCAGCTATGACATGGGATTAGCTGCGCACAGTAAACAATAAATATGATTGATTGAATGAATGAATGAATGAATGAATGAATGGCTCCTGGAGGAAGTGGCTTTTTAGGAGAGATTGGAGGATTTGAGGTGGGAGAGCGATCCATGTACAGGTAAGGACACACGCACGCCCCTAAACTACCACCATCACCTATCATCATCTTTTTCCAGGGCAACATTTCTTGAGTGTCTACTATGTGCTGAGCCCTGTCCTTGGACACACTGACACTAGTAGAATAATAATAATAATGATAGCATTTATTAAGCGCTTACTATGTTCTTACACTGTTCTAAGCACTGGGGAGGTTACAAGGTGATGAGGTTGTCCCACGAGGGGCTCACAGTCTTCATCCCCATTTTACAGACGAGGGAACTGAGGCCCAGAGAAGTGAAGTGACTTGCCCAAAGTCACCCAGCTGACAAGTGGCGGAGCCGGGATTTGAACCCATGACCTCTGACTCCAAAGCCCGGGCTCTCCCTGACCTAAAGGCACTGTAGTCCCCACTGATCCTAGGGCAGAGAGCTCTCATCCTTCCCAGACCTCGCGAAAGAGGGATTCTCTGCTTGGTGCTTTCCCTTCTGGATCAATCAATCAATCAATTGTATTTATTGAGTGCTTACTGTGTGCAGAGCACTGGACTAAGCGCTTGGGAAGTACAAGTTGGCAACCTATAGAGACAGTCCCTACCCAACAGTGGGCTCACAGTCTAAAAGGGGGAGACAGAGAACAAAACCAAACATACTAACAAAATAAAATAGAATAGATATGTACAAGTAAAATAAATAGAGTAATAAATATGTACAAATATGTATAAATATGTACAAACATATATACATATATACAGGTGCTGTGGGGAAGGGAAGGAGGTAAGATGGGGGGGATGGAGAGGGGGACGAGGTGCCTCGGTTACTTCATCTGTAAAATGGGGGCTGAGACCGTGAGCCCCATGTGGGACAGGGACTGTGTCCAACTCACTTTGCTTGTATCCACCCCAATGCTTAGCACAGTGCCTGGTGCATAGTAAGCACTTCAGAAATACCATCATTAGTCAGTCAGCCAGCCGCATGAACGAGAAGAAGCATGGCCTAGTGGAATAGAGCACGGGTCTCGGAGTCAAAAGGCCCTGGATTCCAATCCCAGCGTCACTGCTCGTCTGCGGTGGCCCCTTGGGTAAGCCTTTTCTGTGCCTCAGGTACCTTGTCTGTAAAATGGGGATTAAGACTGTGAGCCCCATGTAGCTCATGGGACATTGAGTTGAATAAAAGGGTCTGGCACAGATGCAGGAGGGCTGGAGTCGTGCAGGCTTCCAAGGGAGAGGGAATCTTTGTAGGCATTCCAATGGATGGGTGTTGAGAGAACACAACACCACTCGCTAATGCAAGCCCAGTTAACCTACCTGAGGCAAGACTGAGATTTTCCTAGAACGCTCCGGAGGGAAACAGAGGGGAGAAAGGCTGGTTTCCCAAGAAACCACATTCTGGATGACCCACATCCCTCTGAGGCATTTCCTCCCTTTCTTTATTAATGTCTGTCTCCTCTAGACTGTAAACTCATGATGGGCAGGGAACAAGGCCTTCCCTGACTAAGCCCTCCTTTCCTCTTCTCCCGCTCCCTTCTGTGTCACCCTGACTTGCTCCCTTTATTCATCCCCCCTCCCAGTCCCACCGTACTTATGTACGTATCTGTATTTTTTTTATTTCTATTAATGTCTGTCTCCCCCCTCTAGGCTGTAAGCTCATTGTGGGCAGGGAATGTTTGTTATATTCTGCTCTCCCAATCGCTTAGTACAGTGCTCAGCACAAAGTAAGCGCTCAATAAATACGATTGAATGAATGAATGAATAATATGTGAAGCACATAGCGCTCAACAAATACCTAATGATAATGACGGTATTTGTTAAACGCGTAGTAAGCGCTCAACAAATACCCTTGGTTGATTGAGTCTAGAAATCTGCACTGGAGATGACTGGAAGCGGTGCAGCTAGTGGAGAGAGAACGGACCTGGGTTCTAATCCCGCCTCTGCCATTTGCCCGCGAGGGGTCCTAAGGACCTGTCGTTTCACTCCTCGGAGCCTCAGTTTCCTCATCTTTAAAATGAGGGTTCATAGAGGGGGGTCAGAGTTTTAATCCCCATTTTACAGATGAGGTAACTGAGACACAGAGAAGTTAAGTGACTTGCCCAAGGTCACACAGCATACAAGAGGCAGAAGCGAAATTAGAACCCACATCCTCTGACTCCCAAGCCTGATCTCTTTCCACTAAGCCACGCTGCTTATCTTTACTGAGTGCTTACTGTGTGCGGAGCCCTGTGCTAAACGCTTGGGAGTGTACAACAGAATTCATTCATTCAATTGTATTTATTGAGCAATTATTGGGTGCAGAGCCTTGAACTATGTGCTTGGGAGAGTACAGCAGAATTCATTCAGTCATGTTTATTCAGCGCTTATAATAATAATAATAATGGCATTTATTAAGAGCTTACTATGTGCAAAGCACTCTTTTAAGTGCTGGGGAGGTTACAAGGTGATCAGGTTGTCCCACGGGGGCTCACAGTCTTCATTCCCATTTTACAGATGAGGTAACTGAGGCCAGGAGAAGTTAAATGACTTGCCCAAAGTCACACAGCAGACAACTGGCAGAGCTGGGATTTGAACCCATGACTTCTGACTCCAAAGCCCGGGCTCTTTCCACTGAGCCACAATGCTTCTCACTATGTGCAGAGCTCTGTACTAAGCACTTGGGAGATTACAACAGAATTCATTCAATCGTATTTATTGAACGCTTACTGTGTAGAGAAGGAGAGAAGCAGCGTGACTCAGTGGAAAGAGCCCGGGCTTTGGAGTCAGAGGTCATGGGTTCAAATCCCAGCTCCACCACTTGTCAGCTGTGTGACTTTGGGCAAGTCACTTCACTTCTCTGGGCCTCAGTTCCCTCATCTGTAAAATGGGGATTAAGACTGTGAGCCCCCGTGGGACAACCTCATCACCTTGTAACCTCCCCAGCACTTAGAACAGTGCTTTGCACATAGTAAGTGCTTAATAAATGCAATTATTATTATTATTATTATTATTATTATTATTAGAGAGCTTACTGTACTATGCTCTTGGGAAGTACAAGTCGGCAACATATGGAGACGGTCTTTCCCAACAACAGGCTCATCAATCCCCATTTTCCAGATGAGGGAAGTGAGGCCCAGAGAAGTGAAGTGACTTGTCCAAAGTCACCCAGCCGACAAGTGGCAACGGGCTCATTGATCCCCATTTTCCAGATGAGGGAACTGAGGCGCAGAGAAGTGACTAGCCCACAGTCACCCAGCCGACAGGTGGCAATGGGCTCATGTTGCCCCAGCGCGTAGAACAGTGCTTTGCACATAGTAAGCGCTTAATAAATGCCATCATCATCATCATCATCATTGATCCCCATTTTCCAGATGAGGGAACTGAGGCCTAGAGAAGTGACTCTCCCAAAGTCACCCAGCCGACAAGTGGCAATGGGCTTATTGATTCCCATTTTCCAGATGAGGGAACTGGGGCCTAGAGAAGTGACTTGCCCAAAGTCACCCAGCCGACAAGTGGCAACGGGCTCATTGATCCTCATTTTCCAGATGAGGGAACTGAGGCCCAGAGAAGAGACTCGCCCAAAGTCACCCAGCCGACAAGTGGCAATGGGCTCATGTTGCCCCAGCGCTTAGAACAGTGCTTTGCACATAGTAAGCGCTTAATAAATGCCATCATCATCATCATCATCATCGATCCCCATTTTCCAGATGAGGGAACTGAGGCCCAGAGAAGTGACTTGCCCAAAGTCACCCAGCCGACAAGTGGTAACGAGCTCATTGATCCCCATTTTCCAGATAAGGGAACTGAGGCCCAGAGAAGAGACTCGCCCAAAGTCACCCAGCCGACAAGTGGCAACGGGCTCATTGATCCCCATTTTCCAGATGAGGGAACTGAGGCCCAGAGAAGTGAAGTGACTCGCCCAAAGTCACCCAGCGGACAAGTGGGAAGCAGCGTGGCTCAGTGGAAAGAGAACGGGTTTTGGAGTCAGAGGTCAGGGGTTCAAATTCCGGCTCTGCCAATTGTCAGCTGTGTGACTTTGGGCAAGTCACTTAACTTCTCTGGGCCTCAGTTGCCTCATCTGTAAAATGGGGATTAAGACTGTGAGCCCCCGTGGGACAACCTGATTACCTTGTATCCCTCCAGCGCTTAGAACAGTGCTTTGTACATAGTAAGCACTTACTAAATATTATTATTATTAAGTGGCAACGGGCTCACTGATCCCCATTTTCCAGATGAGGGAACTGATGTTTGTACATACAGATTTATTACACTATTTTACTTGTACATATTTACTATTCTATTTATTTTGTTAACGAGGGGCATCTAGCTTTATTTCTATTTATTCTGATGACTTGACACCTGTCCACATGTTTCGTTTTGTTGTCTGTCTCCCCCTTCTAGACTGTGAGCCCGTGGTTGGGTAGGGACCGTCTCTATATGTTGCCAACTTGTACTTCCCAAGCGCTTAGTACAGTGCTCTGCACACAGTAAGCGCTCAACAAATACGATTGAATGAATGAATGACGTGGCGGACTGCGAGCCCCTTGTTAGGCCGTGAGCCCATTGTTGGGTAGGGACCGTCTCTATATGTTGCCAACTTGTACTTCCCAAGTGCTTAGTACAGTGTTCTGCACACAGAAAGCGCTCAATAAATACGACTGAATGAATGAATGAATTTATTTTATTTTGTTAATATGTTTTGTTTTGTTCTGTCTCCGCCTTCTAGCCTGCGAGCCCACTGTTGGGTAGGGACTGTCTTTATATGTTGCCAACTTGTACTTCCCAAGCGCTTAGTACAGTACTCTGCACACAGTAAGCGCTCAATAAATACGATTAAATGAATGAATGACAGCTGTGAGCCCGCTGTTGGGTAGGGACCGTCTCTAGATGTTGCTGACTTGGACTTCCCAAGCGCTTAGTCCAGTGCTCTGCACACAGGAAGCACTAAATAAATACGATTGAATGAATGAATGTTGGGTTAGGGACCGTCTCTATATGTTGCCGACTTGTACTTCCCAAGCGCTTAGTCCAGTGCTTTGCACACAGGAAGCGATTAATAAATGTGATTGAATGAATGAATATTGGGTAGGGACCGTCTCTATACGTTGCAAACTTGTACTTCAATCAATCAATCAATCAATCGCATTTATTGAGCGCTTACTGTGTGCAGAGCACTGTACTTGCAGAGCACTGTACCCTACCCAACAGTGGGCTCACTTCCCAAGGGCTTAGTCCAGTGCTCTGCACACAGGAAGCGCTCAATAAATACGATTGAATGAATGACTGTTGGGTAGGGACCGTCTCTAGATGTTGCCGACTTGGACTTCCCAAGCGCTTAGTCCAGTGCTCTCCACACAGCAGGAGCTCAATAAATACCATTGAATGAATGAATGTTGGGTAGGGACCGTCACTGTATATTGTCGACTTGTACTTCCCGTCGTCCACTAGCGGACTTGACGCGGCTGACTCCATTTTGTGTAGGCCGAGAGAACAACTCCTTTTCGTATTTTATGCAAGGCTCAGCAACGGATGCCTTCAAGGCCGGTGGCAAGTAATAAGTGTCTACGCAAGGCCATAGGGCAGATGACAACAACCTGCACAAGGCAGTGAGAACAGAGAATAATGAGAATTTGTAACATCTCGTCGGTCCTGATCGGATTCCCGAAATTCCCGCTGTAACTCGATAAAAGACACAGTGATATTGGGATCGGGGCTGCTTGTCACTCGTCCCTCTCCCGGGAGGTGAACGGGCAAGGTAGCCACTTTCCTTCTTGACTGCTCTATCCGAACTCATGTCTCCGAGTCATTTTTTCCCATCACCATCAATCGTATTTATTGAGCGCTTACTATGTGCAGAGCGCATATCTGCGTCACCACCCTGGCTACAAGAACCCTGCGGCCGATTTAGACCGAGTTGACCGATTTCCCACCCTACTTGTCGATAACACTTCCCAAGCGCTTAGTCCAGTGCTCCGCACGCAGGAAGCGCTCAATAGATACGGTTGAATGAATGAATGAATGTATTTTATTTTGTTAATAGGTTTTGTTTTGTTGTCTGTCTCCCCCTTCTAGACGGCGAGCCCACTGTTGGGTAGGGACCGTCTCTCTATGTTGCCAACTTGTACTTCCCAAGCGCTTAGTACAGTGCTCTGTACGCAGTAAGCGCTCAATAAATACGATTGAATGAATGAATGACAACTGTGAGCCCGCTGCTGGGTAGGGACCGCCTCTCTCTGTTGCCAACTTGGACTTCCCAAGCGCTTAGTACAGTGCTCTGCACACAGTAAGTGGTCAATAAATACGATTGAGTGAATGAAGGACAAGTGGCGGACTGTGAGCCCCTTGTTAGACCGTGAGGCTGTTGTTGGGTAGGAACCGTCTCTAGATGTTGCCAACTTGGACTTCCCAAGTGCTTAGTACAGTGCTCTGCACACAGGAAGCGCTCAATAAATATGATTGAATGAATGAATGCCGGGTAGGGACCGTCTCTATATGTTGCCAACCTGGACTTCCCAAGCGCTTAGTCCAGTGCTCTGCACACAGGAAGCGCTCAATAAATACGATTGAACAAATGAATGTGGGGTAGGGACCATCTCTATATGTTGCCGACTTGGACTTCCCAAGCGCTTAGTCAAGCGCTCAATAAATACGATTGAATGAATGAATGACAGACCAGTGGCAGACTGTGAGCCCCTTGTTAGACACCCTCTCTAAATGTTGCCAACTTGTCTTTCCCAAGCGCTTAGTCCAGTGCTCTGCACACAGGAAGCGCTCAATAAATACGATTGAATGAATGAATGTTGGGTAGGGACTGTCTCTAGATGTTGCCAACTTGGACTTCCCAAGCGCTCAGTCAAGTGCTCAATAAATACGACTGAATGAATGAATGAAAAGTGGCAGACTGTGAACCCCTTGTTCGACACCCTCTCTATATGTTGCCAACTTGTCCTTCCCCAGCGCTTAGCACAGTGCTCCGCACACAGGAAGCGCTCAATAAATACGATTGAGAAAGAGAGCCTGGGTTCAGGTACCCTTCTGAACCACAGTTAAGAATTAAGGAGAAGCAAAACGCAGAGACTTGCACCTCGCGATTGCTAACACTCCGTTTGTACAGATTTATTACTCTACTTATTTTACTTGTACATATTTACTATTCTATTTATTTTGTCAATGATGCGTCTCTAGCGTTATTGCGATTTATTGTCTCCCCCTTTTAGACTGTGAGCCCACTGTTGGGTAGGGACTGTCTCTATATGTTGCCAATTTGCACTTCCCAAGCGCTTAGTCCAGTGCTCTGCACATAGTAAGCGCTCAATAAATACGATTGATGATGATGATGATGATGATTTATTCTGATGACACCTGTCCACATGTTTTGTTTTGTCGCCTGCCTCCCCCTTCTAGACTGTGACCCGTTGTTGGGTAGGGACCGTCTCTGTATGTTGCCGACTTGGACTTCCCCAGCGCTTAGCACAGTGCTCTGCACACAGGAAGCGCTCAATAAATACAATTGAGAAAGAGAGCTTGAGTTCAAGTACCCTTCTGAACCACAGTTAAGAATTAAGAAGCAAAACGCAGAGACTCGCACCTTGCGGCGGCTAACACTCCGTTCGTACAGATTTATTACTCTACTTATTTTACTTGCACATAGTTACTATTCTATTTATTCTGTCAATGATGCGTCTAGCATTATTGCGATTTATTGTCTCCCCTTTTAGACTGTGAGCCCACTGTTGGGTAGGGACTGTCTCTATATGTTGCCAATTTGTACTTCCCAAGCGCTTAGTCCAGTGCTCTGCACATAGTAAGCGCTCAATAAATACGATTGATGATGATGATGATGATTTATTCTGATGACACCTGTCCACATGTTTTGTTTTGTCGCCTGCCTCCCCCTTCTAGACTGTGACCCGTTGTTGGGTAGGGACCGTCTCTATATGTTGCCAATTTGGACTTCCCCAGTGCTTAGCACAGTGCTCCGCACACAGGAAGCGCTCAATAAATACGATTGAGAAAGAGAGCTTGGGTTCAGGTACCCTTCTGAACCACAGTTAAGAATTAAGGAGAAGCAAAACGCAGAGACTTGCACCTTGCGATTGCTAACACTCCGTTTGTACAGATTTATTACTCTACTTATTTTACTTGCACATATTTACTATTCATTTTGTCAATTATGCGTCTCTAGCTTTATTGCGATTTATTGTCTCCCCCTTTTAGACTGTGAACCCACTGTTGGGTAGGGACTGTCTCTATATGTTGCCAATTTGTACTTCCCAAGCGCTTAGTCCAGTGCTCTGCACACAGGAAGCGCTCAATAAATACGATTGATGATGATGATGATGATGATGATTTATTCTGATGACACCTGTCCACATGTTTTGTTTTGTCGCCTGCCTCCCCCTTCTAGACTGTGACCCGTTGTTGGGTAGGGACCGTCTCTGTATGTTGCCGACTTGGACTTCCCCAGCGCTTAGCACAGTGCTCCACACACAGGAAGCGCTCAATAAATACGATTGAGAAAGAGAGCTTGGGTTCAGGTACCCTTCTGAACCACAGTTAAGAATTAAGGAGAAGCAAAACGCAGAGACTTGCACCTTGCGATGGCTAACACTCTTGTTTGTACAGATTTATTACTCTACTTATTTTACTTGCACGTATTTACTATTCATTTTGTCAATGATGCATCTCTAGCTTTATTGCGATTTATTGTCTCCCCCTTTTAGACTGTGAGCCCACTGTTGGGTAGGGACTGTCTCTATATGTTGCCAATTTGTACTTCCCAAGCGCTTAGTCCAGTGCTCTGCACATAGTAAGCGCTCAATAAATACGATTGATGATGATGATGATGATGATTTATTCTGATGACACCTATCCACATGTTTTGTTTTGTCGCCTGCCTCCCCCTTCTAGACTGTGACCCGTTGTTGGGTAGGGACCATCTCTATATGTTGCCGACTTGGACTTCCCCAGCGCTTAGCACAGTGCTCCGCACATAGGAAGCACTCAATAAATACGATTGAGAAAGAGAGCCTGTGTTCAAGTACCCTTCTGAACCACAGTTAAGAATTAAGGAGAAGCAAAACGCAGAGACTTGCACCTTGCGATTGCTAACACTCCGTTTGTACAGATTTATTACTCTACTTATTTTACTTGCACATATTTACTATTCATTTTGTCAATTATGCGTCTCTAGCTTTATTGCGATTTATTGTCTCCCCCTTTTAGACTGTGAACCCACTGTTGGGTAGGGACTGTCTCTATATGTTGCCAACTTGTACTTCCCAAGCGCTTAGTCCAGTGCTCTGCACACAGGAAGCGCTCAATAAATACGATTGATGATGATGATGATGATGATGATTTATTCTGATGACACCTGTCCACATGTTTTGTTTTGTCGCCTGCCTCCCCCTTCTAGACTGTGACCCGTTGTTGGGTAGGGACCGTCTCTATATGTTGCCAATTTGGACTTCCCCAGCGCTTAGCACAGTGCTCCGCACACAGGAAGCGCTCAATAAATACGATTGAGAAAGAGAGCCTGGGTTCAAGTACCCTTCTGAACCTCAGTTAAGAATTAAGGAGAAGCAAAATGCAGAGACTTGCACCTTGCGGTGGCTAACGCTCTGTTTGTACAGATTTATTACTCTACTTATTTTACTTGTACATATTTACTATTCTATTTATTTTGTCAGTGATGTGTCTAGCTTTATTGCTATTTATTCTGATGACTTGACACCTGTCCACATGTTTTGTTTTGTCGCCTGCCTCCCCCTTCTAGACTGTGACCCGTTGTTGGGTAGGGACCGTCTCTATATGTTGCCGACTTGGACTTCCCCAGTGCTTAGCACAGTGCTCTGCACATAGGAAGCGCTCAATAAATACGATTGAGAAAGAGAGCCTGTGTTCAAGTACCCTTCTGAACCACAGTTAAGAATTAAGGAGAAGCAAAATGCAGAGACTTGCACCTTGCGATGGCTAACACTCTGTACAGATTTATTACTCTACTTATTTTACTTGCACATATTTACTATTCATTTTGTCAATGATGCGTCTCTAGCTTTATTGCGATTTATTGTCTCCCCCTTTTAGACTGTGAACCCACTGTTGGGTAGGGACTGTCTCTATATGTTGCCAATTTGTACTTCCCAAGCGCTTAGTCCAGTGCTCTGCACACAGGAAGCGCTCAATAAATACGATTGATGATGATGATGATGATGATGATTTATTCTGATGACACCTGTCCACATGTTTTGTTTTGTCGCCTGCCTCCCCCTTCTAGACTGTGACCCGTTGTTGGGTAGGGACCATCTCTATATGTTGCCGACTTGGACTTCCCCAGCGCTTAGCACAGTGCTCCACACACAGGAAGCGCTCAATAAATACGACTGAGAAAGAGAGCTTGGGTTCAAGTACCCTTCTGAACCACAGTTAAGAATTAAGGAGAAGCAAAACGCAGAGACTTGCACCTTGCGATGGCTAACACTCTTGTTTGTACAGACTTATTACTCTACTTATTTTATTTGCACATATTCACTATTCTATTTATTTTGTCAATGATGCGCCTCCAGCTTTATTGCTATTTATTCTGATGACACCCGTCCTCCTCCTCATCAATCGCATTTATTGAGCGCTTTACTATGTGCAGAGCACTGTACTAAGCGCCTGGGAAGTCCAAATTGGCAACATCTAGAGACAGTCCCTACCCAACCGTGGGCTGACCCCTGTCCACCTGTTTTGTCGTCTGCCTCCCATTTCTAGACTGTGACCCGTTGTTGGGGAGGGACCGTCTCCGTAGGTTGCCAACTTGGATTTCCCCAGCGCTTAGCACAGTGCTCCGCACACAGGAAGCGCTCAGTCAATGCGATTGATTGAATGAATGAATGAATGAATGAATGGGGCGGGATTAGAACCCACGGCCTCGGCCTCATTCGCTCCCACGGCTTCAACTATCACCTCTACGCTGATGACACCCAGATCTCCATCTCTGCCCCTGCTCTCTCCCCCTCCCTCCAGGCTCGCATCTCCTCCTGCCTTCAGGACATCTCCCTCTGGATGTCCGCCCGCCACCTAAAGCTCAACATGTCGAAGACTGAGCTCCTTGTCTTCCCTCCCAAACCTTGTCCTCTCCCTGACTTTCCCATCTCTGTTGACGGCACTACCATCCTTCCCGTCTCACAAGCCCGCAACCTTGGTGTCATCCTCGACTCCGCTCTCTCATTCACCCCTCACATCCAAGCCGTCACCAAAACCTGCCGGTCTCAGCTCCGCAACATTGCCAAGATCCGCCCTTTCCTCTCCATCCAAACCGCTACCCTGCTCATTCAAGCTCTCATCCTATCCCGTCTGGACTACTGCACTAGCCTTCTCTCTGATCTCCCATCCTCGTGTCTCTCTCCACTTCAATCCATACTTCATGCTGCTGCCCGGATTATCTTTGTCCAGAAACGCTCTGGACATATCACTCCCCTCCTCAAAAACCTCCAATGGCTACCGATCAATCTGCGCATCAGGCAGAAACTCCTCACCCTGGGCTTCAAGGCTCTCCATCACCTCGCCCCCTCCTACCTCACCTCCTTTCTCTCCTTCTACTGCCCAGCCTGCACCCTCCGCTCCTCCACCACTAATCTCCTCATTGTACCTCGCTCTCGCCTGTCCCGCCATCGACCCCCGGCCCCCGTCCTCCCCCAGGCCTGTAATGGCCTCCCTCTGCCCATCCGCCAAGCTGGCTCTCTTCCTCCCTTCAAGGCCCTACTGAGAGTTCACCTCCTCCAGGAGGCCTTCCCAGACTGAGCCCTCTCCTCCCCCTCTCCATCCTCCCCGCATCTTACCTCCTTCCCTTCCCCACAGCACCTGTATATATGTATATATGGTTGTGTGTATTTATTACTCTATTTATTTATTTATTTTACTTGTACATTTCTATCCTACTTATTTTATTTTGTTGGTATGTTGGGTTCTGTTCTCTGTCCCCCCCTTTTAGACTGTGAGCCCACTGTTGGGTAGGGACTGTCTCTATGGGATGCCAATTTGTACTTCCCAAGCGCTTAGTACCGTGCTCTGCACATAGGAAGCGCTCAATAAATACGATTGATTGATTGATTGATTGAGGCCGGGGGCTCTTCCCTCAGAGCCGGCCGGGCGTGCGCGCGCGCGCGCGCGGACACGACCAAACGCGCGCGGACGCGACCAGGCGCGCGCGCGCGCGCGAACGGGGCCGTGCGTGCGCGCGAACGCGACCAAGCGCGCGCGAAACTTGACCAGGCGCGCGTGCGCGCGGACGGGGCCGTGCGTGCGCGCGCACCCGACGAGGCGCGCGCGCGCCCCCTCCCGGCTTTTGGTCCCCAGCTGCGGCCGGCGGGAGCAGTGCGCGGGGCCGCGCTTCTTCCGCGCTCCTCCTTCCTTCTTCCCGCGGGGGCGTCCATCCCACTGCCGGCGCCCACATGGACGGTAAAGACGCCCCTTCCCGCCCGGGACACAGCAGGGGCAGCTTGACAGGAGGAAGGGGCGGGCACGGCCGGCGGGGTAGCATCCTTCCCCCCCCCCCCCCCCCCCCCCCCCGCCTAGAAATAATAATAATAATAGTGACATTTATTAAGCGCTTACTACATAGCTTTAATTCGACCGTAGCTTTAATTCTGTTCGTTCCGACGCCTTTGACACCTGTCTACGTGCTCTGTTTTGCCGCCCGTCTCCCCCTTCTAATGATAGTGGTGGCATTTGTTAAGCGCTTGCTCTGTATATATATTATATAGTGTATAGATAGTAGAGTGTAGTATGTATATTATAGAATATAAGTCTATAGAAGATGTAAGAATATAATCTAAGAACATTATTTATAATATACCTATATTCTACAATATAATGTTATTAGATGATAATGATCATGTATAGCATCATCATAATATATCATAATAATCATATTGTAGATAATACATATTATATATTATATATGATAATACTATAGATTGATATGTAACATATATTATAATATTGCAATATTATAATACATTATATTATATATAATATAATATATTGATATAATATAATAATATAATATAATTATATTATAATGATTATATCAATATATTATATTATATATAATATATTATAACATAATATATTGATATAATATGATATAATAATATAATATAATTATATTATAATGTTTATATATCAATATATCATATTATATATAATATAATATATTATAATATAATATATTGATATAATATGATATAATAATATAATATAATATAATATAATTATAATGACCATATATATCATCATAATAATATATCATAAGAATCATATTATATATGATGCATATTATATATTATATATAATAATATATTATATTATATAATTACATTATATAAGAATGATAGCTTTAATTCTATTCGTGCCGATGATTTTGACTCCTGTCTGCACCTGTCTGCAAAGCACATAGCAAGCGCTTAACAAATGCCACCATTATTAATATTATTAGGTGCAAAGCACTGTTCTAAGCGCCCGGGGGGGCTACAAGGTAATCAGGTTGGCCCACTTGGGGCTCACAGGCTCAGTCCCCATTTTACAGATGAGGTAACTGAGGCACAGAGAAGTATATGTATTATAGAATATAAGTCTATATAATATATAAGAATATAATAGAAGAATATTATCCATAATATAATTATATTCTATAATATAATATGATTATATTATAATCATATTATACATCATCATAGTATGTATCATAATAATCATATTATATATACTAATATATATCATATTATATAATTATATTATATAAGAATTATTGCTTTAATTCTATTCGTTCTGACGATTTTGACACCTGTCTACATGCTTTGTTTTGTTGCCCATCTCCCCCTTCTAATAATAATAATGATAATAGTGGCATTTGTTAAGCGCTTACTATGTGCAAAGCACATAGTAAGCGCTTAACAAATGACTATTATCATTATTATTATTATCATTATTATTATTATTATTATGTGCAAAGCACTGTTCTAAGCACTCGTGGGGGGGGCTACAAGGTGATCAGGTTGTCCCACTTGGGGCTCACAGGCTCAGTCCCCATTTTACAGATGAGGTAACTGAGACACAGAGAAGTATATATATTATAGAATATAATTATATTCTATAATATAATATAATAATAATGTAATATATATTATATAATAATATATAATTATATAAGATTATTGCTTTAATTCTATTCATTCTGACGATTTTGACACCTGTCTACATGCCTTGTTTTGTTGCCCGTCTCCCCCTTCTAATAATAATAATAATGGTGGCGTTTGTTAAGCGCTTACTATGTGCTTTGCTTTGCACATTGTAAGCGCTTAACAAATGCCACCATTATTATTATTACTATTATGTGCAAAGTACTGCTCTAAGCGCTCGGGGGGGGGGCTACAAGGTAATCAGGTTGTCCCACTTGGGGCTCACTGGCTCAGTCCCCATTTTACAGATGAGGTAACTGAGGCACAGAGAAGTATATATATATATATATTATACAATATAGTTATATTCTATAATATAATATATTATATTGTATTATTAATTATATTATATAAGAATTATAGCTTTAATTCTATTCGTTCCGACGATTTTGACACCTGTCTACGTGCTTTGTTTTGTCGCCCATCTCCCCCTTCTAATAATAATGGTGGCATTTGTTAAGCGCTTACTATGTGCAGTGGTGCTTACTAAGTACTATGTGCTTACTATGTGCAATGGTGGCATTTGCACATAGTAAGCGCTTAACAAATGCCACCATTATTATTATCATTAGGTGCAAAGCACTGTTCTAAGCGCTCAGGGGGGCTACAAGGTGATCAGGTTGTCCCACTTGGGGCTCACAGGCTCAGTCCCCATTTTACAGATGAGGTAGCTGAGGCACAGAGAAGTATATGTATTATAGAATATAAGTCTATAAAATATAAGAATATCATGTAGAATATATAACATATTCTATAATATATTATATTATGATATAATAATCACATTACATATCATCATAATATATATCATAATAATCATATTATATATACTATATATTATATATAATGATATATATTCTATTATATAGTTATATTATATTATATAAGAATTATAGCTTTAATTCTGTTCGTTCCGACGATTTTGACACCTGTCTACATGCTTTGTTTTGTTTCCCATCTCCCCCTTCTAATAATAATAATAATGGTGGCATTTGTTAAGCGCTTACTATGCCACCATTATTATTATTGTTATGTGCAAAGCACTGTTCTAAGCGCTCGGGGGGGGCTACAAGGTGATCAGGTTGTCCCACTTGAGGCTCACAGTCTCAATCCCCATTTTACAGATGAGGTAACTGAGGCACAGAGAAGTATATATATTATAGAATATAATTATATTCTATAATGTAATATTATTATATTACAATATAATAATATTATATATATAATAATATGTTAATATATATGATATAATATAATTATATTATATAAGAATTATAGCTTTAATTCTGTTCGTTCTGACGATTTTGACACCTGTCTACATGCTTTGTTTTGTTGCCCGTCTCCCCCTTCTAATAATAATAATAATGCCACCATTATTATTATTATTATTATGTGCAAAGCACTGTTCTAAGCACTCGGGGGGGGCTACAAGGTGATCAGTTTGTCCCACTTGGGGCTCACAGGCTCAGTCCCCATTTTACAGATGAGGTAACTGAGGCACGGAGAAATATATATATTATAGAATATAATTATATTCTATAATATAATATTTTTATATTGTAATATAATAATATTATATACAATAGATTATATAATATATAATAATATATTTTACATTATATAATTATATTATGTAAGAATTATAGCTTTAATTCTATTCGTTCCGACGATTTTGACATCTGTCTACATGCTTTGTTTTGTTGCCCGTCTCCCCCTTCTAATAATAATTATAATGGTGGTATTTGTTAAGGGCTTTCTATGTAGTAAGCACTTAACAAATGCCACCATTATTATTATTATTATGTACAAAGCACTGTTCTAAGCGCTCGGGGGGGGGGCTACAAGGTGATCAGGTTGTCCCACTTGGAGCTCACAGGCTCAGTCCCCATTTTACAGATGAGGTAACTGAGGCACAGAGAAGTTAAGGTTCCCCATTCTAGACTGTGAGCCCACTGTTGGGCAGGGACCGTCTCTATATGTTCATTCATTCAATCGTATTTATTGAGCGCTTCCTGTGTGCAGAGCACTGGACTAAGCGCTTGGGAAGTGCAAGTTGGCAACATACAGAGACGGTCCCTACCCAACAGTGGGCTCACAGTCTAGAAGGGGGAGACAGAGAACAAAACCAAACATATTAACAAAATAAAATAAATAGAATATGTACAAGTAAAATAAATAGAGTAATAAATACGTAAAAACATATATACATATATACAGGTGCTGTGGGGAAGGGAAGGAGGTACGGCGGGGGGATGGAAAGGGGGAGGAGGGGACTTCTAGACTGTGAGCCCACTGTTGGGCCCCCCTTCTAATAATAATGGTGGTATTTGTTAAGCGCTTACTATGTGCAAAGCACTGTTCTAAGTGCTGCAAGGTGATCAGGTTGTCCCACTTGGGGCTCACAGGCTTAGTCCCCATTTTACAGATGAGGTAACTGAGGCACAGAGAAGTTGTTCCCCCTTCTATTCATTCAATCGTGTTTATTGAGTGCTTACTGTGTGCAGAGCACTGTACTAAGCGCTTGGGAAGTACAAGTCGGCAACATATAGAGACGGTCCCTACCCGACAGTGGGCTCACAGTCTAGAAGGGGGAGACAGAGAACAAAACATATTAACAAAATAAAATAAATAGAATATGTACAAGTGAAACAAATGAATAAATAGAGTAATAAATATGTACAAACATATATACATATATACAGGTGCTGTGGGGAAGGGAAGGAGGTAAGGCAGGGGGGATGGAGAGGGGGAGGAGGGGACTTTTAGACTTTGAGCCCACTGTTGGGTAGGGACTGTCTCTATATGTTCATTCAATTGCATTTATTGAGCGCTTACTGTATGCAGAGCACTGTACTAAGCGCTTGGGAAGTACAAGTTGGCAACATATAGAGACAGTCCCTACCCAACAGTGGGCTCACAGTCTAGAAGACAGTCTCTGTGTTGCCAACTTGTACTTCCCAAGTGCTTAGTACAGTGCTCTGCACACAGTAAGCGCTCAATAAATACGATTGAATGAATGAATGAATGAAGTGGCTTGCCCAAGTTCACACAGCTGACAAGTGGCAGAGCCGGGATTCGAACCCATGACCTCTGACTCCCAAGCCCTCGCTCTTTCCACTGAGCCACGCAGCCCGCTGTTGGGTAGGGACCGTCTCTATCTGTTGCCGACTTGCACTTCCCAAGCGCTTAGTACAGTGCTGTGCACACAGTCAGCGCTCAATAAATGCGATTGAATGAATGCAAAGCACTGTTCTAAGCGCCGAGTTCAGGACTAAGTACAGGGCTTTGCGCTCAGTAAATAAGACCAAATGAAGGGATTTGGAAACAGTTCAGGTCATTGCTTGAAGCCCCCCTCCTCTATCAATCAATCAATCATATTTATTGAGCACTTACTGTGTGCAGAGCACTGTACTAAGCGCTTGGGAAGTACAGGTTGGCAACATATAGAGATAGTCCCTACCCAACAGTGGGCTCACAGTCTAAAAGGGGCTCCCAGTCTAACTGCGAGCCCGTTGTTGGGTAGGGATTGTCTCTATTTGTTCCCGAATTGTCCTTTCCAAGCGCTTAGTACAGTGCTCTGCACACAGTAAGCGCTCACTAAATACGATTGAACGACTGGTCCTGCTGCCCTTTGCTTGGACCAAGTTGGAGGGAATAATAATAATAATGATGGCATTTGTTAAGCGCTTACTATGTGCCGAGCACTGTTCCAAGCGCTGGGGGAGATACAAGGTGATCAGGTTGTTCCACGTGGGGCTCATTGTCTTCATCCCCATTTTACAGATGAGGGAACTGAGGCACAGAGAAGTCAAGAGAGGTGGAGCCCACAGGGCACACGCTTGTTGGACAGGACTGGAAAGTGCAAGGCAGAATTGAGTTTAGGTGAAAAGCAGCGGGACTTAGTGGCAAGAGCTTGGGCTGGGGAGTCTGAGGTTGTGGGTTCTAATCCCGGCTCCGCCACTTGTCAGCAGTGTGACTTTGAGCCAGTCATTTCCCTACTCTGTGCCTGTTACCTCCTCTGTAAAATGGGGATGAAGACGGTGAGCCCCACGTGGGACAACCTGATCACCTTGTATCTGCCCCAGTGCGTAGAACAATCAATCAATCAATCAATCAATCAATTTTATTTATTGAGCGCTTACTGTGTGCAGAGCACTATACTGAGCGCTTGGGAAGTACAAGTTGGCAACATATCGCGACAGTCCCTACCCAACAGCGGGCTCACAATCTAGAAGGGAGAGACAGAGAACAAAACAAAACATATTAACAAAATAAAATAAATAGAATAGATATGTACAAGTAAAATAAATAAATAAACAGTGACCCGTACTTCCCAAGCGCTTAGTACAGTGCTCTGCACACAGTAAACGCTCAGTAAATATGATTGAATGAATGAATGCTCGGCAAATACCATCATTATCAAAAGCAACTGGACAAAAAAAAATCCATTAAAAGGATGTGGATTATGTGGATAATTTCTTTGTGCCTTTTTTAGGGTACTTGAATTGTGGGCCTGTGAGATTATTCGGTGCTGCCCTGGCTGTTGCAACTGACCTATTTATTTTATTTTGTTAATATGTTTGGTTTTGTTGTCTGTCTCCCCCTTTTAGACAGTGAGCCCACTGTTGGGTAGGGACTGTCTCTATATGTTGCCAACTTGTACTTCCCAAGCGCTTAGTCCAGTGCTCTGCACACAGTAAGCGCTCAATAAATACGATTGATTGATTGATTGTTGAGAGAAGGGCATTCCTTCAGCGATAACTCTTATTTAAGCCGGGGCCTAATTCATCCTGCTACCGAGAACACCTTAATTAACAACTATTTGTCGAAGGGACCGTCTCCGGGGAATGTTACATCACCAGGACAAGCTCATCTGTTTGTCCCAAGAGTGTTGGTTGTCAGGGCATAGGTACATGGATCTCTGGAGTTTGGGAGAAAACCTGTGTTGACAATTTGAGTTTAAAAAGATGTTCTGAGGACGGTGGATTGTTTTCTTACACTTCCATTTTTTTTTTAATTGGGTCCTTCATAATAATGATAATAATAATGATGATGGCATTTATTAAGCGCTTACTATGGGCAAAGCACTGTTCTAAGCGCTGGGGAGGTTGGGCTTGGTTCTTATCAAAATTAAGTTACTTGGTATATATTGGTATATATACCAAGTATATATACCAAGTATATATCAAAATTAAGTTACTTGGTATATATTGGTATATATACCAAGTATATATACCAAGTATATATACCAACTTGGTATATATACCAAGTTACTTGGTGTATATATATATTCAGCACCTGTATATATGTATATATGTTTGTACATATTTATTACTCTATTTATTTATTTATTTATTTATTTTACTTGTACATATCTATTCTATTCTATTTATTCTATTCTATTTATTTTATTTTGTTAGTATGTTTGGTTTTGTTCTCTGTTCTTTTGTTCTCTGTCTCCCCCTTTTAGACTGTGAGCCCAATGTTGGGTAGGGACTGTCTCTATATGTTGCCAATTTGTCCTTCCCAAGCGCTTAGTACAGTGCTCTGCACATAGTAAGCGCTCAATAAATATGATTGATTGATTGATTGGTAATCAGAGGATAGCTTTGGATAATGAAATGAAATTGCTTCCATTGTAAAGCCAGCAATTTGTATTTTAAATGGACACTATAAATCTTTCCGTACTCTTTACCTGATCACAAAGGTGTGTAGGACAGATCGGGTAATGATAGTAATGATGGTATTTGTTGATGATGATGGCATTTTATTAAGTGCTTACTATGTGCAAAGCACTGTTCTAAGCGCTGGGGAGGCTACAAGGTGATCAGATTGCCCCATGGGGGGCTCACAGTCTTAATCCCCATTTTACAGATGAGGTAACTGAGGCACAGAGAAGTTAAGTGAATTGCCCAAAGTCACACAGCTGACAATTGGCTGAGCCGGGGTTTGAACCCATAACCTCTGACTCCAAAGCCTGGGCTCTTTCCACTGAGCCACGCTGCTTCTCATGTGTTAAGCGCTTACTATGTGCGAAGCACTGCTCTAAGCGCTGGGGGGGGGGATACAAGGTGAGCAGGTTGTCCCACGTGCGACTCACAGTCTTAACCCCCATTTTTCAGATGGGGTAACTGAGGCACCGAGAAGTGAAGTGACTTGCCCAAAGTCACACAGCTGGCAAGTGGTGGAGCCGGGATTAGAACCCATGACCTCTGACTCCCAAGCCCGGCCTCTTTCCGCTGAGCCACGCTGCATCTCAGGGTACTTCAGACTGGCTCCTCCGTTTGGGAACCCCCTTTTAATAGTATAAATTTAGAGGATTTAACAAACCGCTGTGGGAAGTTTCAGCATTCCTGATGAAAGTGAAACCATGGTAAACCTCTAATAGACAAATGGAGTTTTATTTTGACTTCTTTTATGGAATTTCATTCAAAATAGATTTTTTACTGTTCACCTGGCCTCTATGAATGGGGGTTTTATGCGTGTTTTCCAAAGTCTAAGCAAGGTGGGATCAAATCAGTGTGATTAATGTGATCAGTATTTTTTTTTTCAAAGATTGCTTTTCCCCCTACAGAGGTTTCGGAACTGCTATCTTACAAGTCCTAGTTAGTTGGAGATTTGGAAATGGGAAGATGCCCTTGTAATAGTTGATCCAGAGGATTGGTCTGAGAAGTCAGAACAGTGTTGGGTGGGGTGGCAGAGGCAGGCTTGCTTAAAAGAAGTATCCCATCCCCTTGGATATTTTTTTTCCTGGCCTGTTTATGATGTTGTGATGATTAAGTGCTTCCTCTGTGTGTTTCATCTTCCTCATGAACAGAGCTCCCTTTTGTTTTCAGTAAATCAGTGTTGTTTGTTGAATGCTTATCAATCAATCGTATTTATTATATGCTTCTATTGTGCACCTCACTGTACTGTTTGGGAGAATGCACTGCAGTTAGACGTGTTTGCTGCCCTCAGAGAGCTTACAGGGGGGGAAACTGACATGAAATTACAGGTAAGGGAAGCAACAAAGTATACTGATATGTATACATATACTATGGGGAGGGGAGAGTACCCAAGTGCATCCGAGAAGCTTAGGGTTCTCAAAGCATAGCGTTGAGAGCTTATACTGGAAAGAGGAGGAGATATTTCACTGGGTCTTTGAACATGGGGAGGGTGTTGGATTTTGGGATTTACAGGGGAAGGGGATGAGCAAAGGGTTGACGTTGGGTGAGGCGAAAGTGAGAGACAGTGAGTAGGTTGGAATTAAGAGTGAAGCCTGTGGGCTAGGTTATGGTGGACCAGTAGCAAGGATAAGGAAGGGGAAGAGAGCCGATAGACGTGAAAAGTTTCTTCTTGATGCAGAGGTGGATGGGCAGCCATTGGAGGCACTTGAGGAGTATTCATTCATTCAGTCTTATTTATTGAGCGCTTACTGTGTGCAGAGCACTGTACTAAGTGCTTGGGAAGTACAAATCGGCAACATAAGGAGACGGTCCCTACCCAACAACGGGCTCACAGTCTAGAAGGGGGAGGTAGACAACAAAACAAGTAGACAGGTGTCAATACCATCAGAATAAATAGAATTATAGCTATATACACATCATTAATGAAATAAATAGATAAATATACACAAGTGGTGTGGGGAGGGGAAGGGGGTAGGGTGAAGGGAGGGAGATGGGGAGGAGGAGGAGGAGAGGAAAAGGGGGTGCTGAGTCTGGGAAGGCCTTCTGGAGGAGGTGAGCTCTCAGTAGGGCTTTGAAGAGAACTAGTTTGGAGGATGTGTGGAGGGAGGAGTGGAAGAAGAGGAAAGGAGGGGCTTAGTTGGGGAAGGCCTCTTGGAGGAGATGTGCCTTCAATAAGGCTTTGAAGGAGGGAGAGAAATCATCTGTCGGATTTGAGGAGGGAGGGGTTCCATGCCAGAGACAGAACATGGGCAACGGGTTCGCGGCGAGATAGGCAAGATTGAGGTGCAGTGAGCATACTAGCATTAGAGGAGCTAAAAGATGTGGGCTGGGTTGTAGTGGGAGAGTAGTGACGTGAGGTAGACGGGGCAAGTGTTGGAGTGCTTTAAAGCCAATGGTGAGGAGGTTTTGTTTGCTATGGAGGTGGATAGACAACCAGGCAACCAGTGCAGTTTCTTGAGGAGTGGGGAAACATCTTGAACGCTTTTGTATAAAATGATACAGGCAGCAGAGTGAATGAAATCTGGACTGGAGAGGGGAGAGACAGGAGGCTGGGAGGTCAGTAAGAATACTGATACAGTAATCAAGATGGGATAGGATAAGTGATTGGGTTAACGTGGTAGCAGTTTGGATGGAAGCAGGGAGGGAGTGTGTCTGTGTCTGTTTATTGTTGTATTGTACTCTTCCATTTGCTTAGTATACATGAATGAACACGGATGAATGAATGCAGTGCTTTGTACACAGTAAGCGTTCAATAAATGCGATTGAGTGACTTCAGCGCTTGGGAATGTAACGGAGTTGGTAGACACATCCGTACTACATCTCCAAAACACAAGGCAACGGGCCTTTCTAATGGAGAGGATTGTACAATCATCATCATCAATCGTATTTATGGAGCGCTTACTATGTGCAGAGCACTGTACTAAGCGCTTGGGAAGTACAAATTGGCAACGTATAGAGACAGTCCCTACCCAACAGTGGGCTCACAGTCTAAAAGGGGGAGATAAAATAAAATACAGTAAATACAATAAAATATCAGCGCTTAGAACAGTGCTTTGCACATAGTAAGCGCTTAATAAATGCCATTATTATTATTATTATTATATCAGCAAGAAAAAGTTGAGGCAATTAAGATACTTTTGATTGATACAGCCTAATAGTCCTGAATAACATATTAGTTTAAAACAAAGTTTTGGGGTCCCAGTTCTGAAACTTTTGCATTGAATTCATCTATTATCAAAACAGAAAAGACAGTATTGAAGTGGCAGATATTTGGGGCATCACCCCATATTTTAGATTGTCTTGAGATTACTTTTATTTCTATTAAAAATTTATGAAGCTGGAAGCAGCATGGCCTAATGGTAAGAGCATGGGCTTGAGAGTCAGAGGACCTGGATTCTAATGTTAGCTCTGTCAGTTGCTTGCTGGGTGACCTTGGGCAAGTCACTTAACTTCTCTTTGCCTCAGTTTCTCCACTTCGAACATGGGGATTAAATTCATTCCTTCATTCATTCGTATTCATTGAGCACTTACTGTGTGGAAAGCATTGTATTAAGCACTTGGGAGAGTACAGTAAAGCAACAGGCACATTCCCTACCCACAACGAGCTCACAATCTAGAGGGGGAGGTAGACATTAATATACATTCATAAATAGATATATACAGATATATTTGTGTGCTGTGGGGATGGGAGAAAGGAGCAAGTAAAGGCAACGCAGATGAATTCTGGGCTGTTGTGGATAACAGAAAAATTGCCTCATTGATACTGGATGATCGGCAAGGGCTGTCGAGCCACAGTAAGAGCAGCTAGGATCACGTAGACTCCTGGCTGAGGGATTCTGCGGTGGTAATGGACCGTCCACGGTTCTGGACATTTATCGTTTCAGGGCTCGAATATGTCACTGAGTATCAATGCAAGGAAAACCTTCCTGTTCTCTATGAAGGCAAGCTGTTTAATTGTCAAATAGTCATTTGAGTAACATGTTCATGCATGTTTTTGGCTCAAAACACAGGTTGGCATAGCTGATAAATCAATTCCAAAACACACAACTTCTTTGACTAGTAATGGTGCAGAGTAGCCCGACGAGCTGCAGAGCATAGCTGGATGGGGAGAAAAGCAGGGTTGTCTCTCTCCATTCCTGATCGTCTTGTGGGAGCGGGACTGAGATCCCAGAGAAGAGTCTGGCCCTTGGCAGGTAGTGTCAGCTCCTGGAGGCACTTTTTACTTTTGATCACTGTGGTATTCATGAGAGTTCTTAGTATGTGCCCAGCACTGGGGTAGGTCCAGGATAATCAGATTGGACATGGTCCCCATCCCACGTGAGGGTCACAGTCTGAATGGGGTTGAAAAGCTAATCTGTGTGTTCCCGAGTACATTATACGCCACTCCGGACACGTTGGCTCTCAGCGAATTTATCAGTGATGATGACCATGATAATAAAAAGTCGGAGAGGAAATGTCTTGCTCTCACCCTCTCTCCAGTTTCTTCTCCTGCCCTCTCCTCTCCTCCAGCTTCTCTTCCCTGACCCCAACTCTCTGCCTCTCCCCTTCTGCCTTCCTCATTTGTATGAAGTGGGCATCCGTGTGGATGTTAGTGGCTGAGTGTTGTATCTGGGTGTGTGTCTGTTTGGGAGATGTCTGTGTATCAGCATGTCTCCCCCCCTAAAGACTGTAAGCTCTCTGTGGACAGGGAAGGTGTCTACCAACTCTGTACAGTGTATACAGAGAAGCAGCGTGGCTCAGTGGAAAGAGCCCGGGCTTGGGAGTCAGAGGTCATGGGTTTGAATCCCGATTCCGCCACTTGTCAGCTGTGTGACTTTGGGCAAGTCACGTCACTTCTCTGTGCCTCAGTTACCTTATCGGTAAAATGGGGATTAAGACTGTGAGTCCTATGTGTGATAACCTGATTACCTTGTATTCCCTCCCCCAGTGCTTAGAACAGTGCTTGGCACATAGTAAGCACTTAACAAATGACATCATCATTATTATTATTATTACAGTGCTCTGCACACAGTCAGCGCTCCATAAATAGCATTGATTGATTGGAAATCTGTGAAACTTTTTTTTTAGAAAAATGATCTGGTCAGGAGAGTGAAGTGTGGAGCTGGAGAGGGTTTAGGCTGAAGACAAGGAGAGCAGCAGTAGATCAGACAGAAATCAGACAGGATATGACAAATGCTTGAACCAGTGTGGTAGCAGTTTGGATGGAGAGGATGGAGCAAATTATAGAGATGTAGTGGAGGTAGAATCGACGAGATTTTTGTGACTGACTGCATGTGTGGGTTGAAGTAGAGAGATGAGTCAAGAATAATGCCAAGGATCCAAGCTTATGAGACAGGAAGGAGGGTGGTGTTGTCTGCAGTGATGTGAAAGAGAGTTTGAGAAGGAAGATGAGAGATTCAGTTTTGGTCATGTTGATTTTGAGGCAACTGTGGGACATTCAGGTAAACCTGTCCTAAAGGCAGAAGGAAATGTGAGATTGCACAGAAAGGGAGAGGTTGGGGCTGGAGATGTAAATTTGGGAGTCATCTGGGTAGGGATGGTAATTGAAACTACGGAAGCAGATGATCTAGACTGTGAGCCCGCTAATGAGTCCGGACCGTCTCTATGTGTTGCAAACTTGTACTTCCCAAGCGCTTAGTACAGTGCTCTGCACACAGTAAGTGCTCAATAAATATGATTGAATAAATGAATTAATCTCTACAAGGGAGTGGATGTAGATGGAGAATAGAAGGGGATCCAGACCTGAGCCCCACAGGTAGGGGGTGGGAGTCAGAGGAGGAAATGGCAAATGAGATTGAAAAGGAGTAGCCAAAGAAGTAGGAGAACCAAGAGAGGAAAGTGTGTGTTTGGTAGTGTTTCCAGAACGAGGGGGTGCTCCACAAGTGTTGAAGGAGTTTACGAGGTGGTGATCATTGGTGACTTTGCCAAGAGCAGTTTCAGAGAAGTGGAAGGGCGGAAGCCAGATTGTGTGGGGTCTAGAAGGGAGTTGGAAGAGAGGAAAAAGAGGTAGCAGGAGTAAACAACCCATTCAAAGAGTTTGGACAGGAATAGTAGGAGGGAGATGGTGGCAATAACTGCAAGTGGCAGTAGGGTCAAGGGAAGGAAAGCAGAGGGGAAGGAGCCATTGACGAGTGAGCATGTTAAGACAGGGAAGAAAGAAGGATAGGCACAAGTGTTTTAATAAGATGTGAAGGGATGTGGTTGGATGCACAGATGGAGAGGGAAGGATTTTTGAAAAGACGGGAGCTCCTATTGGGAGACAGCTGAAAAGGATGAGAGACTAGATATGGGAATTGGAGGCGTTATGGTCTGGGAAGACGGGGGAAATTTGGGGAGTTCATGCCAAATGGCTTCAGTTTTGTTGAAACAGATGGCAAGGTCGTTGGGGGGGAAAGATGGGTTAGGTGGAACTACTGGGGGTGTAATTAGAGAGTTGAAAGTCAGAAACAGTTTTCTAAAAAATCCTGGCCATGTCCCTACACATATGCAGGTTAGATAGAGGGCAAGGGAGAAGGGGAAATGAAAGCCAGAAGCTCAGCTGCTTCCACCCTAATACCACAGTTTCTGGGTGAAACAAGAAAACCGGAGGTTGGTCTTTCTTCCCAAACTCTCCCTTATTCCCAAACCGGGGGCTTCTTCCATGCCTGTGAAGGGGAATTAGAGTGAGTTTGTCCTGTGATCCTTTCCTGAGGGACTTAGATGGAGCTGGAACGCAATGTTAATGTAGCTGCCAGTCAAGCAGTTTCTGCTTTGAGACTCTGGTGCAGGAATAACTTTGGGCCACGTTTTAGTGGTACTGGTGTTGGTTCCCTTCTTTGCACTAGGGCCAGAACTGGGGCCACCCCCTCTCAGTGTGGCTTTTGGCCATTGTGGACTCTTAAAGGGGCTTGATATCCAAACTCGTTGAGCCGGCGTTATGAACCATAAAAACCAGGGCACTCCTAAAAGAGAAAATACCAATCTACTCATAATCGTGAGAACCTTTGCCCTGTGCAATTAGACCTAATCACTGCAAGCCATGGAAGTCACTTTGACTTCGGTACAGTGAAATTCAAAACTGGAAGCTTACGGCATATGTCAAGAGGAGCAATTGAGCATAATAAAATAAGTTTTAAAAGCTAGCCGGAATAGGCTTGAGGTCTCACATGTGACTGATAAATGCACTTATATGTGCATTTTATTAGGTTTGTTTCATTTTGATCCTGACATCTAGAGCATCCCACTTGGATTCATGCCAGAGCTGCTGTGACTGTGGAGAAAACTGGACACTTACCCAGGGCTATTATCTACTAGAGGCTTCCTGTGGTCATGGGAGGAGTCACCATGTTTGCAGGAGATCCACCATGGCCCATTTAACAGCACCCTCCCTCTTTTTCATCTTCTGTCTTTCCATAAGTCCTCAAGATACATCTACCTTGCTGCAGCCCCCAGTATAAAAATAGCTCTGACAGTTCTGAAGAGAAAGGGACGCAACCACTGCAGATAAGGCAGAGAGAGAAAGCTCACTTTACCTGGAGGCCAGATCCTCATCCTGCCCATTAGATTGTCATCTCCTCCTCTGAAGTGTAAGCTTATTCTGGGCTGGGAATGTGTCTACCAACTCCATTATAGTGTACTCTCCCAAGTGCTTGGTACAGTGCTTTGCCCACAGTAAGCACTCAGTAAATTCATTGGCTGGTTTCCTTCCAGTACATAGCATTTACCAAAGTCATAACCTGGCTCTGGTTTCTGCAGACATTCAATAGAGAAATTCAATCCTGGGACTGACAAGTCATCACTCTGGGACCTGCAAACTGCATTCTGTTGTCCCTAAGTGGTGATGGCCTCAAGCAAGAGAGAAGTATGTAGTTTTTTTCTATAGGCCTTTTTTGGGGATGGGAGGGGTGGGGGAGATTGATAAATTCAAAGTTGCTTCTTGGGGATTTTTCTTGGGGCAGATAATAGGTGCTCCTGTCAAGGCATTAAATAATCAGGGGCCCTAAAATGTGGCTAGCTAAAAATAATAATTCAGAAAATAAATGGGTGATCCTAAAATAATCCATTTTTTTTGTACTTGAAAGGACAGGAATGTGTGTATCTTGAATGTTCAAAAATATAGAAGAAACAGTTTTTTGAAAGGTGCACAAATCCAATAACAGGAATATACGTTTCCTGAGATAAGGCGGGGAGTGTGGGGGGGGAGTTTGGGTTTTGCAAATTCAGGTATTGAAAATGGAAATACTATGTTAGAATTATTGGGTTTTAACCTTTAAGAGCGCCTCAATCTATGGAACATTTAAAATGATGGTAATTGGAAAATACAGCATAGATTCTTTTTCCATTTGATTTATGATTGCTATTTAGGCTCTGCTCAGAATGAAACAACTGGCCAGTTATGGGCAGAAGGTTCAGATCAAACCTTCGACATGCTTGTATTTCGGAAACAGAAGACCCAGAAAGCAAAAAAGTATTTCTTGGCCAGGTAGACTATTTGGTCATTTGAACCAACCAGTTTGAGGTTTAACGTGGCAGATACAGAAGTCCCAAATTTGACGTGGCAGATACAGAAGTCCCAAATTTGAAGGCGCGACCCATTGCCAGCAAAGTCATCAACATATCCTAAATTACCCCCAGGCTGTATACCCGCATTAAGGACTTCATGAGCCTTCTATTAGCTTAGGGGACCTTGAACCTGTAGGGATTGGGGTTGCACTAGGGTGGCCTTGGAGAATGTATTCTGGATTTTAGGTTCAGTGAAAGGGCCCGATCTCAACCCCTTCTGGAGAACTGTTTGGAACTAGACCATTTTGAGACCATTCTGGTGGGTTTGGTGGGAGGTGTGAAGGCCTCTTGGAGAGATCATTTAAAATCTACAAATTGGCCCAAAAGTAGGGACTTCAAAGCCACCATAGCCCCAACCACAGGGTTCACAGGAGCTCATGAAGAATGCTGAGGGCTGGGGGCAGTCCTCAGACTATGTTTAATCTGTGTCAGTAAATGGTGAGGAAATGCAGTATCACCCATCTCTCAATTCAGCTGTTAACACTTCCCTGGGCTGTCTGGTCTCTCGGGGAGTTCCTCAGGATCTCATTCCCTTTCACACTTCTGACCCATTCATTCACTCATATTGATTAAGTGCTTACTGTGTGCAGAGCACTGTACTAAGTGCTTGGGAAAGAACATTAAAACAGTAAACAGTGAAATCCCAATCCCTGCCCACAATGAACTCACAATGTAGAGGCAGGGAGACAGACATCAATACAAATAAATAAAATTGCAGATATATACATATGTGCCGTGGGGCTCGGGGTTAGGGGAAAAGCAAAGGGAGCAAGTTAGGGTGATGCAGAAGGGTGTGGGTGATGAGGAAAAGTGGGGCTTAGTCTGGGTAGATCTCTTGAAGGAGATCAATCAATCAATCAGTCGTATTTATTGAGCGCTTACTGTGTGCAGAGCACTGTACTAAGCACTTGGGAAGTACAAGTTGGTGTGCCTTCAATAAGGTTTTGTGGTCTGGGAGAAGTAATTGTCAGATTTGAGAAGGGAGGGTGTTCCAGGCCAGAGGCAGGATGTGGGCCAGGGGTTGGTGGTGAGAAGAAAAAAGGAAGAAATTTTATATCACTTTCATACTTGATTAGCATTAAGATATGGTAAACAATTTACTAGCATTAATACATGCCAAGTAGTCTCAAGTTATTTTTTGCAGTATTGTTCCTGAGCGTTCACAATATCACAATATTTTCCTTTCTTCGAAAGGTGTTACAAGGTATTTTAGCTATATTCCTATATTTGAAATGTTTGCTATAGCACGGTAGACTTTAAAACGTAAATTAATGTGCTGTGACCAATTATTAAATTGCATTTCTTAGTTCACTTTATAATTCTCCCTGCAGTCATTCCAGACGATTGCTAGAACTATGGGATGAGTATACTGATCCTCTAGAAAAGACTCAGCAAATCCCTTCAGTCTACTTTATCAAAAGATCTGGTCCATGCAGGAGTTGGCAAGGTTATGTGGTCACAAGGACCTCCTTTTTAATTTTCATTCTGATTCAGATAGATGTCATAATACTGCAAAGTCAATGATTTATTCAGGTGGAGGGGAATTGCCTCAAACTACAGGTTGACAAGGATTATTGACATATGATGTGATATATCTGTTTAGAAAGCATTTAAATTACTGGATCCCATTTCCTGGCTTCAGGCGATGCATTTGACATAGGAACCCAGTGTAGAAGGAATGATGGCATAACTTTTTTTGGTCTTGAAAAATTGGCCTTTTCATCACCTATTGTAAGTGAATGGTTGATTACAAAGCCTGTATTAATTACTAGCATGAGTATATGGCCTTTATTAAGCCTGGGGAAGATACAAAGATAATAGTTCAAACACAGTCCCTGTCCCACGTAGGACTCATAACCTGCCGTATCCCCGTTTTATGGGTGAGGAAATTGAGGCTCGGAGAGGATAAATGACTTTCCCAAGGTCACGTAGCTGGCCAGTGACAGAGTTGGGACCAAAACCTAGCTCTCCTGAATCTTAATCCCACTTTCCAAGTCGGTCATTAGACCTCTATCATGTACTGAATGATTTCCAATTCTATAGTTCATTTTGTGCAGTGCAAACCTAGCCTTCAGAATGCCAAGTTGGCTTTTTTGAAAGGAGGCACTTTGAAGTAAAGAACCTAAACGTGTAAAATGTTCTAGGCCTGCTGGACTTGCCCCTGACAGCATTTTAAGTGCATGTTTTGAAGCTGAAGGCCATTTAGTTTTAATGAAAATGAAGTTACTGAATTCCTGTGGTGGAGTCACTAATGATCCACCTTTTATATTGAAATAAAACCTGTAACCCTTGCAGGAGTCTCCACCTTTCTTTCTCAAATTACTCTGAGGTAAATCTTCCTGTGACGTTTTTATCTGTTCTCATAGACATTATTTTTTTGTGTTTCATAAGCAGAATTGGTATCTCTCATTGTGAAGTCAGAGGGTTCCACTAAAATTTTTTGGCTTATGTTCCAGTTCCTCACAACTTCTACCATAGATAAGTGTGTAATATTAAAGTAGAACACAGTTTCAAGACTTTTTTTCCAAGTTTTTCTGTAGTTTTAAATTTTATTGTTTTCATACCACCCATGCGTTCTCATGTTTCCACAATTTCTGTGCCTTATAAAGGGAAGACTGATATTGACCTTGAAAATAAAATGAGACAAAGATCTTCGGCATATAGTGATTTTGGTGTAGTCACAATATTTAGTACCAAGTAATGAGGAGGAGTCTGTTGTTGCCCTTAAAGAGTGAAGGCATGATACTAAACCAGCAAGAAGCTCTGTAGAAACACAGTTTTGTTTTGCTTTTTTCTTGGGATAGCATTCCGGTGATTCTCATGAATTGGGGTGTTGAAAAATGGTTAACAACAAAAGCAGTGCAGTGATGAACTCTCTAGCTCAGATTACAGTCTTCTAGCATGAAGGGAGGGAAACTATGATGAGAAACAAGGTGCATGGCTGTCCTGAGTGTGGCCTAGTGGAAAGAGCACAGGCTTGGGAGTCAGAGGATCTGGGTTCTAATCCTGACTCCACCATGTACCTGCTGGGTGACCTTGGGTAAGTTATTTCTCTGTGCCTCAATTTCCTCATCTATAAAATGGGGATTAAGACTGTGAGCCCCATGTGGGGCGTGAACTGCGTCCAACCTTGTATCTACCCTAGCATTTTGTATAGTGCCTGGCACGTAAGCACTTAACAAATACCATTTTTATTTTTTAAAAGAGGGTGTCACCAGTCAACCTGACTCCAAATTCCATTGATTAATTAGATACCACTCTCTTAAATGCCAGGTCACCTGCTTGCTTATTCCCAGCCCATCCTGCTCTTGCCCAGGTAGCATTTGGATCCCCAATGGGCATGTTCTAAAACCTGTTGGTACTACTTTTTCATTGTCGTATTTCCTGCATTCTTCAAGGTGTTATGGTTCGTAGCCTCCCATCTCCCAGTTGTCCTCCCATTTCACTGATAGCTTTATTCCCACTTCTCTCCTCTCTCTGCTATCACCAACCTCTCCTTGTTTTGTCCTTCTTTTTAAACCTCCTAAAATGTCCTCATTTGAGAACCAACTATTGAGAGTACTGCCCAATTCAATTTCTGTCCCATATTTCTTTCATCTTTCTCATCTAAACTCCTTCCCTGTCACCAAACCTGAGATTATTTGCTCTACCATTCCTGACCTGCAATCTGAATTTTTCCTTCTTGGTTGAACAGCTGTTTTTAAAGGTCTCCAGTGACCTTTTAGCCACATCCACTAGTCTCTTTTCTCTTAGAATCTTTCCTGACTTCTTTGCGCCTTTGATGCTGTCACTGTTCTCTTCTTTTTGAAAATGTATCTGGCCTTGGTTTCAAGAACATAATGCAATCCTGGTTTTCTGCCTACCAAGGTTTCTCCAAAACGGGTTTGAGTCATTTCCTCTTATTGCCTTATACCTCTTTGTGTTGGAAGCTCTCTCACCCTGAAGTTATGACTATTACCTCTGGATGGATAGGCTCCCGAATCTTTGACCTTGACATCATACCCATTCTCCAGGCTCCTATTTCCTTCTGCCGTAAGGACTTCATAAGAGAATTATACTTTTTAGCCTGTCTTTTCCAGTAGTTTGTAAGCTCCTCAAGAACAGGTACTTCTTTATTGATACCTCACGGTCTCTATTAAAATGTTCTGTTTGAAGTAGATTCGTAATGAGTACTATTGATAGAGATTATAGATTAAACTCGATTAGCTTGGGCTTGTCTATGCCACTTTGCTGCCTCTTGCCTGCCGTTCCAAATTTTACTTAGCACAAACCAAACTATTCAACTTCCTTCCAAAATCCTTTCCCGTGCACTTTCAACAGGGCTGTTGTCAGTCAGTCCTTCAATGGTATTTGAGTGCTCTCTGTGAATGGAGAACTGCAGTAACTAAGTACTGTATACTCTGCTTAGGAGAATATAGTACAATAAAGGTGGTAGACATGTTTTCCTGCCTACAGTCTGAACATCCATGAAGTCACATGTGTAATGCCAGGCGTGCAGGGTACTGTGATGATAATGTCGTCAGGGTCAGAGGCCGATGCACTAACCCTTCCCCACCCTGTGTTTGCCCCAGGCCTGAGCTCTGTGGGTCTCTGAGTGAGGGTTGGTTTGAATTCAATCTGTTGTTGTCCCTCCCAGATCACAGTTTCTGTACCTGCTGGTGGCAAAGAGGCAACAGAGTCTGTGGGTGGAGTTGGGCACCACAGACTCTCTTTCCCCGCTGGCCATAAGGGCCACAGGTGCCTCCGTTGACAAGCAATTTTCATAACCGAATGATGGTTCAGGGACTTGTCTTTATACCCGAGCCAACTTTTGGCCTGTCTACCTTACTTCTAGCACCGTTCTCCACCAACTGGCTTCCTTTCTCTGAAATATTTTCTTTAGCCATTTCTCAACTCTCCACGTCAGCCAAGCCACAGGTTCACCATCCCCAGAAGCTAACTCTCAATCCGAAAACCAATTGCAGAAACCATTTTTTATTTTGGTGATATCTTGCCATCTCCATTTCACCAAACAATAAGATTATATATACATTTTGTGCGTATGTTTCTGCTATTTATGTTCTTGGCCCAGACTTCATAAGACAATTATACTTTTTAGCCTGTCTTTTCCAGTAGTTTGTAAGCTCCTCAAGAACAGGTACTTCTTTATTAATACCTCACGGTCTCTATTAAAATGTTCTGTTTGAAGTAGATTCCTAATGAGTACTATTGATAGAGATTATAGATTAAACTCGATTAGCTTGGGCTTGTCTATTCCACTTTGCTGCTTTCTCCTCTTCCTTATAATAAAATAATAATTATGGTATTTAAGCACTGGAGTAGATACAAGGTAAGCAGATTGTCCCATTTGGGGCTCACATTCTTAATCCCCATTTTGCAGATGAGGTAACCGAGACATAGAGAAGTTAAGTGGCTTGCCCAAGGTGTCACAGCAGACACGTGGCAGATCTGGGATAAGAACCCATGACCTTCTGACTCCCAAACCCATGCTCTATCCACTAAGCCATTTGCTTCTTTCTACCTACCCACCATAGGCTGCTTTGGTATTCGTCAGTAGTCTCATTTCTATTTTACAGATAGGGAATTGAAGCTTAGAGAAATTTCAAGATTTCAATCTTGATGTAACATTTGTTGCTGCTGTTGCTCAGTACTCGAGCAGGGGGGGTTAAAGTCTTCCCATCTCTGCTTCAGACATCGTAGGATCCCTGCCATGAGGCAAGCATGTCTGTTGTCCCCAAATAGGTTTCAGGCTCAAAGTCTATGGATTTCAAGTTAGGGAGCTGCTAACGGTTCAAGCCTTAAGAATTCCTAAACTTGCCAACTACCAAACAGATCATCATGCTTATCCATTAGCATCGTTTCAGCTTCCTAAGACCACATCTAGCCATCTATCACATAGAAAATCAATCTGAAAACTTACCAGACATTCCTTTAGGGAATATCATTGTCCTTTGGGGTGCGACTGCATGTGCTTAATGCTGCCTTCCTACAGGGCCCTTGTGAACCTAAAGGGTGCAAAATAATTTTGAGGTTTTCCCGGGAATATTAGAAGGGAGGCCAACATTTTCCTTGATTTTGCTTACCTGCCACATTACCTCACCTCCCTTCTGTCCTTCTATAGCCCAGCCTCCACCCTCCTCTCCTCTGCCGCTAACCTCCTCACTGGGCCCCGTTCTCGCCTGTCCCACCATTGACCTCCGGCCCACATCTTTCCCCTGGCCTGGAATGCCCTCCCTCCACACATCCGCCAAACTAGCTCTCTTCCTCCCTTCAAAGCCCTGCTGAGAGCTCCCCTCCTCCAGGAGGCCTTCCCAGACTGAGCCCCCTTTTTCCTCTCCTCCTCCCCTCTCCATCAGCCCCCTGCCCTACAACACTTGTATATATTTGTATATACTTATTACTCTATTTTACTTGTATATATTTACTATATTTATTTTATTAATTCAGACTCTGCCACTTGACCTTGGGAAAATCCCTTCTCTGTGTCAGTTACCTCATCTGTAAAATGGGGATTAAGACCATAAGACCCACATGGGGCATGGAATGGGTCCAACCTGGTTAGCTTGTATCTACCCCAGTAGTTTGTTCAGTGCCTGGCATATAGTAAGTACTTAACAAATTCCATTAAAAAAGCTCATGTAGCACTTAAAAATGTTAACTAATTTCCTTGAATTGGCATTTCTATCAGTGGTATTTACTGAAGTACTTAGTATGTGCAGAGCACTGTACTAAGCACTTGAGAAAGTACAATATAATGTGGGAGGCTCTGGCCTAGTAAACTTAAATTCTTCCTTAGTTGAGGAAGTACACCTCCCCATTTGGGGTTTAAAGTCTAATAGATTCTCTTTTGGCTGACAAAATGGTTCCGTTTAATTTCCAGATGATGCTGATAAACAAGAGGTACTTCAGAACAAGAAAAAAGCTGTCCTAGTGGATGGTGTCGTTCTGAATGGCCCTACAACAGACTCCAAAGCAGGGGAGAAATTTGTGGAAGAGGCCTGTAGGCTGATAATGGAAGAGGTGATCCGGAAGGCTACTGATGTCACGGAGAAGGTACAGACTCCAATCATCGCGAGTGAGACAAATACTAATGAAATGTTCAGTGATGGGAAAACTCTTTTATTCCATTTGGATTTCCTGAAAGCACATGGGTCCCAGGTTTCAAACTAAGCCTAGGTTTTCTTCTGTTTAAATTTTCACATCAATATCCTTTTGGCTAAATGCCCATCTTTTCACTTTTCACAAATAGGATGTGAAAGGTCCTGAAAAGACTAGTTTAAGGATAGAATTATGCAGCAATTAATAGTCTTTTTTGATTGCCTTCGTGGAACCCAGTACTTGTACTGAGATTTTTGGGGAGGCTTTGGTAGAGTTAGAAGACACCCTCCTGGCTCTTGAGGGGTTTGCAGTCTAATGGGGAGACAGGCAAAAAATAAAATACTTGTAAGAAGAAGAGAATGGAAAGATGGGTGAGTAAATGCTTGAATAATAAAGTAAATTAAAATGTGTAGCGGTGTTGCGGTGGTTGTGAATTCATATGTGCAGGGATGGCACAAGAGTGCCGAGGTGGTAGGTGGGAGGATATGACTAGGGAAGGAGAAATGAAAAATTAACCAGGGAAATCTTCTCAGAGGAGATAGGACTTCAGAAGGACTCTAAACATGGGGAGAGTTGAGATCTGGTGGATTTGAGAGTAAGGGAGTTTCAGCTGAGGTATGTGTTTGTGTGCATGCACACAGGTGAGAGGCAACCAGCAGTTAGTAGGAAAGATGAGAATGAGGTGCAGTGAACAGGTTAGCTTGCTAGGAATTCATTCATTCAATTGTATTGAGAGCTTACTGTGTGCAGAGCACTGTACTAAGTGCTTGGGAAGTACAAGTTGGCAACATATAGAGACGGTCCCTACCCAACAGTGGGCTCACAGTCTAGAAGGGGGAGACAGAGAACAAAACAAAACATATTAACAAAATAAAATAAATAGAATAAATATGTACAAATAAAATAAATAGAGTAATAAATACGTAAAAACATATACACGTATATACAGGTCATTAGGTTGTCCCCCAGGAGGCTCACAGTCTTCATCCCCATTTTAATAATAATAATAATGATGGCATTTGTTAAGCGCTTACTCTGTTCAAAGCACTGTTCCAAGCGCTGGGGAGGATGCAAGGCAAACAGGAATGAACTGCAAGCTTGGGTGTAGTAAGAGGAGAAAAGTGGATAAAGCAGGAGAGCTGGTGGGATGCCTGGTAGCCAAAGGTCAGGAGTTTCTGCTCCATGCAGCATGGAATGGGTAATCATTGGAAGTTTTTGCTTAGTGGGAAGATGAAGTAGATATCTCAGGAGTGAATTTTAAAGCACAAAATAGTTAAAAATCTCCCAGGGCTTTGATAGTTAACCTCCTGCCTACTTTGGTCTTCATGAATTGCAACCAGAACGATGGGCCAGAGGACTGTGAGTTGAAAAGGCCTGTGAGTAATTAGTAAATTCTCAAAGATGACTTGAAGATTTTCTAATTCAGAGGTACCACAGTTGTATCATCATGTAGCTCTCCTGCTGTGTTTGCTTGGTATGTTCGCTTGGTATGTTTTGAATGATTTTATGGGAATTCAGCCTTTGTATCTAAAGGAAATGATGGCAAGGATGCCATTCACATACAAATATGAGGATGTCTATGGGGCAGTTTTTGAATGGAGGTTATTTCTTTTGTACCAGGTTTTCTTACAAACTCAGTCACAGTGGCTCAGTCACAGTGACTTCATGGCAACTCATTTTTACCACCCAGACAATTCTTACAGTGTGCACCCTGGAATTTCCCACCTTCTCTAGGTTTGTGAGTGGCAGCCTCCTGAGAAACTGAAAGAGCTTCTTGACCTGGAGATGAGGGACACGGGAGAACCTCATCAAAGGCTCTTGAAACTTTGCCAGGACGTAATACGATACAGCGTCAAGACCAGTAAGAATTACTGTTGCAGGCCAAGTTGTCTTATTTTATCCACAATTTGGAGAAAGCGTATTTCATTTTGCCACCACCATTTTTTCCCATGTGTTTGCTGGAAGGCAAAATTTTGTTCTCTCATAGATGCTATTGCTTTCTTCCTCATAGGAAATCAGGATTTTATACATGATTTTCGAGGTGGGGTTCTCGTTGTGCTTCTATGAGTTTTAAAAGAGATTTAAAATCCATGTAATGAATTCAAATATGCAAAATACTATCACTTGTATTAATGTTTAAAGTGCTCTGTTGAATGCAGTTTGCTCTTTTGACAAACAAAATCAAGCAAAAGAAAAAGATCTTTGGGAATCCACAAGAGGTATGAACCCAAAGGTCTTCCTGTTGTTTGTTTCTAAGTGATGCCTTAACTATTGTGGTATGATCTTTTCACCTTGAAACAATGTCTTGAATAAGTATCAAAATTTCCATTCTGTCCAGATAAATCCACAGGAATCAAAGTGTTGTTAAATCCATAAAAGTGGGTGTCTGTCTAGGTGCGTTGTGACCCAGTATGCATCTCAAAAGTGTTCCATATTTACAAGCAATTACTTCAATCAGAGGAGTGGAGTTAATCAATCAGTGGTATTTATTGAATATTTACTGTGTGAAGAGCACTGCACTGAGCGCTTGGGAGAGTACAGTACAACAGAGTTAGCAGACGTGCTCCCTGCCCGCACTGAGCTTAGAGCCTAGAGTGGGAGACAGACATTAATATAATTAAATAACCAAATCTTCCTGTGCCAACTTGTGGATCATGTCCTATCCAGAACAGATTTGCGTTGAGGGGAGAGGTATCCCTAAGGCATCCATTGAGTTATATCCAAAATGTGTAATGTAAACACATGTTATAGAAGAGCAGAGTCTATTCTTTTTTTTTCTTTTTTGGATTTTTCAAATGTTGGGTCCTTCACTTTATAGTACTTAAACACTTACTTTGTGCCAAGTACTGTACTAAGCGCTGAGGTAGATGCAAGTTAATCAGGTTGGACACAGTCCCTGTCCCACATCACAGTCTAAGAAGGAGGGAGAAATGTTCTAAGCTCATCCTGTAGACTGTAAGCTCACTGTGGGCATGGAATGTGTCCACCAACTCTTCTCTATCTTATTCTTCCAAGCGCTTAGCACAGTGCTCCGCGAACAGTAAGTACTCAGTAAATACAATTGATTGAATCCCCATTTTACAGATAAGAAACTGAGGCCCAAGTCAGGGGACTTGCCCATGATCACACAGCAGACAAGTAGCAGAGCAGGGACTCGAACCCAGGTCTTCTGACTTTCAGGCCCATGTTTTCTCCACCAGGCCATGCTGCTTCTCAGTTGAGAGGAATAAAATATGTAGGTTATGTAAAAATAATATTCCTCATTTAATAAGGCTAGTTTTCTAAATACTAAAACTTAGAAATTAAGCTGCCAGGGCCAGCGAAATGGTGTACTTAAATGTATCCCACTCATAAAATCTGAGGCTTCATGGCGGAAGTGACATTTTAGAAGAGGTAGTGAGTGGGGCAATTTATAAATCTGTCTAGGTATTAGAGGTAAGTGAGCAGTGGGTTCCCTTAGAGAAAAAGCCTAAAGCATTTCTTTGTCTGTGTGTTTGCTTTAAACAGCCAATTTGCTCATTTGTGGAGAGTGGCCGGGTACTGTCTTTCCATTTTGCAGGGACATGATTGAATGCTTAATATCTTGTTTTTATATTATTAGGTCACCCAAGATTTTTCAATCAGTTGTATGCTGGAATTGACTACTATTCCT
Source organism: Tachyglossus aculeatus (assembly GCF_015852505.1). Taxonomy (NCBI): domain Eukaryota; kingdom Metazoa; phylum Chordata; class Mammalia; order Monotremata; family Tachyglossidae; genus Tachyglossus; species Tachyglossus aculeatus. The sequence continues at coordinate 23,594,160 of NC_052067.1, forward strand.
TGGTTGCTCGATTCATTACAGAAGCATTGAACCCGAGTGTGTAAGTGCAATTTTGCTGAAATTTAGGCAGTGAGCACAGATTAGAAGTCTGCTAGCATTCTGTTTATGTTTTCATTTTCACGGGTACTGACTGAGATAGCGTTGTATGGATTATCATTGACAACATGCAGTTTTGCCTGTGCAAGTAAGCCAGTCTTCATCTGATTCATCAGATGCATGTGTAGATGTAGTTTTGTGCCTATTTCCTCTCTGTGCGGGCAGACCAAGAGGCTGAGAGGAAATTAGGGTTGGAGATCTGATTCATTTTACTGTGCATCCCCTAACTCATTCTGTTGGATCATAAAGTTGTGACTTGCTCCCCCTTTTTTGTGGCTGTTGGTTAATTCTGTGTTAGAATCCATTTCATCCAGAAACTAAACTCACACCTCCTTTAGCAGTCACCTGAGCTAATGGAAAGCTAACTATGGGACTATTTTAAAGGTGAAAATTATACTTTGTTCTCTGTGACACTAAAATAATGTTGGACAATTTCATACTATTCCAGCATTTAAACAAAGTATACCTAAACGTAGAGCTTATAAATATATTCTTCAGTCGATCAGTGGTATATATCTAATGTTTATCATGTGCAGAACACTACTTACTAAGCACTTGGGAGAGTGCAATACAAATTATTAAATTGTTTGCATTGAGTTACAGTGAGTTCTGCCATAGTGGGTGTTTTCATTATGTATCTTGAATAGAGTGCTCTTGAAGCATTAAGAACATTATTATGAAAACACATGTCCATCAGGCTACAGTGCCTAGTGGTGCCTAGTTGCCTCTCTACTTGTTTTGTTTTGTTGTCTGTCTCCCCCCTTCTAGACTGTGAGCCCATTGTTGGGTAGGGATTGTTTCTATCTGAATCAATGAATGAATTAATTAATGGCAGAAGGGACTCTGTGTGTGATGTCAGACACAACATGAGAATCACTTTCATTCATTCAATCTTATTTATTGAGCGCTTACTGTGTGCAGAGCACTGTGCAATTTGGCAGCAAATAAAGACCATCCCTATCCAACAACGGGCTCACAGTCTAGAAGCAGGGAGACAGACCACAAAACAAGTAGACAAGAATCACAAAACCAGTTTTTGTGCATGCCGGATTGTTAGGGAACGTGACTCACATGGATTAGCAAAACTGAATGTATTCCTTTAGTCATTGTCCATAGTTGCTTTGTGAAAGCAAAGCAACTATCCCCCTCCCTCCCTCCACCTGCGCCTTTCCCCTTCCCATAGCACTAGTATATATTTGTACATATTTATTACTCTATATTTTACTTGTACTTATACACTACTCTATTTTATTAATGAAGTACATATAGCTGTAATTCTATTTATTCTGATGGTTTTGACACCTGTCTACTTGTTTTGTTGTCTGCCCCCCCCCCCCCCCCACTTCTAGACTGTGAGCCCGTTTTTGGGTAGGGGCCATCTCTATATGTTGCCGACTTGTACTTCTCAAGCGCTTAGTACAGTGCTCTGTACACAGTAAGTGCTCAATAAATACAATTGAATGAATGAATAAATGAATGGAACGCTGAAATGGCTGTTTAATAAGGGAAATGTGAAGAATCCACCCTGTTACTATAGGGCTACCTACAAAGGGAAAACAGAGAGCAGTTGAGGATTGTTATACCGCCAAACGGACACATACTAAAAGTAGTTTTATATATTACAGGTGGTCAGAATGCCTTCAACTTGGTATTTATCTGATTATTTCTACTTTCCTATGGATTGTAGCCAAATTTTGTGGGCATTGCATGATGTACCCTTTTGACTGTGGTCATACTAAAGAATACTTTCATATTCATCTAGGTATACATATGAAGTATCCCCAGTGTTTCTCCTAGTTGAAGAAGCAGTTCTGAAGAAAATGATTGAATTTATTGGCTGGAAAGAAGGAGATGGAATTTTTAATCCGGGTAAGAAATTTAGTGATTACCTTCAGTTTCCATTGTGAGCAGCCTCGGGCATTTTACCGAGGTTTGATCCATGGTAAAATATCATAATGAATCCATCTCCATCTGGATGTCTGCCCGCCATCTAAAACTCAATATGTCCGAGACTGAACTTCTTATCTTCCCTCCCAATCCCTGCCCTCTCCCTGACTTTCCCATCACTGTTGACGGCACTACCGTCCTTCCCGTCTCACAAGCCCGTAACCTTGGTGTCATCCTCAACTCCACTCTCTCGTTCACCCCTCACATCCAATCTGTCACCAAAAACTGCCTCTCTCACCTCCGCAACATCGCCAAGATCCGCCCTTTCCTCTCCATCCAAACCGCTACCCTGCTGGTTCAATCTCTCATCCTATCCCGGCTGGATTACTGCATCAGCCTCCTCTCTGATCTCCCATCCTCCTGTCTCTCCCCACTTCAGGCTATACTTCACGCTGCTGCCCAGATCATCTTTGTGCAGAAATGTTTTGGGCATGTCACTCCCCTCCTCAAAAATCTCCAGTGGCTACCAATCAACCTACGCATCAGGCAAAAAGTCCTCACTCTCGGCTTCAAGGCTGTCCATCACCTCGCCCCCTCCTACCTCACCTCCCTTCTTTCCTTCTACAGCCCAGCCCACACCCTCTGCTCCTCTGCCACTAACTTCCTCACTGTGCCTTGTTCTTGCCTGTCCCGCCGTCGACCCCCAGCCTACATCCTCCCCCTGGCCTGGGATGCCCTCCCTCCGCACATCCACCAAGCTAGCTCTCTCCCTCCCTTCAAAGCCCGACTGAGAGCTCACCTCCTCCAGGAGGCCTTCCTAGACTGAGCCCCCTCCTTCCTCTCCCCCTCCCCATTCTCCCCACCCTATTTCCTTCCTGTCCCCACAGCACCTATACATATGTTTGTACAGATTTATTACTCTATTTTACTTGTACATATTTACTATTCTATTTATTTTATTTTGTTAATATGTTTTGTTTTGTTGTCTGTCTCCCCCTTCTAGACTGTGAGCCCGCTGTTGGGTAGGGACCGTCTCTATATGTTGCCAACTTGTACTTCCTAAGCGCTTAGTACAGTGCTCTGCACACAGTAAGCGCTCAATAAATATGATTGAGTGAATGAATGTGCATGATGCTTTTAGTTTACATACCAATCAGTGGAATTTTATTGAGCGCTTGTGTGCGTAGTACTGTGCTGAGCGCTTGGGAGAGTACAATACAGTTAGCGGATAAGTTCCATGCGCATAATGAGCTTACAGAAGAAGCATGGCGTAATGGATAGAGTACAGGTCTGGGATTTAGAAGTTGGGGGTTCTAATTGTGACTCCACCACTTGTCTGCTATGTGACCTTGGGCAAATCACTTAACTTCTCTGACCCTCAGTCTCCTTCTTTGTAAAATGAGGATTAAGATCGTGAGTCCCATGTGGGACAGGGAGTATGTCCAACCTGATTCGTTGTATCGACCCCAGCGTTTAGTACGGTACCTGGCACACAGTAAGTGTTTAACAAATACCACTATTATTATTATTATTAATAATAATAATAATAAGAAGAAGAAGAGTATTTTACTTACGCTGTATATTCAAAATATAAATGCCATACTGATCTCAGTGATGAGGAAGCGGGATGTGAACAAGGTTATTTGGTGACATTCTATCTAGTATCTTTCTAGGAAGCAATGATAATTTGATGAATACATTTAATCATATTAAATGAGAGCAGCCTCTATGTCTGTAGAAATGAGGGTAAGTAAAGAAAACAAATTATAGCTGAAAAAGCAGATGCAAGACTGGGAAGGTTCATCCCACAAGACTTTCAAATGTAAGGGATTGTTCATTTCCCTAACACTCTAAATGTGTCTTTCTGTTTTTATTTTTACAGGTGGCTCTGTGTCCAATATGTATGCAGTAAATTTAGCTAGATACAATTATTGTCCCGAGATTAAGGAAAAAGGGCTGTCAGGCTTGCCAAGACTCGTCCTTTTTACATCGGAAGAGGTAAAGAATTTGCTCTCATATTTAATCCATAGTATTTGAGTACTTACCCTGGGCAGAACACTGAGTGCTTGGAAGAGTACAACAGAGTTAATAGATGTGATCTCTTAAAGAGTTTATAACCTAGAGGGGAAGACAGATGCTAAAATAAATTACAAGTAGGAAGAAGTAATAGACTATAAAGTTATGTATGTTAAGCTCAATGAGGGGTGGGAGTATCCAAGTGCTTTAGGGATGCTGAAGAAGGATATTGAAGGGAGAGTGGAGATGAGAGATTTATCAAGGACTTCTTGACGTGGAGAGGAATAGACCATCGTTGGACTAGGCTGTAATCATTCTCTAAAATGTGAGCTCATTGTGGGCAGGGAATGTGTCTGTTTATTGCTATATTGTACTCATCCAAGTGATTAGTACAGTGCTTGGCACACAGTAAGCGCTTCGTAAATATGACTGAATGAATGAATTAATCCCACCTGGCCTGTGGTATCAGTATCCTCACTGACTTCCCTGCCTCCTGTCTCTCCCCACTCCAGTATACTTCACTCTGCTTCCCAGATCATTTTTCTAAAAAAAATTCAGTCCACCTCTCCCTTCTGCTCAAGAGCCTCCAGCGTTTGCCCATCCACTGCTGCATCAAACAGAAACTCCTTTAAGTACTCAATCGTCTCATCCCCACCCACCTTAGCGTGTTGATTTCCTACTCCAATCCAGCCTGCAGTCTTCGCTCCTAGAGCCAGCTTACTCACTGTACCTCAGTTTCGTCTATCTCACTGCAGATGACTTTCCCATGTCCTCCCTCTGGCCTGGAATTCCCTCCTCCTTCATATACAGCAGACCCCACTCTCCCCACCTTCAAAATCTTATTAAAATCACATCTCCTCCTAGAGGCTTTCCCCTACTAAGCCTTTATTTCCCCTACACCTCCCTTCTGCGTCACCCTTAATAATAATAATAATATAATGGTGGCATTTATTAAGTGCTTACTATGTGCAAAGCACTGTTCTAAGCACTGGGGAGATTACAAAGTGATCAGGTTGTCCCGTGGGGGGCTCAGTCTTAATCCCCATTTTTACAGATGAGGTAACTGAGGCACAGAGAATTTAAAGTGACTTGCCCAAAGTCACACAGCTGACAATTGGTGGAGCCAGGATTTGAACCCATGACTTCTAACTCCAAAGCCCGGGCTTTTTCCACTGAGCCACGCTGCTTCTCCTTGCATTTGGAGCTGGACTCTTTAAGCACTTGACAGTCACCCCACCCTCAGCTTTACGGATATATTCGTAATTTATTCAGATTAATGTCTCTCTTCCTCTCGACTGTAAACGCCTTGTGGGCAGGGAACGTATCTACCAATGCTGTATTGTATCCTCCGAAGTGCTTAATACAGTGCTCTGTGCACGGTAAACACTCAATAAATGCCATTGATGGATGCAGCAGTAAAGTTGGGATGTGGCAGGATGAGGAGGATGAAGTGACAGGATCTGTGCGTGCTGAAAGAGATAGAGGAGCCTGTGGACTTCAGAGTTGGCGAGGTTGATGGTATTGTCAATCCAAGGGGAGGAAAGGATTTTGGAGAAAATAGCATGATAGTGAAGAGGAGGTAGTGTTTCCCAGGGAAAAAGATAAGTAATCATAATTTTTAAAAAATCGATTGATGGTATTTATTGAGCACTTACTGTCCAACTTGATTAGCTTGCATCCACCCCAGTGATTAGTATAGTACCTAGCGCACTGTAAGTGCTTAACAGATACCATTATTATTGTTATTATTATTGTATGCAAAGCATTACATTAAGCTGTTGGGAGAGTGCAGTCTGGCAAAGTTGGTAGACATATTCTCGGATTTCCTCTTGGTTGAATCATGAAGGGTAAAATAAGGGATGTGTGAACAAGAAGGAATTGACTACTTTTCCCTGTGTCCTATTACTTTGTTATGAAATGCAGGAGTACAACAGTCAATCAATGAGTGGTATTTATTGAGCACCTGAGTACCAAACATTGTAGTAGACATTTGGGAGAGTACAACAGCAACAGGATGCATGTTTTCTAACGTCAAGGAATTTACAGTATATTGCAGATAGACTTCTGTATTCCAGGCCTTCATGCCTGACTGCAGACAGCCCACCCCCCTGGAGAGTGATGGCTTGTATTTAGTTTGTTCCTGGTCGGTGGCCAAATGTAGGTTGGGGAAAGTGGGGTGTTATGAATTTGGGGGCTGTATCTAAAGGTACTTTTGGCAAGGCATCCCTTCTCTCCTTTCCAGGTTTGCCATCATCTAGGAATGATGGAAGACAGTCTGCTGTTCCCTGGGTGGTGAATTGACACTGTCCCCTTGCAGGTCTTTCCTGTGCTTTCATGCCCTGCACTTCTGAGAAGCAGAAGCAGTGTGACCTAGTGCAAAGAGCACGAGAGTCAGAGGACCTGGGTTCTAATCCTGGCTCCGCCATTTGTCTGCTGTGTGACCTTGGGCAAGCCACTTAACATCTCTGTGCCTTAGTTCCCTCCTCCTTAGAGTGGGGATTCGATACCCATTCTCCCTCCCCCATAAACTGTGAGCCCCATGTGGAACCTGATTATTTTGTATCTACCATAGCACATAGTAGGGTAGAAGCAGTGTGAAGCAGCATGACTAGGGGAAAGAGCACGGGCTTGGGAGTCGGAGGACGTGGGTTCTAATCCCGGCTCCATCACTCATCTGCTGTGTGACCTTGGGCAAGCCGCTTAACTTCTCTGTGCGTCAGTTCCCTCATCTGTAAAATGGGGATTAAGACTGTGAGCCTCAGGTGGGACAACCTGATTACCTTGTATCTATCCCAGTGCTTAGAACAGTGCTTGGCACATAGTAAGAGCTTAACAAATACCATAATAATAATTATTAGTAGTAGTAGTACAGTGCATGGCACATCGTAAGTGCATAACAAATATAACTATTATTATTCTGAGGCAGCAGGGTTTTCTGTCAAGGTTCAGTTGGGGCTTCTTTACTTCTCTGAGTCCCTTAGATACTTAAATTTCATTTTTCAGGCTTTTATCTGTCCCTGCGCAGTTCACAGTGACATTGCCTTGCTTTTCGCCCTTGGGTAGGTGGAGAGAGGCTTCATTGAAGTCATTCTTATTCTGATGGCCAGTTTATGTATTCAGTGACTCTACTGGTCTCTGAGTGTGGAGTGTTTGATATCTCCCAATGGTGTTACAACATGATTTTCAAGAGAGTCTAACGGGTGGATGTCAGTGGTGAAGGCAGGTATTTATCACTCTGGAATCAATAGCTGTCCATTTGCCAGAGCCCAAACCTCTGGTGAAAAGCAACTCACCGTATCTCTGCTGAGCATATTACTATGTATCACTGCAGGTTGATGCTGGAGAAGATGAATTACCTTCCAGTGCACATTATTGCTCATCACCAAGGCTATCTTTTCTCTCTTAACAATGAAATAAAGGAATCTTTCAAGGTTTGGGGCATGTCTTATTTGATGCTTGTAAATTAAATACCAAGGATGGCATGGACAGCCCTGGTGGGTCGGGGGGAGGTACCATCATGAAAAGATGCATGACAAATGGAGGAAAAATAACACTTGTGGTGATACACCAAGATAAATGTGGCAGCCACAAATATTGTTATTAATATATTCATATCTGTTATTAAATCACTATAGGTTTTTTTTTTACAATAATGTCCTTCAGTGTCTTCATTTCTCAGGCTCAAGCCAGAATTAATTGGCCACCTGGCCTCCCTAAAGTGTAGAGTGCTTGAATGTTAATTATTTTAACCCCTTAGGTAGTTTAAAAACGAAATGAAAAAGACTTCATTTCCAACAAACATCAAGCTGAAACAACAAGTTCCTGTGACCTGTGATTAAAATATGCTACCAGACATCTTCGTGCATGGCACTATGCTAGACTTATGCAGATTATCACATATTCTGTGTGTACTCATCTGAAGTCTATATATGGGCCTTACTTAGCATCTCATTACTAACTCGAAGCCATAATTAAGTGCAGGGGTCTAATATCCAAGAGCACGTAGGTGTCATTGCCGCAGGAAACACTGCCAATGATGTATCCACTATTAAATATTGAATTTAATTATGTATCCTTGCTATGTATGAGCCTGGCTTTATAGAAACTCAGTCTGGTATATCCTGCACACATTTATGTAGAAGAGCTATTCTTCCTCACTCTCCCTTCAGGTGCTGCCTGTGTCTACAATCCACGTGCATAATCCTCCCGCCTTCACCTGTCACTGCTCCAAATGGGAGTGGATGCAGGACCAGAGAATGCCAAAGCCCCATATTTTGGGGGGCACAATATGTAACTGCCACTCTTTTCTCAGTCTTACGAAAAGTGTGGCAGTTAAGGCGCCAAATCCAGATGCCAACTCATTCTCTCCTTTTTCGATTAGATCTGGACTGTTTGGAGAATGCAGAAGGGAAAGTGGGGCAAGTGAGGATATTTTGAAAGACTTCAGATTGTTTGATGATGGGGCAGGAAAGATGTCATTCAAAAATATTAAGAGCGTGACCAAAGAGCTGGGGGAGATTTTAACAGATGCAGAACTGCAGGAAATGTCTGTTGAAGCAGACTGTGATATGGATGGAGAGATAAATGAGCAAAAGTTTTTTTGAGACTGATGAAGAAGATGGACCTCTGTCATCTCTTTGTTGACTTTTTGAAAGCGTATTTTTGTCACTGTGCTGGCTATTTCCATGAATAAATCTAAAAGTGTGTACTTTTATCAAACTTGCATATTTTAATTAACTTTATGACCAAATGTAGTTTCCATAGTGGGGCAAAATGTTCTTTCTGATTGTGTTTCTACCCCGCCCCCCCACCCCATTATCAGTTTATTATTTTTGACTTCAGAAGGTTTTCGGGTTTTTTTTTCTTATATTGACCATATTATACATGCATTGAAACCTGATGTGGACAACACATAGGACTACTTTTACCTTTTTTGGAAGCTGCTCTGGCTATTTCTTTGTCTTCTCCAGGCTTTTCAACTTAGTGTTTCTGATACCAATCATACCCTCAAACACCCAATATTGACCCCTTCCTAGGGTCCAGCTAGGGAAACAGGAAGGCAGCTGTACTCATTTTGGAGCTTGGTCAATAATATTTTCTGAGCAGACACTGAGTACACAATACTCTTACTAGTAGTAGTACTTCTAGCCGAGGAAGAAATTCTAAGGGAATCAGTGCAGTTAAAAGTCAGGCCTGAGACGGATGATTACAAAATGAAAATCAGCTTGGGAGTTGAGGAGGTGCCTTCTTTTCATATGTGAGTTCCTGGTCTTCCATCTGTCCAATATATTAACCCTCGAAGAAGCAAGAAAGAGGCAGGATCGTACTACTGAGTCAGGGAAAGGGGCAAGGATGGGGGAAGGGTATGCACTTGACTGTGTAACCAACCTTGAAGCACCCCACCACCCAGTCCCAAAACACTTATGTACGTAACCTTATACTCAGCTGCTTCCCCGCTCCGTAATTTATTTTAATATCTGGCTCCTCCACTAGATTGTAAGCTCCTTGAGGACAGGGGCTGCATCTATCAACTCACTCGTACTCTCCAAGTGTACAAAACGCTTGATAAATACCATTGATTGAACATTGGCTGTAAGGCATTTAGTCGGCTAGCTCTCCCTCCGACTTATCCACTCTCTTTTCCCATTAAATGTCACTCTCCATCTTCATTACACTTGATAACCTACTCACTATGCCTCAGTTTCATCCCCTCCTTTGACTGATCTCTTGCTAACACCCTCTCCCTTGTCTAGAACTTCCTCCCCTTTCAGATTTGACAGACCACAGCTCTTACCCTCATCAAAGCCCCTCTGAAATCACATCATCAGGAGACCTCCCCTACGGGCTTGGGAGTCAGGGGTCATGGGTTCTAATCCCAGCTCTGCCAATTGTCAGCTGTGTGACTTTGGGCAAGTCACCTAACTTCAATGTGCCTCAGTTACCTCATCTGGAAAATGGGGATTAAGACTGTGAGCCCCACGTGGGACAACCTGATCACTTTGTATCCTCCCCAGCGCCTTAGAACAGTGCTTGGCACATAGTAAGTGCTTAACAAATGCCGTCATTATTATTATCATTACTCTTCCCTGCTTACATCCCCGTACTGCCAGTTCACTACTTCTGGGCCAACCAAGGAGTTGAGTGCTCACAACCTCTTAAATACTTTTGTATATGTCCTACATAACTTATTACTTAATCACTTTAGCACTTCAGTATATACTGTATATACCCTGTTAATCACTACCTCATGTATGTATATCCTACTGTTTTCATCCCATCGGTGATTTGGGCAGGGATTGTCTCTCTCTATTGCTGTATTGTACTTTTCAAGCTCCTAGTACAGTGCTCTGAACACAATAAATAAATATGAATGAATGAATTGATTTTAGAGTGTCTCTCCCTTACTAGGTTGTCAGTTCCTTGAGGGCAGGGTCCATGTCTACTAATACTATTGTGCTCTTCCAAGTGCTTAGTTGAGTGCTCTGCACACATTAAGAATACAGTAAATATTATTAAGTGATCTTCTGAATTGTGGACCTTGAGTTTCTTGGGTGGTGAGGGTGGTGAGGTGAAATGAGCCCAGTCCATTCAGTGTCTTTGCATGATGTGTCTGATTTCATGTTCATCACCTTTTCCTTCAGTGTCACTACTCCATGAAGAAGGCTGCTTCTTTCCTGGGCATTGGTACCGAGAATGTTTATTTTGTGGAGACAGATGGAAGGTAAAGGGTCAGGGCTAATGGGAATTGGGATTGACTCATTGCAAAATGCAGTAGGATTGTAAAGAATATTTAAACGTAACTGAAAGTCTTAAATCTGTGTCCCTTAGAGGTAAGATGATACCTGAGGAACTGGAGAAACAAGTCCAGCGGGCCAGGAAAGAGGTGAGAGGGGGAGAGAGAAAGAGAGTATATGTCTGGTTGTGTGTGTTGTGCATGTGCGTGGAAAGAATATGCATGCTAGAGCATGTGAGAATGTATGATCATTCATTAAATCATATTTATTGAGCGCTTACTGTGTGCAGAGCACTGTACTTAGCACTGGGAAAGTACAATTCGGCAGCAAAGAGACAGTCTCTAAATAGAGACAGTCCCTACCCAACAGGACAATAATAATGATATTTGTTAAGCGCTTACTATGTGCCAAGCACTCTTCTAAGCGCTAGAGAGTGTGAATGAGACAAGATGTATAATGCAGAGAGAGAATGTGTATGACAGAAGCAGTCATTCCTGTAAGAGAAAACAGGGTGAGAACTGCAGTAGAGAACCTCATTTATAGATCTGACCCAAATCTTTGTATTCAGTGACACTGTCAGATATTTCAGCTCATAGACTATCCAAAGCTATTAAAAACATTGACAGCACCATTTTCTATGTCTTTACCGTCGTATATCCATGGGAGCACTTAGACTGTGAGCTCTTTGTGGGACAGGGATTGCATCAAGCCTAATCAACTTGTATCTACCCCTCTGCTCTGAACAGTATTTGAAACATAGTAAATGCTCAACAAATGCCATAAAAAAGGCAAGTAATGCAGCCCAGAAGTGTTCAAGTAAACACCCCATTATATCTCTCCTGCTTCCAAGAGTTCTGCTACCTATGCAGTTTTTTTTAACAAATTCATTCATTCATTCATTCAATTGTATTTATTGAGTGCTTACTGTGTGCAGAGCACTGTACTAAGTGCTTGGGAGGTACAAGTTGGCAACATATAGAGACGGTCCCTACCCAACAGTGGGCTCACAGTCTAGAAGGGGGAGACAGACAACAAAACAAAACATGTGGACAGGTGTCACGTCATCAGAATAAATAGAAGTAAGGCTAGATGCAGATCATTAACAAAATGAATAGAATAGTAAATATGTACAAGTAAAATAAATAGACTAATAAATCTGCACAAATATATATATAAGGGCTGTGGGAAGGGGATGGAGGTAGGGCGGGGAGGATGGGGAGGAGGAGAGGAAAAAGGGGGCTGCAACTTCTTGATCAACTCATTCTCCAAACGTGCTCTGATTTTTTCAAAGTAAGGTCCCTTAACCAAATCCCATTATCGTTAATCCAACAATAGAGCTTCAGTAAAACTTCTGTAGAGAGCTGACCCACTCCCAGAGGGCTGTCATGAACTGGGAAAGTTACTTTTCCATCACTTGAGCAACAGAAGCTTAGTAGCAGCAACTTACTTTAAACCTCACACAGGCCTGCTTTGAGACCTAATTTATGAGGGTGTTTCAAGCCCCAAAATGTCAGTCATTTCTCTCCCTGCTGATCACGAGTTTGGACCAAGTTAAAGCTGAACTATCTACATGACCCATCTGGCTTAAAAGCATGCACACCTCCTCTCTCCCACCCCATCCCCACTGCAAACGGAGCAGCAGACCCACCCTCCGCTGCCTTTCTGACAGGCAGGAGTAGAGGACGTGACTCAAGTCGAATGGGTTATCCAAAGAATGAGAAGGCCAGAGTAGTTTGTTCGGCTATGAGGGTTGGGAGAGATTGGATCCCTCCTTGGTCTAATCATATGTTTTTTATGAAAGCCCTTACCAAGGGGAAAAACTATTGGTAAGTCTTTTCAGTCTGAATGTCTTCAAGTTTGTGATTTTAAAAAAAGGCATCTTCATTGCAGATACTCTGTGTGATGTACCTTCTTTGATCAGTGCTCTATTGCTCATTTTTTTTCTTGGTTAGTGTTTTTAAAAAGGACTCAAAACACCCAGTGATCTGGGTGATCCTGAGTTCTTTCCTCTCCTGGTGAAACATTCCTTGGTAGTCTTTGACTGGGCCCTGCGCACGTATTACTTCTGCATGTCTCTTGTCCTGAATTAGTCTCTAACACTTAATTCTGTTCACTAGAGGAGTTTTCAAGGGTGAACATTCACAAATGTCACCAAATGTTTTCCTAGGCCTAGAAGCCCAATTCCTCTTTTTGTCTCTAAGTCATTTACTACATTTATGTTTCTTTAACTCAGTTGCACGGTGGAAAACCTGCATTAAATTAAGCGTGATGCGTAAATTTAAGAGACAAAGAAAATTAATTAATTCATTCACTCAATCATATTTATTGAGCGCTTACTGTGTGCAGAGCACTGTACTAAGTGCTTGGGAAGTACAAGTTGGGCAACATATAGAGACGGTCCCTACCCAACAACGGGCTCACAGTCTAGAAGTTACAAAGGGACCTGTTGTAGACGCCTTAAAAAGCAGAAAACCTGTATACGTTTCCCAATTCTCTTTCCTTCATATTATGCTTTAATTCACGTTGACCGTCAGGAGACTATTTAGCTATAATTAAATCTCTTTCTCTTTATCTTGTTTACTTCAGGCACTTTTGAGTTTGTCTCTCAGGTCATCTGACTTGCATTAGTCTAGGTTTAGGAAAAACACACAAACTGGATAATGATGACTATGAGTCCACAAGGATATGCATCCAGGCCTAAGCAACTCAATAATCAATAATTTCTGTAAAAAAAAACCCCATTGCATTATTGGTTTAATAAAATTGTGTGTCCATTTGAGGTGAAGCAATAACTAGGGAGGATACTCTCATTTTTGCCCATGTATAAATTACATAGGTTCACCTATAAGTTTTTTTAAAATTTATGTGATAAACACACCATTTTCATGTTAGGCTTGGTGCTTTTTTTCTTAAATTGTGCAAATTTGGCTTGTTCTTGGACCAAATTCAGAATTCTTTGTGAAAGTGGCCATATGATTGCAAATGGCCAGAAACCATCTCTTGGCAATCTATGAATAGACACGTTCTGTGTGACCTTGGCAAGCTATTTAAATTCTCTGCCTCAGTTACCTCATCCTTAAAATGGGGATTAAAGCTGTGAGCCCCATGCAGGGTGTGGACTGTGTCCAACCTGATTATCTTGTATCTACCCCATTGCTTAATACAACGCCTGGCATATAGTAAGCTCTGAACAAGTACCTTAATAACAGTGAACAGGATAAGGATTGGGAGGTGTAATTTCTAAAACCCAGACTTCCCAGGAAGTTCCAAAGCCTACCAGTCTTTTTCCACGGAGTCATTTATCCAGCCATTGATTCCACAAAACTCCCACGTCTCCCTCAGCTTAAGAAGACACCTGGCCCATGTGATTTATTTTGATCATTTTAACATGTCTCACATTAGATACAGTATGATTCCAAAGTGTGTTTTATTCCCCATCGCACTCTTCATTGCAATATCTACTATTCATGAGACTCAGTCAGAGATAATTTTGTTGATAGGTAGTTGCTACATGAGTAGAAGGACCAAAGAACAATCTTACCTAATTCATAATCACTTCATCACAAACTGGATTCAGAAGGTAAATCCTAATGTAGCAAAATTCTAATCTTTTACAAAATTGCAGCGAAGTAACTAGAAACTCGTTATGGGCAGGGAAGGGATTTACCAACTCTGTTGCATTGTACTCTCCCAAGCCCTTAGTATGGTGCTGTGCACACAGGAACTACTCAATAAATACCATTGATCAACTGATTCACCCCTCAACTTTCATAGTTGAAGTGATCACGTATGATCAGGTAATTTCAGAAATCTCAAGTTTCCTTCCAGACCGTTTTCATTTCGGGTCATTTCCTCCATGAACAACACATCTCCATGATAGTCTGGAAGCATGACATTTCCAGGAGAACAGTTTTTCAGGGCCCTTCTTCCTGGACAAAATGACACATTCTAAAAGAGAATGTGATTGTAATGTTTTGGCTGCTGTTGTCCCCGTCCATGCCTTTTTAGCTCTCCTTCCAACTCTGGCTTCCTTCCACAACAGCTCCTAGCAGTACAAATGATGCAGTAATCAGCTTTAGTGACAGAAGCTCTCTCAGCCATGACTCATTTCGAACTCCCTGGCTCTGTCAGTGTCAGAGACTCAGGCCTCTGTTGCAGCATCTGATCTAGAAGGTGCCAGAACTGCCTCTTGTTGAAGCTACTTTCAGATGTCCCTACACTGTCAGCTTTTCAGTTATTCCATACTTCAGATGCCTCCTCATTTCACCGTAGGGGGATCATCAGTCTCTCATTTGGATAAATAGGTGAAAAGTTCAGGCATAAAGATTTCCAATGGGGTACCCCCAGTAAAAGCTGCTAGCCAACCAAGTGGTAATCTATTAGTTTAGGAAATGGTTTGGGGACTGTAAAATAGCTAAAGAAATGCTAGAAGGTGTGAAAGCAAAATGATGTCAAGGATGAAATGGAACTTTTTAGGATGAACATTTGTCAAGTAATAATCTTACCCCTTCCCCTCTACCATGGTAGTCAAGCCATCTTCATCACTCAACCTTGTGTCTTCTGCAAGCTTAAGCCGGCGATATAAGAACGCTTTTGCTTCCAGTGAGAGATGGTAGTGTGGCTCAGCGGAGAGAAAACGGAACTGGGAATCAGAAGAACCAGGTTCTAGTTTTGTAGATCTTTTACTGGCCTGCTGCGTGCCTTTGGTCAAGACACAACTTCTCTATATCTCAATTTTCTCATCTCTAAAATTAGGATAAAATACATATCCTCCCTCCCTCTTAAACTGGGAACCTGTGTGGGACAGAGACTGTATCTGATTTGATTCTCTTATATCTAACCCAGTGCTAAACCCAGTGCTTAGCACATAGTAAACACTTAATAATACCTTTTTTCATTAGCCTCCAAAAAAAAACTAAAAGATATTGCCTTGAAAGAGACGACTGGGAATTTCTCTGGATTTATGATGCTTTTATAACTGCTAGTTCCTAGAGGAACAGTTTAACTATCATGGTGATATTTCTGCCCCTTTTTAATGTTTTTGTTTTTGTTTGTGGATCATTTTACAGGGAGCAGCACCTTTTCTTGTCAGCGCTACTTCTGGCACAACCGTCCTGGGAGCATTTGATCCTCTGGATGAAATAGCAGATATCTGTGCAAAATACGGACTTTGGCTGCATGTGGATGTAAGTGTATTTGTTATAGTCACATATTTAAAGATTCTTTTCATTGCCTTTGGAAGAACTGTGGTTTCAGCGTATCAGGAACAAACAAGCTAAGGATGGCAATTCAGCTCTCTTCTCAGTATATTTTGAAATAAAAGTAGTAAAGGAAATGAATTTTGCTCAAGTATTACGTATTTCTGACGATATGCAAAATTCTAGATTAAGGGAATTGAGAGGTTGGACTTCAGACTCTTCAATCCCTTCTTCTCCTTTTGCCCTTCCATGGGTCTCCCTCCCCAGTTTTCAAGGTTTAGGGAAAAAAAGTTCTCAAAGTCTTTTGAAAAATTTCCTCATTATCTGTCCTGCCCATTCTCACACATAACAATGCAATAGAACAGTGAAAATAAGACTCTTCAGCAGAATCATGTGCACTGAGTCTCTTTCACCTCCAAAAAAGGGCCCAGTTGATTCAGAATTCAATTCTTTTTAGATGTATTATAAAAAAAAGTAGGCTGTTTTGGTACAATTCTAAATGTGCACATACATGCACACACACATATATAGGTGTAATATATACATATTAGCTGGAAGGACTATATTTTGGAAAAATTGAAATCTCATTTGCATACAGAGGAATAACACTGATTTTCAGTATTAATTATTAGATGTTTCAATAGACCATGCCAATATTTCAAACAGATCATTGTGGATAGTGGATAATTTAAATGAGATTTTTAGCTGTTGGTACATTTCTTTGTCTTCATTTATTAATTTATATTTTATTGATTTTTTTCAAAGACAGGCAAGCTATAACCATACATTGTATTCAAAAAATGAAAACATAAAGTGAATACTTTATAACTGCAGTTTAAAACTCCCTAACCCTCTGGAGTTATTAATATATATTTTGCCCTCACTGAGGGAACATCAAATATAGATTACATAGATTTAGATAGAGTAACTACAGCAGCTTCTAATTCAGGAATAATCTTCAAGATTCGTGGGGCTTAGAGAGAAATGCAGCTCCTAAAAATGAATTAAAATCAATACTGACTAGGGTTTTTTTAAAAGTAGATTGAATGTTCTTTGTAAGATACTTTCCTTTGGAGGAGAACATATGCAAATAAACTATTTTTTTCCTATGCAAATAAACTATTTTTTCCATGAATTTTTAATATTGAGAAAAATATTTTACTCAATGCAATATGCATGACACCTATAAAGTTCTGCATGTAGGAACTTATTTGAATTTTCATTTATATTCTAAGGGTATTAATTGGAAAAAGCCTTGACATGGAGAAAAAACACAAAATTGGGGTTACATATGAATCCTTCACTGCGTCAAATGAAAACTCACCTTCAGCTTTAAGGCACTGTCAACTGTTTCCCCTCTACCTATCCTTGCTCCTCTCCCCCTACAATCCAGCCCACACACTTCATTCATCTGACGTCAACCTACTTACGGCGTGTGAATCTCATTTCTAATCCTTTCGACCTCCTGCTCATGTACTGTCTCCTGTCTGGAATTCCCACTGTCATCTTTATCTCATAGACCACCACTCGCCCCATTTTCAAACACCGGCTAAAACCATATCTTCTCCAAGAAGCCTTCCCTGAATTACCTCTCATCTACCACCCTATTCTCCTCCCTTATGCTTCATCAGTGCACTTAAATCCATGCCCCAAACCAACTTGATAACGCCCCCCACCATCCCCCTAGTACATATGTATATATCCTTCGACTTCTTGCTTCCTCTACGTGTCATTTATTTTAATGCCCATTTCCCCCACCAAATTGTAAACTCCTTAAGGGTGGGGATTATAACTACCAACTTTATTGTACTCTCCCAAGTTCTTAGTACAGTGCTCTGTATACAGAAAATGCTCAATAAATAACATTGATTACTGACAAATTGATATAGTCTAGATTGGATTTCTAGTTGGTAAAACTTGGAGAGAATCTGTCCCATTATATTTTTTAAAAAATATTTTTGAAAAAATTTGTTCCTATTATAACTCTTCCTTTCTTCTAATATACGTTAACCTACTAGGCCTTTGATTCTGAAACAAACTGCTATCATCATCATCATCAATTGTATTTCTTGAGCGCTTACTGTGTGCAGAGCACTGTACTAAGCACTTGGGAAGTACAAGTTGGCAACATATAGAGACAGTCCCTACCCAACAGTGGGCTCACAGCTATCATATGCTGGGCTATTTACTGCAGTTGGTTTCACCAAAGGCTTGTACTTCTTGGCCTCCCAGAGTTTCATTTTCACTCATTCGTTTCACTTTTTGAGAAAAGAACTTCTCATTCATTCAGTGGAGGACTGACATAATTTTTGAACTCAAGTCCTCAAGAGAAAGAAAAAAGAGCAGAGGGGATTGGTACACACTTCTTCACACAAGTACTTAGGTATTTTGATTTGATATTCCTTTGTTTTTTGTAACTCTTGTGTGAGCTTTTTGCTTTCTGTGGGTACTTCTTCGTCAACTGGCGAATAAGCTGGTAGTTGTGAGATTCTCTCAGGGCACAAATCCTATAGATGGATTAACATTATGGCCTGAAAAAATAATTGTAGAATTCAGAGTTTTAAGTAATTACCTTGGAGAAGAGGAATTTAGAAACTGAGAAGAATCTGGCCTGATAAAATCCATCGATCAGGCGCACTTATTGAGCACTTACTGTGTGCAGAACACTGTAGTAAGCACTTGGAAGAAAACAGTAGACATTATCTCTGCCCCCAGAGAGCTTAATCTAATGGGAATCTAATATCTTTATCTTGTATCCGTATGGGCTATCCTCAGATTAGAGAAAGGAAATCATTACTTCTCAAAGAAGCAGCGTGGCTAAGTGGAAAGAGCATGGGCTTGGGAGTCAGAGGTCATGGGTTCGAATCCCTGCTCCGCCAATTGTCAGATGTGTGACTTTGGGCAAGTCATTTAACTTTTCTGTGCTTCAGTTACCTCAGCTGTAAAATGGGTATTAAGACTGTGAGCCCCACGTGGGACAACCTGATCACTTTATATCCTCCCCAGCGCTTAGAACAGTGCTTTGCACATAGTAAGCGCTTAACAAATGCCATCATTGTTATTATTATACAGTGTGTTCCCTAGTCCCACCAGGAAGCAGGTTGAACTGACAAAAATCCTGCTTTCATCTGTGTCAGAAGCAGCTCTGAAACTCCAGGAAGCAATAGAGAAACAGCATGGCTTAGTGGAAAGAACACAGACTGTGTTCTAGACTTCTGTGACTTCTAGACTGTCAGCCCATTGTTGGGTAGGGACCATCTCTATGTTGTATTTCCCAAGCGCTTAATACAGTGCTCTGCACACAGTAAGTGCTCAATAAATATGATTGAATGAATGAATGAACACAAGCTTGGGAGCCAGGGGTCATGGGTCCTAATCCTGGCTCTGCCAATTGTCAGCTGTGTGACCTTGGACAAGTCACTTTAACTTTTCTGTTCCTCAGTTCCCTCATCTGTAAAATGGGGATTAAGATTGTGAGCTCCATGTGGGACAACCTGATAACATTGTACTTACCCCAGAGCTTAGAACAGTGCTTGGCATGTAATACCACAAGTACCATCATTATTATTATTAAATCTGGTTATGGAAGTGACTTGGCTGTTGTCATCAGACTTTCACAATGAAGGTTAAGTGGATATTAGTTTAATAAAAGCCCATATGTATTCTTTTTTCCAACAATGCCAACTAAATCCTTAAAAGCCTATAGTAACTTCCCATCATCACCATTAGATTGTAAACTTGTCAAGGTATGTCTGCTGTGTGTTCCCAAGTGCCTTGCATAGTTCACAGCATCTATCAGGGACTCAGTAAATACTACTGATAATATATAGGTCTGAATAAATATTTCTATCCAAGAGACTGCCACAGGCCATTCCTTTGTTTACTGTGGAGCAAACTTTCTCATTGCCTCCCACATTGGATTGCCTAATTCCTTCTTTTACCTGGAACAACAATTCCCTCCCAAAGTACCAACGCACTGCCTTCCAGCAATAATGGAGATTGTACTTCCTTCATGAAGTTTTCCTTGATTAACTGAAAGTAAGGTGACAATTTTTCTGTAAATCAGCCTCACTGAATTTGAAAATCATGCAGTTCACTCAGCATTCTCCATATCACAAAATGCAAAATTGCAGCTTCATTTCAGGCACTTGTGTGTACCATTTTTCACTGGGTTTGAATGACCTTTTGTATTTATGTGTCTTTTCTGTCCAAGATTGTAAGTTCCTAGAGAGCAGGGGACTCTCTGGGCTTTAACTTAAGTGCCCAGTATGTATGTAGATGACAATATTTCCATGATGATGATACTGGAGAATTAAAGAATTCTCTGTGGACAGCTGTGGACAGTAACCTCATTTATAACAGGAATTTGGGTCATTGGCATGCCCGCTCCACCCATTCATTTTATATGACATAAGCCATATAACTACTTCCTAAAGTATAATGTCCTTATTTGGAGTTCAGGGCTGAATAGGATTAGAAGCTATTCCTTTAGGGTGGCCTATAAAGACCTTTCAGTATTTAAATAACCTTATTTTGGTTACGAAACTATCTCTACAGGCATCTTGGGGTGGCTCAGCTTTGATGTCAAGGAAGCATCGCAAGCTTCTGAATGGCGTCCAAAGGTAATTGGAGTTTCACAGTTCACAGTTGCACTTTCACTTGGAAGGGACAATCCTTCAGATCCTGTGTTTCCATATCTAGCGTAATGTTTAAAGTGGAGGAAGAAGAAGTTTTGGAAAAGCTCCTCAGACACTCAGCCCTCTAATTCAGGAGTTAATACTAAATGTGAAAATTGCTGCTGATGTCCGTATTTTGGGAAGGAGGCTAATCGGATTTCACTCCCCACCCCTTTCTTTGCTTAATCCCATAGGGCTAACTCTGTAGCCTGGAATCCTCATAAAATGCTCATGGCTGGAATCCAGTGTTGTGCATTTCTGGTGAAAGACAAATCTGTGAGTTTTTTTTTTCCTTTTAATCAATGAGAAGCAGAAGGGATTGAAGTGTAACTCTTCGATAGGTTGTTTTTTTAAAAAAATATTCTTCTGATTGGATGACATAAGATCAAATAAAGGGTCCTGAAAAGTGCTAATGGATGAAAAGAGGCCCAAATAAATGATCAACTGTCTTTTCAAAGGGTTTGATTTGGGTTGTATATAATCTGATTGGTCACTGAAGAGGCAGGCTCCAGAGAGCCAAGATTACTTGTTTGATATGTATTCTAAAATGTGATTTTCAATGTTTTTAATATTTATTCCATTTAAATTTGGAGATAGTAAGCTATCTTGAAACTTCTACACAGTGAAATTGAAGCAGATATTTGTCTCATTAAATGAAATGCTTAATATGCTTAGCTGCGCTTTAATGGACCTATTTCATGGAAAGATGCTGTATGAATGTTGATTACTGAATCACCCTTTATTGGGGGACTGGATGGCTTATGTTTAGAAATGGGAGGTTTCTGATTTCAACCAAAATCAAGTCCACTCTCAGACCTTATAATGACCATTCTTGGCGAATTACTCTGCCAAGTAGCCCAGGAGTGAGTATGAATAGGAAAGTCCAAATGGTTTCACATTCCTAAATCTCCTAGGTTGGTTGAGAACTTTAGAAATCTTTGCAGCCATTACATTCATTTTCTATTAAAAAGGGGTCTTATTATCATTAAAATAGTAATGGACCTGTCATAAATCCTGTAGTTGCAAGGATGTTTACATGCCAGTGGTATTTGGCACTTGACAGGATTTGGTGTTAGAATTTCAGTGAACAGTGAATTAAGAGTTCTGTGAAATACAGAATTCACCCAAGCAAGAATTGTCCCTTAATGTTTAATTATACTTCTTTTCTGTGCGTCTGCTGAAACTCAAAATCTGCTCTTTCACCTGATGCTTAGTTTTTTGGTGCTATATTTTTCATTGCTCTGATCCCTCTAGTCTGACCTTCCTGTAGAAAGGAGAAGCAGCGTGGCTTAATGGAAAGAGCATGGGCTCGAGAGTCAGAAGTAGTGGGTTCTATTTTTATGTAGTAGTTGGTTCACCACACTATGGTATTGACTCACTGAAATGCGCAAGTGAGGGCGGTGGAAAGAATGTGGGACCGGGAATCAGGAGATATAGGTTTTATTCTCTGTTCCGCCTTGTTCCGCCTTTGGCCTGCCATAGTACTTTGGGCAAGTCAGTTTCTCTGTGACTGTTACCTCATCTGTCAAATGGGATGGGATATCTACCTTGCTCGACCTCCCAGATTGTGAAGCCCAGGTAGGCCAGAGATTGGGTCTGATCATGTGATATATACCTCCATATTTTGCAAAGTGCTTGGTGTGCTGTATGAAAATACATTTAATTAAGAACTTTTAAAAACAATGGTCTCTTTGAGCCACATTTGCCGGCTGCGTCAGTATTGGAGGGGCCATGTCAGATCCTTTCCCCATCACCAGAAGTGAAAAAAACAGGGTTATGTGCCAGGTTCAGTGTCAATCAGCCTGGGTCTGTCCGTCTGGGTTTGTGATGTTCAAGGATCAAAAAAGACTCGTCCTCTGGGGAAGATTTTTGTTTCAACAAAACATATTGGTACATATTGTACATATTTACTATTCTCTTGTACATATTTACTATTCTATTTATTTTGTTAATGATGTGCATCTAGCTTTATTTCTATTTGTTCTGACAACTTGACACCTCTCCACCTGTTTTGTTTTGTTGTCTGTCTCCCCCTTCTAGACTGTGAGCCCGTTGTTGGGTAGGGACCATCTCTGTATGTTGCCAACTTGTACTTCCCAAGTGCTTAGTACCGTGCTGTGCACACAGTAAGCGCTCAATAAATGCGATTGAATGAATGAATGAATGAATGAATGAACAGGCATCATTAGTAGTCTACTAGTCGTGCAAGTGAAAACTCCTCTCCACCGATGACTTCTGGAAGCATGCTAACAAGAGAAGCCACGTGGCCTAGTGACCAGAACCCGGGCCTGGGATTCAAAAGGACCTGGGTTCTAATCTTGGCTCCGCCACTTGTCTGCTCTGTGACCGTGAGCAAGTCACTTTGCTTCTCTGTCCCTCAGTTACCTAATCTGTAAAATGGGGATTAAGACTGTGAGCCCTATGTGGGACAGGGACTGTGTCCAACCTGATCCAACTTGTATCTATTTGATCACTTAGTACGGTGCCTGGCACATACTAAGTGCTTGCAGTGTGGCTCAGTGGAAAGAGCATGGGCTCGGGAGTCAGAGGTTGTGGGTTCTAATGCTGGTTCTGTAACTTGTCAGCTGTGTGATTTTGGGCAAGTCACTTAACTTCTCTGTGCCTCAGTTACCTCATCTGTAAAGTGGGGATTACGACTGTGAGCCCCAAGTGGGACAACCTGATTATCTTGTGCCTCCCCCAGTGCTTAGAACAGTGCTTGGCACATAGTAAGCGCTTAACAAATACCATTATTATTTCCTTTCTGATCTCCCGTCTTCCTGTCTCTCCCTGCTTCAGTCTATACTTCACTCTGCTGCCTGGATTATCTTTCTATAGAAATGCTCTGGGCATGTCACTCCCCTCCTCAAAAACCTCCAGTGGTTGCCTATCTACCTTCGCATGAAGCAAAAACTCCTCACAGTTGGCTTCAAAGCGCTCCATCACCTCGCCCCCTCCTACCTCACCTCCCTTCTCTTCTTCTACAGCCCAGCCCTCACACTCCGCTCCTCTGACGCTCGCCTCCTCACTGGGCCTCTTTCTCGCCTGTCCCACCGTTAACCCTTGGCCCACGTCCTACCCCTGGCCTGGAATGCCCTCCCTCCTCACATCCACCAAACTTGCTCTCCTCCCCTCTTCAGAGCCCTACTGAGAGCTCACCTCCTCCAGGAGGCCTTCCCAGACTGAGCCCCCTCTTTTCCTCTGCTCCTCCCCTCCCCATCGTCCCTACTGCCTCCCTCTGCTCCACTCCCTTCCCCTCCCCAAAGCACTTGTATATATTTGTACATATTTATTATTCCATTTATTTTATTGATGTGTATATATCTATAATTCTGTTTATTTTAATGGTATTGACACCTGTCTGCTTGTTTTGTTGTCTGTCTCACCCCTCTAGACTGTGAGCCCGCTGTTGCGTAGTGATTGTCTGTATCTGTTGCCGAATTGTGCTTTCCTTTCACTTAGTACAGTGCTATGCGCAGAGTAAACACTCAATAAATACGATTGAATGAATGAATAACAAATGCCACAGTTATTACTATTATCCTCTCCCCCTCGTCCCCCTCTCCATCCCCCATCTTACCTCCTTCCCTTCCCCACAGCACCTGTATATATGTATATATGTTTGTACTTATTTATTACTCTATTTATTTATTTATTTTACTTGTACATATCTATTCTATTTATTTTATTTTGTTAGTATGTTTGGTTTTGTTCTCTGTCTCCCCCTTTTAGACTGTGAGCCCAATGTTGGGTAGGGACTGTCTCTATATGTTGCCAATTTGTACTTCCCAAGCGCTTAGTACAGTGCTCTGCACATAGGAAGCGCTCAATAAATACGATTGATGATGATGACTATTCCGCTAATAAATTTACATTTGAAAGAAAGTTGATTGTAGTCTCCCTATAACTGTGGCAGTAATAGAGCCAAAGTGTAGCTTTTTCTAAAGAGGGAGGAAAGTGTTCAGCTTGATTTAGAAAAGAAGCATTTTGACCTGGGAGAGAAAGCAATGAACACACTATGCTCAAGTCAATTACAGTCGTACTTCAGTGTTTGCAGTGTGTGTGAGCCGTAAAAGTAGCCTGTGGAGACAGAATGTGTAACAAAAAGTAAAGTTTTGAATTGTGGTATAATTGGCAGGATGCCTCGAATGAGAAACTTTCTCTCCTCCACTTCCACTTAATTTTAATGAATAAATGGCAATTTGCCCACCTCGAGATTTTAGCAAATAATCCTAGAGATAATTACTTTATAAATATCAAATTTGGTTTTCCGCCACCTGTGCCAAACTTCCCAAATAGGAATAGAATAATTATTAGTAAACGAAAGAGCAAAATTCAATTTCCTCCACTTCTTAATGGAAGAAGACAAACTATATCTTTTGACCCTTTTATGGATCTGACCCCTATGATTAAGCACTAATGATTAGTAATGACGGTAGAAGTTGCCGCTTTCTTTCTTTCACCTTATTGCCTTGTTGAGTTTTAGTCAGTATTCTTGTAGAGAAATACCATATTTACTCATCTAACTTTTCGGTTCAGAATTTTTCCAAGATAAATCGTGCCAAACTTTACATTTCTTTCCAAATATTAAATTGATTGCTTTTCAAGGATGTAATCTAAAAGTTTCTTTGCTCCTACTAGCATGGGGAAAAAAATTTCTCCCCCCTTTCCCGTAATGTATTCTAGTTACACTGACACCCATGATTTCTCATTACTTCTCAATCATACAGTGACAGTGTGTTCCCTAGACTCACCAGGAGGCAGGTTGAACTGACAAAAATCCTGCTTTCATCTGTGTCAGTAGCAGCTTTGAGACCCCAGGGAACAATAGCAGCAGGAACAGGTAAGCTAGAACAGCAAAATGCAGTTCCAGCCACCAGCTCCCAGAGTTTCCATTTCCATCAGCTCTGGAGAAGGAGAGGGCTGCCTCGCGGCCAGATTGACCAACCATTTATAAATGAATGGACCGACTGCCAAAAATGATCTAAGATTTGTTTTGGCCATGGAGCCTGTAAAACATTTGGCTATCTGTAAATACTTAAGAAATTTTACCCGAAAACTTTAGAAGTTTAAAAAATATTAAATTGGCTGGATAAAGCAAACAATAAGTATGATAGTGACATTTGTTAAGCGCTTACAGCCAGCCTAGCACTGTACTAAGACAGGTTGAAAAAAGTCCAGGTCCCATATTGGGTTCATGTTCTTAAGGAGGGAGAGAACAGGTATTTTAATTTCCAGTTTTGATCACAGCCAATTCTACTTCATTTGCCATGTAGTTTACACTCATGTGCTCTTTAATTTTTTTTTATGGTATTTGTTAACAGTTACTGTGTACCAGGCATTGTACTAAATGCTGGGGTAGATATAAAATAATCATGTTGGACACAGTTCATGTCCCACTTAGTGCTCACAGTCTTAACCCCCATTTTACAGGTGAGGTAACTGAGGTACAGTGAAGTGATTTACCCACGGTCACACAGCAGAAAAGTGGTGGAGCTGGAGCTATGAATCCTTCTGATTCATAGGCCTGAGCTCCAGTAATCATAATAATAATTGTGGTATTAAGTGCTTACTATGTGGCAAGCACTCTAGTAAGTGCTGGGTAGATACAAGGTAATCAGGTTGGACACAGCCCCTGTTCCACATAGGGCTCTCAATCTTAATCCCCATTTTACAGATGAGGTAACTGAAGCCCAGAGAAGTAAAGTGACTTGCCCAAGGTTGCACAGCAGACAAGTGGAGGAGCTGGGACTGGAACCCAGGTCCTTCTGATTCCCGGATCAATATCCAATAGGCCACGCTGCTTCTCAATTTAATTAATTGAATTAATTTGCTACTGCAGTAGAAGTGGTCTTCATTATGCTGCTGCTCCAGTAGCAGTGGATTTGTGGCCAAGGGGAAGGGGAGGACAAATTAACATGGCCCTGTGGCCCTTGTGAATTGGAGGAAGTGGGGCCTGGGCAGTAGCAGTGGCCATCATATTGGTAACACCAGGAATCATGTCTTTTGGAATTGGCCAAGTGCCTTCCCCCAGTTTTTGTCTCCTGTAGATCTTGCATAATTGGAGATTGAGTTCATTGATTGCCAAACTGCTATTACTAATGTTACGGAAGGAGCCTATGGCATATATTGACATCAGATTGGGAAAATGACTATGCAGGACAACCAGCCTAGATTTCGCTGCCTTTCAAGATTTGCGCAACCAATATTAGCCCCTCCTCATGGAACTGCAGAAATGGATCCTGTCTTCTCAGCTCTGAAACTGATGAAGATGGATAGAAGAAATAAAACGTGTGCTACAGTAACAGTGACTGTAGCAATGTATGTTCACAAACGGAACTGCTCAGTAGGTTAAATGTGAATAATGAAATTACTGCTGAATATATGGAAATTAAATATTCAGTTTTAAAATTTGGAACCATCTTTTGTTACATAAAATTATGTCAGTAAACAAGTTTGCAAGTCAGTAATATTTTATTAATCCTGATCAACCTAAAGGCTGGGCAGCTGCTGTGGAAATACTAGGGCATCAGCAGATGAGGGTGGTTGTGCTCAATGGTTGTTATTTACCCTATCCAACTGCATATTTGTGTGTGTGTGTGTGTGTGTGTGTGTAAATGTGTATCCACTAGTGGAATTTTGACCATTGCTTTTGCATATGGCTTGATTTTAACCTTCCTCTCTATCCATATGCTTGGATCATTGGTACAATTCCAGTGAAAGCCCGGTTCCCTCGAACTCCTGCCTCCTGTCCTGCTTTGAACTCTAGAAAATTTGAGCACTTAAAAAAAAAGTAAAACCAGTGCTAAATAAACTGTTTGAAAGCAGCAAAATGGAAAGTGGTGAGAAATGCTAATGTTTCTGGATTTCTCTTTCCATGAAAATTGAATTTGCCGAACAGATTCAGTGGAATAAGAAAGTACTTGTAGATTTCTGAATGACTGTGAGATGGGAGACAGGAATTTTACCATTAATTTTTCTGTAGGTGCAGTTCCACATTAACTAGTCACTGCTTATGTGGGAGTAGGATTCAGGCTCTGCCCTGAAAGATTTTTAGTAAAGAGCCTTGGTTTCTATAAAAAGAATTCTGCATCCCACCTGAAAGCTTTCAAAAATTTACCGACACTCATTGGCCCCTTCTACATTATAAGACTTTTGGTAGACAAGGAAGAGGTCCATACCCGTTCCTCACCTCTACCCCAAAATCTTCCTTGCACACTTTTCCTTATAGTGATCTTCATGTTAATTCAAAACAAGCCATATTAGATTCCCTTTCTTTGCCTGATTAATCCTTGGAAATCAGGAATTGCTTGTACCTTTTTCAGTTTGCCACACTAGTGCACAGGGTGGGGAATCACTCTCCAGCAGCCCAGGACAATTTCTTATTTCTCCCTCCCCTCATATCACCATAGGAAACTAGGACAAAAGGCAAATCTTGTGATGACCCTTTTCCACCTACCCCTCCAACCCCCCAGGGTAACTGGATTCAGTTCAGGCCAAGGTGAAGGTTACGTCAAAGAGGATTCTGGGGAAGAGCTGAAAATGTGGTGCAGCTCCCAGTAGCGCAGGAGTCTCGAGAAAAACAGTGCAATTTTTATTGAAAATATTTTTGATACTTTCTCATGTCTAATCCCAGTCAGCTGTCTCTCTTTCTCCAGATAGTGGAATGCAGAATTTCAGCAGATGGGGCAGTAGCAGAGAGACATAAGAAGAGGGTGAGGAAATTTTAGGAACATGTAAAGGTTGCGTGCCTCAGATCTCCTGCCTAAATTAGATTGATCTTTATCTTACCTTTTTGTTCTTTGGATTACGCAGGTCAGTTTAAATTCACCTGAAAGTTAAAATTTAGCATACCGTTAGCAGGAAATCTGAAACGTGGGACCTTACCCTGTCCCTGAAATTTTCTCTCTTTTGTTTCTCTGTTACTGTACTTACTGCTGAATTCTCTGCTACTGTTGGCCTGCTGAGGTGGTACTCAGATTGGGAATTGGCCCCGAAACCAGAAGGAAAGGGGAGGAGGAGGAGAAAGTCCTAAATCAGTCTCCATGGCAGCTGACAGAAGGAAGCTTTTTCCCCAGCCATCTCCTCCAACCTTTCCTTCGTTTTACTGTGCATGTGTCATCAGTAATGCAGTTCACTGCTATGCATTTTGCCTCGATATGACTCCTCACTTATCGCCTGTCGAAGACAGATACCCCTGGTGTATAGTAGTGCAGATTGAACTCCGGATCTTCTGTTACAGAACTACAGGCATTTTCATTTAGAGTACTGCCTGATTCGTTGTTACCATCTCAGTATCAATATTGAAGACAGAAACATAGAGAAGTGGAATGGAATTCTGAGCCTTTTCCGAGCCAGTGAAAATTGTACATTTTTCTCTAATAAACACATTGCTTTCATCCTGTGGGATGGCTTTCAATAAGTTGTAAAGTGTTTTATACCAACATTCGAGGACATCTGTCATTTAAAAACCTCATAATTGAAGTCTTATAAACCCCTTAGAACAAACATGCATAAATACTTTCTTCATTGATGGAAAATGCGCTTGGGTAGAGAAGATAGGCAGCAGAGGGATAATGTTGTCTAGGGGATTGAGGGACTAGAAATAATATATTTCATTCAAATTGTGTGCTCTGCCTCCGTATGATTGTGAGAGCCCCCACAATCTCTTGTGTGTTCATTTCACCTATGAAGTATTAATTAAAATTGCTTCCACTCTCTAACCTCTAGTGTGGGAAGGCACTATAAAAATACACTGACCGTAAAAAGTTTTAGTGGAAATTGGACACCAACCACCTTCTGGCATGGCTTTTCTGAGACATTCTGATGTCTGGGCAGTTAAGAGGAGAGATGTTTGGGCCAGTTTGAGCTTCCTGAGTATTCCTGGGAGGTGCAGTCCCCAAACATATAACCAAATTAATGCAAATGCCTTGAAGTCCGGGAACATGTCCTAGGAATACAAGACCTAAGAACACTTATTTGGGCCGGAAACTGCATCTCTGTCCCTATCTCTCTCACGGTCTCTGTCTCTCTACTGTTCTCTCCCAGTGTTTTCAATCCCCTAGCAGCTATCTTTCTGTCTAACATATCTTGAGGTCTAGGATTGGGTAGAATGCCAAGGGTCAAGGATGGAAATGTGTTCAAGTGTCAGCTGAATATCGACAGTGACAGAACCCGTGAGAGTAGACATACACCCTTCAGTGATAGGTGAAGAGAAAATGGGATGAAGGGCACAGGATGAGGTTCATTTGAGGCCCATGTGAGGGATCTGGAGAAGCAGGGGAATCCTGCCAGTGTTTAAAGTGCTGAAGGAGCTATCATAGATTTGACAGGGCCACAGAGGTCATGAGTCCAGGAGGAAAAAATATTTACCCGTGTCAAACATTGAGGAAAGACGGTGTGAGATGAAATTGGTTTAGAGACCCTTGAGTTTGGCCATAGGAAGGTTTTTTGTTACCTTAGAGAGATTCCGGTACACTGGTCAGAACTGAAACGAAATTGAAGGAAGTCAAGGAAAAGAGTTAAGCTGTGTATCCCTACTACTGCTGTTTACTGAACTAAAAAGAGGTGGGAGGAGGAACATAAAACAGTAACTAGAAAGGAAAGTATGGTCCAGGGATGGCTTTTAAAAAGATGGGAAGATCGATAATAATAACCTGAGTTTCTTTAGCTGAATTACCCACATCAGTGGTGTCTCTATCCTCAGCCAGGTGAAGTAGGAAGAAGTGAGTACTATTATCCTCATTAGAGATAAGATGAGTGGGGCACAGAGAGGTTAAATGACTTGCCCAAGACCAAGCTAATGACTAGAATCAAGGTGTTCTGACACCACACGGTACTCTTTCCATTAAACTGTCTCCTTGATCATAGTTCAGTGCAGCTGGGAAGAGATTGCTATTGAGGAAAAAAATGCAGGGATTGTGCAAGAGAAAGAATTATCTGTAGGGGAGAGGGACAACAGGTAGATGGGGGAAGAGTTGTTCCGGAGGAAGACAAACAGGTTGTAATCACAGCTGGAAAGGGAGCAGCATGGGGAAAGATGAAAGATTGGAGGATCGTAAGCTCTTTGTGGGCAGGGAGCATGTCTACCAATTTTGTCGTATTGTACGCTCCCAAGCACTTCGTACAGTACTTGGCACACAGTAAGTGCTCAATAAATATAATTGACTAACTGACGGGACAGGTGGAGGGCAAGTTGGGAATGAGATAGAGTTCTTCATTCATTCATTCAATCGTATTTATTGAGTGCTTACTATGTGCAGAGCACTGTACTAAGCGCTTGGAAAGTACAATTTGGCAACAGATAGAGACAATCCCTGCCGAACAACGGGCTCACAGTCTAGAAGGGGGAGACAGACAACAAAACAAAGAAGTAGACAGGCATCGATAACATAAAATAGAGAAGCAGTGTGGCTCAGTGGAAAGAGCATGGGCTTGGGAGTCAGAGGTCATGGGTTCTAATACCGGCTCTGCTGCTTGTCTGCTGTGTGACTTTGGGCAAGTCACTTAACTTCTCTGGGCCTCAGTTACCTCATCTGTAAAATGGGGATTAAGACTGTGAGCCCCATGTGGGTCAACCTGATTACCTCGTATCCCCCCCAGTGCTTAGAACAGTGCATGGCACATAGTAAGCACTTAACAAAAGCCATCATTATTATTTATTATTATTATCAAAATAGGTAGATTCTGTCTGGTGGCCTCAGTATTTTCTGGAAAGAAATTAAGGAGAACATTGATATTAAGAAAGGATAAAGAAGAAGTATAGAAGCAGCATGGCTTAGTGGAAAGAGCACGGGCTTTGGAGTCAGAGGTCATGGAATCAAATCCCGGCTCGGCCAATTGTCAGCTGTGTGACTTTGGGCAAGTCACTTCACTTCTCTGGGCCTCAGTTACCTCATCTGTAAAATGGGAATTAAGACCGTGAGCACCCCGTGGGACAACGTGATCACCTTGTAACCTCCCCAGCGCTTAGAACAGTGCATTTCACATTGTAAGCACTTAATAAATGCCATTATTATTATTATTAAGTATGATCAATAAATAGTTCTTAGTTAATTTTATCTTTTAATATCAAACACTGCAGTTTACATTCCTGCTTAAAGCAAAATTTCCTTTAGTACACCCAGCTCTCTGATACCCAAGGTTGGGTGCTTATGGAAGCCCGTGTTCAGGAAAATCCACAGTCTACTACTCACTGTTGACTGACTTCTGTTGTAGCCAGAAGCAGGCTCACTCTCGTTTCTTCCATCAGCTATAACCGACATAATAATAATAATAATAATAATAATGTCCTTTATTAAGCGCTTACTATGTGCAAAGCACTGTTCTAAGCACTGGGGATGTTACAAGGTGATCGGGTTGTCCCAAGGGAGGCTCACAGTCTTAACCCCCATTTTACAGATGAGGTGCCTGAGGCCCAGAGAAGTGAAGTGACTTGCCCAAAGTCACACAGCTGACAATTGACATGACGTGCGCTGTTGGAAGAGTATCCCCAAATCTTGCCTTTGTGTTTTGGGTTGTCAATTTGGACTTTACTCAGAGCACCTCTGTGAGACTAGTGTGGCTCCAGCATCCACGAGATGTTCAGATTGGCCTGGAGAAAGTTGCAATCCTAGCTTCAAATTGTTTTCTGTTGCCCTGACCTGCAGGCTCACTGGAACCCCTTTGTGCTCGGGATGGGCCCGGGCCTCCTGAGTATCATGGCACCGTGAGGTGATTGGGACCCGGGACGGCCTGGACTGGGCTCCCAGTATGGTCCTAGTGGCCTTGGAACCGACTGAAAGCCGGGGGTACAGGTTGTGGCATCAAGGAGAGGTCACTAGCAAAGAGTTTGGAGAGGATTTGGCAGAAAATCAGGGACACCTTTAGGGTGGGGGGTGGAGAGCGTGGTAGCTTCTTCATGAATTCCCAATCCTGGGGAGATTCCATCTAGGATGGTAAGCGTCCAAGGTTGCCTTCAGGTACTTGAAAGCAACCGCAGCCCCAGCAGTATTGTTTTGAGCATTGCCCATTTCATCCCTAACTTCGTGTCCCAATCTGATTTCTTGGAGCTCTGCGGTCTGTTTCCTGCAGTTGTTTCTGTAGAGGAAAGTTTGCACAACCAAAGCAACGTGGAATCAGGATAATGGCGAAGGCACTGCCACTTGAAGAGAACTCTATGTCAGTGTTGTCGACTGCCGTTTACTCTGGAGTGTGATCAAAGGCTTGTCTCAAAAACAAATCAGAACCAGATAAGTCCTTCATTTTCATGAGGAACAATTCTTAAATTAGGTGGGAAACTCTGCCCAGTAAACTCCTGCCTATGTGGATTCATTGTCCCACTTTTTATTTGTATTAAACCCTTTCTGCTCTGGGAGAGTTCATCACATACCACCGTGAACCTGCAGCTGGACCTCTGAGCAGAGGCAGGCTAAAAATAACCCATCTTTGACCGGAGTCCAAAACTCAGGAGGCAGAGGGGGAGCTCAGATCCTATTGCTGACCCGGTGATGAGTTCCCAGTCATCCTCCTCCTTGGCGACTCCCTTCAGTCAGAAACGAGACCCAGATTTCCTCACCTTTACTATAGTTCCAGTTTCCAAGCAGAAGCCAAGCTGTTTTTAGTCCTTGTAAGCTCAGAGTCTGGGACTGTTGAGTAGGAAGGAAAGCTGGCGGTCCTGTTTCTGACTCGTGGTTGGGGTCCAGGGTCCCTCCCACATCTTTTTAGCTGGGAAATGGAATCCAAGTTTGATATCTATTAAAAAAAAACATGGTTATCCAAACTAAATATCCAAGAGTTTGGTGTTTTTATTTATGTGAACGGGGTTAAAGTTTCTCCTCTAGATGTTTTTTCCCAAGTTTCATCATGTACTATATTACTGTGTTCGCCTCCCATGGGTTTAGTCTTTTTATGTGACTAGGATTCAAAAACTTTTCTTTTAGATTTTATATCCAGTTTCATTACGTTTTGAGTACTTTCTTTGCTTTTAAAGTGCAGTCAGGTTTCTGTTCCTTTTTAAAGGGGCCCACCATCCCCATCGGGTCAAATTTGAAGATAATTTGTGGAAATGTCACCTCCTGTCTTGTCTCTGGAGCTAAGGACTCGTTTCAGGGTAATGACTTGGTGCGTTCAGGTTGCTCTGCTTTCTGTCGGGCTGCTTGCCAAGAAATTCTAGCTTTAGATAATGAGACCATGGCTGACTCCTCTGTCAGATGCTCATTTGAGGATGTTCTTTAAAGGTGCCCTGCATTTTGACAATGAAAAGCTTATGGTGTTGAGCTACATAGGATTCCTTCTAGAAGATCTTTCTTTATTGATGGCAATTATTCATTCAATCATGCTTACTGCGTGCAGAGCACTGTACTAAGTGCTTATACCTGTGTTTCTAGGTAGTGCTTTTATTACCAAAGCACCTTATGTTACTTAGTTATTTACTCCACACAGCACCCCTGCGAGGTACAGTTTAGGTATTATTACCCCCAATTTACAGCTGGGGAAACAGAGGCAAGGGGAGGTTAAGTGACTTGCCCAAGGCCACAGAACTCAAACCCGGGATGTGTGGCTTTCTGGCCTGCAAATCTTCCATCGCACCACACGGCCTCCCCATTTTGAGCACTTACTGTGCGCAGAACGCTGTACTATGCTCTTGGGAGAGTACAATACAACATAGTCATCATGTTCCCTGCCTACAAGAAGCTTACCGTTCTAGAGAGGGAGACAGACATTAATGTAAATAAATGTCAATTTCATTATCCCTTTCAATCGTGTGTCAGCATTTACATATATCTTTGAAAAATGGAAAGTACTGCAGCTTCTGGTATTTATTCACAGATTGTGAGTGTGGTCTTACTGCATTTAACAACATTATTTTGGCAGACCATCCATCTATTTTAGTATCAAATTTGGACGTCAGTTTTTAGGAATTGTGAATAAAGAAAGCAGTGAGGCAATTTCTGCCCTGCATATTGCTTTTCTACACAGTTCTTTTATTTTTTTTTCTGTAAAACATCAATCTCTTACCTGTACTCCAAGTTGCAGTGGCCGGATCTCTAGAGATGCTTAGAAGCCAAGAAATATAGGCCAAAGTTCGTACTGCTGAATGTGTAAAATTCCTTTGAAGCAGAAAACTGAGCCACTGTTAACAGCATCACCGCAAGTGCTAGACATCGATTGATCGTACTATATGTTTTACTCGGCATGAAATAATTTATCCTAAGACTGGTTCAGACTTGACTTCCTCCCTTTTTCAGGTATATTAGATTTAAAAGAGAATAAATTTACTATATTTAGATTTGCTGTCATTAAGCCCAATCAGTCAGATTAGAGTAGTCTAGACTGTGAGCCTGTTGTTGGGTAGGGACCATCTCTATATGTTGCCAACTTGTACTTCCCAAGCGTTTAGTACAGTGCTCTGCACACAGTAAGCACTCAATAAATACGATTGAATGAATGAATGAATATTAATGTCCATCACCCCTCTAGACTGAAGCTTATTATGCGCAGGGAACACAACTGCTAATTCTGTTGTACTCTCCCAAGCAACCAGTAGAGTGCTTGGCACATAGTAAGCGCTCAGTAAATACGATCGATTGATTTAGAAGATTGGACTGCTCAACTCAGACTCAAGGAAAATATATTACATTTAAAGAAAACATGCTTGTCTGTCTCCCCCTTCTAGACTGTAAGCCCGTTGTTGGGTAGGGACCGTCTCTATATGTTACCGACTTGTACTTCCCAAGAGCTTAGTACAGTGCTCTGCACACAGTAAGTGCTCAATAAATATGATTGAATGAATGAGATGCCTCTGAGGTATTTACTGTAACTCAACTAATAATAATAGTGGTATTTTTAAGCACTGACAATGTGCCAAGCATTGTAGTAGGCACTGGGGTAGATACAAGATGGCCAGGTGAGGTACAGCCAGGATTCACAATTGAAGTAGGTTGGGGAACAGGTATTAACCCCCCCATTTACAGATGAGGAGACTGAGGTACAGAGAAATGAAGTGACTTGTCCAAAGTTGCATGCGCAAGAGCTGGGATTAGAACCTCAGTCCTCGGACTCCGAGGCCTCAGCTCTTTCCATTATGCCACGCTGCTTCCCAATATAATTAAAAACATTGACATTAAACCAAATTCCCTTAAGATGAGATGTGGTGAGGTGTTTAGGAACCTTAGAGGCGATTGAAAACAAATGATGTCATCCAAAGTCAAATCGAGCAAGTTAATTAAATTTCTCTTCATCATCAGTCTTTCGGTCATTCATTCAATCGTATTTATTGAGTGCTTACTGTGCGCAGAGCACTGTTCTAAGCACTTATAATAAGTCGTTATATAAGTTGTTATAATTGTCATCACCATCAACCGTACTTAGTGAACATCTGCAGTGTGCTTTGCAATGTGCTAGGTTCTGCATGAAAGGCAAGTTACACATACCTAATGTCATCAACGAGAGCATTTATGAAATGCCTTCTTTGGGTACACGTGAGGGACATACGGGAGAAATATGAGGCATGATCGCTGCCCTCAAAATCCAATGGAGTAGATGGTGATGTTTCTGGTCTTCGTTTATTGAACACCTACTGTGTGTTGTCGCCTTCCTCCCAAGACTAAAATAACCAATGTTACGGCTGGTCGTATTAAGAAAAAATGCAAGTTCTGATGCATTCCCCATCACCTGTGGAGGGAATCAGAGTCCTGTTTTATTTGATCTGTTTTTGCTTGAGGATAAACACTACCTGGAAACAGGCCTTAGATTATGCTACTATTTCCAGTTCAATAGGTTTTGAGTGAATTCAAAAGTCTTTTAGACAGTCATCAAGAAAATGTGGCAGGTTGATGGCTTCTTGGGAGAGGTACACTAAAGAAAAAATAAACGATCTGATGTATTACCTTCAGCCAGAACAGCTCTCTGAAATGACCAGCCCTGAGAAATTAAGGTTAAGTGCCCACCTATGCCAGCAGAGGATTGTTCCTAGAGTGGGTAGTTATTTTATATAGTTATTGAACTAAAGCACAAATATGGTGTCTGCCTTCTGATTCCTGTACCGGCAAAATAAAAATACAGGAATGTTTTTTAAATGTTAATTTATGATTTTCCCTCAACTGCTATTTGCTTCTCTCTTGTGAAATGTCTTTTTAAATTGGGAGTTAGAACACAGTGCCACCGTAGCCCTTAATTTACCATTGATCGTTGATCATTTTCCCTATTTTATTCTATCAGAGGTATTTCTCAGCACCTACTGTGTGCAGAACAGATTACTAAACACTTGGGAGAGTCCAATGGAGTAGAAATTGTACTCTTTCAAGTACAAGCAGCATGGCCTAGTGTAAAAACCCTGGACTTGGGAGTTAGAGGACCTGGGTTCTAATCCCAGTTCTGCTATTTGCCTAAGGTGTGACCTAGGGAAAAATCATTTAATTTATCTGTGCCTCCATTTCTTAAACTGTAAAATGGGGATTCAGTACCTATTCTCCCTCCTGTTGAGCTGGAGAGTCCCATTCATTCATTCATTCATTCATTCATTCATTCATTCGTATTATTGAGCGCTTACTGTGTGCAGAGCACTGTACTAAGCACTTGGGAAGTACAAGTTGGCAACATCATCATCATCATCAATCTTATTTATTGAGCACTTACTGTGTGCAGAGCACTGTACTAAGCGCTTGGGAAGTACAAGTTGGCAACATATAGAGACAGTCCCTACCCAACAGTGGGCTCACAGTCTAGAAGGGGGAGACAGAAACAAAACAAAATATATTAACAAAATAAAATAAATAGAATAGTAAATATGTACAAGTAAAATAGAGTTATAAATCTGTACAAACATATATACAGGTGCTGTGGGGAGGGGAAGGAGATAGGGTGGGGAGAATGGGGAGGGGGAGAGGAAGGAGGGGGCTCAGTCTGGGAAGGCCTCCTGGAGGAGGTGAGCTCTCAGTAGGGCTTTGAAGGAAGGAAAACAGCTAGCTTGGCGGATGACGTGGGCCGGGGGTCGACAGAGGGACAGGCGAGAACGAGGCACGGTGAGGAGAGTAGCGGCGGAGGAGCGGAGGGTGGGGGCTGGGCTGGAGAAGGAAAGAAGGGAGGTGAGGTAGGAGGGGGCGAGGTGATGGACAGCCTTGAAGCCCAGGGTGAGGAGTTTTTGCCTGATGCGTAGGTTGATTGGTAGCCACTGGAGATTTTTGTGGAGGGGAGTAACATGCCCGGAGCATTTCTGCACAAAGATGATCTGGGCAGCAGTGTGAAGATTGAAGTGGGGAGAGACAGGAGGATGGGAGATCAGAGAGGAGGCTGATGCAGTAATCCAGTCGGGATAGGATGAGAGATTGAACCAGCAGGGTAGCAGTTTGGATGGAGAGGAATGGGTGGACTTGGCGATGTTGCGGAGGTGAGACTGGCAGGTTTTGGTGAAGGATTGGATGTGAAGGGTGAATGAGAGCGGAGAGTCGAGGATGACACCAAGGTTGCGGGCTTGTGAGACGGGAAGGATGGTAGTGCCGTCAACAGTGATGGGAAAGTCAGGGAGAGGGCAGGGTTTGGGAGGGAAGATAAGGAGTTCAGTCTTGGACATATTGAGTTTTAGACGGTGGGCAGACATCCAATTGGAGATGTCTTGAAGGCACGAGGAGACACGAGCCTGAAGGGAGGGAGAGAGAGCAGGGGCAGAGATGTAGATTTGGGTGTCATCAGCTTAGAGATGAGAGTTGAAGCCATGGGAGTGAATGAGTTCACCAAGGGAGTGAGTATAGATAGAGAACAGAAGGGGACCCCATGTGGGGCTGTGACAGTGTCTGACCTGATTAACTTGTATCTATCCCAGAGCTTAGAACAGTGCTTGACATATAGTGAGCACTTAAGAAATACAATAATAATAGTTATTATTATCATTAATAACAATAAACATAATACTATAATAGTAATAGTAATTATAATAAACTTGATCCCTACCTTAAGGGAAGCAGCATGGCCTAGTGGTCAGAGATGGGCCTGGGATTCAGAAGGTCATGAGTTCTAATCCCAGCTCTGCCACTTGTCTGCTGTGTGACCTTGGGCAAGTCACTTCACTTCTCTGTGCCTCAGTTACCTCATCTGTAAAATGGGGATTGAGACTGTGAGCCCCAGTGCTTAGTAAAGTGTCTAGCACATAGTAAGCACTTAAATTCTGTTATTATTGTTATTATTAATAAGGATCTTAAAATCTAGTGGGAAAAGACAGGTCCTAAAATAGATTACAAATAGGAGGAAGTAATTGAGTAAAGATATGCACATAAGTGCTGCAAAGGGGTGTTGGTACTTCAGTGTTTATGTGGCTAGTTTGGATGTCATGTGGCCAATCCCTGTCAAACAAAAGTCTGGAACCCACTGCATAGATGATAAATTATGGTCTAGAGTGTCTCTGTGTTCATGTGGCCAGGATATTCCTATTTCCTCTTTTATAGATGATAGTACTTAATTCTCCGAAGGATGTCAAAAGTTAATTCATGTTTGTTATTCATTTGGAAGTATTTATTTGGGGTACTGGTTTGTGCATTCTGATTATCTTTGCTATCCAAAATTAGATGAATTATACAAATACAAACATGTTTGCCTTGCTTTAATTATAGCTAAAAAAGTCATCTTTACAAATCTGGTGCTTCTTGGCTAGCAAAGACTGAATATGAAATAAGGTGCAAAGCAAGAAAGCTGTGATTATTTTTCATTTTTTTTGTGGGGTCAATCCATCATTTATTTTTGAAAAAAACAGACCCTGCCTTCCTGCCTGCCTGCCTTCCTTCCTTCCTTCCTTCCTTCCTTCCTTCCTTCCTTCCTTCCTTCCCTCCCTCCCTCCTTCCCCTCTCTTTCTTTCTCTTTCCTTCTTTCTTTCTCTCGTTCTTTCTTTCTTTCTCTCGTTCTTTCTTTCTTTCTCTCGTTCTTTCTTTCTTTCTTTCTTTCTTTCTTTCTTTCTCTTTCTCTCTCTCTTTCTTTCTTTCTTTCTTTCTTTCTCTCTTTCTTTCTCTCTCTCTTTCTTTCTTTCTCTTTCTCTCTCTCTCTTCTTTCTTTCTCTCTCTCTCTCTCCCTCCCTCCCTCCCTCCCTTTCTCTTTCTCTCTCTCTCTTCTTTCTTTCTCTCTCTCTCTCCCTCCCTCCCTCCCTTTCTCCCTCCCTCCCTCCCTTTCTCCCTCCCTCCCTCCCTCCCTCCCTCCCTTCCTTCCTTCCTTCCTTCCTTCCTTCCTTCCTTCCTTCCTTCCTTCCTTCCTTCCTTCCTTCCTTCCTCTCTCTCTTTCTCTCTTTCTCTCTCTCTCTCTCTTTCTTTCTTTCTTTCTTTCTTTCCTTCTTACCTTCTTTCTTTCTGTCTTTCATCTTTCTTTCTTTCTTTCTCTTTCTTTCTTTCTTTCTTTCTTTCTTTCTCCCTTTCTTTCTTTCTTTCTTTCTTTCTTTCTTTCTTTCTCTCTCTCTTTCTCTCTCTCTTTCTCTCTCTCTTTCTTTCTTTCTTTCTCTTTCTTTCTCTCTCTTCTTTCTTTCTCTCTCTCTCCCTCCCTCCGCTCCCCTCCCTTTCTCCCTCCCTCCCTCCCTCCCTTCCTTCCTTCCTTCCTTCCTTCCTTCCTTCCTTCCTTCCTCTCTCTCTCTCTCTCTCTCTCTCTCTCTAGCTCTCTCTCTCATCCACATCAAGCAGAAACTCCTATCATCTTTAAAGCACTCAATTACCTTGCCCCCTCCTACCTCACCTCTTTACTCTCCTGGTACAACCCAGCCTGCACACTTCATTCCTCTAATCTCTAAAACTAATCACTGGACCTCAATCTCATCTACCTTGCCACCTACTTCTCACCTATGCCCTGCTTGTGGCCTGGAAGACTCTCCCTTTTCATGTCCGACAATTACTCTCCCTACCTGCAAAGCCTTATTGAAGACACATCTCCTCCAAGAGGCCTTCCCTGCCTAAGCTGCGGGAAGCAGCGTGGCTCAGTGGAAAGAGCACGGGCTTTGGAGTCAGAGGTCAGGTGTTCAAAACCCGGCTCTGCCAATTGTCAGCTGTGTGACTTTGGGCCAGTCACTTAACTTCTCTGTGCCTCAGTTACCTCATCTGTAAAATGGGGATTAAGACTGTGAGCCCTCCGTGGGACAACCTGATCACCTTGTAACCTCCCCAGCGCTTAGAACAGTGCTTTCCACATAGTAAGCGCTTAATAAATGCCATCATTATTATTAAGCCCTCCTTTCCTCTTCTCCCACTCCCTTCTGCATCACCCTGACTCTCTCCCTTTGTTCCCCACCCACCCCAGCCCCACAGCAATTATGTATATATCTGTAATTTATTTATTTACATTAATGTCTATCTCCCCCTCTAGATTGTAAACTCACCGTGGGCAGGAAATTTGTATGTTATATTGTTGTGTTGTATTCTCTTGAGTGCCTACTACAGTGACCTGCACACAGTAAGCGCTCAATAAATACAGTCATTTGAGGTGGCAAGATGTAGAAATTAATGGAAACTAGCATTGCAACTGTCACATCGTTCTTATAATTTGGACTATGCTTTATTGGCCATATTTTTCTTTTACATCTGTTCACGTTGACATAATGTCTTCAATGCCATGAATTTAGCTCCTAATCCTTCCAATCATACCTGCAACCACCCCAATGAGAATAAAATTGGCAGGGAGGAGAGATTGTGAATCGCTCTGTGCATATTAATTCCTTCATGAAGGTTCTTGGTCCTGAATTCTCTGTGACTAGAGGCTCACCATTTTATAGTTTCCTCCTTACCTCTAAATTACCTTCTTGTCTTTCTGTATTGTAAATTTGCTGGGGGAAAGAATCATCCTATATATTCTATTGAGAAGCAACGTGGCTCCGTGGAAAGAGCCCGGGCTTGGGAGTCAGAGGTCATGGGTTCGAATCCCGGCTCCGCCACTTGTCAGCTGTGTGACCTTAGGCAAGTCACTTAACTTCTCTGAGCCTCAGTTCCCTCATCTCTAAAATGGGGATTAAGACTGTGAGCCCCATGTGGGACAACCTGATCACCTTGTATCTCCCCCAGCGCTGAGAACAGTGCTTCGCAGATAGTAAGCGCTTAACAAATGCCATTATTATTATTATTATTATTATTATTATTGTAACCCCCCAGCACTTAGAATAGTGTTTTGCACATAGTAAGCACTTAACAAATGCCATCATTATTATTATTGCTTTCTTACAAACCTTAGTACAGTGCTCTGCACACAGCAGGTACTCAGTCGATCATTGAATGATATTTATTGAGTGGTTACTGTGTACGAGCACTGCACTAAGCGTTTGGGAGAGTACAACACAACAGAGTAAGCAGACACATTCCTTGCACACAATAAGCTTAATAAATACTATTGACTGATTGTGTGACTGCCATTGAGACTCAGGGCTCTTAGAATGGGTAGCATTTAACCGCTTATTACCATTTTTAGCAGATTCTACTAGAGAGCTAAGACATTTTTTCCTCAAGGTGTCTGAACTATGCTCAGAAAAGGAGAGTACAATCTACTTGACGTGTAGATTATTTCACTGTTGCACCAGGCTGTTCCTGTCCTTTGGAAAAAGTTTTCTGAGGCTTTTACTGTCATTCTGTAACTTTTTTTTTTTTACAATCCTTAAGAAGTTAACTTGACATTTTTTAGGATGGAATTACCAGAAAGTTAGCATGATACAATCCATAGTTGGCATTCAGAAGATGGAATTCAAAGAGAGTGGTGTGTGAGATGAAACAGCACTGTCTTCACAAACTATTCACTAGGCTGATGGATAGGTAAAATTTGAACTATTTGTTCCTCGCTGTGAGTCTTTGTGCAACTAATGGACGCTTCTTCGATGCAGTTAGATAACTCTACGATTTTCCGTAGTTTTCAAAGTTGACAAATGCTGTAGCACTGGGTTTATGCTTAGTGATGTATTCGATTGCCATGAAATGATAAAAATGGTTTCATTTTTAACCTTTCCTGCCCCAAAAGAGTACTAAATAACAACTTTTTAACACTCGGTTTTAATCGTTTTCTCTTTTCCAAAAGGACCTGCTTAAGAGATGTTATTCGGCAAAGGCATCGTACCTTTTCCAACAGGATAAATTTTATGATGTCAGCTACGATACAGGAGACAAGTCTATCCAATGTAGCAGACGACCCGATGCATTCAAATTCTGGATGACCTGGAAAGCCCTGGGAACAGAAGGTCTTGAGGAAAGAGTTAACCGGGCTCTTGCTTTAGCTAGGTACCTATGGTTTCTGTTTTGTGGTGATAATAATAATAATAATGATAATAATAATAATAATAATAATTTTGGTATTTGTTAAGCACTTACTATGTGCAAAGCACTGTTCTAAGCGCTGGGGAGGATACAAGGTGATCAGGTTGTCCCATGTGGGACTCACAATCTTAAACACCATTTTACAGATGAGGTAACTGAGGCACAGAGAAGTTAAGTGACTTGCCCAGAGTCACACAGCTGACAAGCGGCAGAGCCGGGATTTGAACCCATGACCATGATGGTGATGTTCATGAAGGTGTTTGTTAAGCACTTACTGTGTGCCAAGCATGGTCCTAAGTGGTGGGATAGATACAAGATAATCATGTTGAAAGAATAATAATACTAATAGTAATGATGGCATTTATTAAGCACTTACTATGTGCAAAGCACTGTTCTAGGCGCTGGGAAGGTTACAAGGTGATCAGGTTGTCCCATGGGGGGCTCACCGTCTTAATCCCCATTTTACAGATGAGGTAACTGAGGCACAAAGAAGTTAAGTGACTTGCCCAAAGTCACACAGCTGACAGTTGGTGGAGCCGGGATTTGAACCCCTGACCTCTGACTCCAAAGCCTATGCTCTTTCCTCTGAGCCACGAATCCCTGTTCCACATGGGGCTCACAGTCTAAGAGGGAGGGAGACCAGGAGTTGAATCCCCATTTTACAGATGAGGAAACTGAGGCACAGAGAAGTTAGGTGATTTGCCTAAGGTCATCTGGGAAGCGAGTTGCGGATTTAGTTGGGTTAAATCCCAGGCCCTCTGACTCCCGTGCCTGTCCTCCTTCCAGTAAGTAATGTTGCTTCCTGTTTTAATACCGCTGAGATATTTGTAGCTAATATTGTTGGGTGTGATTTATTATTATGGTTTAATAGGCTTTTGGGGGGGATGAGGGGAGGGGGGCTTTCCAGGACTCTCAAGTTCTTGATTACCCTCTCCATTATAAAGACATATTTGGGGTTTCATTGAAAGAATTAGTAGCTTACCTGCTTTACGTCCTTAATTTGGATCGCCCATCATATTGAGGGCATCCAGCAAGAATAACCTAAATAAACAGTTGTACTGATTTTAATGATGAAGAACACTTTCAAAAGGCTTTTCAAACATATTTTTGGGGTTTTTTTGTTTTTGTTTTGATCCTATATCAATATGTAGCCAAAAACAAAACCTACCACACTCCACCACAGTGGGCTCAAATGGAGAGGAGTCTGAATGTTGCTCTCTCTAATGTCCCTTTTTCCCTCCCAAACACTTACGTGATTCAATGACAGGACCCTAGGCAAGGTTCCAGGAGGTAAATATTTGAGTGTGGTACTCATTATAAAGTTAACGGTCATGCCAAGGTGATATTTTCTTATTGCTTCAGGTATTGAAACATTCCAATTTCAATAATGAAATAACGCAGCAGGGCTAGTGTTATGCTAACATTTCGTTGAGGTCTGTGTCTCTTATATTTAAGTATTTGAAAAA
This sequence comes from Tachyglossus aculeatus, assembly GCF_015852505.1. Taxonomy (NCBI): domain Eukaryota; kingdom Metazoa; phylum Chordata; class Mammalia; order Monotremata; family Tachyglossidae; genus Tachyglossus; species Tachyglossus aculeatus. The sequence continues at coordinate 23,638,465 of NC_052067.1, forward strand.
TAACAAGGCCCTTTTCAAATAATTATTATAGTAATCATCCCCTGTTTTAACTCCACACTTATTGGGGAGCTGACAGCCCAGCCATGAAGTAAGCAAAAGGAATACTGGACTTTTAAACTGCCAGAGGCGATAAAATGGGCAGGGGCCTTCCTGCTGAAATGCAATTACAAGCTCTTTGAAATTGTCTACTCCTCTTGCAAATAAATATGAGTTGGCTGCAGATTGCCCTTCTGTGACTCAATCTGTCCAGTGAGTTTCAGAAGTTCTGTTTATTCTCCGACCACATTTTACTGTCTGTGTGTAAGCACTTCTACATTTGCTTATACGGGTATGTAGTTATAGGTTCTTTTTGTGAAAAGCATATGCGAATGCAAAGGACACATACAAATATGTATCAGCAGCATTTATTGAGCACCTGCTACTGTGTGCAGAGCTCTGTACTAAGCTCTCAGGGAGTATGATAGAGGATCGTGGCCTAGTGGATAGAGCATGGGCCTGAAGGTCAGAAGGACCTGGTTTCTATTCTCAACTCCTCCACCTGCCATGGCACCTGGGGCACGTCACTTCACTCCCCTGTGCCTCAGTAACCTCACCTGTAAAATGGAGATTGAAACTATGATCCTCATGTGGGACAGGAGAAGCAGCGCGGCTCAGTGGAAAGAGCCCGGGCTTGGGAGTCAGAGGTCATGGGTTCGAATTCCAGCTCCGCCACTTGTCAGCTGTGTGACTTTGGGCAAGTCACTTCACTTCTCTGGGCCTCAGTTCCCTCATCTGGAAAACGGGGATGAAGATTGTGAGCCCCACGTGGACAACTGGTTAACCTTGTATCTGCCCCAGCGCTTAGAACAGTGCTCGGCACATAGTAAGCACTTAACAAATGCCATCATTATTATCATTATCATTTTATTGACTGTGTGCAACCTGATTAGCTTGCATCTACCCCAGTGCTTACAGTAGTGCCTGGCACATGGCTTAACAAATGCCATTAAAAAACTGTGGTGCCATTTTATATGTGTGTATGAGTTTAAACTATTAGGGTTGAAGTGGTCGCCTGATTGAAAATGTACACAGTGAAGATCGACTTTTTTTTCTCATGAATATTTACTCTGTGATATTTCTGTCTGAGACACTTAAAAAATTTGAATTCACCCAATAGCCTTGATAATGTCATTGATAGTCTCTATAGTGGTTGCCTTGGCATCTTGAGTTTGGCTCTGACAGAAAAGAGCAGCTGAGACATCAGTTTCTTTAGGCATTAGACCAGGTTTCTTAACTCCTTGATCAGCTGTGCTGCTGCCTTCTTGAAGTGTTACAGTAGTGATAACTTGGATGCCACCAAGATAATGTTTCAGTGTCCCTACCATTAGATCTAACATAATTATGGAGCCAGTGTGCTGACTGAACTACTTTAAGGTTCTGATTTTTTCCGCTGGTATTGTTCTTGCTCATTAGCCGTGCCATTGTATTTTTTTTTCCCCTCTGCTCTAAAACAGTTTCTACTTGTGCCTATGAGAAGTTTGCCTAAGGGAAGTGCTCCTGATGAAACTCTTCAAAAATGATGTCCTCTAATCTTTACAGAGAAATTGCTCCCAGGTCATCAACAGCATCTAGCCACTGGAGGAGAAATTAGGTGTCAGAGTACTTAGGTTCTGCCCCTAGTTCTTTTTTTGACTTACTGTGGAACCAGGGTCTTCTCTGTCATTCTTGGCACCATTCCAGGACATTAGAAACCCTCTCTGCTCTATAGTTCTTGCGGGTTATTAAGGAACACTCCCACTTAGTGGAATATTGCTGTTTTGATGTCGGTCGTCAGTGAACAGATATGCAGCCTACTAACAACTCTGGAAGGTGATTTGGGATGAAGGAGTAAGTGAGTGTTGCAGTAATGACCTCATCGCCTTGATGTTTTGTTTCTGAGCAGAATGGGATATGATATTAGTGAATCTGCTGACACACAAATAAGGATGCTGTTCACTTGTGACCCACCTAGTTTTCTGTATGATTTTGGTTAGTCCGGTTCTGTGGAAAAGCCCATTTCCCTTTTTTTTTAAAGGTATTTAAGCACTTACAATGTGCCAGGCACTGCACTAAGCACTGTAGACACAAGCTAATAAGAGTAGACACAGCCTATGTCCCACATGGGGCTCACAGTCTTAATCCCCATCTTACAGATGAGGTAGCTGATACACAAAGAAGATAGTGACTTGTCCAAGGTCACTCAGCAGACAAGCAGTGGAGCGGGATTAAAACTCAGCCCTTTGACTCCCGAGCCCATGCTTTCCCCACGTTTCTTTTTTGGTGGGCCCTCGGTGAAGTACCGAAAAACCTTCTTCAGCTTTGACAGTGGGAAAATTAGCAGGTCTGGGGGGTACTAATCCCAGTGATAGCTGATGACAAATGGATTGAAGGAAACAACGATAAAATTCTGATGTTAAAAATGCTCATTCTGTTTGGATTTGTATTTCTCTGGCTTCTTCAGGGAAGGAACAAAGTATATGCCCTTTGTGGTCAGGAAACGTGTCTACCAACTGTTATATTGCTGTCTCCCAAGGGCTTAGTATAGTACTCTACATACCGTAAGTGTTCAATAAATACCACTAATATATGGCAGCATTTAGAACAGCTGCATGCTATTGAGTATGGCAGCAGGGATTTGTCATGGCAGTTGGGTTGAATGGATATCCACTACTAAGGAATAATTTTTAAAGCAGGGTACCACAAAGTCTTTGGCACAGGGCTCTCTAACACCAGAACAAAAAAAAGACACAGCAACTCCCTCTGTGCTATTTTGTGCTATCTCTAGTGTATCATTTCTCTATTCCCTGGACTCCCAGTTTTTGTAACATTTCACTTGGAATTCCTTTCAGAAATCTGCCCAGAGTACTGGGGGCCTTACTGTTATCAGTGAAGAAAAGAATAGTCTGGGTAATATCCTGCCTTTGTGACGGAAGGGCATACCGGCCACTGGGGAGAGAAAGGGAGGCTTTCAGAATGGATGGCTGATTGCTTCCAAAACTTTTCCTTTCCATCCTTACCATTAGGGAATGCTGCCGAGTTGCCCGGTGAACCCTTCAGCGATCAGTCGCACAAGCAGTACAGTGGACTCAAGTATGTAGGCTGTGCAGAAAAGAGATTGAAGCTTATCAGTGCACCCAAAGGGAGCAGTAGTGGAGGCAAGGGCTGGCGATGATTGCCAGGTGATTTGAGAAGTCTGATGAAGGTGATGGAAAGACCAAGAAGAGCGGTAAATGCTAGCAAGCCTTCACAATGAGAGGGATCAGTGAGTGTGTCAGTGGTAATTGAAAGCTGAGAGGTGTCATATTTGAAAAAAAAAGGTCAGCCGTAGTGGCCAGAAAAGAGTGCAAATTGGGTGATTAATTGTTCTCTACAAAAGGGATCTTTGTCAGGACAGTGAGAGAAAGACGGTATTTAAAAATGTTGGAATCCCTCTTCCTCCAGTTTCCTTAAGATGCTGTCCCTCAACTTCTGGTCCATGTAACATAACTTGAAACTTTAATGTACAATACCTTTAGCTAAATCTTAAAGTCTAGTCCTGCCCACCAATTTGCTTGAATTGGCAAGATTTCCCTGTTGTTTAAAGGGTAGGCTTCCAAATATTTTGGAACTGAATATCTGGGGAAGGAAAGATGTTGAAATTGAATAATTACAGAGGGGATGTGCAGACCCTAAACGAATCATGCAAAATAAATTTATTCTTGCTTTCGGGAGACCTTGTGATAGCAAAATAATAAAGCTGCATAATAGCGAATAAAAATTAGCCTTGGTGGCTATCAGTAGGTGTGGAAGGACACCCCAACATTATCGTAGTATCTTTTAAAGGGAAATGTTCATTTTAGGAGATTTTAAAGAATCACTCGCAAGGTCATACAGAAATGTATCCCTGTGTACGAAACTGCATTAACACCTATTTCAAGCCATACTATTATCCAGTTCTCAACAGTCTCATCACTCAGATTCCAGCCATCTCCCTTAAAAGTCCTCCAGTTTTTTTTAATGGTATTTGTAAAGCTCTTACCATGTGTCCAATGCTGTTCTAAGAGCTGGAGTAGATACAAGATCATTAGGTTGGATAAAGTGCCTGTCCCACATGGGGCTCACAGTCTAAGTAGGAGGGTGAATAGGAGAACTGAGGCACAGAAAAGTGAAGTGATTTGCCCAAGGTCACACACCCAACAGTTGGCAGAGCTGGGATTAGAACTCAGGCCCTCTGACTCCCAAACCCGTGCTCTTTCCACTAGGCTATGCTACTTCTCAAATTCTTGGAGCATTCAACAATTTCAAATGAAATTGGAGTTTTGGGGTTTGGGACAATTCCCCTTGCTTCTCAGGAAATGTAAGGCAGTCAGCTCATGCCTGTGATTCTAAATTGGGTGCTAATTTGGGTACATCTCAGCATCTCATCTCATTTAGAGGAAAGCATATACCCAGAAGTTACAGTTAATACACTATCTCCCACCCTATTTTCCCCACTTCAGCTCTTTCAGGACACCTAAGAACTTGGTTACTTGTTCCCCCCAGCTCCCCCGTCCCCTGCCCAGTAGAACTTATGGACATACCTTTAAATGCTGTTGCTTCCCCCTGCTTGAAATTTATTTTAATGTCTATCTCCCTCAAGTAGATTGTAAGCTCCTTGAGGTCAGGGATCACGCCTCCCAACTCTATTATACTCACCCAAGTGCGTAGCACAGTTCTCTGCACAGAGTCAGTGCTCAGTAAATTCGATTGATTGATCTTGGCCAGAGAGAGTTGGAGAGTGTTGCTTAAATCCTTACCTCCCTAATCAGTTGTATTTATTCATTCATTCATTCAATCGTATTTATTGAGCGCTTACTGTGTGCAGAGCACTGTACTAAGCACTTGGGAAGTACAAGTTTGCAACATATAGAGACGGTCCCTACCCAACAGCGGGCTCACAGTCTAGAAGGGGGAGACAGACAACAAAACAAAACATTTAAACCAAATAAAATAAATAGAATAAATATGTACAAGTAAAATGAATAAATAGAGTAATAAATATGTACAAACATATATACATATAGAGCTCTGTACTAAGCTCTTGGGAGAGTACATTATAACCGAATTGGTCGACACACATTCCCTACCTTAGCTCTCTTGTCTTTCCAGCACACTGCCCAGGGTTACTTGCGTACATATCTTTAAACTCTGTTTAAGACTGTGAAGAACGCTAGCAAATGTATTTCACGCCATAAGTGTACATTTTGAAATCTAGCTTTACCTTATATAAATTCAAGATTTTAATATTACAATTAATAAATGCTGTTATCATTTTTTATTATAGATACCTAGTGGAGGAAATTAAGAAAAGAGAAGGGTTCAGACTGCTGTTAGATGTAAGTAATCCTGGAATTATGCTTGTGATGTTTTCTTTCATTGGCTTTTGAAAGACTTAGCTTAATATGGAATCTATTATATTAAATTTACTCTGACTGGTTTTCTGTACATTTATATGGAATATTTTGCTTTTAAGCCTTGAAACGCAAAAGCATTCAATATTAATTACTAAGGTATGTACGGACTAAACAATGACATGTGATTTAGTTTGTTCTAAAAATTGATTAATTTCTCTACCAACCACTGTTATTTAATAATTTCCACCCAGACCACAGTCGGTAGAGAATTTGGACCATCCTTTCAGATGCAAATATTTAAATGAATGGACAAAAATGTTTTCCTGTGGAAAATATTTGAAATTGCTCAAAGGAAAATGGTTATCTGAGCCCATGAGGTAAAAAGTACAGGGAAGCAGCTCCGTGATGTCTCCTGTTCAGAGGTGTCCTCTGCCTCGCACTGAACTGTCAACTGAAACCCGAAGAGCCTTTATTTCTGGGCCTCCTTGGCTCTTTTCAACCCAGACTAGCCACGCTCTGCAGTTAGAAATATTCCATCCATATATTGGCTGGCAATATCTCAAAGTTATAATAATTTCAGGGACTTCAGTAGTGCACAGACCAGGCCTGGATTGGTAAAATGAACAAATTATTTGGGGATTCACCCCCTACCAATGAAAGAGCCCGCTCTCTAGGTCCTTCAAAACTCAAAAGCTAAATGTAACCCTAAAGAGAGCTGAAATGGGTTAGTGGGTGAGGGATTGCTACTCCACACCCTCCTGTTCAAGGTCCCCAAATCTAAACATTTCCATAGAGAGATGCAGAGGGAAAGTGTAGTAAGTTTAGTAAGTTTTGAAAGTGCTTAGTACAGTGCTCTGCACACAGTAAGCGCTCAATAAATACGACTGATTGATTGATTGATTGATTTTCCAGCTGTTTGCCATCCAGATTTGTCTTGCCCAAGGTCACTCTGGAGATGCGGTGGAGCTGGGATTAGACATGTCCTCTGACTCTGGCCCGTGCTCTTTCCACTAGTCCATGCTGCTTTTCCCAGATAATATTCTTTACACCTATAAATGTATGAAAACTATGAAGGAAAGTAAGTTTCCAAGGTGATGATAGCATACACATACTATTTTAATCAGTCCAATTGCTACATGGATAAGGAGAATTGTATAATAATGAACAATTGTGGTATTTGTTAAGCACCTACTATGTGTTGGGCACAGGCTGGGGTGGATGCAAACAAATCAGGTGTATAGGATCTTTCCTTCTAGGGCAACTGACTTTTTTTTCCCCTCCATTCATCAGCCAGAGTACACGAATGTTTGCTTTTGGTACATTCCACCAAGCTTGAGAAATATGGAGGAAGGTCCCAAGTTCTGGGAGAAACTTAATCTGGTGAGTAAACGACTAATTTATATTCATTAGTGCAGCTGAGAACATAAATGCCAATTCTGCAACGAACACTTAACTGGGATTTTGGCTTTGATAGTGACAACAGGATGCTTAGGAGAACTGTGTAATGGTTGCTCTCCTTGAAATCTACCCAAGAGTTGTTGCAGCTAACATTCCTAATTTTTCCCCTCTTTCGCCAACTACTAAATATTAGTTAAGCATCATGGACTGCTGTTCTGTGAACTTACCCAAACTCCTCTTGAATGTACTAATTTCTGTCTGCACAACATCCTATAGTAAATAATTCTAAGTGCTCATCACCCAGGAGGGGAAGAAAAGTTTTCTTTTTTGGTTGTTTGAAGCTTCCTATTTTCAGCCTTCAGCACCCCCTCGTCTTGATAGTGTGAGATTTGGTGAGCAACAATTGTATGTTCACATTGTAGATTTCAGTTCAAGTCCCGTGTCGTTCTGCATCTTTCCAGTCATAAGCTTTTCAGCTTATGGTCAGAAGGGAAATTACCCCAACCTGTGCCAGTCGGTCATTTACTTTGAGCATCCTTAGTGCGGAGTGCACTGTAAAAGGCCCTGGAAAAGATACAAAGCACATGTAGAAGACCCGTCAGTTCTTGAGGAGTTTGCGATCTAAGTGCTAGGAAAGGTGATGTTATTTTCAGGAGCAATAAACCATGAGAAAGCTTATAGAAATGCACAGAGAGTATAGGAAGCATATAAGGAATATCCACCACAATCTCCCACCCACGGACTATATTTTAATGCTTTGACGTCATTCGGATTTTCAAATTGTATTACATTATTTTGGCATGTCTAATTGGAGTGTCTTTCCGTTTCATGTATTAGATGCAAGGCAGAATGTAAGTATTCAACTTACTATATAAAACTATATAGCAGATGGCAAAGCTCAAAGAAGATGAACGGTATTTTCAGCTTCTGTTTCTAGACAAAGGATTCATTACGTATTTCAGACACTTAACACTGTCCTTGGGACTCCTCTTGCATTATTTGTCGGTAATGCAGGCAGGGAAGTGCTTAAGAATACATTTTTGATGTTAAGCAGTCCATTTAAACAAAAAGGGATGATAGCATGTGAGAATTTAATGGTAGGTTTTTTGCTAACGTTTTCCACTCTGTAACGTTACTGACATTTTGGGGAAAAGTATAAATGCTCTAAGCAAAGGATCAGCTGTATTAAAGAGGTATCTGTTGTTCAGATTAATTAGAAAAGCAATGGAGATTTTGTTGTTGTTGTGTTTCTTGGTCTGCATGGAAGTGAGCCAAAACAAATACAGCTACTTATTTAGTTAATGCGGGGGTGATTTTTAAACTTGCTTTTCCTTTACGTTGGTCTTAATATTTTAACTGTTCACAGAAACTTGCAATTAGAGTTTGTATAAATTCAAGTCCAAGCACAACCTGAAAATTTCTACACTGGATAACAGTGCTCAGTTCATAATAAGATTTTCTTCATCTAGGTTCTGAAGATCTGCTTTGTAATTATTTGGAAAGGGTAATGATTCTCACATGATAAAGAGGCATTCCTCTGATTTAATCTATTTGGCTCTACTGAGGATAAATCAAAATTATCCATCCTTTGGGAATGCTTTCCTGTGATTGAAACTGGAGTAGTAGTAATAATATTTATTAAGCATTTACTCTGTGTAAAGCCCTGTGCTGAGCACTAAGAAAGAGTATAAAAGTTGGAATTAGACACAGACCCTGCCCCTCAAGGGGCTCACAATCTATATTCCCCACAACTGTCACCCCCATAACATTAGATATGGTGTTTATCAAGCATTTACTGTGTGACGAGCCCTGTATTGGATTATAAAATAGGTTGGGCACAGTTCTGGTCCCATATGGTGCTCACAGTCTGAGTGAGCAGGTATCGTATAAGAGAAGCAGCATGATTTAGTGGAAAGAGCATGTGCTTGGGAGTCAGAGGTCGTGGGTTCTAATTCCAGCTCCACCATTCATTCATTCATTCAATTGTATTTATTGAGCACTTACTGTGTGCAGAGCACTGTACTAAGCATTTGGGAAGTACAAGTTGGCAACATATAGAGACGGTCCCTACCCAACAGTGGGCTCACAGTCTAGAAGGGGGAGACAGAGCACAAAACAAAGCATATTAAAAAAATAAAATAAATAGAATAAATATGCACAAATAAAATAAATGAATAAATAGAGTAATAAATGCATACAAACATATATATATATACAGGTGCTGTGGGGAGGGGAAGGAGGTAAGGTGGGGGGGGATGGGGAGGGGGAGGACGGGGAGAGGAAGGAGGGTGCTCAGTCTGGGAAGGCCTCCTGGAGGAGGTGAGCTCTCAGTAGGGCTTTGAAGGGAGGAATAGAGCTAGCTTGGCGGATGTGTGGAGGGGGGGCATTCCAAACCAGGGGTAGGACGTGAGCCGGGGGTCGATGGCGGGACAGGCGAGAACGAGGCACAGTGAGGAGATTAGCGGCAGAGGAGCGGAGGGTGCAGGGTGGGCTGTAGAAGGAGAGAAGGGAGGTGAGGTAGGAGGGGGCGAGGTGATGGACAGCCTTGAAGCCGAGGGTAGCTTTCTGTTTCTCTATAATAATGGGGATATCTCTACCAGAGGCTTCTGGAGTTCAGGTGATTTTTCTGTTTGGTCTTGCCCTATTGAAAGTATCTTAACACATTTGTCATTTGTTCATTTTGTCTTTCAGTGCAATTTGCATGTTTTTGATGTACAGTATTTTTTTTCTGCCATACTGGAATAATATGTACAAATTATAAGTTGATGACTACTGAAATACTCTTGGAATTTATTTTAGGATTTAGCTGAGCAGGAGAATCATAATGAATAAGTAAACCTAAAATGGCTTTGGTATGCTGATTCTGACTGACTTCCCTCAATAACTTAGAACCCAGAGCCAAGGCACCCAAATTTTCCCCAGGCCTGGGTTATTCCTTGGCTCTAAATTTGGAGCTTGGAAAGGGGCTTCAATTCTTTCAGGGGCTATTTGGTTGCCATTTAGTTTACTACAATGAAAGTACACTAAATTGTCTCTCTTGTAAGAAAAAACACAATTTTTAATGAGAAAATCATGCTAAGACCAAAAAGAAACCCACATAAAAAACTTGTGAAGTCATTGCTGGAAGTCACTACAGGCTACCAGAAATCTTGTGGAGACCTATTGAGTTGCCAGACCATTTCTCTTTGAACAACAGCTAAAATTCTTCCCTGGAACAAATGATCAAAAAATGATTTTGTGGCCTGGTAGGAGTTTGAAGACAAGAGGAAGGAGAATTGTGAGAAGTTGAGGAAAAAAAGGAGTGGAGTGAAAAGATAAGGCAGTAAAGGTTGTGACAACAAAAACTATTATTAGCCCGGTCAAATGCAAAAGATCTTTTATTCTGTTGGCATTTTTTGATTGGATCTGTATTATTCCAGTGAAATTTGCCTTTTTGAATTACCATGGTTTGTGATTTCTTACTTAAACATGTTCTCTCTGTTCACATATAGAAAAATGTTCTGCCTTTTGTGCTGACGTGCAGATTTGTGACTAATGCTAGTCATTTATAAAAGTGAGCCCTTTTCACTGCGACAGTGGGAGAAGAATAAATCTTTTAGAAGCGATGATAGGTTTGTTGTTTTATTATATTCAGTAATATAACTTGAACTGATAGTCTAAATACCTTTAGTAAAAATTTAGTGTTGTTCGTGAAAGGTGGCCGATTAATAACCCCAGCGACAGAAGCAGCAGAATCTGGGAAGAGTTCAAGCGCACCAACGCAAGCCCTATCTGCTCCTCCTTAATAAGCTCCGCTTTAGGCTTTGGGCATCTTGTCTTGTCTTATGCCATCGAGTCGTCTCCGACCCATAGACACATCTCTCTCAGAACGCCTCACCTCCATCTGTAGTTGTTCTGATTGTGGATCCATAGAGTTTTCTTGGTAAAAATCCAGAAGTGGTTTACCATTGCCTCCTTCCGCGCAGTCAATTTGAGTCTCTGCTCTCAACTCTCTCTCATGCTGCTGCTGCCCAGCAAGGGTGAGCTTTAATATCCATGCCTAGTCCCAAGACCTACGTGTTCGTATCCTCTCTGAAATGGGCTGTGCTAGTCGTTACTGTTTGAAATGGAAGCCATGTGACTTCCTCCTTTCGTTGTCTTCTCTTGTCAAAAAGAAGAAAAGCAGCCTGACCTATGGGAATAAACACAGGCCTGAGAGCCCGAGGACCTGGCTTCTATTCCCAGCTCTGCCAAATTGCTTGCTGTGTGACCTTGGGCAAGTCACTTCACTTCCTCTATGCCACAGTTTCCTCAACTGCAAAATGGGGATTAAATACCTGTTCTCCCTCCTACTTAGACGGTGAGCTCAATGTGGGACAGGGACTCTGTTGGACCTGCAAAGGTTTTTTTATGTAGAGAATCCATCAATGGCTGAAATTAGCCCATCATAATCCTGATTCTGAGCCCTAGCCATGAGGTGGTGAGCTTGATATTCTTTTTTGTTTAATGGTACTATTTGTCAAGCACAAATCTAAGTGCTGGGGTAGATAGAAGTTAATCAGGTCAGGCACAGTCCCTGTCACACATGGGGCTTACAGTCTAAGTAGGAGGGAGAACAGGTATTGAATCCCCATTTATAGTTGAGGAAACAGAGGCATGGAGAAATTAAGAGACTTGCCCAAGGTCACACAACAGCAGCAAGTGGTGGAGCTATGAATAGAACCCAATCCTCTGGCTCCTAGGCCTTTGCTCTATCCAATAGACCACACTGCTTCTCAGGTACGATCTTTGCCACATACATTAGCTAACTTTTTTCAGGATTCCTTCTGGACTTGTCCACCTCATGGAATGCCCAACATGTTTCTTTTCTCAGAATTCCTTGCCTTTTATGGCATAACCCCAGCAGTTATTCATTCATTCAATCGTATTTATTGAGCACTTACTGTGTGCAGAGCACTATACTAAGCACTTGGGAAGTACAAGTTGGCAACATATAGAGCCGGTCCCTACCCAGCAGTGGGTTCACAGTCTAGAAGGGGGAGACAGACAACAAAACAAGACATGTAGACAGTTGTCGAAACCATTAGAATAAATAGAATCATAGCTATATGCGCATCATTAATAAGATAGAGTAGTAAATATGTACAAGTAAAATAAATAGAGTAATAAATATGTACAAATATAGACAAGTGCTGTGGGGAGGGGAAGGAGGTAGGGCAGAAGGAGGGGGAGATGGGGAGGAGGAGAGGAAGAAGGGGGCTCTGTCTGGGAAGACCTCCTGGAGGAGGTGAGCTCTCAGTAGGTTTTTGAAGGGAGGAAGAGAGCTAGTTTGGTGGATGTGTGGAGGGAGGGCATTCCAGGCCAGGGGAAGGATGTGGGCAAAGGGTCAACGGCGGGACAGGTGAGAACGAAGCACAGTGAGGAGGTTAGCGGCAGAGGAGAGGAGGGTGTGGGCTGGGCTGTAGAAGGAGAGAAGGGAGGTGAGGTAGGAGGGGGGCGAGGTGATGGAGAGCCTTGAAGCCAAGAGTGAGGAATTTTTGCTTGATTCATAGGTTGACAGTTATCCCTTACTTCTAGAACTTGGTTTAAAACCCGGGTCTCCTGATTCCCAGACCTATGCTTTTTCCACTGGGCCTGCAGTAGGACTAATATTTTTAACACTGAATAAGAGCAGCTACAGGTGGTGAAGTTTCCCTTTGAATGATTGTGTGGTTTAAAAGACCAGTGTGGGCTCCAGAGTTTGAGCCGCACTGGGCACACAAAATGGTTGTCATCCTCAGTTAATATTATTGTATTTAATTTTTGTAGTGTCTTGCACTGTTTTTCTCATTTCATTCATTCATTCATTCATTCATTCGTATTTATTGAGCGCTTACTGTGTGCAGAGCACTGTACTAAGCGCTTGGAAATACAAGTTGGCAACATATAGAGTCGGTCCCTACCCAGGAACGGGCTCACATGTCTCTCTTTGCATATGAACTTTTTCTCTGAGAGCCAATCCCTTTTTGTGCCATGGAAATCTACTCTCAGCAACTGACTTCCAGGTTTCATCTGGATGCAACATTGTATGAGAAAAACAGTGTTGTCTAGTGGATAGCGTATGGGCCCGGGGGTCAGAAGGACCTGGGTTCTAATCCCAGCTCAGCCACTTGTCTGCTTTGTGACCTTGGGAAAGTCACTTTACAGCTCGGTGCCTCAGTTACCTCATCTGTAAATTGAGGTTTGGTAATATGAGCCTCAAGTGGGACCCGGATTGTGTCCAACCTGATTAGCTTATATAATAATAATGATGATGATGGCATTTATTAAGCACTTACTATGTGCAAAGCACTGTTCTAAGCACTGGGGAGGTTACAAGGTGATCAGGTTGTCCCACGGGGGACTCACAGTCTTAATCCCCATTTTACAGATGAGGGAACTGAGGCCCAGAGAAGTTAAGTGACTTGCCCAAAGTCACACAGCTGACAATTGTCGGAACCGGGATTTGAACCCATAACCTCTGACTCCAAAGCCTGTGCCTTTTCCACTGAGCCACGCTGCTTCTCTATATCTACCTCAGTGCTTAGGGCAGTGCCTGACACATAGTAAAAATGATTAAAAGACCCCATAAAGGTTTGTTTTGTCATTTCTTAAAACACTTCTTATGCCCCCCTTGCCTTCAGTTTCCCAATTTCCCAAATCTCACCACCATAGAGAAGGCTGGACAACACTGCAGCTTTGTAGGTGGTTAGTTTTGTCTGGAGCCTGATTTCATCCTAGCATTACACTCTGTTTGATTGTCTCCCAAAGGATGTGCTGGCTTTTTAAATTCTGTTTTCTATTTCCTTGCGTATCATTGCATCATTGGTCAGTGTGCTGTCTAGGTAACAGAATTCTGTTACAGCTTTTTTTTAAAAATCACTGTAATGGATACAATAATTCTGAGTTATGTGCATAGCTTTGTGATGCATGCAGATACCACCTCTTTTTTCATTAGACTTACCATCAGCCCCGATCATCTGGCTGATTTAAGTGAGGCAGTTTACAGTCCATTGTACATCTTCTTGGGTGTGGACTTTTGGGCACAATTGTCTGCATACAGTTAATATTGAAGGATTGTTTTCAGACCTTTGGATGATGCTTGAAGACTGTTGAGATGGAAGAATTTTCTCAAAGTACTAAAACCTAATCTAAACCTCCATCCAGGTCTCTCTGCATCCAGAATCACTGCGCAGAACAAGTCAAAGAGGACCAGACCCTCTACACAAGCCTGCTGTATTCCATTTAGTAATGGAAATTACCTCTGTAAGCATTCCAGCTCTGCTGTGCACCAGCTGTGTGACCTTGGGCAAGTCACTTAGTTTCTCTGTCTCTCAGTTCCCTCATCTGTAAAATGGGGATTCATTACCTGTTCTCCCTCCTGCTTAGACTGTGAGCCCCATGTGGGACTTCAGCATCTTTCATCTACACAAGTGATTAGGACAGTGCTTGGCATATAATGCGTGTTTAATAACTACAAATGCAATATTCATTCATTCAATCATATTTATTGAGCGCTTACTGTGTGCAGAGCACTGTACTAAGCACTTGGGAAGTACAAGTCGGCAACATATAAGCGCTTAGTACGGTGCTCTGCACACAGTAAGCGCTCAATAAATATGATTGAATGAATATAGAGACGGTCCCTACCCAGCAACAGGCTCACAGTCTAGAAGGGGGAGACAGACAACAAAACAAAACATTTAATATAAAAACTGTGTAAGTTTCCCAGTCACACTTGTTCTTTTGGCCATTAAAACTTAGAGCCCAATAGACAGAATTGTTTTTCTTGGCATAAATTGAAGCCCCAGTGGGTAAGACAAGTATTGAGAGGGAAAGGGATTAGCTTTGTCTCTTTTGCCACCATCATATTACCCTCAACCGTGCATCGTGTTTTGCTGGGGGCCACGCTTCCAATTGAAGTTAGGATTCCTGCTCTTTTGGCCTTGCATATGCTTTCAAAATGGAAGGAAACCTATTGGGAGCGGGAAAGCTATGAAGCAAACAATCAAAACACTGCCGTTGCCTTGGGTTTTTTTGCTGTTTTTCAAAATGAGAGACGTCACCTTTATCCTGCAGGATGGATGCTTTTACTTTGTCTTTTTAACTTGGTGCCTTTCCTAGTGCCTTCCGTGCCCCCTTGTGGTATATTTTCTTCTTCTTTTAAATCCACGTAAACTGACTTGTCTTCAACATTAATAAGAAATCTGTCACTGAGTCCATATAAAAACCTCAGTGGTACTGGAGATTTTAAAAAGGCTTCCAGGTAAGGAAGAATCCTTTAGAGAGGAGTATCCTAAGTGCTAACATTTCACGTAAGCGACTCGCAACCTCCCTTTAGATGACACAAATTAAACCTTGTTTGAGACTTGATGTTTGGCTATAAGAAGAAAGGCAGGTCAACTAACGAAGGCTGAATTCTCATCTCCCTCTGAGCCTCAGCGCAACTCTTCTTCAACCACGTGTTGCTAATCAAAGCGTGTAAAGCCCTACTTCATAGAGAGGATTCTAGCTGTATGGCAGTAAAGAGAGAGATGTCAATATAATCCATGAAGACGAAAGGAAACATCTTTAAAAGGCTAATCCCACAACAACTGAGAGAGAAGAGGAATGCTTCTCATGAAATTAAAATAGATGTGCTGTTTTTTAGTATCTCATTTCGTAACTTTGTATGGTTAGTGTATTTGTAGGAATGTATTTTAACAGGCTTTTGTAAGTGATTTGTTGTGATGTGAGCCCGTTGTTGGGTAGGGACCGTCTCTATATGTTGCCAACTTGTACTTCTCAAGCACTTAGTACAGTGCTCTGCACACAGTAAGCTCTCAGTAAATACAATTGAATGAATTAATGATGTTATAGTATACTATATATTGAAAGCAATCATATACTTTTAGAAACAAGGGTGTATGTTTGTAATGAGTCAGCTTTGGTGCTACTGAGCCTCTTTTTTGTTTTTGTTGTCTGTCTCCCCCTTCTAGACTGTGAGCCCATTGTTGGGTAGGGACCATCTCTATATGTTGCCGACTTGTACTCCTTAAGGGCTTAGTACAGTGCTCTGCACACAGTAAGTGCTCAATAAATATGATTGAATGAATGAATGAGTAATTAAATCATCATCATCATCATCAATCGTATTTACTGAGCGCTTACTGTGTGCAGAGCACTGTACTAAGCGCTTGGGAAGTACAAATAGGCAACATATAGAGACAGTCCCTACCCAAGAGTGGGCTCACAGTCTAAAAGGGGGAGACAAAACCAAACATACTACAAAATAAAATAGAATAGATATGTACAAGTAAAATAAATAAATAAATAAATAGAGTAATAAATATGTACAAACATATATACATATATACAGGTGCTGTGGGGAAGGGAAGGAGGTAAGATGGAGGGGATGGAGAGGGGGACAAGGGGGAGAGGAAGGAAGGGGCTCAGTCTGGGAAGGCCTCCTGGAGGAGGTGAGCTCTCAGTAGGGCCTTGAAGGGAGGAAGAGAGCTAGCTTGGCAGATGGGCAGAGGGAGGGCATTCCAGGCCCGGGGGATGACGTGGGCTGGGGGTTGATGGCGGGACAGGCGAGAACGAGGTACGGTGAGGAGATTAGCAGCAGAGGAACGGAGGGTACGGGGTGGGCTGTAGAAGGAGAGAAGGGAGGTGAGGCAGGAGGGGGCGAGGTGATGGACAGCCTTGAAGCCCAGGGTGAGGAGTTTCTGCCTGATGCGCAGATTAATTGGTAGCCACTGGAGATAAATATAGGTTCTAATCCTGGCTCTGCCACTTATCTGCTGTGTGACCTTGGGCAAACCACTTAACTTCTCTGTACCTGTTACCTCATCTGTAAAATGGAGATTAGAAGTGTGAGGCCCATATGGGACAATCTGATTACCCTGTGTCTACCCCAGCGCTTAGAACAGTGCTTGGCACATAATAAGTGCTTAACAAATACAATAATAATAATTATTATTAAATCCAGGAGCAGATTTTTTTGAGGTAAAGATGGACAGTTTTTAGCAATCTGAACTCCAATATGTAAAAAAATTGATTTTAAGTTTTTGGTATGAAGTTTAGCATGCTATTAGACAGCACTAATTGCTTTACTTCAGTAGGCAAGAGATCTCAAGTTGCATTTTAGAAAATTGTCGTAGAGTATAAAATTAACTGTAATCTATTTGCATTTGAAGATTAGAAATCCATGAAAGAACTTTTGGTGTTTAGTGCACAGTTTCAAAGATCTAGAATTAAGGTTCTATTGGAAAAAAATGTATGAGTTTTAAGGAATAAATCTGTGGAACAGTCACATACATAGAGAGGACCGTCAAGGCTAAAATCAGCTGTTCCCTTTGTTCAAGAAATATATTAGTTTGAATGATTTTTGAAAGCTAGAAGTTATTCTGCTTGAAAAATGCAAAAATCAGGAGAGTAAGGGTAATGAAAATTCATTCATTCATTCATTCAATCATATTTATTGAGCACTTACTGTGTGCAGAGCACTGTACTAAGTGCTTGGGAAGTACAAGTTGGCAACATATAGAGATGGTCCCTACCCAACAGTGGGCTCACAGTCTAGAAGGGGGAGACAGACAACAAAACAAAACATATTAACAAAATAAAATAAGTAGAATAAATATGTACAAGTAAAATAAATAAATAAATAGGGTAATAAATACATACAAACATATATACAGGTGCTGTGGGGAAGGGAAGGAGGTAAGGCGGGAGGGGGATGGAGAAGGGGAGGACGGGGAGAGGAAGGAGGGGGCTCAGTCTGGGAAGGCATCCTGGAGGAGGTGAGCTGTCAGTAGGGCCTTGAAGGGAGGAAGAGAGTTAGCTTGGCGGATGTGGGGAGGGAGGGCATTCCAGGCCAGGGGGATGACATGGGCTGGGGTTAGACGGCGGGACAGGCGAGAACAAGGCACGGTGAGGAGATTAGTGGCAGAGGAGTGGAGGGTGTGGGCTGGGCTGGACAAGGAGAGAAGGGAGGTGAGGTAGAAGGGGGCGAGGTGATGGACAGCCTTGAAGCCCAGGGTGAGGAGTTTTTGTCTGATGTGTAGGTTGATTGGTAGCCACTGGAGATTTTTGAGGAGGGGAGTAACATGCCCAGAGCATTTCTGGACAAAGACAATCTGGGCAGCAGTGTGAAGTATGGATTGAAGTGGGGAGAGACAGGGGGATGGGAGATCGGAGAGGAGGGTGATACAGTAATCCAGATGGGATAGGATGAGAGCTTGAACGAGCAGGGTAGCAGTTTGGATGGAGAGGAAAGGGTGGATCTTGGCAATGTCGTGGAGGTGAGACCGGCAGGTTTTGGTGACGGCTTGGATGTGAGGGGTGAATGAGAGAGCGGAGTCGAGGATGACACCAGGTTTGCGAGCTAGTGAGACGGGAATGATGGTAGTGCCGTCAACAGTGATGGGAAAATCAGGGAGAGGGCAGGGTTTGGGAGGGAAGACAAGGAGTTCAGTCTTGGACATTTTGAGTTTTAGGTGGCGGGCAGACATCCAGATGGAGATGTCCTGAAGGCAGGAGGAGATGCGAGCCTGGAGGGAGGGAGAGAGAGCAGGAGCAGAAATGTAGATTTGGGTGTCATCAGCGTAGAGATGATAGTTGAAGCTGTGGGAGCAAATGAGGTCACCAAGGGAGTGAGCGTAGATTGAGAACAGAAGGGGACCAAGAACTGACCCTTGAGGAACCCCTACAGTAAGGGGATGGGAGGGGGAGGAGGAGCCTGTAAAAGAGACTGAGAATGAACGACCGGAGAGATAAGAGGAGAACCAGGAGAGGACAGAGTCTGTGAAGCCACGGTTGGATAGACACAGAGTGGACTCTATATTAGAGGAGCAGTGAGGCCTAGTGGATAAAGTGTGGGTCTGGGAATCAGGACGTGGTTTCCAATCTGGCTCCACCACATGTCTGCTTGTGACATTGGGCAAGTCACTCTAACTTGTCTGGGCTTCAGTTACCTCATATGTAAAATGATCATGACTGTGAGCCCCATGTGGGATGGGGACTGGGTCCAGCCTAATTAACTTACACATATTTATTTTATTTTGTTAGTATGTTTGGTTTTGTTCTCTGTCTCCCCCTTTTAGACTGTGAGCCCACTGTTGGGTAGGGACTGTCTCTATATGTTGCCAACTTGTACCTCCCAAGTGCTTAGTACAGTGCTCTGCACACAGTAAGTGCTCAATAAATACGATTGATGATGATGATGATGATGATACCCCAGCACTTAGCACAGTGCATGACACATAGTAAGTACTTAACAAATAGTATTAAAAATGTGTTTGCATGTAAAATGAAGACCAGCAAAGGGTGTGTGTTATTTGCAGCAGTCACCCTACCGCTCTTGTTCAGAAAGGATGTCTGAGGCCTAGTAAATGTGACAAGTGGAGAATGGTAATGTACAGTATTAAGCAAAATTGTAGTTACATTTTGGAATTCCTTATAGTTAGCCATCTGTACACATTTCAGCCGTAAATCACTTTTGTGAAATATGAAACATCTGTAAATGTGGGTTTTTTTTTTAATTGGCAACTAAAACAGATCATTTAAGATCATTTTGGATACAGTATTTCACAAAAGCCTCATCGGTTGATTTTTTTGAGAAGAGAGATGATTGCCAAAAAAAAGATATTTTAGGCTTGTTTGAAAGATAGAATATATACTTAGCACGTTCTTCCTTTATTTTACTTTAGGGGACTATTTTAAGAACTGGGTGATTTTGATCTATTTTACGTATAAATGCAAACACTAAGGAATGCATTTGTCTAGTGTATTTAGGGTGGGGGTTTTTTGTTTCTTTTAATGGTATTTGTTAAGCTCTTACTATGTGCCGGGCACAGTCCGTGCCCCAAACAGAGCTGAAAGTCTTAATCCCCATTTTACAGATGGGGGAACTGAGGCACAGAGAAGTGAAGTGACTTGCCCAAGGCTACACAGCAGACAAATGGCAGGGTGTGAGATTACTATTTGCACTTAGTAAGCACTTAATAAATGCCATTATTATTATTATTATTATTATTAGAGCCTAAGTCCTCTGATTCCCAGGCCTGTGTTCTTTCTGCTAGGCCCCAAAAGTTTGACTTATAGTTTGTTTTCATGTCCAGTCTACTGAAAATGATTTTTCTCTTCCTTCTTAATGCACAACAGACTTAGTGTCCCTGAGTTTAGCAGCTGCATTACAGTCTGCAATTGTGAACACTAGCCATTTAAATATAACATTTGACACAGAAAAAGCACCTCAGAAGTCCTCTTACCCAATACCCACTTTTAAATACTTTACTATTTCACTAGAGTAAATCCACCCTTCAGATTTAGAAAACACAATCCTAAACCTTTAAGCTAATGGAAAATTTCTTTGTGTGCCAGGATGCCTGGGGTTTGGAGAAAATATTAGTAACCTCTTTTGTCAGTAATTCTCACATCTACTCAATAAGTATAGCCGTTGCGGTCTATCAGGTCGACAGTCCACTAAGTGACTATTTTCCACGTTAATTGCCACTGAGCTTTTTGGGGAAGCACTGATAGACTGTAGCCATATTCTCCTCTTTTCTTTGTGAAGAATGATATTTAGCATTAGAAGAGCAGCGTTTTGCCATTGCATGGTGTGAAATCTCAGTGCAGCCAGCCATATAAAACAATTAGAAAAACCTAAAAATTTGTAAAATGAATATAATTTGAATATTTATTATGATTCTTTGTATTGTCATTTTAAGCTCCATAAGAAGCTTAATTTTTCCTTTGCAAAGTGGATTTTATAGCACCTTTTTTTTTGTCATCTGCTTTAGGAATCACTGATTGGTAATTAGTCACAATCACTCTTCAGGTAATTTTGATTGTGTAAATGCATTGGTGTGTGGGGTTTTTTTGTATATGAACTGATTAAACCAGAAGCTAATGAAATCAAATATATTGTTCCAGATGAGAAAATTGGAAAGCCATGACAGTTATGTTTCAGGCTTACTCTAATTTGATTTTACTTCATTGGCTGCTTGTAGGACATCATTTATTATTAGACTGACATTAAAAGTCTGTAGCGCTTTACCAGTGACTTCAGCATCTTGCCAATGGAAAAAGATTGACAAGTTAAAATTGGAGGACACAGTCACTCCTGGAAAGGTTACCGTAATGGTAATTTCACAAATCAGTTTGCAGGAATTGAATGAGCCTGAAGAATGCATACAGAATCTAATGGGAAAATTGATATATTTAAGAGAAAGATGAGGATGGCTTCCCTCTGTGCATTTTATTTGCAGATAAAATTTTCTCACCTCATCAATAAATCGAAGGTATTTATGGAGCACTTACTGTGTGCAGGGCACCGTACTAAGCACTTGGGAGAGTACAACAGAGTTGGAAGACATGTTCCCTGCCCACAGCATGTTCAGAGTCAAGAGAGCTTACAAAGTCTTCAATGAATAGTTCCATCTCTCTAGTCTCTGAAAACTATTAGAAATACAGTGAGCTGGGGCATGGAGTGATTTGAGATTTTCCTCCCTTCTGGCTCCTTAATTCCTCCTGGGGTAGATACAAACACCCAAATGAGCCAAAGCCTAGAAACAGGATTGAAAATTTGGGCAAGTTTGTACAATCCTTAATTTGAGTAGTTGAGAATATTGTAATTACTTGGATCACCAGGTAACATTTCCTTTAATTCTTGCCTTTGCAGCAATTTTCCCTTTCTTGTCCAAACAAACAGCCCCAGTAAGATTTGTATTGTTTTTTAAACCTTCATTGATCAATCCTCTGATTTCCAGTTCTGCTAATTAATTTGGCACCACTGCCAAAGCCTGCTTTGCTGGTGGATGGCCCTGCTTTTAATTGGCTAACAGGAAAACGTTAGGCCTGTATCTTTAGTAATAGGATTGCTGTTGCATATCTGAGGAGAGATTTTATTTGAGATAGAGTTAATCTTCTTTTGAAAATTGAATTTGAAAGATTGTCAGACTTTTCCTAGGGATGATTCACCTAGTGTCTAACTCGCTGAAGTGAATATTATTCCACAGATAAAGAAACCTATCAAGGTTTCGATGTGGGAATGAGCACAGTTTGCTGTTTCTGTATCTTGTGCTGATTGGCAGTTGGCCAAACCATTTCTCCGAAGGAACAACTTTGAAGATGGTCCTTTTGGCATGCATTGACCTCCGTAAGACCTTTTCTAGACTGTAAGCTCATGGGCAGGGAACATGTCTACCAACTCTGTTATATTGTACTGTCCCAAGCGCTTAGTGCAGTG
Source organism: Tachyglossus aculeatus (assembly GCF_015852505.1). Taxonomy (NCBI): domain Eukaryota; kingdom Metazoa; phylum Chordata; class Mammalia; order Monotremata; family Tachyglossidae; genus Tachyglossus; species Tachyglossus aculeatus. The sequence continues at coordinate 23,660,482 of NC_052067.1, forward strand.
CTCTGCACAAAGTAAGCGATCAGTAAATGCTATTGATTAAGACCCTCACTTTGGGTCATGGACAACAGGGCTAGACTGTGAGCCCGTTGTTAGGTAGGGACCGTCTCTATATGTTGCCAACTTGTACTTCCCAAGCGCGCTTAGTACAGTGCTCTGCACACTGGAAACGCTTAATAAATACGATTGAATGAATGAATGAATTGAGTACCCACTGCCAAAACTGTACTAGGTTCTGTGAGGAATTAGTTACAAGGAAAAAAACCCAGAAGTGTCTGCTTTCAAGGCCCTCATTAACTGATGACATCTAAGACTCACTTCTTTCAGAGATCACGGCCTCTGTTGAGAAAGACCATGGGATAAATGAGGGACTGTAGTGTTGGTGGCAACTCCTGCTGCCACCATCACTGTGTTTCTAGACTTTCCAGACTTCCTGAGTACATACATTGGTAAGGAGACTCTGCAGGCCACGTGACTCCTTCATCTCTCCTGTGCGTCTAGTGTTCACCCCTAAACATTTTAGGGGTTAACATTTTAGGCCATTTTAGGACAGCATATTGCTAGGTAGCAGAAGTGTGAGGTCTTGCAATGCAGAAATTTGCCAGAACCTTAGTGGACTTTAATATGACCGTTATACATTTAGTTTAGGAAGCAAGGTCCCAGTCTGTAATTATAACTACCACTTCAGTGAAAATAAAGGTAATCCACTCATCATAAGAATGATTACAAGTAGAAAGGTGCCAGTCAATCCTTTGAATTTCTAGTACAGATCCCAGGGGGAAAACCATTTTTTCCTGCCAGGGAGCGCAGTTCATGTTTTAAGATACGGGAATGCTGGAATTATCTGTAAAATAACTGGCAAATGCTCTCTAACCACATACTTTTAAAATTCTCTTCTAGGAGGAATCTTAAAATTAGTATATTTGTATTTTTCTTTTTGAACAATTTTGGAGGGTCATTAGCGTTTGAACTGGTTGGGTTTATCATATGAATTTCTGCTGAAAACATTTTGCAAGCTATTTTCAAAGAACAGAAAACTAGCATTGTGAGAAATACCTATGCTCGGAAAATCTCCCTGAATCAGCCAGCATTGTTGGAGAAGCAAAACCACATCATTATAATTAGTGCTGAAATGGCACTAATGTAATGTGATTTCTGGTAGTTTTTCAAGAATTACCCATCACAACACTAATAGAGCACAGTTGAAAATAGTCTAAATGAGCTTATTAGGGAATTGTTATTCTTGCAAAGAAGAAAAAAAAATAGACTTCACAGTTCTGGTAACCCTCTCATGGCATGGAATTAAAATTCATTTGGAGAAAAACACGCTAGGTAATTACACCTTCTACACTTACTGGTTTATCTCTATTAAACATAGTCAGCATCTCATTGCTTAATTTGCTCTGTCAGCTATGTTGTTGTTTTTTTTTAACTGGAGCTCTCAGTTTAGATTTTATGTCTGCAGTATAATTTCACAGTGTTTTTTTTTACATTTTTTTTATTCTTGGCCCATTACAGTCAAATATTTTCCACTCCATGAAGCTTAAATATTTAGCTATTGTGGAAATTCTCTCCGCATCAACTGTCCATTTAGCTATGTCTGACTTCTAGGTTTTTATGACTCCAAAGTGTGTATCCTCCTTGCTTCCTTTTAAATTGTCAATTTATTGTCTTTCTGTTTTCCTTTGAATATAAATTTTTTTAATGTACATCATTTTTTTTTCAATCTCACGAATGAACCGCCAGGCACATTTTCTTAGTGAGAATTTGAAAGCGGGTCAACTTGACATCAATCTTAAAGAAGCCTACATCTTGTCTTTTCCGTACACCTTTTTGTTAGAAGGCGGTTTCGTCTCTCATCTGTGTAGCACTTTATTGGTGGCTTCTGATGAAAGGGGAAGAAAGATAAAATAACTTAGTGGACCCCAACCTCTGCTCTTTTGGGGTTTTTTTTGGAAGATATTGTGAATTATTGTTTAACCTAGGGAAGAGAGGCAGTAAGGATTGGTGGGGGGACAACTACCAAGTGGCACAGAAAGGCAGATATCTTGAAAGGGAGATTTCTGGGGTCACGTTCCAAGGTGAAACTCTACTGGGAGATTCAGTTGAATCTAATGGACAAGATCCAAGAATGGCTGTGACTTGCAAAATGGAGTCAACAAATAGAAGCCCCATGGAAAGAGCACCAGTTTAGGAGTCAGAGGATGTAGTTCTCATCCTAGCTCCACCATTTGCCTCCTGAGAGACGTTGGGCAAAGCACTTAATTTCCCTGAGCTTCAGGTTCCTCATCTGTAAAATGAAAATGAAATTTATGTTTTCTCTCCTTTTTAGATTGTGAGTCCCACGTGGGACAGGGATGGCATCTGACCTGATTGTTATATCTAGCCTCCCACTTACTCTATTGTTTGGCACATAGTGAGTGCTTAACAAATACCACTGTTGTTATTTTTATCATTATTAATAATAATAAAAATAGAAAAAAACTGGATTTTGATGGATTTAAGGAAGGGAAGTGGTTCTGTTTTCTTTCCCAGGCTAACTGAGATTGTGTGTGCTTAGCTTCCTCTCTGTAGGGGCAGAATAACTAATTCTAGGATTTGGATTTGTGGAAGTCAAGTAAGCATGATTTGTTCAGCATGATCCACTCCTCCCAAATTGGTAGATTTAATTTAGAATTTTCCAGAAACAGCAACGGCAATCTTTGCCCTTGCTTGGGTCAATTGCTTCTGAGAGCAGTAACTCCTGTAAGAGTCGTTGGTCCCTGAAACGCTCCCAGCCTCCGTTTTGATGGTAGAGACCCCATGGTGTCCCAGGACCGGCCCATGACTATGGTGGTAGATACTGTAATCAATTATTGGGATTTATTAAGCACTTACTGTGTGGGCAGAATACTGGACTAAATTCGTAGGAGAATATAATAATCGGTGTAGACACGATCCCTTCCCTTGAGGATTTTACTGGGGGAGATAGCTAATAAAAAAAAAATTACAGGTAGAGGAAGCAACAGAGTATAAAGATAAGTGCTGTGGAGAAGGGGTGACTTTCAAAGTTTTTAGGGGGCATGGACTTAGGTACAGAAGAGAGGGTCAGAGAATCAGGTAAGAGACAAAGGATTAGTCAGGGAAGACTTCCTGGGAGAGAGATGATTTTAGTAATGCTTTGAAGATGGGGAGAGTGGTGGTTTGTCGGATAATAATAATAATGGTATCTGTTAAGCGCTTACTATGTGCCAAGCACTGTTCTAAGCCTTGGGGTAGATACAAGGGAGTCAGGTTGTCCCACGTGGGGCTTGCAGTCTTAATCTCCCCATTTTTCAGATGAGGGAACTGAGGCCCAGAGAAGTGAAGTGACTTGCCCAAAGTCACACAGCTGACAAGTGGCAGAACCAGGATTAGAACCCACAACCTCTGACTCCCAAGCCTGGGCTCTTTCCACTGAGCCACGCTGCTTCCAGCGTGGCTAAGAAGGGTAAGAAGCAGGAGGGAGTTTGGGGAGGGAAGGAAGTCACGAGCAAGGGACTGAATGTGAGCGAGATAAGATGGAGGCACGGAAAGTTTGTCGGAGGGAGCGTAGTGCTCAGAGGAGCAAGGAGAGGTAGGACTGAGATTGCTTAGGGAGTGCCTTCAAGCTGATGACGAGTCATTTCTGTTTGATGCGGAGAAGGCCGGGCAACCTCTGGAGGTTTCTGAGAGTGAGGATGTGCACTGGGTGGTTTATAGAAAAATGATTCAGGCAGCAGAGTGATGGAGAGGGGAGAGACGGAAAATAGGTTTGGTAAAGTAGTTGAGATAAGATGGCAAATGCTTGGTGGTAGCAGTTTGGACCGAGAGGGAGAGGTGGATTCCACAGACATTGTGGAGATATAACTGACAGGATTTTGTGGCTAACTGAATGCATACAGGCGCTGCTCTCTCTTGGAAACAAGTTGCTGCGATTTTGAGCATCACATTTCTAGTTCCGTCCAGTACCCCTGCCTTTCTGCTGGAATAAGGTGAAACAGGATTACAGTTGGTTTCTACATGAGTTTTGGGAGTAGTGGCTGTGGCCATTCAATCAGTCATATTAATTAAGTGCTTACTGTGTGCAGAGCACTGTACCAAGCACTTGGGAAGTGCAAATCGGCCACAGGTAGAGACGGTCCTACCCAACAATGGGCTCACAGTCTAGAAGGGGGAGACAGACAGCAAAACAAAACAGGCAGACAGGTGTGGACATAATTGTCTGAGCCACAGCCAGATGTTGTCGGTCCACTATATTTTTTGTTTAACAGCATGCCTGCTATTTCTGTTTTATAGCTTCCTTAATTAGTCTGTCGATAAATCAATGGTATTTGAGTGCTTATTGTGCACAAAGCACTCTACTAAGTGCTTAGGAGAATATATTACCACGGATTTGGTAGACTCATTCCCGGCCCACAACGAGTGTACAATCTAGAAGGGAGCTTAAACTAAGAAATGTAGAGCACGTTTGAACAGAAGAAGCAGAATCAATCAATCAATCAATCGTATTTATTGAGCGCTTACTGTGTGCAGAGCACTGTACTAAGCGCTTGGGAAGTACAAGTCGGCAACACATAGAGACAGTCCCTACCCAACAGCGGGCTCACAGTCTAGAAGCGGGAGACAGAGAACAAAACCAAACATACTGACAAGATAAAATAAATAGAATAGATATGTATAAGATAAATAAATAAATAGAGTAATAAATATGTACAACCATATATACATATATACAGGTGCTGTGGGGAAGGGAAGGAGGTAAGATGGGGGGATGGAGAGGGGGGCGAGGGGGAAGCTACAGACTCAGCTCTTGAAACCTTTCCTGAACCTTCAGGTCCATAGCAAAAATACAAACTTTCAGTGACTCTACTAGGTACTCTATGAATCCTACAACAGTTGCTGTGTAAGCACTAACATTGAATTAGGTCACTAGAACCTGGTCACCTAAAGTGAGTTGAAACTGAGAAGGAGTAAGAGTCTGGAGCTGTGGGGAAAGGAAAGAAAGTGAAGAGGGGGAATAGGAGAAAGGGAGAGGGTACTTTTTCTATGCTGTTGAGCTGTCTCCTGCCATTAGTAGCTGCTGCCCTAACTCTCCAAACAACAGCGACTCAAACAGCAGGCCAGATTGGCTCAGTAAATTGGAGACATCGCCACATGTGTGGCAGCAACAAAAATGATGGTAGCCCCAACCCTGTACCAGTTGGATCTGGCTGGCAAAGCTGCTACAGGGGGGGCACCCATGTCTGAACTCCAAGGATGCAGCTAAAGCAGGAATTTTGTTCTGCACTCTCCTCCCGCTCCTTCCACTCCCCACCCCCCAGCTCTTCCCTATCTTCACCTCTTTTCCCAGCCCCTGGTCTTCTTTCCCATATCACCTTTCCTGAGAAACACATCCATCTCAGCTGGGCATTTGTTTTCTTTAGAGAACCGTCTTTCCCAAAGTAGACAGCGGAAAAGGCTTCAAGCATCAAGACTGTCCCACTGAAATTGTGAGAGCTAGTCACCTTCCGCGGATCCCAGGAAAGGATGAAACAAAAATCTGTTTAATCAGCACATATGTACTTATCTATATGTTACATATTATAAATTATTTAATACCCATCTCCCCCTCTAGGCTGTAGGCTCGAGGGTGGGGAACTTGTCTACTAACTCTGTTGTAGTCTCCCAAGCACTTAGTACAGTGCTCCGTAAATACCATTGATGATGCACTTATGTACATATCTGTAATTTTACATGAATTGATGTCTGTTTCTCCCCGCAGCCCCTGCAGACTGTAAGCTTGTTGTTTGACAGGGAATGTCACTGTTTATTGTCGTGTTGTACTTTCCCAAGTGCTTAGTACAGTGCTCTGCACACAATATGATCGATTGAATGAATGAATAATCAGAAGCAAAGCCCAGGAGACAGCCAGACCAGCTCTGCCATTTGACTAGTCCAGGCCACTGTCATCGCTTTAGGTGCCATTCATTTAGACATCTCTTTTCATTTCTGATTTTGGTTTCTCACCTGGAGGTTCAGTTGCCTTCCATGCCCAGGTTCCCAAAATATCTTCAGTTGTCCGTGGAGATAGCAGCCCTGTACAGAGAAACCTCCTACAGTTGTTTAGGGAATCCTAACTGAAACATCAGCCAAAGCAACTCAATTAGCAGAAACCCTCCACACCCTGAAAAGCCATATAGCCTGTGTATGGAGAGGGCAAGAGATGGTGCTTAGATCTACACGAAGGCAATGAACCTTTCCTCAAGAAGCTAAATTAAAATCTCCCCTGACTTTCCCTCTCACACAAGTTTTGAAATGCATTTGGAAATCCTGTTTAGTTCCTAAAAGTACCCTCTGCATCATTTGAAGAGGGTGGGAGATAATTTTACTGAACCTAAAAGTCAAAACCAGATTATATAGAGAAAGGATATTTCAACTGGAGATTTGAAAGGATGAGAGTACAGGATTTAACCAGCTTGAATTAAAGGAAGAATTCCCAAATATTGGAGGTACATTTCAGAATGACAGAGGCTCCTGCCTCACGTGCATGCTGTAATAGTGCAAATTTCAAATTGTTTCAGATCATGCAATGAAAACAATTTTCTTCCACCTTCATGGGTAATGGGAGAAATCTTTGGGGAATTTTTAATATTTTATAAAGTTATTCATAAATGCCACATCATCGAGGCAGTAGATCACAATCTTACCTATGAACACTGAAGATGACACTTGCCTTTAGGCCCTGATAACGATGATCCAGTTAAAAGAGCAGCCATTATAATTCTTACTGTGAGTCTGAATCTCACAATTCAATTTTCTAAATTGTGATGCCATAATATGCTTTCTTAAACGATTTTAGATGATCACCTTGACAACATGCTTTATTCTTTGGAGTGAAATGAGGAGTTGGAACTCTAAGTGCTTTGATCCTTTCATTCCTTCCCCCCCCACCCCACAACATTATTCCCTACTGTGTGACATTCACCACTGCATGTGGATCTACAAGAGGAAGATTAATTACAGTTCTGTTAAACCAAGGAGAAATAGCAATCCTTCTTTCCTTTGTAGCAGTCCAAGCAATTGTATTTATTGCACATTTACTGTGTGCAGAGCACTATACTAAGCGCTTGGGAGGGCACAATATAACAGAGTTGCTAGACATGGTCCCTGCCCATGAGCTTACAGTCTAGAAGGAACAAATTACCTTTTTAACTCACCAGAGCAAGATTGTTCTAGACTGCTATGCTAATATCTCTCTCAGTTTCCACTTCCATGTTTACAGGTCTTTCTCTAGTTGACCCTTTTCCAATCCTCTTTCCCTTCTAGCCTGCCCGTCCCTAGTCAGTGTCTCACTTCCCTAGGTGGAGGACTCATCCAGGACAGATTGTTTAAACAAACAGCATTGGTATTACTCAGGCTTTTATGGAAAATACTAACGATTTTAGGTTTTTTTAGATTCTGGCAGGCAACAAAGCCCAAGATCTTCTGGAGCCCAGGAGTGAATTACTGGCCTGGGGAAAACTGGCCCTTGGAGTTGGTCCACGCTTCTGCTTACTTCCTGGCCCCCGTGGCCATTGAATGGCCTCTTGAGTCCTTTATTAATAATAATAATAATAATAATAATAATAATAATGGCATTTATTAAGCGCTTACTATGTGCAAAGCACTCCATGCTTCTGCTTACTTCCTGACCCCGTGGCCATTGAATGGCCTCTTGAGTCCTTTAATAATAATAATAATGGCATTTATTAAGCACTTACTATGTGCAAAGCACTACTTCCTTAGATAGGAGCTCTGTGGCCCTTCCTGGGACCCCCAACTAGGGAGATGGGACATTGACTAAGGATGGACGTACTAGTAGGAAAAAGGGATTGGGAAAGGGTCAACTAGAGAGAGACAGACCTGTAAAGTCAGAAGTAGAATTTGAGAGAGATGTGTCAGGATAAGCAGTATAGAAACTCTAGCTCAGGTGATTTTAAAAATAATTTGTTCTTTGAAGTTCAAGTAATAATGTTATAGAGGCCAAATAGATTAGTCGTATTTATTTGAACACTTACTTGAGTGCGGGAACACTGTACTAAGCACTTGGGAGAGTGCAATATAACAGAGTCGGTAGACACATTCCCTGCCCACAATGAGCTTATAGCCTAAAGGATGAGTTTATGGTCTAGAGGACAATTTTACTTGCTGATTACTGAAATATTAACTTTAGTTTCACAGTGCGTTTGCCCTTCTCTTAGCCCAGCTGTGGTAGAAGGTCCAAGATTTCTCCTAGACATTCCTGACCATTAATCGTTTAGTTCTGCCCAGGCTACATGGTATAAACCGATGTTCTGTTTGGACTCTGCCTGTGGTAATTCACTGGCAAACCCATCAGACCACTGGTAATTCACTGGGAAATCCATCAGACCACCTGTGGACCCACCATGTTAATTGCTCATTAGGACTTCCGTATGGACCCTGAAATGACAGTTACGATTTGCCAATGCCAGTGTCGACTAAACGCTGTGGCCTTTTGAATCTGATTGTTATGAAGAAGATAAAAAAATAAGCCGCTGCTAATAACCCTATAATAGATCAATCAATCAATCAATCAGTCGTATTTATTGAGTGCTTACTGTGTGCAGAGCACTGTACTAAGCGTTTGGGAAGTACAAGTTGGCAACACATAGAGACAGTCCCTACCCAACAGTGGGCTCACAGTCTAAAAGGGGGAGACAGAGAACAAAACCAAACATACTAACAAAATAAAATAAATAGAATAGATATGTACAAGTAAAATAAATAAATAGAGTAATAAATCTGTACAAATATATATACATATATACAGGTACTGTGGGGAAGGGAAGGAGGTAAGAGGATCTGAAGAAACTCCATATCCTTTGCTTAGGATTTTCAGGGAAGTCCTCAGCTGTGTGCCTCTTCGCACGTTAAGTAAAAAGTGGCCACCGAGCTTTTAATAAAATGGGTTTTAGCTCAGAGACCCACAGTACCTTTGGAAACCCAGGCAGGAACTTTCCTACCTGCTGGGTTTAATTTCTGAGTCGGGGCCTATCTTTTCCTTACAGATGCCAACAAATCCTTCCTGCTCTGTTTCATCCCCAAATGTCATTACATCATATCTCCCACCTGTTTCGGGGGATTTAGCCCGTAACGGTTAATCCTGGGCAAACTATTGATTTAGAAACCCTTATCAAAGCGTTTTGAGGAAGACTTTTTCTTCATCCTTAGCCAGTAATGAAACCATTAGACCATTGGAGGGAGCTAGTACAACAGAAATCTGTTTGTTCCTCTAATTAATATATATATATTGTTAATGTCTGCTTGATATGGGTGTTGCCAGATCTAATACTGGGGATAATATCTTCAAAAAAATCTTTCTTCAGAGTTTCATTTTGTTTCCACTTTCCCTAGCCATCACTATGATGCTCTGTGTAAAAGAAAGCCAAAGTGGTTCTCCCGCCCCCCCAGTGTTGTAGTTCATGGCTCCTTCAGAAAAGTTTCTTTGTAACCTACTTCCCCCTTCCTTATGTTTCAAATGACAGGATTCTTACAGAGATTTGTGTGTGCCTTTTCGGAAGCTTTTCCCTTACAGGCAGCTAGCGTGAAGTACCGAACTCAGTACATCATCATCATCATCAATCGTATTTATTGAGCGCTTACTATGTGCAGAGCACTGTACTAAGCGCTTGGGAAGTACAAATTGGCAACATATAGAGACAGTCCCTACCCAACAGTGGGCTCACAGTCTAAAAGGGGGAGACAGAGAACAAAACCAAACATAGTAACAAAATAAAATAAATAGAAACAGTACAGAGTGCTGACCCCTTCTAGACTGTGAGCCCACTGTTGGGTAGGGACCGTCTCTGTATGTTGCCAACTTGTACTTCCCAAGCACTTAATACAGTGCTCTGCACACAGTAAGCGCTCAATAAATATGATTGATTGTTTGATTGATTGATTGCTAAGAGCGGCAGAGTGGTGGTAGCGGCCAGTGGAGGACAAGGCAAGCTAGACCTACCTTTACTTAGCATCCCCTCCACCACCTCTCATTTGGGGATGATCCAGGGAACCTGCGGGAGCTGGGCTAGGAAAGACAGGGAAGGGGCTACTTCCCTGTTAAATTGCATAAAGCACACATTAACTCTCCTTTAAGGTGGGGAGTTTGAAGTAGGAACGTTGTTTCTGCCCCTCTGATATAAAGCTCCCTAAGCTGCAGAGGGTCAGCTCTCTCATTCATTCATTCATTCAGTCGTATTTATTGAGCACTTACTGTTTGCAGAGCACTGTACTAAGCGCTTGGGAAGTACAAGTTGGCACCATATAGAGACGGTCCCTACCCAACAGTGGGCTCACAGTCTAGAAGGGGGAGATGGGTAGACGGGGGTAGAGAGCTGGGAGGGAAAACCGGGAAGCATATGGGGCAGCTTAAATACTGTGGCCTCATGGAGAGTAGACTTTTACTTTCATGTGCGCCCATACTAGCCATGCAAATGATCATTTGCTTCCAGACTAGGCCTCCTCAAAATCAGGCCCAGGGTAAGGACTGGAATTCAGTTGGGAAACCAAGCCCCAGACTTATTTATTCCTGAAGTCTTCCTGCTGCTCACTGCCATCAGATGCATCATTAACTGTGGAGCTGGGAAGTGTGGGAAGGGCTGACAGGAATATTTGGCGGGGCTACCCACAAGCCTGCCTTAAATCCTGCCAAGAAAACATGTCAGCACTCCATGTTCATCTTGGCCTTGATGGTGCCTGAGGTTGGGAATACTGGTTGTGGAACAGGGCGGCTTATCACGGAGAATTTTGGCCCCCTTTTTCACAGGCCCACGCAAATGGAATTTGCAGGTTTTGCAGTGTGTTTTGCAGGCAGACGTTTGGGAGAAGCGTCCATGCAGCCTTGTAGGGAGGTGGCTCTTGAGGCTCCATTTCTCTGTTTTGGTTTTGTTTTTATCAACACTGCTGCTCAGTAGCATGGGTACAATTAACTCATTGAACTCCTTCCTCCCACTTTATCCTGGTGAGTCTTGACTGATGTAAATGTTTGGTGGGCCATACATAGTAAGAAACCTGTGAAGTAGCAGTGCCCATCCCTACTTTTTGTCTCTTTATCTCTTTCCACAGGACATTTGCAAAACAAATCCAACATAACAGCAGGAAATACACAAGCCCCTACAACGTTATCACTTCCATTACCCAGCTGTAGCTCACCTGCTTTCCACTGAATATTCTTAGTGTTCTTTTAAGCCCAAAAAGGACAACCGACTAATCAATTGTATTCATTGGTTGCTCACTGTTTGTAGAGCACTGTATTAAATGCTTGTGAGAGTATAGTATACCAGAGTTGGTAGACATGTTCACTGCCCACAAGTAGCTTGTAGTTTAGAGAGGGAGAAATAAATATGTTAGTAGGGGAAAAATCAGTACAAAGCCTATGACTCCCTTCCAGGAAATCATTTTGTCTTAACTGAGAAAATCAGCATGGTCTAGCTTGGGAGTCAGAGGACCTGGGTTCTAATTCTGGTTCTGCCACTTGTCTGCTTGGGCAAGTCACTTCACTTCTCTGTGCCACAGTTACCTCATCTGTAAAATGGGGACTGTGAGCCCCATGTGGGACATGGGTCTTGTGCAACCAATCAATCAATAGTATTTATTGAGTGCCCGCTATGTGCAAAGCTCTGTACTAAAAGTCCTTGGGAGAATACAATACAACAGAATTAGTGGATACATTCCCTGCTCTGGGCCACAGTTTCCTCATCTGTTAAATGGGATTAAGACTGAGCCCTCTGTGGGACAGGGACTGTATCCAACCCAAATATCTTGTATCTACCCCAGCGCTTAGAACGGTGCCTGTCACATAGTAAGCACCTAAGAAATGCCATTATTATTATTGTTATATCTCAAATCTACCCCCAACTTTCAGTACAATGCCTGGCACATAGTAAGTTCTTAAAAAATGCCATTAAAAAACACACACATACATACACAAAAGAAACTGAGCAATGGGTGCAAACCCCTCCTCCAATTGTATCTTCTTGCTCACTTAAATTAGTGAGCAAATTTTCCCCAGTTAAATTGGCAGCCGCTTCTAATCCTCCCCCATTTTTAGGTGTCTACTGTGTCCAGAGATTCACTGTCATTGATCCTTGCAGCATAGTACTCTGATGGTTTAGGGAAGGACTAGATGTCTTTGTTTTAGGATTCAGAAGAGGCAGGAAAGTGAGTTTGCCTTATGTGGTGGCAATATTGGCATTAGGTGCATAAAGTGCATTAATCATTTAAAAATAGGGCTGGTTGGACACCCTAAACACTCCTGCTGCCTTTCATTTAGGAAAGGGAGTGTCCTATTAGTAGCTTGTGCACTTGATGTCCTTTGATTGTTTTCCAGTGGTGGCGATGGTTTAGTTTTAAGCCATACCTTCTGCTTTGGCTGTTGTAATCAAATCCAAAAAGATATATGTAGTAGTCGGAAACTTGATCAAGTTCCTGATAATAACAATAATAATAATGATGACATTTTTAAGCGCTTACTATGTGCAAAGTACTGTTCTAAACACTGGCGAGATTACAAGGTGATCAGGTTGTCCCATGGGAGGCTCACAGTCTTCATCCCCATTTTACAGATGAGGTAACTGAGGCCCAGAGAAGTTAAACGACTTGCCTGAAGTCACACAGCTGACAATTGGCTGAGCTGGGATTTGAACCCATGACCTCTGACTCCAAAGCCCGTGCTCTTTCCATTGAGCCACACTGCTTCTCTACATTAATAATAATAATAATAATGGCATTTGTTAATAATAATGATAGCATTTATTAAGCGCTTACTGTGTGCAAAGCACTGTTCTAAGCGCTGGGGAGGTGCTGAGGTTGTCCCACGGGGAACTCACAGTCTTAAACCCCATTTTACACATGAGGGAACTGAGGCCCAGAGACGTTAAGTGACTTGCCCAAAGTCACACAGCTGACAAGTGGCGGAGCTGGGATTTAAACCCATGACCTCTGACTCCAAAGCCCATGCTCTTTCCACTGAGCCACGCTGTTAAGTGCTTACTATGTGCAAAGCACTGTTCTAAGCGCTGGGGGGATGCAAGGTGATCAGGTTGTCCGGTGTGGGGCTCACAGTCATCATCCCCATTTTACAGATGAGGTAACTGAGGCTCCAAGAAGTTAAGTGACTCGCCCAAGGTCTGCCAATTGCCAGCTGTGTGACTTTGGGCAAGTCACTTCACTTCTCTGTGCCTCAGTTCTCTCATCTGTAAAATGGGGATTAAGACTGTGAGCCCCCCGGGGGACAACCTGATCACCTTGTAACCTCCCCAGTGCTTAGAACAGTGCTTGGCACATAGTAAGCGCTTAATAAATGCCATTATTATCATTATTATCATTATTATTATTATTATTATTATTATGTGGCGGAGCCAGCGTTCGAACCGATGCCCTCTGACTCCAAAGCCCATGCTCTTTCCACTGAGCCACGAGTCATTTAGACCTTCGTTTTCATAAATTTTTCTATGGGGCTTTATCAGAGTAAGGAGCCCACTGTTGGGTAGGGACTGTCTCTATATGTTGCCAACTTGTACTTCCCAAGCGCTTAGTACAGTGCTCTGCACACAGTAAGCGCTTAATAAATACGATTGATTGATTAATTGATTGATTATTTGAATTGGTGGGGGGAAAAAAATCTCATCAGTCCAAACCAAGATTTCAGTTTTTGTATTCGTGTAATTCCTCAGTTCTTTTACTAGATGGTGCTCAAAATCAATCCTTGTACTAATCCCTGGCCGCCTAAATCACAGTCTATTTGGCTCTTACCTCTTCATTCATTCAGTCGTATTTATTGAGCGCTTCCTGTGTGCAGAGCACTGCACTAAGCGCCTGGGATGTACAAGTTGGCAACATATAGAGACAGCCCCTACCCAACAGTGGGCTCGCTCTGCCAAACTTTTCTGTCTCTTATGAACTCTTAAAATGATTTTTTTCCCTCCATCTATCTAGGGATTAAATGAGCACAGCCTGCTTCTTTAGCATTAGCTAAATTGTTAGCGTTTTTATTTGCTACCGTTTAGAGAAACGGCGTGGCCTGGTGGAAAGAGCATGAGCCGGTTGTCGGGTAGGGACTGTCTTATATGTTGCCAACTTGTCCTTCCCAAGCGCTTAGTCCGGTGCTCTGCACACAGTAAGCGCTCAATAAATACGATTGAGTGAATGAATGAATGGCATCATGGAATCAGAGGACCTGAGTTCTGATCCTGACTCTGTCGATTCTTTGCTGTGTGATCTTGGTCAGATCGCTTCACTTCTCTGTGCCTCAATTTCCTCATCTAGAAAATGTGGATTAAATCCTACTCTCTCGTACTTACATTGGGAGCCCCATGTGGGACAGGGACTAATTGTGTTCAACCTGATGATCTTGTATTCATTCATTCATTCATTCAATTGTATTTATTGAGTGCTTACTGTGTGCAGAGCACTTTACTAATCGCTTGGAAAATACAATACAGCAATAAAGTGAGACAATCCCTGCCCACAACAGGCTCACAATCTAGAGGGGGGGAATGTGAGGGAACTGAGGCCCGGTGACGTGACCTGCCCAAGGTCACCCAGCAGACCAGTGGCAGAGCAGGGATTAGAACTGACACACTCCCCCAATTCATTCATTCAGTCGTATTTATTGAGCGCTTACTGTGTGCAGAGCACTGTACTAAGCACTTGGAATGTACAATCCGGCAACAGATAGAGACAGTCCCTGCCCATAATGGGCTCACAGTCTAGAAGGGGAGGAGATGAGGGAACTGAGGCCCAGTGAAGTGACTTCATTTATTCATTCATTCAGTCGTATTTATTGAGCGCTTACTGTGTGCAGAACACTGTACTAAGCGCTTGGAAAGTACAATTCAGCTTATTATTGAGGCTGGGGCCAGGTGCGCCTCGGCTGGCTGGGTGGGACGGAGGAGGCTGCGGCCCCCGTATCTATCCCAGCACTTAGTACAGTGCTTACCCCAGCTCCTTGCCCCTCTATTCCACCCCAGTACTGTGGAGTTTAAGACAGCTTTAAATGCTCTTGACAGCCCCAGTCAGAGTTTGAATAAGATTTGGAAGTTTCTTGCAGACTGGGGTCACGTCTACCCACTCTATTGTATTGTACTCTCCCAAGTGCTTTAGTATACAGTGCTCTGCACCCAGTATGTGCTCAATAAGTACCGTGGATTGATTGAACTTTTGGTATGAAAATCAGTAATACATAGAAAGACTGACAGCTGAAAACACTGAGTGCCTACCATAAAAGTATAATACCGTCATCATCATTATTATTTACCAACTTTCTTATATCATACTTTCCCAAGCACAGTACTCTGCACAGAGCATTTGCTCCATAAATATGATTGATAATAATAATAATAATAATAATAATAATAATGGCATTTATTAAGAGCTTACTATGTGCACAGCACTGTTCTAAGTGCTGGGGAGGTTACAAAGTGATCAGGTTGTCCCACGGGGGACTCATAGTCTTAATCCCCATTTTACAGATGAGGTAACTGAGGCCCAGAGAAGTTAAGTGACTTGCCCAAAGTCACGCAGCTGACAAGTGGCGGAGCGGGAATTTGAACCCATAACCTCTGACTCCAAAGCCCGTGCTCTTTTTCACTGAGCCACGCTCCTTCTCCAATCATTGATCATTATTATTATTATTATTTAGACAATGTGCTTTATAATTGCTAACATAGTGGTGATGACTATGGCCAGTTACCATTCATGGATCATTGGAGTAGTGGAGTCAGAAGGCCATAGGTTCTAATCCTGGCTCCACCATTTGTCTGCTGTGTGACCTTGGACAAATCACTTTACTTCTCTGGGCCTCAGTTACCTCATCTGTAAAATGGGGATTGAAAGTGTGAGCCTCAAGTCGGACAGTGACTGTGTCCAACCCAATTTGATTGTATCCTCCCTAGTGCTTAGTACAGTGCCTGGCACGTAGTAAGCACTTAACGAATATTATTATTATTATTATTATTTTAGTCCTCAAGAAATATCGCTGGATTTGTTGTTAGCGGTCCTCCTTCCCTGTCCATTGACATGAGTTGCAAGTGAACTTTCACTGCCCACTAAAGTAATTCTTACACTTCTAATTCTTACTGGCCTAACTAAAAGGATTGGGGAAATTTCTCATCCCCAGTGAAAAGGACCCCTTCAATGCTGTAATCCCAGCCTTTTGGGCATTTCCAAGAGAAATAATATACTAAGGCAAATTGGATTCAGAGAATAAATCCAATATTTTCCCTATGGAGCACATTAGAAAATAACTGCCAAGCTCTGATATAACATAAAGAGTCCAGCGACAGAAGAGTCCCAGATGAATGAATTGTACAAGATATTTAGGCAAAATTAAAATATGATGACAAAACTCTCTCTTGCCCTTCTATTCCACCCCAGTACTGTGTATTTAAAGACAACTTTTATTTGGAAGCTTTAAATGCTATTGACAGCCGCAGTCAGAGTTTGAATGCCATTATTATTATTATTATTATTATTATTATTATTATTATTATTATTATTATTATTATTATTATTCCCCCCTTCTAGACTGTGACCCCATTGTTGGGCAGGAATTGTCTCTATTTGTTGCTGAATTGTACTTTCCAAGTGCTTAGTTTAGTGCTCTGCACACGGTAAGCTCTCAAGAAATACGATTGAATGAATAAATGAAATCAATAAGATTTAGAAGTTCCTTGCAGGCAGGGATCACATCTACAAACTCTACTGACTTGCACTCTCCCAAGTGCTTAGCACAGTGCTCTGCACCCAATAAGCGCTCAGTAAATGCCATAGATGGATTAAAGTTCTGGTATGAAAATCAGTAATATGTACAGAAACTGGCAGCTGAAAAGTAGAAGCAACTCTGTTAGCCAGTGGGTTTTTTTTTTTCTTTAAAAACACTAGATTGTGGCTTCCAAGTGTTTTACATTAGTGAACTATTTCACTTGAAGAGAATGTGAGACAAAGCAAAATTCCAGCCGGTTGTGGATGATGTAATTAATTCTTTGGCCCGTTAATTCAGACTGAATACGATGGAAATCATCTGAGGACTGAAAAAAAATATTTGGAGTTTGAAGGAACAGACCTTTCTGACAACACACTAGCGCGGCTGCAGTCATTTGGTAGGATTTGAAGAAGGTACTTTGATGATCAGGCAAGGAATTACCGTTTACTTTCCCGTCGTAGGCCTCTCATTTGGAGGTGTTCCTCAAGATCAACTTTGCCTACTCACACATCTGTTAGTGTTTCATGAGCTACTGACTTCAGAACCATGACACTTATGTAATGGTAATGTAATGGTACTTGATAAGCGCTCACTATGTGCCAAGCACCAATCTAAGTGTTAGGGTTGATACATGATCCTGAGGTCAGCCACAGTCCCCGTCCCACAGGGAGCTCTCAGTCTTATAAAGATGGAGTAGGGTTTAGTCCCCAGTTTACAGATGATGAAACTGAGGCACAGAGAAATGAAGTGACTTGCCCAAGGTCACAGAGCGGACAGGTGGTGGAAGCAGGATTAGAACCCAGGTCCTCTGACTCGCGGGTCCAGGCTCTTTCCAGCATGGTTTAGTGGAAAGAGCACGTGCTTTGGAGTCAGAGGTCATGGGTTCAAATCCTGACTCTGCCACTTGTCAGCTGTGTGACTTTGGGCAAGTCACTTAACTTATCTAAGCCTCAGTTACCTCATCTGTAAAATGGGGATTAAGACTGTGAGCCCCCCATGGGACAACGTAATCACCTTGTAACCTCCCCAGTGCTTAGAACAGTGCTTTGCACATAGTAAGCGCTTCATAAATGCCATCATCATTATTATTATTATTATTATTATTATTATTTCCACTGGGCCTTACTCAGATTATAGAAAAAGATTTATGTTTAAGCAGTTGTTTTTCTCATTTTAGGGTGAGTGCACTAACATTTCACTTGCTGCCTTATTTTAAATCTCCAATTTGTAGAGTCGTTTTTTTAAAATCACGATCCCAGGATTAGAGTGCATGACAGAGAAATAATTGAACAAGTTCAAATGATGAGGGTATGGCTTCTTACTGACTATTAATATTTAAAGGTTCTGGCACTCAAACCAACACGGTTCCTGCTATGATTAAGATGGTAATGGCTTGGCATTACACTTGGTAGCCGTACAGAATAAAATGATTGCTGAAGTTGGGAGCACACACTTTGGCTTCTAATGGAGGTTTTTATTGATGTGCTCTCTGGAACTGTTCACAGGTGGTATGGCCCTTCTGTTAGTGATAGTCACATTTACAGTTGTCTAAGCAAGTCTTTCTAGAAGCCAAGTAACTGGAGCCTTTGTGTATGTCAAGAAATTAATGTACGTGGTCAAAAAAGATAATAACGATGATGATTATGGTTTTGATTTGGCTTAATATTTACCAAGAACCGTGTTGGGTAGAACAAAGATAGATCAGAGTGCGTTTCTTGTAAGGTCGTTGTGGGCAGCGGTTGTGTCTATTATATTGTTGTACTCTTCCAAGTGCTCAGCAGAGTACTCTGCACACAGTGAGAGCTCAATAAATATTCTTGACTCACTGACTGGTTCCCAGGCTAAGAGGAGGGGAGAGCAAGTATCTTGGATAATTGAGGAACAGAGAGGTTAATAGTGCCTTGTCCAAGGTCACGCAGCAGGTCAGTGGCAGAACTGAAACTAGAATCTGGGTCTCTTTTCTCCCTCCTCTCTGCTCTTCCCATTAAACTCTGCAGTCTGAGAATTGTTAGGAACACAAATACAATCTCTAGTTATCGTGACACTGTGGAAGGAGTACATTTATGGAAAGGATGTCAATATTCTGGGGTACGGTGAACTCTTCCCAGGAGTCCTAGGAAAACTAATTTAAAATGTTAAATGAGGTAGAAAATTTATTTGGAGAATAAATATTTCTTCCCTCTGGCATTTGGATTTTCTGAATATTATGAGGTTTAATTATCTGAAATACAGTAATTATGACCCATGTGGAAGAGATGATGAATATTGGCATGAAGCTCATAAATGCATTTGACCCTCATCATTTATTATAGAACGGATTTAATAATACATAGGACAACATCTGTTGGAGACAAGTATTATGACTCAGTGCCAGTCCAAGTAAAACTTAACCTCACACCCCAGGGTCAATAAAAGATGAAATTGTCCTCCATTTAAATTATTGGTTACTAAACATATAGAACTGTATTTTGGTTCTGTCATTGCTCTCAAGTGTCACATATTTCAAAAGCATGTCAGCTGGGGGAAACTGATGAGGGACTCTCTCGTGAACATCTCTCAAAATGGAGCTTTCATAATTTCAGAGGCTGTGCTTCTAGAATAATTTTCCACTATCAGTGGTATTTATTGAGCACTATTTTGAGCAGAACACTGTAGTAAGCCCTGGGGAGAGAGCAATACAACAGAGTTGGTAGATGTGTTCCTTACCCACAACAAGCTTATGGTCTGGAGATCTATGGTGTGCATTTTGTGGCTTTGTGCCTGTAAGATTTAGAGTGAAGGCTTCTACAGCCTTTTCTGGGCCATCAACAGCCACCACTGTGTTCCGGGAAGTGGAGGAGTGTGGCTAGATGTTGATTGTAAGGGAGATAGTGGTATTTTTTGAGTGCTTACCATGTCCCAAGCACTGTACTAAGCCCTAGAGCAGGTACAAGATAATCAGGTCAGACAGTCAGTCAATCAAAAATATTTATCTAGCACTTAGTTTTTGCAGAACACCGTATTAAGCGCTTGGGACAGGATGGTTCCACAGAGTTGATGCAGCATGGCGTAGCGGATAGAGAATGGCCCTGGGAGTCGAGAGGTCATGGGCTGTAATCCTACCTCCACCACTTGTCTGCTGTGTGACTTGCCCAAAGTCACAGGCCCATACTCTCTCCATCAGGCCACGCTACTTCTCCTTAACCGTTCTCAAGTCATTATCTCCCCTCCAGACTGGCTTGTACACTTAAGAGCCCCTCAGGAAACTAAACCCACACAGGTAGTGATATGGCACAGTTCACGCTGTCCCTTCTTCAGAGATACCCTGATGAAGAGCAGCTGCAGCAGCTTGATTTCTTGCTAGAGTATAAGACAAGCACTTAATACGGTGCTCTGCACACAGTAAGTGCTCAGTAAATGCGTTTGACTGACTGATTCCTATCATGAGCCTTCAGATCTACCAGCCCACTGGTCTCCCCATCTGCACAGCCATTCTGAAATCACCTTTCCTCCAGGAAGTCTGATTCATTTCTCTCCCCATCCTCCCAGGTTATATTGTCAGCTCTTTGGCTCAATCTACATATTTGTAGTCACAGCCACCCATAGCTCTTCAGTACATATCCATTTACATACTGTGCTATTTAAACACTAGCTCATGAACTTATCCACTTCTTCCAGAGATACGTTATGCACTAATTTTGGACATTGCCTGGAATCTGAAAGCTTCATCTGACATTATCTAATCCTAATAAATTCATTCGATCACATTTATTGAGCGCTTAATGTGTGCAGGGCACTGTAATCCCCTTCCCACGCCCATCTCCCCTTGCACCATTCAGTTCCTGCTCTGCCCTATTGAGAATAGTTTTCCTCCCACTCCAAACTAATCTTGAGAGTGAGCATAAATTAGAAGGGAGAGAGCTGATTGAGCATTTTAAATCCAGTGTTCCGACGTTTCGGCTTAATTTGGAGGAGAATGAGCAATTACTGGAAATTTTTGAGATGTGAGGATGTGTGCAGAACATTTTAGAAAAATGATCCTCGCGGCCGAATGAATTGTGGACTGGAGAAGGGAGAGCCTGGAGACAGGGAGACCAGCGAGGTGGCTGATACAGTCATCAAACCAGTACATGTCAAATGCAAAGTACTGTGGCCTAGTGTATAGAGCGCGGGCCTGAGAGACAGAGGACCTGTGTTCTAATCCTGTCTCTGCCATTTGCCTGCTGTGTGACCTTGGGCAAGTCACTTAACTTCTCTACGCCTGTTTTTGTCATCTGTGAAATGGGTATTAAATACCTGTTCACCTTCCTACTTAAATTGTGCACCCTGTGTTGGACAGGGACTGTGTCAAACCTGATTATCTTATATCTTTTCCAGCACCTAGAACAATGCTTGTCACATAGTAAGGACTGAAAAATACTGTTATTACTACCATTATTAATACCATTATTAGTAGTAGTAAATACCTGGACCTGCACCGTACTGGTTGTTTTGGATGGAGAATTCAAGCATAATGTTAAGGTTGCAGACTTGAGAGATGGGGAGGTTGGCAGTGTTATCAACAGCGATGGGGAAGTTAGGAAGAGGAGAGAATTTGGGAGGGAAGGCGAGATAAGTTTTGTAAACGAGGGGGTTGAGGTACACTCAAGACATTCATGTGGCGATATCCCGATGGCAGGAGGTGATGCTCAATTTCAGAGAGTGGGTTACTACCTTGAAGCCAATATTTTGGGCAGTGATCCTCATATTTGGTGAGTTGACCAAATACTGAGCATTTCAGAGGAGCCTTTTGAAATGACTATTCCCTTTCTCAAGCCCACTAAGCCTTGGTTTGTGCTTTACTAGCAAAGAGGGGGCAGGGCAGGGAAGGAAGCAGAGTGGATCAGGGGCCTGTTTGCGTTTAGCACGTGGATTTGCAGGCAAACAGGAATCCCCCGTGGGTGGGACCTGGGCCCAGCCACCCCATAAGACACCCCCCCATTCACTCCCGGTTTTCCTGGAACTGGAACCTGGGGTGTTGATTATGTTTTATGGGCAGGGAACGTGTCTACCACCTTGGTTATATTGCAGTCTCCTAAGTGCTTAGTACAGTGGTCTACACACAGTGAGCACTCAATACCAATACCATTGATATTTATCTATCAATAAGTACCATTGATAGATTAACTGTCTCTCTGATCTTCCTGAACCGGGAAGAAAGCAGCGAGTTTTTCATGTAGAGGCTCAGGGAAGCAGGAGAAAACCGGCCACAGAAAATACTATTTTCTGTTTTCCCTCCAACTTTATTGTCAGTCTTCAAAAGATATTGAAACTCTGCCAGACTGTAAGAAGAGAAAAACAACTTTCTGCCTTCAACCCCAACCCCTTCGGGACTCTTGGTCAGAGCACCTGGGAAACAGAATAACATGAGAAGCAAGAAAACAGTGGAAGCTAAGTGTCCAATGCACCTACCCTCCCATGCCCAAAACAAAAAGGGAATTTCATCTGGTGTGTGGGGCTCAACAGGCAGAATTGCCCGCCAATCAGATCCTGCCTGCGGGAACCAGAGGAGGGGTTGGAAGGTCAAGCGCTTAGTACAGTGCTCTGCACACAGTAAGCGCTCAATAAATGCGATCGAATGAATGAGGGGCAGATCATAAACTAGAGTTTTAATTGGAAGACTCTGAACAACGTAGGCTTCCCAAAAGCCTTTCCTTTTGTTTGTTTTGGGAGTTGTAGATTAGCAAACTGTCAATCTATTATGTGTAACCTTGTGGCTAGCGAGGTAGGCTTGGGACTCATCCACCTAAAGGTGGTAATTGAATCAATCAATCATATTTAGTAAGTGCTTACTGTGCGCAGAGCACCGTACTAAGCGTTGGGTGAGTACAATGTAAAAGAGTTGGTAGACATGTTCCCTGCCCACAGTGAGTTTACAATCTAGAGGAGATAATCAGGTCCCACACGAGTCTCAGTCTAAGAAGGAGGGAGAACAGGTATTGAATCCCTATTTTGCAGATAATAATAATAATGATGATGGTATTTGTTAAGCGCCTACTATCATCATCATCAATCGTATTTATTGAGCGCTTACTATTTGCAGAGCACTGTACTAAGCGCTTGGGAAGTACAAACTGGCAACATATAGAGACAGTCCCTACCCAAGAGTGGGCTCACAGTCTACTATGTGCAAAGCACTGTTCTAGGCGCTGGGGAGGGTACAAGGTGATCAGGTTGTCCCACGTGGGGCTCACAGTCTTAATCCCCATTTTGCTGATGAGGTAACTGAGGCCCAGAGAAGTTAAGTGACTTGCCCAAAGTCACACAGCTGACAAGCGGCCGAGCCGGGATTGGAACCCATGACCTCCGACTGCCAAACTTGCGCTCTTTCGACAGAGCCACGCTGTAATGAAGGAACTAGGAACCGAGAAGTGAATTGACTTGACCAAGGTCACAGAGCAGACAAGTGGCGGATCTAGGATTAGAACCCAGGTCCTGTGACTCGCAGCCCCGGGCTCTTTAAGGAGAGCAGATGAGCTCCCCAAGGGAGTAGTTATAGACCGAAAATAGAAGGGCTTGGGTTTCATTTCTTTGTTCTGGATGAGACAGGAGAGGCAAAAGCTACACATTTTACTGCGGCCGCATAGCTTCCCCACCTGTTCCCCATAAGACATGAGACAGGAACAGCCGATTGTGAATGTCTCATTCACTCCTCCACAGATGGAGCGTGGAAAATATTCGCTTACATATGTTTTGTGTTTTAATTTTAATTTGCCCAAGACTTAGGCAGGGGGGGTGGTTAGTTGATATATCTGATGCTCAGATGTTTCCAGTGGTGACTTTGTAAAACATCTGCTTCGATGTCCTCCACAGCCGCTTGTGTTCGTGGACCACTCTTCTTCCCAGGGAATGAGGAATGGAGATTTCAAACCCCAAACTAAACAGCTGCAGTACAAACTGTGGCTCTGCAAAGAAGAATGCGTAATTCATGTATGCTCATTTGCTGGTGTGGGCAGTAATAGAAATGTGCAAACCTAAAGATTTTTGTGGCTTAATAAAATATATGGATTTCTCAAGCCCGAACTGATGCTCTATATGTATACTGAGCATTACTTCTAAAGCCCTTTGTGAGCATTTATTCAATATTAAATGAGGAGCATAAAGTTTGCATTTAATCGATATTTTTATGAGCCATAAAGCTATAAAACCATTGAGGAAAAATAATCTGGTAACTGTCTTGGACAGTTTTTTGTTTTTAAAGGAAAGAAAATTTTTATTTTTTTTAGTCATAGTTTGGTTTCTGCAAAGAATGTGCGATTGAACATTAAAAAGAACACTAGTGGAGAAATGTAAAAATAAAAAAAGAAGTGTAAATTGTCCTGAGGCTGGGTCAGTACTAGTGAACAGTTTTATTTAGTACCCCTCCCAGAGTACTTTTTGGCCTGAATTATTTGGATAGTTCAAGGCTAAAATTGACAGTTCCAAAACTCTTGTCCTCGGAAAAAAAGATTAAATAATGGCTAATTGAAGCTAGGGGATATTTTATCTACAAATCTATGGTTATCTGTTGGTGATCTCTGCACAATTATAAAGATTATGAAGCAGCATGGTGTAGTGGTTAGAGCATGGGTCTGAGGATCAGAAGGTCATGGGTTCTTATCCCAGCTCTGATGCTTGTTTGCTGTGTGA
Source organism: Tachyglossus aculeatus (assembly GCF_015852505.1). Taxonomy (NCBI): domain Eukaryota; kingdom Metazoa; phylum Chordata; class Mammalia; order Monotremata; family Tachyglossidae; genus Tachyglossus; species Tachyglossus aculeatus. The sequence goes on from NC_052067.1 coordinate 23,684,867, forward strand.
CCTTGGGCAAGTTACTTTACTTCTCTGTGTCTGTCATGTCCTCTGTAAAGTGGGGAGTGAGAGTGTCAACCCCACATGGGACAGGGACTCTGTCCAATCCAATTTGCTTGTATCCACCCCAGTGCTTAGTACAGTGCTTGGCACATAGTAAGTGCTTAACAAATACTGCAATTATTATAAAGATGGCATCTCACTGTACCATCTCAGTGAGTCTCTGAAGTAGCTGGGAGCCTTAGGAGTGCCTGTGTTCCGTCAGGTAATAAAATGACAAAATAAGATTTATTAACTTTGGAACCTGATGCAGAGCACCAGATCGAAGGGAGGAATATGGCCAGTGTCGTTTATAATTAATTCACCTGTGGGAGACTTGCACCGCTTTAGTTTGAGACAGTGTGCCTGTGGTGTTGCTGTGCTGGCACTGTGCAGAACAACATTGTCATTCACTGCATTCAAAACAATAGCGGGAAATGGAAATGCTCAATGAAACAAGACACATCATAATTTCATATGTGGTGCATTATTGAACCAGCGAAGATATTTCTTGGAGGAAATGTCTATATCTGATGGCTGTTCCATGCTGCAAAGCCATTTCTTCCCATGTGTAAACTACCCACTGGATCTCAGGGTGTAATAATAATAATAATGATGGCATTTATTAAGCGCTTACTATGTGCAAAGCACTGTTCTAAGCGCTGGGGAGGTTACAAGGTGATCAGGTTGTCCCACAGGGGGACTCACAGTCTTCATCCCCATTTTACAGATGAGGGAACTGAGGCCCAGAGAAGTGAAGTGATTTGCCCAAAGTCACACAGCTGACAATCGGCAGTGCCAGGATTTGAACCCATGAACTCTGACTCCAAAGCCCAGGCTTTTTCCACTGAGCCACAGTGTAGAAGTCATGTTCTTAGGCCTTCCCAGACTGAGCCCCTTCTTTCCTCTCCCCCTCGTCCCCCTCTCCATCCCCTCCATCTTACCTCCTTCCCTTCCCCACAGCACCTGTATATATGTATATATGTTTGCACATATTTATTACTCTATTTATTTATTTATTTATTTTACTTGTACATATCTATTCTATTTATTTTATTTTGTTAGTATGTTTGGTTTTGTTCTCTGTCTCCCCCTTTTAGACTGTGAGCCCACTGTTGGATAGGGACTGTCTCTATATGTTGCCAATTTGTACTTCCCAAGCGCTTAGTACAGTGCTCTGCACATAGTAAGCGCTCAATAAATACGATTGATGATGATGATGATGATGATGATGTTAATTCTTTCAAGCTGCTTTATCCACCATTCAGCAAATCGTTGGTTCGTTAAATGATGATCTGACTTGGGGGAAGAGATAACCTCTTTGTCCTTTGGAAATTGCATCATGGAAATTTCCCAATGAGAAGCTCGGTACTATAGCAATACTAGTATTTGCTGAGTATCCGCTGGTTGCCTTGTAGTGTACCAAGGGCTGGCGAAAGTGTGACAGAAGCCTGGAACTGCCATCTTCTTCCCCCATTATAATCTTTTTGCCAAGTGTGAAATGTTCCGAAGAGAAGTTGTCGGGAGATGGACAGGATGCTCCAGGGAGGGTTGGAAGACAATAGTGGGAGTTGGAGAAAACTCCGGCAGTTGAGATTTGACTAATGGCCATGTAGCTTGGACTTGGGGTTTGGTCTCCACGGATCTATTTCTGGCTTATCACTATGGCCATGCTGTGATGTGATAGGACGTCTTTCCTCTGAAGGCCACAATACTAACTTCTAAGGCATCAGTTTTGATTGATTAGAGAATTTTTGCTTTATAGACTGTGTAAAGATTGTATTGTGTCCATTCTCCAGCGAAAGCTTTTGGTTTGCTTTGCTTTTATGACGGCTCATTTCATCTGCCGTGAATGAATCACCAACCGTTACTTGTTTTATTGGAGTTATTGTTGGTTGATGTTCCTACATATAAAATGCTAAAGGTGAAGCTGAATATTAGGAAGGTTTTTTTTGTTGTTGAATTCCAAGATCAGGGAATTCAGTTCATTGTCTCAAGCTGATTAGGGGAATGTGTAAATAGGCTGAAAGTCCCAGATACCCAGAGACTTTTAATATGGGTTCTCATTTTCAAATTACCTCTGAGGAGAAAAGGTGTAAATTCACATTTAGGAGGATCAGTGCTTAGAACAGTGCTTGGCACATAGTAAGCGCTTAACAAATACCATCATTATTATTGTCCTCCCGTAGCTTTGCATATTTTCAGGTCCTGCTAAACAGAAATGAGCCCTTAGATTCCCCCCACTTTCACAGACTCAGGAAAGCCAATTTTACAAAATTTAAGCTTCAGAGATTTGCAACTGGCCTCTCATCTAAATAATGCAAAATAAATGATGATGAAGGGTAGTTGTGGTTTAAAAAAATGGGGAGAGTGAGGAAAAAACTAATGCATGATAGACGTCAGTGATAATTTTGAGATGTAAATTGTTCTTATCCTTGAGCAATAAAAACAGGAGTTTTTTGAGTATGTTTTCTGTTGAATATGGTAAACAGATCCTGCATGTAGCTACAATCATTTTGACTGAAAACATACTGGAAATCTCTGTAAAGGTCACTGCTTTATTTTAATAACAAAGGAGAAAGGGAAAATTAGTTTTTTTAAAAAAAAAAGCAAAAGGAAATCTACTAATTTTTCTTCCCATTAGATTAATAAAAGAACAATGGCCCCATTACCGCGCCTTCATTTTTACACTTACGTAAACCCAGAAGGTGGGGCACCAACTCATAGGGTATCAGATAAAGGGAATAAGACTAGAAGACCTTTCCACATTATTTTTGGACTGTAGCAAGTGTGCTGGCTTCTTGAAGTTGTCACCACTACTCAAAGTTTCTTCCATTATCTAGCTCTCCCATTTCATATTCTGAATTTCCAGGAAGAGAAGTCCATCTCAGTGCACACAACGGGAAACTCTTTTTTAATTTTTCTCCTGTCAAGATAAGTTACTGTTTTAGTCATTAACAAAAGAAGAAAAACTCTCACTTTGCAACTGTTGAAAGATAAGGAAATCCACCAGCTGAATGTCAGATTTAATGCAGAGCTCTAGTAGAAACACTTCCTAGCGGGAAAAGTTTTCTCCCTTTTCATCTAAGATGCCAGAGCCGTTTTATTACTTTTAAAAGCCAAAACACATAACCATAGCTTTCTATTTAAACAGAGCTCAGAGTAAAATATTTTATTCATAGGTTATAAATTCCAGAGCACTGCTAACCTTTGGGGTGTCAGATTGTGGCTTAGGTTTGCTCATTATTGGAGTCTGATAAAGCATCATGTGCAAAGAGCTGTAGGCACTGAGCGAAAGCAACAATGACATCTGTAGACCAACCCCAAAAAGAGAAGGAAAAGTCATTTGTTCTGCATGATGAGCATTACTTTGGGTTCAGGCACCTGAGAATGGGATATATTATTGACCAGAGATCACTTTGACCCCTGTCTGTGAGTTGATTCATCGAGGCCTTTTTGGGTTGTGAATGCTATCAATTTATAAAAAAGGGGAGCAGAGAAATAAATGGGAACAACTCCTTTCTCAGTCAGTGGTAGAGCTCACTTAAGCAAGGTGATTGTGTTAAGGCTTTTAGAGAAAACACTGGTCCATTAAATTTGAGGTTGGTAAACTGTGGCCCCAGGAAGCTGCATAAAGAAAATAACACTCTGCTACATTAGGCAACTATAAACAGTTGGAGTGAACTGTTGGAGGCAATTAAAATCCAAGTCAGCCTGCTCTCCTGTGTTGGTCAAGTAATTTTAATTCACGGGTAGAGCTCTTTTGGTATTCCCCACTCCAGAAGGTGAATGTGCTGCTTGGAGAGAAGGCACACAAAAAGGATTGTTGTACATAAGGCACAAAGCGGGAAAAGAACAGAGCCTAGAGATGTTTGTGGGGTGGGGGGGCCAAACAGAGAAGCATGCATTTCTCTGTTTGAATCTCCAGTAGCTCTAAGAAATGTGAAAATGTTTACTGTTCTTCCACAAGTGTATTTATTTCTCCATTTGGTGTCTGGTGTGTCATAAGGAGGAAACACAGGAGCACTCTTGCAGAGCCAAAATTTATTAATGGTTTAGGAATGTGGTCCCTGAACCAATTCTAGACAAAAACAAAATATTTGGGGGCTTTTACGGAGTCCTTTGGCTGCAGGAACCGAGCTCAGATAGAAGTGCAAACTTTCTATCTGATTGCAACCTTTCTGCCTGTCCAAGGGTCCCACTGAATTGACTTGACAACCTGGGCCTGTTTTGAAATTACTACCAAGTTAATAGCTTTTATTCGGAGGTTAGTGATGGATTCCCCATCCTCAGATAATGAGAGGTTAATGATGAAGGTAAGATTTTTGTGTGTTTGTTTTTTGGCTTTTATGAGGGGTAGTAAACCAGAAGGCTAAGTAATTACAATTTGCAGGGAAACCATATGGCTTTCTGCAGTCGGGTTGATGATGGACAGGCTGGAAATGTGAGACATCCACCTCAGTTCTTTCTTGAATTTAAAACCAAACTGAAGCTGATTTCCTTTACAGTTGGAAAAACACAGTTTCCTGCATCCAAAGATAAGCCTCTTTTAATAATAATAATTATGGGATTTGTAAAGCACTTACTATGTGCCAGGCACTGTACTAAGTGCTGGTTTGGACTTGAACAAATTGGGTTGGGACACAGTCCCTGTCCCACATGGGGCTCAGTTTCACTCCCCATTTTTACAGATGAGGTAACTGAGGCACAGAGAAATGAAGTGACTTGCCCAGGGTCACAAAGCAGACAAGTTTTAGAGCTGAGATTAAAAGCCATGGCCTTCTGATTCCCAGGCCTATTCTCTATCCACTACGTCATGCTGCTCTTTTAATAATAATAATAATAATAATAATAATAATAATAATAATAATAATGGCATTTATTAAGCACTTATTATGTGCAAAGAACTGTTCTAAACACTGGAGAGGTTACAAGGTAATCAGGGTGTCCCACGGGGGGCTCACAGTCTTAATCCCCATTTTACAGATGAGGTAACTGAGGCACAGAGAAGTCAAGTGACTTGCCCAAAGTCACACAGCTGACAATTGGCGGAGCCAGGATTTGAACCCATGACCTCTGACACCAAAGCCCGGGCTCTTTCCACTGAGCCACGCTGCTTCTCTTTTGAGCATCAACCAGCTTTTCCAGAGAACTCTCTTTTTACTTGTCAACAAAACAGAAAATGTCTGGTTGAATTTTCTCGGCAGTTCGCACAGTTTTTCACTATGAAGGAAAAAGGTGGGAGGGAAAAGCAAATTTGGGTTGTGGCTCAACCAGAACTAAACAAAGCCTCTCAACTTTGTACATAGTCTGATAAGCGCACAACTTTTTTTGCAGCCAATCTGGATCATTCAGGCATGATTCAGGTACTTCTCAGTGTTCCTAAATTGCTGAAAGCAGGATATTGAGCCAATGCATTGAGTAATCTGAAAGTATTAAAAAAAAACCCACCTATACATTGAGGGAGGAGGAAAATCGTATAAGCGTTTTTAAAGGAAGTTGTTGGGATATAATTCAGGTTACCAATGTATCTTTGAAATGACATTTAATCAATAGGCCGGGATTCTTGGCTATAGCTATTTCCATGATTTGTAAATTTATGTGATGGCGGGGTAAACGTAGTCAGGTTCAATCAATGAATCAGTGGTATTTATTAAGCACATATGATGTGCAGAGCACCATCCTAAGCACTTCGGAGAGTTCAAGAGTTTGTAGATAGGATCCCTGCCTACATGGAGTTTATAGACTAGAGAGGGAGATAAATTATAGAGGTATATGTACCTAAGTGCTGCTGTGGGGCTGGGGGTGGGATGAATATCAAAATGTTTAAAGGGGTACAGGATAAGTTTATAGGCAACTCAGAAGGAAAAGCTTAGACAGAGAAAGGAGGGTTTAGTCAGGGAAGGCCTCTTGGAGAAAATATTATTTTAGTTGGGCTTTGAAGGTGGGGAGAGTGGTGGTCTGTTAATCCTGAAGGGGAAGGTAATTCCAGGCCAGAGGGAGGTTGTGGGCTAGAGGTCAAGGGTGAGAAGGATGAGGTCGAGATCAATTGATCGTATTTATTGAGCACTTACTGTGTGCAGAGTACTGTACTAAGTGCTTGGGAGAGTACAGTTTAACAGAGTTCATTCAGTCAGTCATATTCATTGAGCTCCTATAATGTGCAAAGCACTGTACTAAGCTCTTCGTGACTTTCCCAAGGTCATACGGCAGACGTTTTGCAGAGCCAGGATTAGAACCCACAGCTTTCTGATTCCCAGGCTACTCAATAGACTTGTTCCCTGCCCACAACTAGCTTACAGTCTAGAGATGCATAGAATAGGTTGGCATTAGAGGAATGAAGTGTGTTTGGGTTGTAGAGGATTGGTGAGGTAAGGGAGGAAAGGGCGAGCTGATCAAGTGCTTAGTACAGTGCTCTGCACACAGTAAGCTCTCAGTAAATACAATTGAATGAATCTCTTGGTGATACTGTGGGTTTTTTGGTGGGGTTTTTTCCGACCCCTGTGTTACTCGTAGAAGAAAATGAAGCGTAGTAATGGAGTCATCGTTAATATTCAAAGGAGACACTATTCCCACATTAGAGCTTTCATGCATTCTTAGGATCTGGGTGGAGTCTTATAATAATAATGATAACAATAGAGAAGCAGCGTGGCTCAGTGGAAAGAGCCCGGGCTTTGGAGTCAGAAGTCATGGGTTCAAATCCCTGTTCCGCCAACTGTCAGCTGTGTGACTTTGGGCAAGTCACTTCTCTGTGCCTCAGTTACCTCATCTGTAAAATGGGGATTAAAATTGTGTGAGCCCCCCCGTGGGACAACCTGATCACCTTGTAACGTCCTTAGTGCTTAGAACAGGACTAGTAAGAGCTCATAGTAAGAGCTTAACAAATGCCAACATTATTATTATATTATTAGTTGTATTTAAGTGCTTCCTATGTGCCAAGCACTGTACTAAGCGCTGGGATAGATGCAAGGTGATCAGGTCGGACACAGTTCCTGTTTCTCATTGGGCTCATGATCTAAGGGGGATGGAGCCCAGGAATTTAACTGAGACAGGAATTTAAGGTAAGTGGGAACCAGCTTTTCCCTGTCTTCCTAGTCCATGTTCTTTCCACTAGGCCATGCTGTTTTCCAATATTCTTTTATATATTTCTGCTTCTCTTTTATACCCTTTTACTTCTTCCTATCTGTAATATTCTTTAATATCTGTCTCCCCACTAGATTTTAAGCAACTTGAGGTGAGAGATGCTTACCGTTTCAAGAGCCTTGAAAAGGGAATGCTGTGCACACAGGCACTCAATAAATATTATTCATTGATTAACTGATTTTTATATCATCCCCTTAGCCTCAATCACTCATCAAGTACATGTATGGTTTCCAGGCCAGTGGTTTTGAAGAACTGCAGCAGCAGGGAGCACCTCTACTTTGATGGGAGGTTATTATCATTAGCAGAGGACTTTACTGTAAAGGTGAATTCTGAGTTTGTCCCCTAGGAAATATAGATAATTTACTGATTAAGGGAATGGAAAACCATGATTGGCAATGGAATCCTAGTCCGAGAAGTAATAGAAAAAACCCAGCCAGCTTGAAATAGGTTCATTCACTCATTCATTCATTCAATCGTATTTATTGAGCGCTTATTGTGTGCAGAGCACTGTATTAAGCGCTTGGAAAGTACAAGTTGGCAACATATAGAGACGATCCCTACCCAACAGCGGGCTCACAGTCTAGAAGGTTCATAATCCTTTTCTGTTGTCGTTGTGCACATGAGCAGCCTTCAACTCCATTTGTCCCGTAACACTTTGGTCTTACCAACAACCGTTTTAACTACTGCAGCCACTAACCCTCACGGTTGGGATGGGAAACCCATTCACCTAAATATGTGAAGGTTGGGATGTGAGGATGATTCACCCAACTCTGCTTGGCCTACTGTACTGTATGACTACCTTAATAGTCACCGCGGACCATGTACATTATCTACTGGGAATGCTTAGGTGGAAGATGTATTCCAACTTGAGATATAATTTCACGACAGAATTATGTGGTGAAAATAAAAAGCTAGGCCACAGACTGAAAAGGGAGCCATATTCCCAGGAGGCAGTGCCTGCATCGCAGGACTCTTGATGAAATTGATAAGAGAAGAGGGGAAAAGGATACTGAGTCAAAGCAGTCTGCTTCAGTACTCTCCCAAGTGCTTCATGCAGTGCTGTGCTCAATAAATACCATTGATTGTTTGAAGGAGGAAAGCAAGTAAACACCTGATAGGCCTCAAAAGAACACCTTGGCAGGGAGGTAGATCCGTAAATGTTCCCCAGAGAAGTAGTTCATGATGTCTGGCAGGCCTTTTTCTGTAGCATCAATACAGTAATCCCGCTTCACACACACCTGGGTCAGTGGGATATTTTGGGAGGTGCTTGACCTGTCGGTCAGGATTATGAAAAGTCCATCCCTCTGTGGGTGGACAGTTGAGCTCTTCTAGGGGCTGAGCTAAGGGAAGTGATTCAGTTTTGAAGTTAGTAGTTAATTTCCTGGTGCTTGTATACCTCCTTGCCCCGAGATGAAGTTAAAAAGATCTGCACAGGGCCGTATCGATTTGTGTAGTCTTCCAGAGTTCAGTGCAGTGCCTTACACACAGTGAGCATTCAATAAGTATAATCATCATCATCATCATCATCAATCGTATTTACTGAGCGCTTACTGTGTGCAGAGCACTGTACTAAGCGCTTGGAAAGTACAAATTGGCAACATATAGAGACAGTCCCTACCCAACAGTGGGCTCAAAGTCTAAAAGGGGGAGACAGAGAACAAAACCAAGCATATTAACAAAATAAAATAAACAGAATAGAAATGTACAAGTAAAATAAATAAATAAATAAATAGAGTAATAAATATGTACAAGCATATATACATATATACAGGTGCTGTGGGGATGGGAAGGAGGTAAGATGGGGGGGATGGAGAGGGGGACGAGGGGGAGAGGAAGGTACAACAGAATTGGTACACACATTCCATGCCACAAGGAGCTTACAGTCTAAAGGAGGAGACACACATTAAAATAAATTAAAGTAAATAGTGCTGTGGGTAGCCTTCTCTTCCTCTCTCCCTTCCCATCTCTCTCCCTCCCTTCCTCACTCTCCCTTGCACTCTCTCTCTCCCCTCCCCCATCTCCGAGTTAAAAGGAAGTGAGTATGGGTTAATTTGGTTATGATCTTAATCTGTGGGTGACTGTAGTCTAAACCCTTTTTCTCAGCTTTACCCAGGTAGGGAGGGCTCTTAGCACAAGGTATAACCATATGGCCTGGTAATGAAAGCTTCATCTTGGTCCTGACAACTAAACTGCAGGAGCTGTAAGTATATCTTGCAAACCTGGTCTCTCATATTCTCTGTTGTGGATTTTCCCATTTGTGTTATTAATTAATTACTAATTTTGATCTGATTTAGAAGTATGGTTCAGTCATGGTTGCTGGGATTTACATGAATTTATGATTAGATGTTGGTTGGAGTTCTTAATTTCACATCTTTCTCTAGTGGTCTTAAATATTGGAGGGAATTATATTGGCTCTTTTTATGGCTATACAACATAGCCCAAAATTAGATCCAAGGAAGCAGCTGGATTCTACTAACAGTTTTTCTGTGATACCAAGAGGTTGCTTTCAAAATGCTGATAAGGGAAAGCGGGACTGTTTAAACCACAAGAGGAGACAGAGCAAGTCTTCTTTTTGGAGGGTGGAAGGGTGCTCCGCTGTTTCATTTAAAGTTGTCATGCTTCGCCACCAGTAGCCAAGCAGTGGTCAGGAAATGAGCCATCGGAAGCACATCCCGGCCTAGTAGATAGAGCACGGGCCTGGGAGCCGGAAGGACCTGGGTTCTGATCCCAGCTCTGCCACATGTCTGCTGGATGACCTTGAGCAAGTCACTTCACTTCTTTCGACCTCAGTTACCTCATCTGTAAAATGGGGATTAAGATAGTGAGCCCCTTGTGGGACAGGGACTGTGTACCTGATTAACTTGTAGGGCTTAGAACAGTGCTTGGCACAAAGTAAGCCCTTAACGAGTAACATAATTATCTCTATTATTATTATTATTTCACAGCTTCCTGCCAGGGAACCACTCCCTAATAACCAATAAGCAAATAGATCTCATGGTGTCATGAAGGTTGAGCTGAGAGCAATCAGCACGTATCACGTATCAGCACGTCAAGCTAGGACAAGGATAAGAAAGATAGTATCATGGCATAAAGCTTCCCCTAAGGTCATGTCTTTTCCAAGAGGCCTTCCCTGATTAAGTCCTCTTTTCCGTAGCTCGATCTCCCCTCTGCATTGTCTTTGTACTTGGATCTGTGAACTTTGGACATTTAATATTTGCCCCAACCCCACAGCACTTGTATATATATCTTCAAATTATATATTATAATATTAATGTATTTCTCCCCCTCTCTATTGTAAGCTTGTTATAGGCAGGGTACTTGTCTGCTAATTCTGTTGTACTCTCCCAAGTGCTTAGTATAGTGCTCTGCACATGGTAAGTGCTCAATATTTATTCTTTAATTGATTAAGTTGTTCTCTCTAGATTACTTCTTGTTCTTCCCAGTTAGATTATCTAGGAGTTTGGATAATAGATTAGGAAATGTGCCTCAAAGGACTCTTTGAGGTTACCTTCCAAGACCACTGCTTACCCCCCAGGCCTGGGGGAGGGTTTGAATGTGGGCTGTATGTCTATGAGAAGGAAGCAGTGTGGCCTAGTGGAAAGAGCACAGGCCTGACAGAGGATCTGGGTTCTAATCCTGACTCTGCCAGTTGTCTGCTGTGTGGCCTTGGGAAGTCACTTAACTTCTCTGGGCCTCGGTTTCCTCATCTGCACAATGAGAATTCCATACCTGCTCCCCCACCTACTTAGACTGTGAGCCCCATGTGGAACCAGATGATAATAATAATATTAATAATGATGGTATTTGTTATGCACTTACTGTGTATCAACCACTGTTCTAAGCTCTGAGGTAGGTACAGGCTAATTGTGTTGGACACAGTCTTTGTCCCACATGGGGCTCACAGGTAACTGAGGCGCAGAGAAGTGAAGTGATGTGCCCAAGGTCACACAGCAGACAAGTGGCAGAGTGGGATTAGAACCCAGGTCCTTCTGATTCCCAGACCCATGCTCTATCCACTAGACCATGCTGCTTCTACATCTTGTATCTACCCCAGCTCTTGGTACATAGTAAGCGCTTAACAAATACCACAATTATTATTATTAATTTAATGGGGGAGTTTAGTTCCCATTTGTTCCACCTATCGATTAGGGCGAGATCTCCGTACTTACAAGGGGATATCTGTCAGTCGTACTTGGAGCAGATTTCCGATCATTGGACAAAAATCCCAGGGGAGGCTTCCTGGGAAAAAGAGTTCTTAAGATACAGACTGAACCAGATCTGGGAAGCACACCAGGAGGAGGAAGAGTTGTTTGGGTTTTTTTTTCACCTGGCTGTAGTCTGTGCATGTAACATCATTTAGAGGGCAACCTCAAAGCCTAATCTTCACTGTTCAGGAGGCTTTCCATCTAACTGTACACCCAGTAACACCTAGGTAGGTAGCAACCAAGTTTAACAGTGAACACCACATAAAACACTTAACGAACACTTACTACTATTAGCATTTGGGAGAGGCACTTACTGTATGCAGAGCAGTGTACTAAGTGCTTTGGAGAGTATTATATAAAATAATTTGTAGACCCGTTCCCTGCCCACAGTGAGGTTACAGTCCGGAGGGGGAGATAGACATTAACAGAAATAATTTGTGGTTATGTACATGAGCGCTTTGGGGCTGAAGTTGGAGTGAATACCATGTGCCCAAAGCGTGCAGATCCAAATGCAGAGACAACAAAGAGGAGAAAGGAAGTCAGGGAAAAGAAGGCTTAATCAGGGAAGGCCTCTTGGAGGAGATGACACCTTAATAAGACTTTGAAGGTTGGGAGAGTGATGTTCTGGCATATGTGGAGGCGGAGGGAGTTCCAGCCCAGAGGGAGAATGTGGGAAAAGGGTCAGTGGTGATATAGATGAGATTGAGAAGCAGGGTGGCTCAGTGGAAAGAGCACGGGCTTGGGAGTCAGAGGTCATGGGTTCTAATCCCGGCTCTGCCACCTGTCTGCTGTGTGACCTTGGGCAGGTCCCTTAACTTCTCTGAGCCTCAGTTACCTCATCTGTAAAATGGGAATTAAGACTGTGAGCCGCACGTGGGACAACCTGATCAGCTTGTATTTCCCCCCCAGTGCTTAGAGCAGTGCTTCGCACATAGTAAGCGCTTAACAAATGCCATTATTATTATCATCAAGGTGCCATGAGCAAGCTCGTGCTAGAGGAGCGAATTAGGTAGGCTGGGCTGTAGTAGACCAGTGAGGTGAGGGGGCAAGCTGATTAAGTGCTTTAAAGCCACAGTAAGGAATTTCTGTTTGATGCAGAAGTGGATGGGCAATGATTGGAGGTTCCTTAGGAGCGGGGAGATGTAGAGTGATTTTTCTTTTATATTTTTTTTAGAAAAACAATCTGAGCAGCAGGGTGAAGAATGGACTGGTGTGGGGAGAGACAGGAGACAGAGCGGTCAGCAGGGAGGCAGAAACGGTAGTCAAGGCAGGGTAAGATAAGTGCTTGGAAGAGTGGTAGGAGGTTGGATGGAGAGGAAAGGGTGGATTTTAGCAGTTTCGCAAAGGTAGAACCGACGGGATTTGATGTCAGATGGAATATGAGCATTGTCTGAGAGAGATGAGTTGCGGCAATGCCAAGGTTAAGGGCTTTTGAGATAGGGAGGATAGTGATATTTGTCTGCAGTGATAAGAAAGACAGGGGAGGACAGGATTTGGGTGGGAGTTCTGTTTTGAACATGTTTAGCGTGAGATGGCGAGACATTCTGGTAGAGATATCCTGAAGGCAGGAGGAAATGTGAGACTGCAGAGGAAAGAGAGGTCTGTCTCCCCCTCTAGACTGTGAGCTCACTGGGCTGGGAATGTATCTGTTTATTGTTATATTGTACTCTCCCAAGCACTTAGTTCAGTGGTCAGTAAATACGACTGAATGAATCGAATGAATTAATTAATGGATAGGTCAATTTGGGGATCATCTGCATAAATGTGGTAGTTGGAGCCAAGGGAATGAGTGAGTTTTTCAAGGGAGTGGGTGAAGATGGAGAATAGAAGGGGACCCAGAACTGAGCCTTGACGGACACCCCTCCTCCTCCCCCCCGGCCCCACTGTCAGGTGATGGGAGGCAGAGACTGAGAAAGAGTCAGAGAGATAGAAAGAGAACCAGGAGAGGACAGTATCAGTGAAGCCAAAGCTGGATAATATTTTCAGGAGAAGGGGGTGATCCGCAGTGTTGAAAGAAACTGAGAGGTCTAGGGTGATTAGGGTGGGTTAGCGCTCGCTAGATTTGACGAGAAGATCATTGGTGACCTTACAGAGGGCTGTTTCAGTGGACTGAAGGGGGTGGAAATCAGATTGGATGGGATCAAGGAGAGACCTGGATTCTAGTCCCAGCTCTGCTTCTGTCCTGCTATGTGACCTTGGGCAAATGTGCATCAGTTAAAGAATGAAATCTTATTTTTTCCCCAATTTTCAAGGTTAGGTAATGTTTTGTTCACCAGAAATGGAAGTGGTGAAATATTTTTAATGGGCTAAATTATTGCAAGACCACAAATTTTATAAGCAATAATCCAATGGAAATGTGCCGGTGAGAATGCTGAGCAACCAATTTGAGGTACCAGGAATGTTTTCTACGTAAAATGCAGACACTGGTCCACTCAAGTACAAAACAAAGAATTTGATTTACAATTTGAAGTAAAACCAGTAGTAAGGTAATTGGGGAGGTGGAAAGCAATCTCCTTCCTATCAAATTGCTTTCTGTATGCATGCTCCACTTAGGAGTTGGATCTTGATGCTTGCATTTCGTTTGTGCACATATTCCTTCCGCTCGTGAATCTTCCTTCTGGTAGAATTACAATCATCTCTGAGCGATTGTCAGCAAAAAAGAACCAAGCTGCGAAATACGAACCGGCTCCTGAGGTTTTATTTTAATAAGAAAATAGTTTTATAGGAGAAGGAAAGGCATTTAATTTTTTCCTGTAGTGGTCAATTTTATTGCATTAACTCAATGACAAACTCCTGTAGAATGAAGATACCTACATCTTGTTCTGTGCCAATAGACCTTTTTGAGAACAGAGTCTTGACATCCAGAATGTTTGGGACCAGCAGATGGGCACTTTGCCAAGATATTGTACTCTTCCAAGAGCTTAGTACAGTGCTTTGCACACAGCAAGCGCTCAATAAATATGATTAATAATATGGTCTGCCTATTTCAAGATAATGGGTGTGGCAGAATGTCACTTCAAGAATGAAGTGATTAACAAACCTCTGTTATTAAACTCTTTCTGTGTTCACATCACTGTAGTAAGTTCTTGGGAGAGTACCATAAGGAGGTAGACACAGTCTTTGCCCTCAAGGAACTTATAGTCAGTCAATCAATCAGTGGTATTTATTGAGTGCTTTCTACGAGCAAAATACTGTTCCAAGTGCTTGTGAGAGTACAATACAAGAGAATTAGTAGAAACCTTCCCTGCCCATAGAGTCTAAGGGGGAGACAGACATTAAATTATTTGTTGTCAATTATTTATTCCTATTAAAGATATGTACATAAGAGCTGTGGGGTTGAGAGTCGAGCAAATATCAAATGTCCAAATGTCTCAGATCCAAGTGTATGGACAATGCAGAAGGGAAAACGAGCCAGGGAAAAGAGGGCTTAATCAGGGAAGGCCTCATGGAGAAGATGTTGATCTTAATTGTGCCTTGAAGATGGAGAGAGTGATGGTCTGGCGTATATGGAGGGGGAGTGTGTGCCAGGCTAGGGGGAGGATGTGGGAGAGAGGCCGGTGGCAAGATAGACAAAATCAAGGCATAGTGAGTGAGCTGGCACCAGAGGAGCGGAGTGTGCATAGTCTAATGGCCAAGTGAGAAATGGATCACGATATGTTGCAGTTTCTCCTCTTAACATGGCGTAGAGGATATGTGGACCGAGCTCAGGAAGATTCACAAACAGTCATGGCATGCCAAGAAAATTGTGATCCAGTGCCATGTGGGACAGTTCCAAACCCAGAATTGTCCTTGTGTGACCTCGCCCTCATCTAGATAAAGAGGGAGTTGATTAGAGAAATCAAACAAGAGGCAGGACTGAGTCTGGACTCTGTAGACAGTAGGCTCGTGAGGCCCAGGGAGCGTATCCACCAACTCTGTTATATTGTACTCTCCCAAGTGCTTAGTACAGTGCTCTGCACACAGTAAGTGCTTAATAAATATGATTGAGGTGACCAAAGAGACAGCAGGTATCAGAGGCCAGGGCCAGGGTGGCTTCCCCCGGCCATGAGTGTGGGTCCAGCCGATCACAGCTAGGCGAGACTGTAAGCTCATTGTGGGCAGGGAATGTGTCTGTTATATTGAACGCTCCCAAGCATTTAGTACAGTGCTGTGCACACAAATAAGTGCTTAATAAATAGGATTGGCTGAGACTGTAAACAAAACAAAATCAATCAGTGGTATTTATCAAGCACTTACTATGTGCAGAGCACTATACTCAGTGCTTAGGAGTGTACAATAGAACATAATTAGCAGACACATTCCTTGCCTATAATGAGCTTACAGTCTAAGGGGAGTGTTCATGTGATTTCCAAGGGACTACTAAAATTACCATGAACTCTTTTATTTTTTTTTTTGGTATTTGTTAAGTGCTTACTAAGTGCAAAGCACTGTTCTAAGTGCTGGGGAGGTTACAGGGTGATCAGGTGTCCCACGGGGGGGTCACAGTTTTAATCCCCATTTTACAGATGCGGTTACTGAGGCACAGAGAAGTTAAGTGACTTGTGCAAAGTCACACAGCTGACAGTTGGTGGAGTGGGGATTTGAACCCATGACCTCTGACTCCAAAGCCCGGACTCTTTCCACTGAACCGAATTTGACCCCAGAAGGAGATCTAAGGCCCAAATACAGCAAAGCAGAAATGACTGTTGGAGCACAACAGGTCGACTAGAATTCAGGGAGCAATGCCAAGATGTCAGTTAGAAATCTGTGGTCATTACAGGCCAGACATGTTTGGTCTACGTGAGCTCTCACAGCTACGAGGCACATGCATCTGTTTAGCGCTACAAGGATACTTAAAGAATAAAGCTTAATAGGCTAGTGTGTCATTTGGTGCCTGAGTAGCTTCACGCTGAACTGAAGGGCTAGAGAGCTGTGAGGGCAACCTCAAACTTTCTAGCTCACTGGGAGACCTGTACCTACCAGTAAAAGCATTTCTGGCTTTTTGAGAAGTTTCATCCACATCAAAGCTGGTTGTGGACAGGGAATGTTCATTCATTCATTTAATCATATTTATTGAGCACTTACTGTGTGCAAAGCACTGTACTAAGCACTTGGGAGAGTACAGTATACCAATGAACAGACACATTCCTGCCCACAACGAGCTCACAGTCTAAAGTGGGAGAGAGATATTAATATAAATAAATAAATTACAAATATATACGGCTATCTACATACGTGTTATGGCGATGCGAGGGAGGATGAATAAAGTAGTAAGTAACAGCAGTGCAGAAGGGAGTTAAAGAAGAGGAGAGGGGAGGCTTCTTGGAGGAGATGTGCCTTCAATAACGAATGCATTTGTATTATTAAATTGTATACCCTCCTAAGCGTTTAGTACAGTGATCTGCACACAGTAAGCACTCAATAAATACGATTGACTAACTTTGAACCCTAGTCATAATTAAATGGCAGGGCAGCAATAAGGGATTCTGCTTTCAGTCAGTTCACTAATGTTAAGGCAATGCTCTTTGCAGCCCTGGGTGGAACATATGAAAGGAATGGACGAGGGTAGACTGCCACGCTAAATGGATCGCTTTGTCCTTATTTTCAGAATTTGAATTATACTCTAGTTGTTGACTTCCCTCTAGGGGTGTCTAAGCTTCAGGCCCACCTCATCTTTTTAGACCATGGCTCCTGGTAAGTGAGCCGGCCTTGCCTGCCTTCTTTGGGTTCTTCCCCTGATTGGGATGGTACCGGTCCCCAGAATGCAGGCCCAACAGACTCTTTAAAGCTGTTGAGAAGCTCAATCACAAGCCCCGCGGTCCAGAAGTGAACTTTTGGGAGGCCGTCTCAATGGACCAGCCACTCGGAGTGCGGTAATCAGGAGGGAGGTTGCTGTCTTCGAGCAGGGACTTTGGGGAAATCAGGATCCTAAGAGGCAGATGCTAAGAGAGTGACAGGTGTTGTGTGGCAACATATCAGTGCCACTTAAATCGCTACAGTGTGGAACCGAGTGTCAGTTGCTCAGAGGTCTTTTCATCTGCACCAGCATGTGTGAATAGGATCCCACCATCTGTAGTGTCATCTTGGCATACCTGGGACAGTGCTTTCTCTGTTTTTTTATTTCTGTTTCTATTGCCTGATACTAGAAATAATGTGCCTATGATGTGAGATTTTATGCTTACCTGTACATACCCAATATGTTTTTACGGGAAAAGCAGCATGGCCCAGTGGAAAAAGCACAGGTCTACAATTCAGAGGACCTGTGTTCTACTCCTGGCTCTGCCACTTGCTTGCTTTGTGACCTTGGGCAAGTCACTTAACTTCTCTGTGCCTCAGTTTCTTCAACTAGAAAATGAGAATTCAATACCTGTTCTCGCTCTTTTTTTAATGGTATTCATTAAGCACTTACTATATGCCAAGCACTGTACTAAGCACTGGGGTAGATACAAGATAATCAGGTTGGACACAGCCCATGTCCCACATGGGACTCACTGTCTTAATCCCCATTTTACGGATGAGGTAACTGAGGTACAGATTAGAACTGGGATTAAGCCCATGCTCTTTCCACTAGGTCACACTACTTCTACTTAGATTGTCTTACCTGATTAACTTATATCTACCCCAGGGCTCAGAACAGTGCTTGACACAGAAGGGCTTAACAAATACCATGAAAAACCCTCAAAGCAATTTATCAACTTTTTAGAATATGTTACAAAAGGAGGTAGTTCCCACGATGATCACATTTCATCTTTAATTTTAGAGAGAAAAATTGCCTGGATGACCTCTTGAGGTGGTTTCTGATCCTATGAATTGAACTTTAGTCTACTGTTATGCAAAATGATCTTCAGTATAACCAAGTGTATTCTTTCTGATAGACTGAAACCAGAAGCTTAGGGGGGTTAAATAAGGTATGGTCTTTACACTTAAGGAGGGACAGGAGCTTTACCCAGGTTCTTTCTCAATGGAAAGGCTCTCTTCCCCCCTATAAAGCCCTTTTGAGAGCTCACCTCCTCCAGGAGGCTTTCCCAGACTGAGTCCCCTTTTTCCTCTGCTCCTCCTCCCCTCCCCATCACCTCTACTCCCTCCCTCTACTGTACCCCCTTCCCTGCCCCACAGTGCTGTATTTATTATTCTATTTATTTTTTTAATGATGTGTATGTATCTATAATTCAATTTATCTATAATGGTGCTATTGATGTTTATCTATTTCTTTTGTTTTGTTGTCTGTCTCCCCCTGCTAGACTGTGAGCCCATTGTTGGGTAGGGATGTCTCTATCTGTTGCCAAATTGTACTTTCCAAGCACTTAGTACAGTGCTCTGCACACAGTAAGCACTCACTAAATACGATTAAATGAATGAATGAATGAATGAATGAATGAATGAAAGGCTGCTGCCATAATCAGTCAATAACATAACATTTGTGTGTATCCTCAAGGAATTTACAACCTAGCAGGGACAGCAGATGTCCTCTACCCCAGGACTTAGTACAGTTCTCAGTTCATAGTAAGGTCTTAATAAATGCCACAGTTTATTATTATCATCATTATTATTATTATTATTATTATTATGGAAACCTAGCTGAGGCAGAAGCATAGGTGAGAATCTGGAAGAGGACAAATGAGGCTTTTCACCAACAACCACAGGGAACACTCATTCCCTGTCCTGAAGGGAGGCTCGGAATCATTGATACTTTAAATTTTCATCTTCACATTTTGTCGCTTTTCACTTTCCTCCCTTTTGCTATCCTTTTTTCCCCTTTTCTCCCACTCTCTGTTTTTATCCAATTTCTCAGCTTACACCCCTTTCTTTTTTGTTTAAATTAATATGTGGGAGTAAAAGTTCTGGCAAGATTGACAGACCTGACAATATTCATTATGATCAGGCCCCTTGTTTCATATTTTGGGCATACTGTGGACTGTAATTAAAATCCTAGGACTTTCGGGGTACAAGGAGAAAGTGCTATGAAAAGATAGGCTTATTGAGAAGAAAAACAGGAATAGGCAGGAGCAAATTTGACTGGAGCCAAGGAACATGCCTGCTTAGAATCCAAAATTGACTTTAAGCCAAAGACATTTAGAGCATCCACAACAAAGCTGATGTGGTGACAGGAAAGGCGCTGTGGAAACTGCATCAAGGAATCACAAAATGTTTAGATCAAAATGAAGAACGTGTAGGTCATCTGGTAAGACACTGATTGCATACATTCCGGGCAGAAATAAAAAAATTAAACTAAATCTGGCACCTACATTGTTCTTCTTTTGCAGACCTTATTTACTTCCTTGTGTTACTTGCTCCCTTACTCAAAAATGAATGAATAGTTCATAGGAACCAAAGGCAGGTGATGGTTCTGTTTGTTCCAGAAACTATCAGGCAGTGAATGCCCTGAAGACAGTAAAGGACAGGAGGCTTCTTCCCTAGGGTTGAAATAATTCTGTTAAAATCTTTAAAAGTGATTCACCTCTGGCAAGCCATTTCACGTAGCCACCATTCAGAATGGGTGAGCATGGGGCAGTTTCCTGGATTGATGGATGCCTAGATGGAGTAACGTGATTAGTCATGGATCTCCGAGTGTCTGGTTAATTAAAATAAGGCGGTTGTTGCTGTCTGTGGTAAAAATGAAATAAAACAGACAGATGTTCTTCCTACCTTGCTGCTTCAAGGATATTAGATATGCTCCCAGCAGCCAATAAGAGCAGTTCCTCTTCCTCCTTCACCGGATCTAATCCAACTTGGTTGAGCCTGGGTAAAGGCTGTGAAAAATCCTCAGGCTGATGTTTGATGTTACAGTCAAAGTCCAGGTTGGGCTTTGCTAAAGATCTGGATTCTTTCCCATTGCTGGGCTAAGTCTGTCTGTTGGCCCTTTGCCATCCATTGTGGGCCATGGGAGAATGGTTTCCATTTTCCAGAGGAGCCAGAAGCCCGGTAAGACCCTTTTAATTATTATTTTTATTGTTTTTTAATCATCTCCTCCTTTTGCTCCCTCCCCCTCCACCCCCCCAACCCCAGGTGGCTCCAGCCATTAAAGAGAGAATGATGAGGAAGGGCAGCATGATGCTGAGCTACCAACCCCACCGTGGCAAAGTCAACTTCTTCCGTCAGGTGGTCATCAGCCCCCAGGTGAGCCGCGAGGATATGGACTTCCTCCTGGACGAGATTGACCTACTCGGCAGGGACATGTAGCCGTGGCCGCAGAGCCCTCACAGAGGGGGCTCCCGGAAGTATAATGTTTACAGATCAAGAACGTCTGTAGCTGTTGCATATTTAAAATCCTTAGATGCTGAGTAGAATACCGCCCCACCATACCATCTGACACAGAGATAATTAGAATGAGCCCTGAAGACGTCCCAAGGGGTCTCTGAAGCTGAGGGGAGGGAAGGGATGGTTTGGCTGGAATGGAAATTCTGCCCCCTCTTAGTCCTAGTAGAAGCGACCCCCCCGGGAACCCCATGTCCTTTCCCAGAAGGCTAAACTTTGGAGGTGGCCCAGTTGGCAGTGTCTCCCTAGGGATGCAGGCTAGTAGGCGTTGTGTGGCTCTTGCAGAGAAGAAGCCTTTGTCTACAGCATGCACCTGTCTTAGCGAGGCAGCAGAATGGCTGGATACCCAGGGTGAAGTTCTCCCACCCAAAGTCTCCCCCTCCTTCTGAACCCCACAGATTGGTGTCTGAAAAGGGGAGATGTAGCGTGAAAGTTTAGAGGCTTTAGGCACTAGTGAAAGATATTTTTTAAAAAGCAGTGATAAAAGATATTTATTTCAAAGAGATGGTTGTCGATGAGGCTGATTGTGATAAATGATTGGAATTAAATACTGTGCTGGGCCGTTCTGGCTTTCCCACAGAGGAATGAAAAGGAAGAGAAGGGAAAAGCAACTCAGGCTATTTAATATTGTGGGTTTTTTCATTCATTTCCAAGTAACCGCTACCCCTTCCCCTCTCTGTATGGCTGCAATCCTGATTTTGAACAGCCCATGTTCCCTCGCAAGCTGTCCCCCCAACCCCTCCACACCTCTCTGCATGCCTGCAATCCTGATTTTGGGTCCTGTTCTATGTTTTGGGAGAGACTCTTTGGGCTTTGAACTCTCACTGACCTAAAGGGATAGAGAAACGTGATTAGTCTGTTCTACCCCTATGCTGATCACAGATTCTCCTTTTAAGGGCTCCAGGTAGAAAGAAGCGAGTGGGCCCCACATAGGCTTTCCAAATTAAAATTCACCTATAAGACAAGGCATCCTGTTGGTTGTACAGGAGTTCTAAAATAAAGTCAGTAATTGGCTTTCATCCAGTAAAGAAGGTATTTGAACAAATTTTGTCATCCTTTTATTTTCTTAAGAGTCTTAGATTCTCCCTGAGAATTTTCCCTCCAGTTCTTTTTCCTTTGGCTCTGTTCTCTCCAGTATCTGTCACACCCTAGTATTAGTTGGTTGCCTAGGGAGATGTCTTAACTCTGTTGATCCATTAAGGTTCCCTTTAGTGAAAGGATCCTTGTACCTCCCTAAGCACCTCTTTTAGAGAAATCAGATATTTCAGACCGCCAGACTCTTTGGGTAGTGTTTGTTTGGGGACTGAGTGAGAGATGAAAATATATGCTATGTAATTGATTGTTTTCCTAAATAGCTACTAACTGTGAAACTTACTTAGAAGGGTGTTTTTTTGGTTTTTTTTGGTTTGTACAGTCAGTTCTCCTGCAATGTGATAGTGGTGTTCCTAAAAAAACCTTGTATTAAGGAACTCTCACACACCTTCCACAATAACCCACACATGCCCACAACCATTTCTTCTTCCACCGCACCTACCTGGGCCGACTTGTAGGTTGTATTCCGTCTGAACAGACATGCAGCATGGGGCGAACTTAAAGAAAGACAACCTCTGCCCACACTGGGCTTACAGGTTCTTGGTCCTGAGGTCTCAGGCTGGAGGGTCATTTATCATTCCCGAAGGAGGCCCCATTATCATCATCCAAATTGTATAATGAGCTACTGCAGTATAGGTGAACTGACTGTACTAGAATCAAGATAGCAATGACCAATATGGCATTTTCCATTTCAACTCTCTGTATTACCAACAATTGTCTTAAAATGTAATGCTCTTCTGTCTTCATTTTGTGTGTGTAGCCACTGTTGTACAACATTCCCTTTTCCAAGCTTCAGAATACTATGTGGAATGTTGAATTACTTATTTTGATCAGAGGACAAGGGTCGGGGGCACATCCCAGAAATGGTAAGGTTTTTACCTTGATCTTTCCTGGAAGTGGAAGCTATCTTTGAACCAGGTTTTGTGTTTCTGAGAGAGGAGTTTGTCCATCTAAGCAGTAGATGGGATTTGGCATTGCGGTTCGTGGTTTTTCAGGTAAGTTCTCGAGATACATCGACCACTATGAGAAATGCATTTCTATTATCCATTTGTCGATTGCTTTCCACCATTCTGCACTGAAGGGCAAAAGTGCTTAAGGAGTTAATTTATCATTTTCTATTTCCTCTTCTTAAGTTAGGTACCATGGAACTCAGCAGTTTCTTTTGGGTTTTGAGAGTCTAGCAATTTCTGTTTTTTCCATTTAGGGTGAATCTGTCATCAGGCTCTATGATAATTTGAGCAAGCTATGGCCATCTTGTATTTCCACCCTTTCAGGGTGGTGAAAGTTCTTTCACCAATTCTTTTGTTTTCTAAAACACTACAGCTCTAATTCAGAACCACTAGCAATATGGGATTTTATTTTTTTCCCCCACTGAAAGCCAAACCTGTCCTTTTTGAAATGTTGGCTCAAAATGCTTCTGAAATTCATATCTGCACTGTGTAAGCTTTCTGTATGTGAAAATTAATGTGACAGCTTAAATCCTTTAGGTAACTTTATTAACTCTTGTGTGTACTATTTATTGACTGAAACCCCTCCATCCTGGAATGATTCTGCTTTGAAATTGGACTGACATTTTAATATGATTGGCATTAAAGGTAGCTTGCTGTTTTGTGGTGGATGCTTTGAATAAAACTGGAAAGTAAGTTAGGAAGCAACCAGGTGTGTGTTTTGTCTTTTGTGGAGTCTTTGTTAGTCCAGCACACATGTTCCTCGGGAGACTGTCCAACTGTGAGGCGTCAGTTGCTGCGGTGCCCTTTATTAAAGAACAATCAGGAGTCTTCCAATTGTGGGGAGAGGTTTAGAGGTGGGGGGGGACAGTGACAGCTTTCCCAAGCCAGGAGGAGGATCAATCTCCTATTCAAATGGGCAAATTGGCAAATTGAAAATAAGTTTAAAGTCAAAATAATTACCTCTTTCAGTTCTAAGTGAATGAATCACCACCTCCAATCTCTTTCAATTGGAAATCCATATCTTTCAGGGTGTCACCTTCAGCTTTCCTTTCAGAAATTGTCTGTCTCATTATTGCATTGTTTAGAGTCCTGCACTGGCCTTTGGTTCATAACAATGTTTTTTAATGTACTATTATCTAGGATCTGAAATGGGTTTTAAAAAGAGAAGGAATATCATTTTGCGGTACAGAGCTCACATGTGTTGCACAGCCTGTTAAAGAATGGAAATTTTATCAGGTGGGTGGGTATTTTGTATCTCTTCCTCTATGTAGCTCCGTCCTCACAGTCTAAGAAAAACAAATGCAGTAACAAAAATGGGGACAGAAAAACAGCTGCTTATAAGGGTGGTTCTATTGAGAGCTGAAGAAAACCTTATTTAATCTCATATTACGGATTTTTCCAATCCTACACAGAGCTTCAGGATTTGGACAATCCCTGAATGGCAGACTACTACAGTTTACAGAGGTCCCAAGTAACAAATAGACAATTTGGAATGTAAAATAGTCATGAGCGTGGGAGGCATCAAATACTAAGTGATAGTCTTCAATATACAAGGGGAATATGGGCTCAGACCCATATTTAGCTTTTGTATTTGAAAAGAAAAACTGAGTTTCTTCTATCATCATTTAGAATTATGTAATTTTGTACAAATGACTTTGGGGTTTAAAAAAAGTCTGATAACCATTGCTGTTCATCTGTTTTCTTTTTGGTAGCTGACTTGAACCTGCTTGGCCATACTATCAATCAGTGGTTTTGAGCGCTTCCTGCGTGCAGAGCACTGTATTAAATGCTTGGGAAAGTGTGATACGTCGAGTTGATAAACCCATGATCCCTGCCCACAAGAAGTTTACAGTCTAGAGGAGTGCCAGCAATAAATAAATTAAAGATAGGAGAAATAGAGTGTAAGGATATGAGTGCTCTGGGGCTGGGGGTGGGGTGAATATCAAGTGTTTTGAGGGTGGGGTAACTATTAAGGTATTAGCAGGTTCTAACCAAGTTCTTAGGGGATACAGAAGGGAGTACGAGAGTAGGGGAAATGAGAATTTAGGGAAGGCCTTTGGGAGGAGATAGGACTTTAAGAGGGCTTTGAAGGTGGGGAGAGTGGTGGTGTGTCGGCTATGAAGGGGAAGGAAATTCCAGGCCTTGGAGATAACACAGACAAGTAGTCTGAGGTGGGAAAGAGAGAGCAGGTTGGTGGCAAGATAGATGAGATGGAGTAGGTTGGTATTAGAGAAGTGAAGTGTGTGGACTGGGTTGTAGGAGGAGATTAAAAGGGTAAAAGAGGAGGGAGAGACCTGATTGCGTGCTTAAAGATTATGGTAAGGAGTTTCTGTTTGATGTGGAGTTAGACGGAGAAGCGGCGTGGCTCAGTGGAAAGAGCCCAGGCTTTGGAGTCAGAGGTCATGGGTTCAAATCCCGGCTCTGCCAATTGTCAGCTGTGTGACTTTGGGCAAGTCACTTAACTTTTCTGTACCTCAGTTACCTCGTCTGTAAAATGGGGATTAAGACTGTGAGCCCCCTGTGGGACAACCTGATCACCTTGTAACCCCCTCACCACTTGAACAGTGCTTTGCACATAGTAAGTGCTTGATAAATGCCATTATTATTATTATAATCAGGCCTGAAGCCTGGAGACTTTTTAGAGGTGGGGAGATATGGATTGAGTGGTTTTTCAGAAAAACTATCTGGGCAATAGAGTGAAGTATAGACTGGAGAGGGGAGAATCAGAGAGGGAGGGTGGTCAGCTAGGAGGCTGATTTGCCTGTTTTTACTGCAGTCTAACTGCGTGGCTGTATTCTTGATCCCTGGGCAAGTCCTTAGTGATGACAAGTTTCAATTGCCCAGATATAGCCCAGGCACCGCGTGAGTAGTGGCCCCATGGGCCAGAGAGTCATTCACTGTAGCAAAAACTGGAAAATTTGAGTCACAAGGGAAGCGGCAGCTTCTGAGTGGCAGCCATGGGCTCGGTCTCCTTGAGCCCCCGACTTCTGCTTCCTCAGAAGGAGGAAAAAATTGCCTGGGTGTCTTGTAGCCCATTCCATTATTCCGTACAGGTCTCCAGCTTTATATCCAGTGTGACTTTGTCCAAGAGCACGGCATTGTTCATGGCTGCGGTGGGTCCGTCCATTTGAAGCTACATGCTAGTGGACCCACTCTGCCAATGAAGGACAATTTTTAGCAAGCCGTAAACCTATCTTTAATGGCTGTTTTCATCCTGTTAAGGAAATCGTAAACTTCCATATTTTAATGTTCATGTATCCCCTGTTCCGAAAAACCACTCCTTTGACCCCATGATTCCCTCCGGTATTCACCCCATCTCCCTCCTGCCATTCATTCCTCTCCATACTCCCTGAATGAGTTTCCTACACCTGCTCCTTTCACTACCTCTCCTCCAGTTCTTTCCTTAACCCCTTCCAATCTGGCTTCTTCAGTCCACCAAAACAGCTCTTTCGAAGGTCGCCAATGATCTCCTTCTTGCAAGCGCTTAGTACAGTGCTCTGCACACAGTAAGCACTCAATAAATACGATTGAATGAATGAATGAATGCCAAATCCAATGGCCTCTACTCCGTCCTAGTCCTCCTCGACCTCTCAGTCGCCTCTGACATTGGGGACCACCCCTCTCCTTCTCCTGGAAACCTAATCCAACCTTGGCGTCACTGGCGCTGTCCTCTCCTGGTTCTCCCTTCTATCTTTCCAGCCACTCATTCTCAGTCTTAGGAGGCTCCTCCTCTGCCTCCCACCCCCTAGTTGTGAAAGTCCCTCAATGCTCAGTTCTAGGTCCCCTTCTATTCTCCATCTACGCCCATTCCCTTGGAGAACTCACTTGTTCCCAAGGGGTTCAATTGCCATCCCTATGCGAATGATTCCCAAATCTACATGTCCAGGTCTGATCTCTCTCCTTCTCTGCAGTCTCATACTTCTTACTGCCTTCAGGACCTCTCTACTTGGATGTCCCACTAAATTAACATGTCCAAATCAGAGCTCTTCATCTTCCAAATCAAACCCTGCCCTCCTTTTGACTTTCCTATCACTATAGACAGCAACATCATCTGTCCTGTCTCACAATCCCATAACCTTGGCATTATCCTTGACTCATCTCTCTCACTCAGTATTCAATCAAATCTTGTCAGTTCAACCTTCACAACATCACTAAACTCAACTTTTTCCTCTCCAACCAAACTGCTACCACTTTTATCCAAGCACTTATCCTGTACCTCCTTACTTATTGTATTACTGAGAAGCAGCATGGCCTAATGGAAAGAACATAGGCCTGGAAGCCAGAGGGATTTAAATTCCTGACTCAGCCACTTGTCTAATGTGTGATCTTGGGCAAATGACTTAATCTCTCTGTGACACAGTTCCCTCATATGCAAAATGGGGGTTAAATACCGGTCTGTGAGCCCCATGTGCGACCTGATTATCTTGTACCTACGCCAGCTCTTAATACAGTGCTTGGCACATAGCAAGCAGCTAATAAGTATCAGTGTAATTATTATTATTGTTAATTACTGCATCCTTGCAGATTTCCCTGACTCCTGTGTCTCCCGACTCTAGTCCATACTTGACTCTGCTGCCCAAATCATTTTCAGTCCATGTTTCCTCATTCCTCAAGAACCTCCAATGGCTGCCCATCCACCTCCGCATCAAACAGAAACTCAATACCGTAGGCTTTAAAGCACTCAATCACTTTGGCCCCTTCTACCTTACCTCTCTGATTTCCTACTTCAACCCAGTCTTCTAATGCCAACCTGCTCACCGTAGCTGCATCTCGCCTCTGACCCCTCACCCACATCCTTCCTCTATCCTGGAGCTCCCTCCGTTTTCATATCTGAGATTTCACATTTCCTCCAAGAGGCCTTCCCCACCTAAGCCCTCATTTCCACTTCTCACTCCCATCTGCGCCACCCTTGTACTTGGATTTGCACCCTTTATTCACCCCCACCCTGAGGCCCACAGGGTGTATGCACATATCTAATTTATATTAACGTCTGTCTCTCCCTTTAGACTGTAAGCTTGTTGTGGACGGGGAACGTGTCTACCAACTCTGTACTCTTCCAAGCACTTGGAATAGATTTCTGCACACAGTAAGTGCTCAGTAAATCTGATGGATTGATTGATAGTGAGAGCCCTGAGAACAGAACTGCCCCACGGGGCCACCCTTAACTCTTTCACAGGCCACTGAAGCTAGCTGGGTGCCAAAGGGCAGACCAAGAGGCTTTCACATTGCTTATTGTTCTTTAATATTGGATTAATATTGCATTAGTCTGCCCCCATCTCCCCACCCCCATGCCAGTCTAGTCATCTTGCGGTGGCCCTCATCCCTGTAGCTCCTTGCAGACAGGAAACATGTCTACCAACTCTGTTATACTCTACTCTTCCCAAGCACTTAGTGCAGTGTTCTGCCTGCAGTAAATGTTCACTGATTGACTGACTATAACCTGTTTGATAGAGAGAGGCCCTGGGATATTTTATCTATTAGGGTGGCTCTATATGAATGTCTTAAAAGTCCTAGATATCTATCTGAATATTTCTTCCAACCTTTCCAGCCTGCAGGTTTGGAAAACAAACGAACTGTTTATGAAATTTGAGTAGAAAAAAACGCATTGATTTAAATAAATCGTATCCTGCCACTTGTCCCTCAGTGGGGATTTCAGCCTGTGAACCAGTGATACCTCAGCCAGGGAAATTCTGGGATGAGGACCTTCCTCAGCCAGTGAATGTCTGGGTTGAGGTTTCTCCTCTCCCTGGTAGTACTTCATCGCTAGGAAGGGTTCCACAGCCCAAGAGTCACCGTGGTGGCAGGGGAAGATGGGATGCTGCCCTGGTGTGAGATGTAGGGGATCAAGTGGAAATTGCTCTGACATCCCAAACTTTTCAAGTGAAACCAGCCCTATCTTTCTCCAGTGGATAAAGAACCTGCCCTTCTCTCTCCAGAAAAGCGGCGTGGCATAGTGGATAGTGCATAGTGCATA
Source organism: Tachyglossus aculeatus (assembly GCF_015852505.1). NCBI lineage: Eukaryota > Metazoa > Chordata > Mammalia > Monotremata > Tachyglossidae > Tachyglossus > Tachyglossus aculeatus. The sequence continues at coordinate 23,713,495 of NC_052067.1, forward strand.
GTGGATAGTGCATAGTGACTCTCACGGTCCTGAGAGTCAGAAGGTCATGGATTTTAATCCTGGCTCTGCCACTAGTCTACTGTGTGACCTTAGTCAAGTCACTTCACTTCTCTGTGAAGTGGGGTTTGAGATTGTGAGCCGCTTGTGGGACAGGAACTGTGTCCAACCTGATTTGCTTGCGCTTAGTACACGTAGTAAGCACTTAAATTATTAGGCAATCAGGTAGTAGGATGCTTTTTGATCTCTGCAGTACTTTCTGCTGGTTTCTCAATTCTTAAGGATATAGACGATTATGCTAACACCTTCCTCTTTGTAGAAAAATATGTCCACCTCAAAAATATGTACTAGCTTGTTGTGGGCAGGGAGCATGCCTACCAACTCTGTCCTATTATACTTTCCCAAGTGCACAGTAAGTGCTCAATAAATAGCACTGATAATCATTGTCACATTTGATATCCATAAAATTTGACTGGATTAAACAATTCCATTTAGTCTTTTGAACTATTTTCTAACAAGTCCTTTGCTGTTATTTTGACATTGATATTGATGTGATTCCTGAGGTGATTATAGGAAGGGAACATGTCTACCAACTCTGTTCCATTGTACTCTCCTAAGCGCTTAGTATGGTAAATTTGATTGATTGATTTTATGTTTTCACACTTAGGTATGCATGGGGCATTTTTATTCATTTTCCTGGTTTCCAGAACTTTCCAAGAACTTCTTCTTGTGTGTGAAGTGCTTACTATGTGCCAGGCACTGCAGATATGAGCTGGGGTAGATACAAATTAACGTAGGACATGAGTTTATAGTTTTAATCCCCATTTAACAGATGAGGTAACGAAAGCACAGAAGTTAAGTGAGTTGGCCAAGGTCACACAGCGGACAAGTGATAGAGCCAGGGTTAAAACCCGGGTCCTCTGATTCTTAAGCTAGTGCTCTTTCCATTAGCCATGCTGCTTCCCAACTTTGTTATTCTTACCTGATGGTGGAGGTGGTAGTCTTACTAAATAATTCCCATTTTTTGATAGCTTTGTCCATTTCCCAATTTTCACCTCATTCAGATGCACCAGTCTCTAAATCTTCTTTTCCATTCTCGGAGGTCCCGGATATCGCTATCATTATTCTCCACCATTTTCACAAAAATTTAAATTAATTTCTCCCAGCTCAGCCCTTACTCCTCTCGTGTCCTCCTTTGCTTTTGAGATTTTCCCCAAATTCAGACTAACTCTCTAGCTTGAGTTTGGGCGTACCGATCCAACAAGGACCAGGGTGTTTCTGAGCATTTGAAATATTTCTGGAAAACTCAAAAATCCTGGAGCTCTTTGGCTCTGAAGACAAGAAACTCTTTTGCATGATGCTTGCAAAAAGAGTTTGATGTGATTATGTGTTGAAAGAATTTAATTGCATGTATAACCCATGAAAAATGTCTGATGGAAGGGAAACCAGGTGGAGACTTAAAAAAAAATACACCCACAGACAACTCAATGCAGCCATCCTCAATTACACATTTTTACATCAAATAGGTAATTAGAAGTGATTACACTTATTATGTAAATACATAATAATCAACCAGAAATTACTTTAAAAGCAAAACAAGGAAATTTGCACAGCTAGAACTAGATTAAGAAAATGAAAATGTTGTCATGAGAGAAAGCCACAGAAGGAAGTAATTTTCGTGTTTAGGATGCAATCTCCGTGACCTACCACCGAACACAATGAAGCCCCACTAAAAACTGAATTGCTAAATCACCTTGTGTCTGGAGCTTGCAGTGTTAAGCCCCTTTGCATCGGAGTGGGGAGAATTTCACTCATCTGCAAATTCTCTTTCAGTTCTTTGTTTAGTCCCTTTCCGTTCTTCCCTTTCATTTCTGGGATTGCTTTCCCAGTTCTGATACCGACAGTGATGGCATCACCATGTCAAACCGGTGAAAGCCTGTCCTGGATTTATGTTCACCCTCGGGAACGGAGACAACTTCACTCAGCAGCGCAGGGAAAGCTTGTAACTGCTAGTCCCCGTGTTCTTGACTCAACTGTATCTTTAGCGGTTAAACCTAAACAATCAATCAATCATATAGAGAAGCAATGAGGTCTAGTAGAGAGAGTTTAGGCCTGGGAATCAGAGAACCTGTGTTCATTTGATCGTATTTTCGAGTGGTTACTGTGTGCAAAGCCTGGCTTCGCCAGTTGTTTGCTGTGTGACCTTGGGCAAAATCACTAAACTTCTCTGTGTCTGTGACCTGATCCGGAAAAGGGGATTAAGACTGTGAGCCCCATGTGGGACAGGGACTGTCCAACCTGATTATCTTGTGTATCTACCCCAGTGCTTAGTAGTGTGCTTGACATATTGTAAGCACTTAACTAATATCATTATATTATTATCATTAGTGAGCCCTTTGTGCAGAGCATTGTATTAAGCATTCACGAGAGTACAATGTAACAGAGTCAGTAGACATGTTCCCTGCCCACAAGGAGCTGACAGTGTAGAGGGGGGAACGACATTACAATAAATTGTGGATGTGTACGTAAGTGCTGTGAGGCTGGGGTGAATATCAAGTGCTTAAAGGATACGGATCCAAGGGAGAAGGAGAACATGTTGGGTCTTTTCTGCTGAAATTTATTTGTGAATAACCACCATCTCTCCACTGCAATATTCATTCAATAGTATTTATTGAGCGCTTACTGTGTGCAGAGCACCGTACTAAGCACTTGGGAAGTACAAGTTGGCAACATATAGAGACGGTCCCTACCCAACAGCGGGCTCACAGTCTAGAAATACTATTTATTGGGAGCCCGCTGTGTACGAAACACTGTGCTAATGCTTAGGACACTACAGTAGATTAGAAAGATGATCAGTGTTAGCCCATCCATATTATTCGTTCATTCAATTGTATTTATTGAGCGCTTACTGTGTGCAAAGCACTGTACTAAGTGCTTGGGAAGTGCAAGTTGGCAACATATAGAGACGGTCCCTACCCAACAATGGGCTCACAGTCTAGAAGGGGGAGAAAGACAACAAAACAAAACATGTGGACAGGTGTCAAGTCATCAAAATAAATAGAAATAAAGCTAGATGCACATCATTAACAAAATAAATAGAATAGTAAATATGTACAAGTAAAATAAATAGGGTAATAAATCTGTACAAACATATATACAGGTGCTGTGGGGAGAGGAAGGAGGTAGGGTGGTGGGGATGGGGAGGAGGAGAGGAAAAAGGGGGCTCAGTCTGGCAAGGAGTTTAAAATCTAACAGGGGAGACAGACTTCAAAATAAATTAGAGAGGTGGAAGGAGAGAATAGGAGATTGGATGTGTGGAAGTAGAGTATGTAAAGCAACGCAAACAGAAGAGCAGTGGGTGATTGTGAAGGCGTATCTGCTACAAAGGCATGAAATGCCGAGGTGGTGGTTGGGTGGATATGGTCTGGGGAGAAGAGAAATAAATTAATTTCAGAAAGTTCATGAAAATAAGCAAAAAGGGAGGCAAAATGTATGTTAAAATTATGTTTGGACCATTGTCTAATTTTCTTGATCTCCTCTGCTGCCTTCTCTGATTTTTTATAGGCTTTGGAATGAGGGCTAGTTCCCCTTTCTTCTGTTCCGTTGTTCAGTTGACTCATCTCTGAGGTTATAAATGCATTTTTCCTGTTCCCATCCACCCAGGTCCTCCTCCTTTTGAGTGAACAGTTTTGGGTGCAGGAGGTGGCCAGAACCATCGCGAAGGAGGGGGGATTCCCACATGTGTACTTGTACTTCCCAAGCGCTTAGTACAGTGCTCTGCACACAGTAAGTGCTCAATAAATACGATTGATGATGATGATGTGGAGCAAGAGATGATTGGAGGTTGGCGGTTAACTTGGCCTTTTCTGCTGTTGTTGTGTGAGACCGCAGGTATCCGATCCACTACCCACTCCCACCCAAGATGCAGGAATTTAGTGGGTGCTTGGAAGTGGGGAAAGGAGTAGGTATTGAGTGGGCTTAGGGGATGGGGGATGATGACTGCATTTTTTAAAAAAAGATCTGGGAGAAAGAGGGAGGAGGCCGAAGTAGTTGTCATAGAGACCAGTGCCAGAGCTGGGCTGGAACTATGGAACAAATAGGTCTTTGCCAATGGCTGCAGCAACTAACCGGTCTCCGGTTCCACCCTGATCCTGTCATCGGTGGTTACCTGAGGACTCTCCCGCTGCAGCCATGCAAGCAAGTCCTGCTGTTTGTGCCCGAGGCCTGACAGGAAAAGAGCAAGCTGAGGGAGGTTGGCCCGGGCACAAAGAAGGAACGTCATCCGTTCTTGCCTCGATGTTCTCTGTGGTTTTGTCTCCATGGTATTCTGGGTTTGTGAAAGAACTTCGACAGTACTCACCAAGGGGCAGATGCTTGTGGTCAGAGGAGCTTGGGGTGGGTAGGGATGGAGCTCAGGGGAACTTCCCGCCCGCCTGCCTGCCTAAGTGTCTTTGGGGCCAATGCCAATTTTTCCCGAATGAATGGAAATCTTACTTGATGAACGGTTTTTGGAACGGGTTTGTGAGGCTGTTTCTCTTGCAGCAGCCACTCACCAAACCGCCACCATCACCGCCTCACTCATCGAGTTAAAAAGTCGAAGGCCGTGAGGCTCCATTCGCTCGGGTGCCTGACTCTCCTTGTGCCTGTTCTGGTTCTTTCCCCCTCCAAACGGTCAGATCTGGCTTCTGGCTGTCGCTCTCCGGCAGTAATTGAATCATAAAGGCTCTCCACTGCCTTCAACTGTTAGTAATTCTGGGCTGATACTTCACCAATCAATCAATCGTATTTATTGAGCGCTTACTGTGTGCAGAGCACTGTACTAAGCACTTGGGAAGTACAAGTCGGCAACACATAGAGACAGTCCCTACCCAACAGCGGGCTCACAGTCGAGAAGGACACCAAGTCGTGTCCAGTTAGTCGCTACAGTTGAGAGCCCAATCCCGAAGTTATTTTAAAGAAACAAAAGCAGGTGGTCCAATCGGTAAAGTACGGCAAACAATTTATAGAGTACGTCGCGGAGGCTTGATGGGGAGGTGAAGACAATTAACCGAGTTATTTAAATATGCAGTGCGGATCAGGAAGCATATCAAAATTGAATTACAAATGTGTGCAGGCTGATCAGCAAAGCGTGTAATGTGTGCGAATTAATAATTCCATCTTTATCTGCAAAGATTGCTATGTAGGCATAAAAGTAATGGAACCAACTCCATTGAGTATGTAGCTATAATTATGAAAGAAAAAAATTCTGATTAGAAATTTGATAAGCAGTTCTTAGGGAATCCATTTCAGAAAGAAAGTGAACAAAATGAGAAGCAGCAAACATCAATAAATAGCCAGTTGCCTTTGTGACCAGTGAATAAGACTGGGCATAATTACTTAAAAGAAAAATTTGATCTTAGAATCTTCACCCAAGACTTAAAGGAAGCACATTCCCTTGCTTGAGGCTGATCCCATGAACGTCTCATTTGCCTGGAGCCCTCAAAAATAAATCCAACAACAATAAATCCAACAAGCTATAGATTTGGCCAACTAACAGGCATTCGGTAGAGGCACAGGGTAGACACAGTCCTGGAGTTACATTCAACCTAAAAAGCAGAGACAGCATGACACAGCAGCCCAGGACAATTTGTAACTGTTAATCCCGGGATTCTCAACTACTCTGTATCTCTAGTTTAGTGAGACTCATAAAGAAGAAATTGGAGGGAGGTAGGGATTTTGGTTCTTGGACTGATGGAATTTTCTTTTGGGGAAACCACCCTGTCTCTGCTGCATGGGAGAGCAGCGTGGCCCAGTGGAAAGAGCACAGGCCTGAGAGTCAGAGGATGTGGGTTCTAATCCAGACTCTGCCACATGTCTGCTGTGTGACCTTGGATGAGTCACTTCACTTTTCTGTGCCTCAGTTACCTTATCTGTAAAATGGGGACAGGGACTCCGTCCAACCTGAGTACTTTGTATCTACTCCAGCACTTAAAACAGTGCTTGTCACATAGTAAATGCTTAACAAATGCCACAGTCGTTTTTATTGTTATTGAAGCCCTTCCTGAGTGGCAGGCATTTTCTTATCTCCCTTCCACCTCTAACTTTTTCTGGCAGCAGCATGGCCTACTGGATAGAGCACAGGCCCGGGAGTCAGAAGGACCTGGGTTCTAATCCCGTTGGCTCTGCCACTTGTCTGCTGTGACCATGTTACCCTCTCCCAGCTCTTGTCCTTCAGTCGAGATGTACCCCATTCCTCAGATTGTCCACTTCCCCAAATCCACCAGCTCCAGAAAGCTTTCCCTACCTAGCATCTGACACCTTTACAAGGCACCTCTCTATTTTAAGTAACTCTTTCTTCAGTCAGTCAATCCTATTTATTGAGTGCTTACTGTGTCCAGATCACCGTACTAAGGGCTTAAGAGGGTACAGTGTAACAATAAGCAGGCACAGTCCTTGCCCTCAGCGAGCTAGTCTAGAGGGGGGCACAGAGATGTGAAAGTGACCTTGGACCTTCCCTCTCCTCCAGAGTTCTGCTGCTCAGTCTTGAAGGAGTGTTTTCCTTTTCCCCAAATGGCAGTTCATAGGGACCCCCCACAAGTCTGAACAGCCCTGAGGGGCAAATTGTACCCCTAACAGTCATAAATTACAGTCATCCCTCAATGTCCTCTTTTACGGCTCTTCCATGGTAGGTAACTCCTTGGATTTTACTTCTGTCATTATAATTCTGTCATTACCGCACTCTCAGGCCAAGAGAAGGCCGCAAAGGTTACACCTCCTTGCCTCTTCTTAAACACTGAAGCATTTTGACTGAATCCAACAGGGCCAATAGCACCCATTTTAATTTGGCCATGGTTAAGGACTGATCCCTTTAGCATAGACAAGAGCAGCTCTCTAATGTGTTAGCTCAAGGTGCCTTTTTGCTGAGTGAAACAAAACACTTTGAAAATCAAGTATTTACATAGCATCCATAAAAACATCTAATTCAACAGTATTGGTACATATTTACATTATGATTTGATGTTGTAACTAGTGTTTATCCCTGTTTTTAATCTCTTTATATAGTTTTGATTATTTGGATCGTGGTAATGCCCCTTATATTATTTCCTCTGGCAACTGGCACTTCATTTGGTGGGCCTTGTGTCGGTTTCTTTAGAATGGCAGTAGTGAGGACTGAGGACCGCATGGCGATGCTGCAGCAGTTCAGAGTTGCAGAAGATTGATTGCCCAAAGGGAACTCCGTTATTAAAGTACTTGCCGTGACACGATCGCTAGTTCCAGCTCGAAGGTTTATTGAGAAGAGCCAAATTAACTGGCCACATGCTCACCCTGACCTCCCGGACTTGGTAGCCTTGGAGAAAAACAAGCTGCTGCTAGTTTCAGCTGAGAACGACCAGAGCTGGGGCTGGAAAAAATCCCTTAAAAGTAATCCCTTAATCCTCAATCCATGTCATTTTTCCTGATCCGTATCATTGACAGGAAGGAGCATGTACCACGTCCATCGCGGACTCTGACAAAAAGCTCGATCCCAGAGACACCAAAGGATAGCAGGGTCTATCTTTGGTTCCACAGAAGTATAATTATTGGGATTCATACTGCTGCCATTGTCCTTTTGGGATCTAAAATGGTCCAAGTGTTATTTTGTCTCAAGCAGCTGGCAGGCTGACACGGATTCTCCACAGTCACCTGGAGATCTGCCCCGATTTTGAGCTAAAGACTACGGAGAAGCTTGATCCTCCCCAGTTTTCAGGGTGAGTAAGTTCAGCTCCATGGAGCAGTGCGGGCAGAGGAATTATGCACTAAGTGGTGGCGATTTTGCATGGCTTCACAAATTTGTCGCCGTATACTTCCACAGAAGCAAACTTGGGCCCTCTCAAATGGGAGAAACTGAGCAAAAGGAGGGAGACTAAGGCCATTAAGCAGGTGTACCTAGCTGCAGTAAATCCCACATACTACAGTTTTCCAGAAACTGAGAAACTAATGAAGGTGAGTGAAAGGTCAGGAAGGGGAAAATGGTTTCCAGAATCCAGAGTTGGGATCTGCAGATCTCAACCCTTCCGCGGGAGGCGATTAACTAGGGTCACGGGGCTTTGCCCTCGAGGACACAAAAAACTTAGACGGGAAGCTTTCCTGAGTGTTATTGCTTTATTTAATCTATAAACATTAGATTTATGCAAAAAACAAACACCGCTTTGAAGGAAAATAAGTGCTTGAGACATTTGATAAAAAAGATTATATCATTCACATTCCTATTTCTTACATGATGTACAGTTGAAGTGTTCCATAAAAGAATAAAAATTTCCCTTTACGTGTAGTAGTTTAAAAAAAGTCAGTATTTTCAGGAACGACAACGTGCTATTCCTTAGATTTCGATCTCGGATGAGAAAACAACAGGCCATTGTGTAATCTTACATTACATTCCAGTTTATGGTCCTGACTGGGGAGTTATAAAGCACCTTTCCGCTCCCCACGTAGTTAATGGTACCAGAATATTCTTCCAACTCACCGGCAGCGGGTCCCAGCTGTAGGACAGCACAGAACTAGCTAAGACGGAATGGCTTGAATCCACACTGCCCCAGTAGCCCCATAATGGACCCATTAGCCCACCTCTTCTCCATCCTCCTTTTCTGAGCCTTCTGAAAACTCCCCAATCCAATCTAACCTCGTAAACACGGAACCACTGATTGTCTGCCACTAGTCTCTCTCTCAAAAATATCTAGTTTACCGAAAACGAGACGATAGAAATGCATTTTAAACAAAATCTCTTCTCTTGAAATCTTACAACTCCTATGTGGATAAACACAATTCTTACTGATCTGCAAAGCAATACTGCCTGGCTTGTATCACTGTGCCCCTGGCTTCCTAATGCGGCCACGGGACACGACCTGTTTCTCTCTTTGGCGCTAGCTAGCCGGGCGGGGGGAGTTGGGGAAGGGAAGGGAGTGATAGGCTCGCTTTAGGTGGCAAACTGATGGCTACAGGCACAGGCCTCGGCGTCAGCGGGCGATCGTTGCAAGGAACGGGGTTAAAGCCGTGACGATCTGGCGACCAATAGCCCCTCACTGGAACTGTTTCTATTCCAACCGAAGTCCAGCTTGAGCTGGGTGAAGGGATGGCTAAGGAAGACAGACTTGCAGAAAGTGCAGAAAATGGACCCCAGCTGGAACCCACACTTCTTGCAAGCGTTCCCTGCAGGGTGGCAGGCCTGAGAACAGCAGTACTGCAATATAACTCCTTTCCGCAGTGCCAAAGTGTCCGTGTGCATTCACGGGGGCGGTAGGGGAGTGGGGGTGTATAGTTCATTGGTTTTTGCATAGAAAGCTAGAGGTTACAAGAAAAATATCAAGAAATGCAACACCGGGGTTTCTTGCATTGGGATGATTGGTGGGCTTTTTGGTTTGTTTTTTTGTTTTTTTTTTGGCAAGATATATACCAACAAAGGAGGGAAAAAGTTGGACCTTCTCAGAACGTTTGGCAAATATAAAACATCTGCCTGAATTCGGGGTGGCCATGGTTGACTTCATGGGTGGTGCTGAGAAAACTGTATCATGGCTTTTCTTCCCCCCCTCAGCCTGGCAACATGAAGAGAAAAGTTCAAGGCCTTAATTAAACCTTTAATGGAAACTGACCTTTCACTTGGAGGTGCGGGCTGAAAGAAAGGCAAGTCTGGGTTATTTTACGGAATGTGGTACAAACACCGGTGAGAGGTGGCTCCGCCCCTGAAAGGGTCTTGAAAACCAGCTCCGAGAAGGAAGGCCCTAGGGCTCAACTGAACTGAGCCTAAGAAAGGCCAAGATTCATGCCTGTTGAGTGTGAGCCTCAGTGCCCGGAGGCAGTGTGTCATTGAGTCCATCTTCCTGATTTGAATTTCCCCTTTAGCTGGTGTGGCGTTTTTCATTCAGGGGTTGTATAATGCTGTCTTAGGGCCCCAGAGTGTCACTTAGGTCTGGAGCTCATTAATGCAACCGTAATTTCCTGGAAGCACTTTCCTTTCCTCTTTTCAGAGTCCGGCTGAATATATATATATATATATATGTATATATACATATATAGACATAGCTATCTTATAGTTATGTACAGGCATTAATAAAGTGCAATTGTTATTGGCTAATGTAAAGAAAACATTTCCTGAGGAAGTGCTAACACAGCTTATCCTATAACCATGTCAAAGGCATCAAATGCTATATGTCACCCACTCCCCAATTCCGCTGGTTCCCAGAACCCCTGGTTCCTCTCCAGGGCCAGAGCTTCTGGGGAATGGTGAGAATCCCGCACCCCGAGTTCACAGGAAACCAGTCCACACGTTTATCAAGTCCCGCTTCCTGCTCCATGTCCGGGATGGGAGGAGCGGCCTCCATCCAGCCTGCCCCAGTGGCTATTTGGTAGTGCTCATGGAGCAGTCCTCGGGAATCTTCTCCTCCGAACAACTTCTCCCTGACAGTCTGTCCAGGTGCTCCAGTTCACTGAACCGCTCCGCCACGCACTGAGCCGTCAGCCGAGCTTCGGGGTCGTGATCCCAGCACTCCGTCAGCGTCTCACACACCATCTGGATCCCCTGGGGAAAGAAGGCCAAGACACCTGTGAGTCTGTGTAAAGGGACGGGAACTTGGGGGAGAGCAGCCAGAGAAGACTTGGCGCTGCAAATGGGGGTGGAAGCCCTCAGAACTCCCGAGGAAAGGAAGAGGCAGGAAAAGGGATGGGGGGGTCGCAGTACCCAGCTACCAGTCAAGAGGAGGGCGTGTGGGAGATCAGGATCAAGATCCCCCTTACCTTTTGGAACTGTCTCTGCTTGACCCCCAAGACCGAACACACGGGTGTGGACACCATTTGATCCTTTTGATTTCTGCTCACACAAACTATGGCTCTAGGAAATGGACACCTGACTTGTCCTCGTGAGGGTTCCAGTTTGCCATTCAGGGATCGACTGACTACGACGACGTCCCCTCCCAGTCCCAAATAGCGCTCCCCCCAAGCCCCGCTGCCCCCCACAACCACCACCATCAGAAATTGGCAGACTTACGCCAGCTCAGTGTATTTCCCACAAATCACATCAACCAGCGGTTTCCACAGTGACTCCACTCGTGGCTGGGAAATCAGCCTCTGAGCTTGGACACGTCATGGAAGGATCACTGACCTAGCCCTTGCTGGCTTGGATTTTCACTGGCCGCTCTCTACACATGCCAAATGTTTTCAAACTCTCCCACCCCCATCATGATTTCACAATGGTGAATTAATTGTACAATTGACCTAATTGAGGGTGTTGATGAATGTCATAGTTAATAGCGGGATGATTGTTTGTATACAAATAACGTTTATTTTATTCTGGCACAAAGATTAAAGGCAGTAAATTAAATTAAATATTGAACGTTAACTTGAAATCAATAGCGCAACAAATCTCATTAAGAGAAAAAATGAATTATGCATATTCATTCCAGGATTTTATCACAATGAATAATGGGTTCATTACATCAGCCCTACTGCCAGGGAGAGAGATGAATATGGAAGAGATATAGCACTTTATCTTCTGAGTACAAAATAAATACTGAACAGCCCTGAATTTTAAGATCGTAAGACTCTGCGGTCTAGTGGAACTCACTTTACCAAAGAGACTGTTAACTCTCCTGTTACTACTACTGGCCTGCGGTTTCTATCGCTTCCACGTTGTTGGCCTAAATGATCAGCACAAAGCTAGGTCTGGCACAAAGCTAGAGGCAACTTTTCCTGCCCAATTTATCTTCCTGACTGTGCCTGATTTGTTGTTTACATTTCTTATCTGTCCTCTCACTGCCCGTTAACAAAATCTGACTTGGTTATTGGCTCCACTGAGGGAGTGAGCTTTTACTGAAAATAGCCATCTAAATTTACTCCCAAAAAGGAATACAGACTGGAAAGAATAGATTTCTTAGGGAGGCTAATCAGGGCTATGTACAGCCATGAATATGTGTGCATGAATGTATGAACACACACCCAACTATCTTTTGACTTTATGCACATGTATATGTGCTATATGTACATATATATGTACACACACACATATATGTGTATATATAATACATGCATGTATAAATAAACACTTCATACAGTGCTCTGCACACAGTAGGCACTCGATATGTACCATTGATGGTGCACTCAATGGGATATGAGCAATTACTGTGTGAACAGCATAACAGAATAGAATTGGTAGGCATGGTCCCTTCCCTCAAGAAGCTTACAATTAATTTCCATATCTCCTATACACTTATCCATAGCTCTCAGTACCTAGGTATTAACTCTTCTCCCCCGCCCCAACCCTCAATGTGCATGTGCACACATGCACACACTTTGCATCACTGTCATAGCCGAGAAATCAGAGTTAAAAAGCTTTACATTGACATTTATTCCAACCCTTGAACTATGGCTGGACAATTTCCAGAATATATTCAGTTTTTCTGCCCAGCTAAGCATCTGATGGTCTCTGAGATTGGGGTTTGTATCACCTCATGGGGAAAAACTCATTAAGAATCTAGTGGGATTTTCCAAGCAGGAAGTTTTCTTGATGTCTTGGCCCTTATTTTCATTTCTTCCTGTTACTCATTTCTGCTCTGGCGTGCTCAAACATTCCTCCACGCCCTGGGGTTCACACCCAGCACATGCCTTTCAGGCACGGCTAGAACAAACTGGCGAACAGAGCAGTGTCCCACCCCATTCCTGATCTGGTGAGGATTAGCTGCCAGCACCGAGGGCAGGGTCTGGAGGTGAGGAGTGGTGGAAATTCAAAACAAATAAAAGGAAAGTCTCTTGTGAAATGACATAGTGTGTGTTTGGAACCTATTTGGTGATCAGAACACTCAAGGGCCTTGGAGAGGTGGGGCAGAATGGCTTGGGAAAAATTACAACTTTAACACAGAATTATACTTCAGTGGATATTCTAGTCCTGTCAGACGGGGGTTTGCCCTGGGGAAAGAAGCCATTCCAGTATCTCCCTTCTCTTTTTCGCCTAAAAACCTGACCCGTAACCCAAAATGATCCATGCTTTCTAGTCTTGTGAATTGGCCCCAAAGCGCTCTTCCCTGCTGGGAGTTTCCCTTGGAGAACCCTTGGCTCACAGGTCCCAGCTGGAAGTTGCTTACCTGGTGACTGAGCCACGTGTTGGGTATCTCAGGCCGTCCTCGATCTCTTAACACGTTGTCCTTCATGCTTTCTACACAGGGGTGCTCTCTCACCTTGGAACCAAAGGGAGGTTCGTAGTCTTTAACTTCTGCAGAGAGACACACAAACAGAAAACTACGTTAAGGGTGTGTGTGTGTGAATAAGCTTGGATCAAGTACTATTTACTGCCCCCAGAATCGCTCTGCACCCAGCAATTGCTCAATCGATGTTTTTGATGAGGAGGAGTCCCCTACAGAGTGGCTGGCAAGGAAGTAAATGCCATGAGCTAAGGGGGTGTGGAGAATAAACCATCCAAGGCCTCTACTCCAGCAGAGGTCCTAACCTAAACAAAGCATAATAATAATATCATCAGAATAATCTTGCGGAAAGTTAAGCGCTACAGTGGAATGAAGGTGCAGGTATGTGTTGTGGGGGAAAGATCAACACCTGCCTACTTATGTCTTTTGCACCTCTAACTCTGACCCTGCTCTGCATCTTGAGCGACCTTTGAAGGTTGGAACCACCAGGCCAGCTCTCATCCCGACAATGTAACTAGTTGTCTGACCTCTTGGCTGAGCCGGCTCGCTCCCATCCTCCACCTCTTATTCACACTTCCCCTCCTGTCTGGAACTCCTTCCCACTGCAGAGGAGACAGGCCCCCACTCTCCCCATCTTTAAAGCCCTCTGCAATCGCATCTCCTCCAGGAGGCCTGTTAAGATTCATTTGGAATCTCCAATTGCCACTTCAGCAACTCCATGCCACCCAAGGATCTGGGCACTCGCCCCAGGGGCAGTTATATTTATTTTAATGCTCATCTCTCCCAGTAGAATGCAAACACCCCGATGGACAGGATATGCCTTCTAATTCCATTATACTCTGGATCACAAAGTGGATCCTTCATTCAGGTTTCAGGTTTCTGCTGACAGGTGGCATTGGCCTGGGTTCTAATCCAGGACCAGCCACTTGCCTGATGTGTGACCTGGGGCGAAGCACTTGGTTTTCTTATCTATAAAAATGAAGGTAAAATACCTGTTCTCCCTCCCGCTCAGACTGTGAGCCCCTTGTGGAACATCAATTATGTCTCATCGTCTTATATTGTGTATCTACCCCAGCTTAGTATACTACTTGGCACCTAGTAAACGCTTAACAAAAAGTCAGAGTCCCCCAGGGTCTAAGCTCTTGAATAACTCTCTGTGTTATATAATGGCTATAATGGTGCCCTGAAGTTGTGTGAATGAAGTGGAAATATTTTCAAGAAGAAGTAGTTCATAACCGTATTGGAGTGGCTTCATGGTTCTATATTCTACTGCCATTTAAATGTTTGGTAATAAAGGGATGGGGTCAAATTTGGGGACTTAACTGGAAATTGGTTTGGGGAATTTTGTTTTTTAAAGTTTCTCATCAGCCTCTTGTCTTTCAGCAATCCTGTGATTTGGGGAACTGTGGTTTTAAAATGGTTGAAACATTCTACCTTGGAATACAAAGGTACTTAGGGATTCTTGGAGGGGAACACGGGTCTGCACTGAGAAGGGTTCAGTGAACTTTTGGAAATGGGATGGCAGGCAGGAATCACATTAACATTTTGTTTTTTTCAGAGCTTCCTTGGAAAGGGGAAAACCCTCAGGGGCTAGAGATGTTAGAATGGCAAAAAAAGTACATGCCATTCTTAAAACAAGTCAAATTATCCTTGTATTGCCTTATAAAAACAAAAAGTCATTTGAGGGAAGATGCCTACCACAAGCAATATCCCATTTATTTTTCATTGCAGATGTGTGGACTTTAATAAAACTCATATATTTTGTCTCAAAGCACTAATTGGAACAGTATGTCCTATATTTTAAGCTCCTTTAAGGGCAGGTGTCATGTCTACTAACTGCTGTATTCTCCCTAGTGCTTAGTCCAGTTCAGTCCTTCCTTCAGTCATATTTATTGAGCACTTACTAAGTGAAGAGAGCTAACTGTACTTAGTGCTTGGGAGAGTGCAATATAACAATCAACAGACACATTACCTGCCCACGAGTTTCCAGCTCTGCACACAGTAGGGAATACTTAATAAATACTAATGATTGACTGATTTTCTGGTGAGAAGGAAGGCATCCTTGCACGCTGTGCGAACACCGTCATGCTAGTGGTCCACCCAACAGCTACTGCTTCAGTGAAGTAAATGTCACCAACAGTTAATGTGGCTTCCAAGAGATACCCAACTAACTTCTGGGAAATTGCTTAGGCCCTGGCAGGAATGGGCTAAGTGCCTTGCTCTTCAGCTAATTTACTTCATAGGCTTCATCTGACATGACACACCTACTTCCCCTCTCCATCCTCCTCCTTTGGCTCCTAGAATGGTGATGCTTTCTTCCTCCTCCCAATTCCTCCCAGTTGAGCTCAACCTGCCCTGCAGGCCTGGATCACAGGGTGTGGTTTAGAGGATGATGTGGCCTCTGACTACACCAGATCCTAAATCTTTCTGCATCAATTCTTTTTCCTCTACGCAATGACACGTCCTCACTGCTTTCCGTTTTACAGGATGTTGTGGCCTCTATGTTAGATCTTTAATCTTTCTGCATCAATTCCTTTTCCTCTACACACTGACACGTCCTCAGCTTTCTGGGGGATGGGGATCAAGAGAACCTCTCATGTCACAAGGGTCCACTGTGACGATTCTCCTACCTGACAATTCACGGAGCTCCCAAACGCCCAGGGAAGGAAAGGGACAGCCAACGAAGGGCTCTCCTCCTTTCCCAAGAAGGAATAAGGGTTTCTGTTCCACTCCCAGCCCTGGGAGAGGGGAGAAGGGGGAGTGGGCCCAGCAGGTCCCTGTCTTTTTTTTTGTCATCATCAGGAAACCTCTGTAAAGGCCTCTCCTGCCAGCTTCCAAGCTAATGAATGACAGAGAATCTGAGGTGATCCTCAATTTTACCACACAAGTACGCCCCCACTCTCAAAATATCTGTTCTATTAGAATGCTCTCCAGAAGTGCAAATGGCAAAGGTTTTACTAGTTTAAAGCTGTCAAAACGTGTTTTTCCAAAATCTCTTGGGAAACTTTCTAAACCTATGTCCATATCCAAGTTTTAAAGCTTCTCGCTAGGTTTTTCTTGCTCTATCTTCAACTTGAGTGAGTGCCACACGTTTCCTTTACTTGCCTCCAAACGACCGGCTATTTCCACTCGCTGCCACACTGCTCAGATACTCTGTGACGTGTTTTCATGTTATCCAGCCAATGCTTCACTATTGGGTTATTGCCAACACAAGTAATTGTGCTCTGGAAGTCCACAGCCAACCTTCCTGACAGTATTATCTACGAAACTCAAGTTTAGCCTGATACGGTTACTGATGCACAAATACCCTACGGATGGAATTGGGAATTTGGCTATTTAAAATTTCAGCTGAGCCTGGGGATGGGGTGCAGGGAAAGCTCCTTGCCAAGTGTCCGGAGATGGGAGAGAGGCTTCAGTTTAACAATTCCCCACGTGTCGCTCCTTGTAAATCAGAGGCCCCTCACGGTCCTGCTCTAGTGGAAGCCTGTAAAACAGGGTGGAGGCTGGAATGTAAGGGCGAGGCCGGGGAGCGTGGGATATGGGACAGTGAGGATCCTGGCTCAGGTTTCTCTCAGCCCGCATTTCAGAGCCACAAATCAGAAGTGATCTGAGGGCCCTGTCATGTCATGAGTAAGCCCAGTGCAGGTCTGCACCTGTGAGTTCAGACTCTATGGTTAATCTCCTCTGGCAAGAGAATGGGTTCTAAATCGCATATCTTTTCAATGAAGCACATGCAGTGACGCACGCAGCCTGGATTCCTCCCTGTGCTTCTCGCCCTCTGATATCTCCGATAAAACCGGATTACTGTTGGTGGTTGGAGGCTTGGCTCCTGGTTTGGAGGCTAGGGGGCAAGGAGGCATCAATCCTTTCCCACCCTCCTAGAGCAGACTCCCTTCCACAAGATGGGCTTTTAGCCTCAAGACCCTATCTCTCCTTTATTAAGGTGCAAGAACCGGCAGCCGCTGCCCTTAGAAATCTGAGCCTCGGGCCAGTTCGGGAGTTTGGCGGGATGGTACAGCCCCTCAGTGGAGATGCCAGAATGAATAGCAGAAGAAGGATCAATCAATCAGTGGTATTTACTGGGTGCTTACTGTGTGCAGAGCACTGTACTAAGTGCTTGGGAAAGTACAACAGATTTTGAGCTCGTTGTGGGCAGGGATTGTCACTATTGCTGTATTGTACTTTCCCAATCGCTCAG
This sequence comes from Tachyglossus aculeatus, assembly GCF_015852505.1. NCBI lineage: Eukaryota > Metazoa > Chordata > Mammalia > Monotremata > Tachyglossidae > Tachyglossus > Tachyglossus aculeatus. The sequence goes on from NC_052067.1 coordinate 23,730,832, forward strand.
TACAGTGCTCTGCCCACAGTAAGAACCTATTTAGAGAAGCAGCGTGGCTCAGTGGAAAGAGCACGGACTTTGGAGTCAGAGGTCATGGGTTCAAATCCCAGCTCCGCCAATTGTCAGCTGTGTGACTTTGGGCAAGTCACTTAACTTCTCTGTGCCTCTGTAAAATGGGAATTAAGACTGTGAGCCCACCGTGGGACAACCTGATCACTTTGTAACCTACCCAGCACTTAGAACAGTGCTTTGCACATAGTAAGTGCTTAATAAATGCCATTATTATTATTAATAATATTATTAATAATACAATTGAATAGATATAATATAACAGAGTTGGTAGGCACATTCCCTGCCCATGAGGAGTTTACGGATTCGAAGGGGAGTCAGACATTACTATAAATAAATTATGGATCTGTACATAAGTTCTGTGGGGCTGAGGGGTGAATAAAGGGTGCAAATCCAAGTGCAAGGGTGACGCAGAAGGGAGTGGGAGAAGAGGTCAAGTGAACGTCGAGGGAGAAAAGGAGCCGACGCTACTTTCTTGCTTCCTCCCCATACTCACTTATCTTTCCCCGCTTCCTAACGTTCTCCTCAAATGCTGTGGAACGGAGCCAGCAGAGCTACTTAATTAAAAGCAGCTCCCTGGCCTCTTTTGGTGTTCCTGCTCCTACTGTAAAGATTGCACGCCAGGCAGCTCCACCATGGCTGGCCATTGAAATCTTTCCTCAAGTGCTTCCAGCAACACCAGCCTCTCCCTAGGCAAGCTCTCTCCGGCACGGGTTGCAACCAGTTCTCTTTCCCTCTGTCTGTCCCCACCCCACTGCCTTCTCACTGAGGGAGTCAACTGCATTTCCTCTCCTCGTTCTGTGAAACAGGCCTCTGCTCTGCATTTCGGCCTCGGAGGCCATTAGGGAGATTACGCTTGCCTTTCCCGTCTCATCCACATCACTCTGAAGGTAAGTGTCTGGGACAAAAATTATATTCCTCACAAAGCTCAGCACCTGATGCCCAGCTGTTTAGTAGGCTGAAAGACCAAATTAACAGTAAAGCAAACTGAAGTTTTCCCCAAAAGCAGCACCCCAGGGTGTCTACATTTGCTTTCCAAGTGATCCTCTCCTAAAGATCCCGGCAAGCATGTTTCTTTCCTGTCCCTCGCGTCCATTTTGCCTCACAAAGCAACAGTTTGACAATGACTGCAGAGCCATTCATGAAGTAATGTTACTCTCCAAGTTATAGCCTTGCTCAGTTTGTTGCTCCTCTACACCCCACATAAATGAATTAAGTTTGATATTTTGGGTTTTTTTTTAATATTTGCTAGCATTGTCTGTTAAGCCTGTGAATACTGTACATGTTGCTTTCAGTAAAACGACTGAACTGAACTGGTATATGCCACCAGCCACTTCCCACACACTACACAAGCAGCTCTACGAACGCCAAACACAGAGCTGTCTTTGTGAACAGGAAATAGTCAATGGGACTTGGCCTTGTTGAACGGGTGCCCCTTTTTCTTTAAAAAAAAAAAAAAAAAAAACCAACGAAAAACCTCAAATACAAACAACCACAGAAATCCCATAAGATGTTGGAACTATGAGGATGTATTCCACTCCCTTCTTGCCTCTTTGCGACATGCAATGGAATTTTACAGGTTGGAGGGATTCCGACCCCAGGAATTTGGACAGATGAGTTGGCAAAACTGAGAACTTTAAGGGATTTGGTCTGTGAAATGTGAGGCTGGAGTCCTGTAGTCAAGATACTCTTCTAGAAAAGATGGTTACAAGCAAACCAGGTGACTGCATGAAGGGTTTTCAGAATGGACTTTCTAGAATGGGGGTGGGTTTGTGGAAGTCATTTACTGAATTTTCCCATCATGTGCTGGCTGCACACATACTTCTCCAGCAGCGGCAGAGGGGAAGTGGCTGCAGGAGCTCTTGGTTGGGCTCCAAGGGCAAAACCAATCAGTCACTCCTGCCACCGATGAGCTGGCAGACCAAAGTGAATCCCTCAGCAGACCAGATGAGGCCTTTGGGGTATCACTCTCCATCGTATGTCTGGCACCTAGTTTGCAGGCAGTTCACACACAGGGCTCTTCCTTAATAAGTCTGTTTCACAGAACCCGAGGATGAATGTCCAATAATGTTCTTTCTATTCCTTGGTTACAGAATGATAGTTTAAAAGCAGCAGGGAGGGGAAATCAAAATCTAAGTAAAATTCCCCCGGTAGGCCTCGAGAACTCCAGTTGGAAGTTGAATTTTGAGTACATCAAGCAACTGTTCAATTATTTTTAACCCCACACTATTCTTGAACTATTTAGCTTTCGTATACAAATTGAACTCGGAACTGAAAACAAAGTACTGCCAGAATTACTGCCTGGATGGGACTCTTAATATAGGTTACCCACAGAGGAATGGCACTGCAGTGAAACATCAGACAGAGCAAATAATAATTATTATTATGGTATTGGTTAAGCACTTACTATGTTCCAGGCACTGTTCTCAGCACTGGGAGAGATACAAGGTAATCAGGTCGTCCCACGTGAGGCTCACAGTCTTAATCCTCATTTTACAGATGAGGTAAATGAGGCACAGAGAAGTTAAGTGACGTGTCCAAGGTCACACAGCAGACAACTAGTGGAGCTGGGATTAGAACCCACGTCCTCTGACTCTCAAGCCCATGGTCTTGTCACTAGGCTGTACTGCTTCTCAAAGGCTCTCCTTGGACTGACTCCCAAGTGCTTAGCACAATGTTGTGCCCACAGTAAGTGCTCAATAAATATGACTGATTGATTGACTGACTGCCCAAGGACGGCCTTGCAGACAGCTAATTTGGACCCGTCAGCTCTGCATTATCCCAGTTCTAGATCTTCATGCTATGGAGAAGAAGTGAAAGAGCACTGGGCTGGGATTCAGGAAATGTAGGGTAACATTCCCAGCTCTGCTGACACAACACTGACCGTCACCATCCGCAAATTGAGATGCTACCTTTTCTCCTTCCTACATCTCAGGAGGACTGAGAGTCTTGGTCCCTCTGTGAGCTGGGATCTTGGAGAAAGGTGTGACAGAAAAACATTAAAGGTTCATGACCAAGTTTGGATAAATATTCATTTTTACCCTAATTAGGGCACCACTTGGAAGTCCCGTCTGCTGGGTTGTAAGCCACTGTTTTCCACCAGACTTCCCGAACTGAAATCCTAAGAGTTGCTTTGTCTGCCCAGGGAGCTACAAATGCTATTGCTTATGCCAATTTTGAGTAAATATTTGGAAGTTTGAGAGACGTATAAAATACATACAAAGCTAAACTCTTCACCTTCCGTCCCAAATCCACTCCTCCTCCTAACTTTCCCATCAATGCAAACACCACCACCACCATCTTTCCCATCTCTCAAGCCTGAAATCTTCACATGATTCGGTCACCAAATCACGTCAGTTCCTTCTTCACAACAACGCCAGAATCCACTCCTTTTTCTTTATCCAAACGGATGCCACGTTGGCCCAGCAGGCATATCCCATCTTGACTACTGAATGAGCCTTGCTGATCAGTTTTGTGTACTGCACAAATAGAAGGGGGTAATGAGCGTTAGGTTATAGAATTCAAGTGCATACCTCCTATTCCATTGCAGCGAGAGGTCATCTCCCAGAGGACCAGAGCCATGGAGTACACATCAGTTTGCTTGAAAGACTCAACGTTCTCTAAGTTCATTCGGGACTCCAAGACTTCAGGAGCCATATATCTTGCTGTGCCGACCTGGAACATGATAAAAAAGCAGCTCACAGTTCTGTTTCACTCCAGTTTTTATGAATTCTGCTGATACCTGTAACATTCAGCAAATTATCTGCAGCTCCTTCTTCCTACGTGGGCAGATTTAATTGGAAACAGTCAGTTGAGAGAACCATTTGGGTTTCTGTGGGGATAAGGGAATCACAGGGACATGGGATGGAGGAAGGGAGGGGAGAGACTGCACAGCTATGAGAGACAAGGCAGCTAATTATCCTCAGCCCTGGACTCCAGGTTTTGTGCGTCCCGGTGGCTGGATGACTCTGAATTCTGTGTGGTTTTATTTAGTAGTAAGCCTGTCATTAGTTAATAAGATACACTCTTCGGCATAACCATGTTTAGAGAGCTTTACCCAAAGGTGGCACTGTATTCAGCTGATGTTTGGACAAGTACAGAAATAAAACCCAGAGTAAAAACTTTCTACCCAGTCAAGAAATCTTAAAAATAACCTTTCCACATTGCAAATAATGGACATCACTGATTTTCAAAGGTTCTTGCCATCGTGTCCAAAAATTGTTTTGCTAATACTGCACATATAACCCAACCAAAGTAAGGAAATGCCAGAATCTACAGACTTTGGTCAGCATATAAGTCCCCTCATCACCATCCTCATGGATCGTGCAAAAGACAATTCTGCAAACCACTAGAACTTCTTGGCTTCTTGATGTTGAATGTGAAACTATCACAATGAGGATTTACTTCAGGATTAACATTTTCTACAGGGCTTTTTGTTTTAATCAAAGACAAAAAGGAACACCTCTGCAAAAAATTCAGATGTAAAAAAGAAGAAGAAATAAACTACTTCTCCAGGTGGCCAGTCACCTACTCAATCACACCTACTCTGTATCCAGAGGAAGCTGAACAACTACGGTTTCTGAAGTACTATGACGAATCCCAACCCAAAAGACAGCTCTTCTTTTGGTTCCCTTTTTTGCCTCAATGGGGGTGTCCAAAATGATATTTTTAATGCCACTGCTCACCTGAGGAAGAAACTAAGTGGATACATGCAGAAAGTTAACATTGGGATGAAATGGATCTTCCTGAAGAGAAAACAGCCTTGGGGATAGAACTTTCAGACCCACCAAAATGCTTACTAAATTTGGATTGAACTGATGATGTACATGTCCCAAATCTATCTAGCCATCCTACTCCATTTCACTACATCAACAGACCTCCGAGGCTGCCTGAAGAAATGCATGTCGAGTCCCCCTTATAAAAAAAGTGACTGAAAGGAAAACAGGGTTTTTTCAATCTGTTTTAGGCCCGCACCGACTGATATCTCCTGGGATACGGGAAATATGATAAATTAGCATGACTGCCCTAAGCTAGCTTGACAACCCCAGAAGACGTTTTATAGAGGGAAAAATATCCCCAAAACTCAGGATACAAAACAATTCCACTGAACTATTAGCGATAGCCTGTCGGCCGAGGGTGTCTAGAGAAATCACAATTATTAAGACGCTATCACCTTGGGGGCGTTATCTATCGGCCCTAATCTGAAGAATTCATTTTTTAAATAAACATTCTGCAGTTCTGCGCAGTAGCTTCTTGGCTAAATACGTTTCTCGTTCTTACCTATGACCGTAAAATGCTTCCCCTGGATTCTGAGGCCAGCAGGCCGGTTCGACGGGAATGAAGAATTCCACGTGCCCCCGCTGACCCTGCCCAAAGTGGCAGAACTGGACGGCTGTGCTGTCTTAGCCTTAAGCTGCCAGACAAAAATCACGCGGGCCGCTGAGTTTGGTTTGGAGCCCCCGGTGTTTCTAAACGCCGTTGTGTCTACTTGTAATCGGGCTGAAAGACTCCCCCAACCCGGCCCAGATCCCGGAGAAACCGGGGTGGCAGAAGCGGCAGGCAGCGAGCCCCATGCACGCCCCCTCACCTGCCCGCTGTTAGCCAGGTCGTCCACGGAGAGCGTGGGATCCAGCCGCAGGGACAGCCCGAAGTCGCAGAGGCAGCAAGTCAGGTCGTTCTTCACGAGGATGTTGGAACTCTTCAGGTCTCTGTGCACGATGGGGGTCTTGGGCCGCCCGCAGGGGGTGTGGTCGCTGTGCAGGTGGGCGATCCCCCGCGACAGGGAGCTGCCCAGCTTCCACAGGTCCTCCCAGCTGATGACGTGCCGCGTCAGGTACTCCTGCAGGTTCCCCCTGGAGTGGAAGGCGGTGATCAGCCAATACTGCTTCCCCAGCTCCGTCTTCCGCTCCTCGGCCGTCAGGAACTGGAGGACGTTCTCGTGCTTCAGGTTGATGTCGGAGAAGATGTCCTTCTCCGTCTTCCAGGAGGCGTACTCCTCGTAGGGGAAGATCTTCACCGCCACCGTCTCGAACTGCTCGGACGTGTTCTGCTTCAGCTTGGCCTTGTAGACCTCGGCGAACCTGCCCTTCCCCACCAGGGTGTCCAGCTCGATGGGCAGCAGCTCGGTGTTGTGGTTGAGATTGTTGGCGCAGGTGGAGCTGATGTCCGAGCGGTCGTCGTCGATCATCATGGCGCAGCGGTCGCTGCACTCCATGTGCTTCCGGCCCTTCGAGCTCTTCTCCCAGGCCGTGTTCAGCTTCCGCCTCCGCTGCACTCGGTAGCAATAGAAGGTGACGATCACCGCGACGGCGATCCCCAGCGGGGGGAGGAGGCTGATCACCGTCACTGCCATCAGCTCGGGGTTGGCGGCGACTTCTAGAATTGGGGGAGAGGAAAGAAATACTTCACAAGAGTGTCCGCGAGGGAGCTGTAGGGCTGCCTAGTCCTTCCACTTTGGGAATCCTCCCAACACTCTGGAGAAGCCACGAAACTGTCTGCTGTACATTCCCTAGCGCTTAATGCATGGCTCTGGACACCGATCTGCACACTCACTACATGCAGTTGTTGCTGACGATGACGATGACGTAGGGGTCAGGACTTTCTCTTGGGTCCACGGAAAAAAAGACCGAGCCACAGAGGGAACCCTGGCCCGTGACCTCCAACCTGGAGTCCCGGGAGCAGGGAGGTAACGACGTCATCCCAGAGGCTTCCGAGCTACATTCAGGATTACGCAGCATGTCCTACTGGAAACGGCACCAGCCCGCGAGTCAGGAGACTGGGGTTCTAGTCTCAGCTTCTTCACTTACCCACTGGCTGAACTGGGGCAAATAACTTCTAGTTTCTCTGTGCCTCAGTTTCCTCAGCGATTAAATGGGGATTATATACCACTCTCCTTCCCCTCCTTCGATTGTGAGCCCCATGTGGGACAGGGACTGTGTCCACCTGATTTGCTTCTAGCTATCACAGTGCTTTGCACATAGCCAGCACTTAACAATTGCCACAGTCATTAGCATCAGGAAGGAGATAGACAAAGAGCAGGCGGGAAGTGGTAGAGGGCAATAACCCTTCTTCTGCTCCCTTTTAGGCCCCAAGCTGTCTCCTTAATAATAATAATAATAATGATGGCATTTATTAAGTGTTTACTATGTGAAAAGCACTGTTCTAAGCGCTAGGGAGGTTACAAGGTGATCAGGTTGTCCCACGGGGGGCTCACAGTCTTAATCCCCATTTTACAGATGAGGTAACTGAGGCACAGAGAAGTTAAGTGACTTGCCCAAAGTCACACAGCTGACAACTGGCGGAGCTGGGATTTGAACCCACGACCTCTGACTCCAAAGCCCGCACTCTTTCCACTGAGCCATGCTGCTTCCTTGCAGAGCAATCCCTGAAAAACAGTTTGCTGTGGAGGTGGGAGTGTCTGCAGCTTGCCACCGCCCCACAAACCAACCCACAGTATACATCCTCGTTACTATTTAGATTAGTTGTCTTTTTAGTCCTATGGGAATACTGAAAAGCAATATTGCAAACCACAGTCTGTTACTCCAAAGGAACTGATCAAAGCTGAGATGAGTTTCTGGAAGCAGGGCGGAGGGAAGAGGACCATGGCCAAGAAGAACCAAACCACTGAAACGCACTCCAAGAACCAGAGATGGCATCAGTCTTACAGGGCTTCTTTGTATTTCACTTTGGAGCGGACACTAGCATTAAGGAACGTGTTTGAGCCCCGTTTCTCAGTTTGAAACTGACTCCCAACCATGATTCTCAGCTCCCCGTTTGTGAGAGGACTTGTACAGGAGACAAAAGCTAGCAGATCACTGAATAGGCAGTTGTGGCTAAGAGAAGGGGGGGAAAGGGGGCGGGAAGAAGGTGCTTATGTTCACAATTACTTATTCAGCCTGGGGCAATAATTCTATCACCTTTTTAGACACCTTTGTAAATAAGTCAACAATCTAGGAGACTTGGGAAATAATTTTTCCACTGGATCGGCATTTAAGCCTAAAATCCTAAGCTTTCATTCCATGTATACATACCCCTGATACAAAAGCACCCCAAGGAGGCATCTTTAAATAATGAAGGAAAAAAAAAAGCAGCTAGAAAGGAAAAGGACATGGGGATTTTGAAAATGTCCTTTCGTTCCCACTCCTTTCCACCCCATAAAAAGTCATACACAGATGGCTAGCAATGTAACAATCTCCAAACTTACCCCTCCCTGTGGACCACCTCACAGTCCATCCCGCAAGAGAGGACTATAATATCAAAAACAAGGGACAATAGTAAGTACCCAGAGGGATTGACTCTGGAGAAGAAAAAGAGTTATGAGGCTATCTGTGACTACGCCAGATAGAGATATATGGGATAAACCCTAGATATGTTTAAATAGTGTTTGACTGGATGTTATAATCAGAATAATCTTGAACCATTCAGCAGGGTTATTTAAAAAGTCTTATTTATGTCTAACCTGAATTTTTCCAGCATGAAGTTATGATGCAGCATGTTTATCTATTAAAAATTAATCTTCTCAATATGCCAAGGTGTCATTCCAAATATAAGAAAGTTTAAAAGAAGGCAATTATGGTCTGTCCATAGATTGTAGGGATAGTTTATAATTGCTCATTGCTACTTCCTGTTCTTCAGTAGGGTGTCAATAAAACTGAAATTTGTTGTACTGTTCAGTTAAGCAAGGTCTTTAGAAATCCCCCCAGGCCACTGACAGCAAACAGAAGTTCCAATTTCTTCTCTATCTTTCCTTTGCTGTTTGAAAATTCTACACAGAAAATTTTGGGGGAAATTACGGTGCAAGGGCAGTGGTTCTTGAAACTTTAAGATCCAGTGAAAAGTGTAATAAAGCACACTAAAAGGAGGTTTCCTGGCTAGGTTTTTATCTAAGCATGTCACCCACACCTTTTTTAACTTCAGTAACCCTTAGACTCCTACTGACACTGCAACAAAAATCCAGAGAGTTACTCCATACCCCTAGTGAAGAAGTGGACGAATCGCTGAGTCTACACAACCACTACTGAAGTAGAACTGAGCAATTATGCAGTTGATTTGCTCCAAGAAGACAACTTTGAAGTCTGAATGATTTATTCAGACCCCAAAATTGATTTTTTTTTAAATGACCCAGTTGAGTAGGACTCAGGACTGTGCCCTGAAAGAGGGGAAAGGCTGGGCAGGGTCTGATTCCCTCTTCTCCCATCCCACCCAGTGGAACTTTTTTTAATGGTATTTATTAAGTATTTATCATGTTCCGAGCACTGTACTAAGCACTAGGGTAGAAACAAGCTAACCAGTTTGGACACAGTCCATGTCCCACACGGGGCCCAAAGTCTTAATCTAGATTTGCTTGTATCCACACAGTGCTTAGTACAGTGCCTGGCACATAGTGAGCACTTAACAAATACTACAATTATTATTATTAATCCCTATTTTACAGATTAGGGAACTGAGGCGCAGAGAAGTGAAGTGACTTGCCTAAGGTCACCCAACAGACAAGTGGCAGAGCCAGAATGAGAACTCAGGGCCTCTGACTCTCAGGCGCGTGGTCTTCTCACTTGGGGCTTGAAGCAATTTCCCGGTCTGGCCTGAACCTGTGTTGGGTTCAGAGCTCCAGATGCGATCAAGACTGACAGAGGTTTGAGGAGTTTGGACTGACTGAGGTAACTTCTCCTTTCCTAACGGGCAGTAGGCAAGAGAAACAGCGAGGATAGTTGATAAAGCACATGCCTGGAAGTCAAAAGGACTTAAGCATAATAACAATAAATGAGATATAATAATAATAATAATGTTGGCATTTGTTAACCGCTTACTATGTGCCAAGCACTGTTCTAAAAACTGGGATAGATGCAAGGTAATCAGATTGTCCCACTTGGGGCTCACAGTCTTAATCCCCATTTTACAGATGAGGTAACTGAAGCACAGAGAAGTTACGTGACTTGCCCAAGGTCACACTGCTGGCAAGCGGCGGAGCGGAATTAGAACCCACAACCTCTGACTCCCAAGCCCGGGCTCTTTCCACTAAGCCACGCTGCTTAGCGCTTACTGTGTGCCAAGCACTGTAGTACGCACTGGTGTAGATACAAGATAATTGGGTTGGATCCAGTCCCTGTTCCTCATAGGGCTCATGGTCTTAATCCCCATTTTATAGATGAGGTAACTGAGGGACAGAGAAGTGAAGTGACTTGTTCGAAGTCATCCGGCAGACATGTGGCAGAGCCAGGTCCTGGGTTCTAATCCCAGCTCCATCACTTGTCCGCTGTGAGATCTTGGGCAAGTCACTTAACTTTTCTCTGCATCAGTTACCTCATTTGTAAAATGGGGATTAAGAATGTGAGTCCTACGCAGAACAGGGACTGTGTTCAACCTAGCTTGTATCATACCCCAGTGCCTGGCACATAGTAGGCGCTTAACAAATACAATTAAAAAAAGAACAACACCTACTTCTACAGATAAGAGTCAAAAGGGCAAAACTTCTCACTCCCTATTTTTACGTGGCCAGTGGAGAGCTAGATCCTTCCACAAGGCCATTCTCCCCACAGAAAATGGCAAACGTTGTTCGAGGTGAAATCTGGAAGCCACGCTCACCCTGTGGGGCAGGGTACAACTGTGTGTGCGAGACACATTCGCTGGTGAATCCCTTGGTCCGAGACTCTCCCATGAATGGAGGCATCAGAACAGACCCAGGGTCACTGGTAATCCAAAAATCCTCTAGCAAAAAGACCCAGCCACACTGCTCTAAATGAAAGGAATCTTTGAGCTGTCTGAATTCCCAGCAAGCATTTTTCAAGTCAAATGTCAAGCAGAAATGCGTTCAGTACACAAAGTAAACCACAAACCTGCCGAAAAAAAATTAAAATGAAGCCCAATGATTTTCTGGTGGTTAGAAAAGTGACTATTCTGGCTTTTTACAGATGTCTTTTGGGCTTTTTAAACCATGGGCAACCCCCTAAGTTAATATCAGATAGAGGTTTCTTTAAAGGCAGCTTGAAACTAGGCCTGTAAAATTCATGATTTTAAAGGTCAATAACTACAAATTACAAACAAGGTAGTAAAAACTGTGGGCAGATTGTTCAGTATACATTACCTGGAATGTAAGCCTGCCTAGATGAATTGGCTATTAGGGACCCTGCCCAAAGGAATATCCTAAATACAACTTAGAAAAGGCCTACGGTGGAGTTTGGCCAAAGACCGACCAAAAGATTGAATTTGTTTTCCGCAGTAAAGCAACAGCTCGAGTCATAATTTCCCCAAACGTCTTGCAAAAGTGTTTGTTTAATTATGCTGGTGTCGCATAGGAACTGAGGGAATTTGTGGGAAATATTTCTGCCTCAACATTTGCTATCTACCTCATCCGATTTAGTTTCATCTGATGCTGGCAAAGATGCCTCCAAGCAGACAGTGCCAGAAAGAAGTTTATCAAAGGGGAAAGGCAGAATCTCTTCCCCAAAGGGATAATGAGTCCTAATTTTGACCTCAGGTGGGTTTCACATATATTGATTCTTCTACTCTTTTGTCCCCATATATTTACATTTCTCAGGAGCTCGTATGCCTCAAACAGCAACCCTGTAAAGTACGGAGGTGCATGTAGGTATTAGCCCCATTTTGCAATTGGAGACTGGAGGTTCTTAAAAGTTAATGAGATACAGTGGCACAGTTAACTAGAATTTGGGTCTCAACTCTCATGCTTCAGGACTCTCTTAACAAAAGAAAAGCAAATCACATTTACCTCAAAAACCCAAGGACCACAAGTGATATTGGTTTAAGGGGCCTGAAATTATCTAGATTATTGCCGTAATTCTCTACTTTGTTTTTATAGTGTAAGACGAAACTTAAAAATTCCTTCCAAGCCAATGAAGGAAAAAATAACAATGATAATAATAAAAATAATTGTGGTATTTGTAAAGGGCTTATTATGTGTGCAGCACTGTACGAAGCACAGGGGTAAATACAAGATAATTGGGTCAGACACAGTTCGTGTTCCACATGGGGATTAGAGTCTCAGCTGGAAGGAGAACCATTCATTCAATCGTATTTACTGAGTGCGTACTGTATGCAGAGCACTGTACTAAGCGCTTGGAAACTACAATTCGGCAACAGAGACAGCCCCAGCATTTAATCCCTATTTTACAGATGAAGATACTGAGGCACAGAGAAGTTAAGTGACTTGCCCGAGGTCACACAGCAGACCAGTGATGGAGCTGGGATTAGAATCCAGTTCTTCTGACGCCTAGACTCGTGCTCTTTCCACTGGGCCACACTGCTCCCCAGGAGGAACTTGGACGTGGGATGCATTTAAAATCCATTGGGGTAAATTCGGTTTTTCTGGCTCTGGTAGACTCCTGATAATGTCAGTACAACCCTAGTTTTGTCTAAAGACAGACCACTGAGCCTCTTCTATAGTGCTGCACTACTTTTTGGGCACATAATAAGTGCTTAACAAATACGATTATTATTATTATTACTATTATTATTATTAAATGGCATAAAAGTCAGTCAATCGCATTCACTGAGAACATACTGTGTGCAGAGCACTGTAATAAGCACTTGGGAGAGTACAATATAACAATATGACATATATCCTGCCCACAATGATCTTACAGTCCAGAGGAGGATAATAGAAGTGTATAAAACAACTTGAATAAGATCGAGGGTAGGGATTTTCCTGGATGTAGCCACTCATAACTTTAACAGCATGAATTTGATTCGTTTGGCATTTATCTTACAAGGAATGTTAATATTACTGGGGAATGTGACCTCCTAGCCTGCTACTTTATTTCCCAGAGTAAATACTTTTCTGTCTCCAGATTTCATTGTGTAAGTGTTGGTTTACTATCTTGCAGAGAGGAGATGGGAGGGTAAATGGAATATCTAACTTCAAGTTTATGGCTAAGTGTTACATGTTTAACTTGGGAGGGTTAAGAAACTATTAGGGTGATTTAGAAATCCCTAGAGGGCAGGGATCATGTCTACCAACTCTACAGTACTCTCCCAAGTGCTTAGTACAGGGCTCTGCACAGAGAGAGTGCTCAATACCAGTGATCGATGGACTGACTGATTCACTGATGGACAGAAAAACTGTTCACTTCACCATTTTTCTTCTCCCTTTCTGGCAGGGAAGTATTTCTGTACATTAACATAACACCAATTTTGTTAAGAATCTTATTTTTCATTTTTCCCCTCCCCGTCTAGACTCTAAACTTGTTATGGGCAAGGAACGGATCTGCTAATTCTGCTGGATCGCTACTTTTCCAAGGGCTTAGTACAATGCTCTGCACATAATAAGCGCTCAACAAATACAATCGATTGATTGATTGTTCCTTCTCATTCCCAACTCTTTTTCTTGCGATGATTAAGGTATGTAGGTATGCTTTGGTCTGTCCCTTTACTGTTGATGAAAAAGCTTACTGCCAGTTACCTGAAAGATCACCCCACCCACTCTTATTCATGGTTTAGCAGATAATCTCTCATGAATGACCACATTTTTAAGTTTCTGAATGACAGCTACTATTGGAAAGGAACAAATCAGTGTGTCTGTTTTTGGCTTCAGCCTCACTACCCACAAGTATTGCATTTCCTCCATACAGGACAAATTCAATTTTAGTTACAATTTCCCCGATGCGCTATCATATATAATGCTTCTCTGGCATGCTGATGAAGGCTGGCCTGATTTCCTTGTCGCTAATCTTCTACCTGGTGATGGAAATGTCAACAAGCAAACCAAGCAAGACCACCGGTTACATATGTTGACAATTTTCCCCAAAAGAGATTTACTGGGCTCTCTCTCCAGTCACGATCCTAGGGAGCAATAAATATTTTTCAGAGCAACAAACACCCTCTCTTCCTGTCTTTTCATTTCTTTCTCTCATTACTAAACACCAAACCAACGTCCAAAGGTACACTACCTCTTTATTACATATGCTATCTTTCTCCAAGGAGCTTAAGATGCTTCTCCAACATTATTTCATTCATCAACCCAACAGTTCTGAAAGGTACCATGCAAAAGGGCAGGCTGAGTCAAAGAAACATTGAGTTGGCTTTTGCATTGGCCAGAGAAGTGAACTTTACTCTTGTTTAAGTACTGGATACCTTTGTGCCTATGGCATAGGCAGAGTAGATTATTTTTAAAATGTCCTGGAATTCAGAGTTTACATAAATAATATTTGCCATGCCAATCAATTTTCACCACTGTACCAATAAGCGCTAGTGACTTTACGTGAGAGAGAGAAAATGTGAGGGGAGATGCATGAAATCAAAATCTATCTCCTCAGTAAACACTAAAATTAAAATTCACATGAATACAATTAATTTTATTGCCTCCGTCAGTAAGCATAGGTGTGTGCTAATAACACACAAAAATACTTAAACGTAAACTCACTACCATAGCAGTACTGCATATTGAATATTCCAATAGTAGTAAGAACCTCCTGAGAATAACTTCTCAAAATGGTGGAAGAAAAGCAGGCTCTCCAACTACAACCAGTAGAAATGGTTCTAGTCCTGTGATGCACTTCACGAGAAACAGTGTGGCCTAGGGGAAAGAACACAGGCCTTGGAGACAGAGGACCTGGGTTTTAATGCCACCTCTGCCACTCGTCTGCTGGGTAACCATGGGCAAGTCACTTTACTTGTCGGTGTCTCGGTTTCCTCATCTGTAAAATGGAGACTTGATACCTATTATTTAGACTGTGAGCCCCCCTACTTTAGACTGTAAACCCAGTGTGGGACAGGGAATGTATGCAATCTGGCTATCTTTTACCTTCCCCAGTGTTTGTGCAGTGCAGTTCTTGACAGCTAGTAAGCACTTAACTAATACCAGTCACCATTATTTCAAATCCAAACTACTCTCTTCTACACACACACACACACCCCCCTCCCTCCAGTTATCACCCCACCTCCCTCCAAATATTCCTCTCCAAACTTCTTGAGTGAATTGTCTACACCTGCTGTTTCAAGTTCCTCTCCTCCAATTCTCTCCTCGACCCCCTCCAGTCTGACTTCCATCCCCTTCACTCCACAGAAACCACCCTCTCAAAGGAAACAATGATCTTCTTGCCAAATCCAACAGCCTCTACTCCTTCTTAATCCTTCTCGATCTCTCAGCTGTCTTCGACCCTGTCGGCCAACTCCTTCTCGTGTAAATATTATCCAACCTTGGCTTCACTGATACTCTCCTCTCCTGGTTCTCCTATCTCTCTGGCCTCTCATTCTCAGTCTCTTTCTCTGCCTCCCATCCCTTCACTGAGGGTGTCCCTCAAAGTGCAGTTCTGGGTCACAGTCTATCCTCCACCTACACCCACTCCCTTGGAGAACTCATTCGCTCCAATGGCTTCAACCTGATGCTGATGATTCCCAAATCTACATCTCCAGCCCTGATCTCTCTCCCTCTTTGCAGTCTTGCATTTCCTCCTGCCTTCAAGACATTGTTACTTGGATGTCCCGCTGTCAATTTGTTCGTAACATGTCTAAAACAGAACCTCTCAACTTCCCACCCAAGCCCTGTCCTCCCCCTGACTTTCCCATCTCTGTAGACAGCATCACCATCCTTCCTATCTCACAAGCCCATAACCTTGGTGCTATCCTTGACTCCTCTCTGTCGTTTAATCCACATATCCAATCCATCATTAAATCCTGTCCATGGGACCTTCACAACATCGTTAAATTCTGCCCTTCCCTCTCCATCCAAACTGCTACCACATTAATCCACTATGAGAAGCAGCGTGGCTCAGTGGAAAGAGCCCGGGCTTGGGAGTCAGAGGTCATGGGTTCTAATCCCAACTCCGCCGCTTGTCAGCTGTGTGACTTTGGGCAAGCCACTTCACTTCTCTGCATCTCAGTTTCCTGATCTGTAAAATGGGGATTAAGACTGTGAGCACTACGTGGGACACCCCTGATTACCCTATATCCCCCCCCCCCAGCACTTAGAACAGTTTTTGGCACATAGTAAGCACTTAACAAATACCAACATTATTATTATTAATCCAAGCACTTATCCTATCCCACATTGACTGCTGCATCAGTCTCCCTGCTGACCTCCCTGCCTCCTCTGAGTCCATACTTCACTCTGCTGCCCAGATCATTTTTCTATAACAAAACATTCAGGCCATGATTCCCCACTCCTCAAGAACTACCAGTGGCTGCCCATCCACCTCTGCTCCCATTTGGCTTTAAAACACTCAATCACCTTGTCCCCTCCTACCTCACCTCGCTACTCTCCTACCATTCATTCTTTCATTCAATCGTATTTATTGAGCACTTACTGTGTGCAGAGCACTGTACTAAGTGCCTGGGAAGTACAAGTTGGCAACTACCACAATCCGGCCTGCATACTTTGCTCCTCTAATGCCAACCTTCTCACTGTATTTCTATCTCATCTATCACTGACTTCTCACCCACGTCCTGCCTCTGGCCTGGAATGCCCTCCCTCTTCATATACAATTACTCTCCTCCCCTTCAAAGCCTTATTGAAGGCACATCTCCTCCAAGAGGCCTTCCCTGACTAAGCCCTCCTTTCCTCTTCTTCCACTCCCTTTTGTCACCTTGACTTGCTCCCTTTATTCACCCACCCTAGCCACATAACACTTCTGTACACATCTGTAATTTTATTTATTTAATATTAATGTCTGTTTCCCCCTCTAGGCTTTAAGCTTGTTGTGGGCAAGGAATGTGTCTGTTTCCCATTCTACTGTACTCTCCCAAGTGCTTAGTACAGTGCTCTGCACACAGTAAGTGCTCAATAAATATGATTCTCACACACACACACACACACACACACACACACACACACAAATGCACCCTTCTTAAAAAACACAAGGTAGACAAAGGTTCAGTTCCCCATGGATACTGAGAATATATTTTCTTGCTCATTTATCATTTTCTCAGCCATGACCTGGAATCTTGTGTCTTTCTTTCGCCCCTTACAAAGGGAGTTCCTCGTGAACTGCAGAGGGCAGAACAATCAAGCATTTGTGTCATTTTGCAGTGAAGCCGTTGGGCTTTTTTTTTCCCTGTACACTTAGAGAGTGGATTTCAGTTCATTCCTTCCCTTTGGGGTTTCCATACCAAGGTAGCATCCTCCTGTTAATTATATTCCCTCCCAGATTAAAAAGGGGAAACACTGAGACAAGTGCGAAGAAAGAAATGGAAAGATAAATCAGCATTTATCCTGCTAGCTGGGTTTGACCACTCAAGGTAGTTTGAAATTGGATGGAAAAATAACAGTGGAAACTTTTATGACTACATCTGGAACCAGCTGGAGTTTTGTGAGGCAAATCAGGTCTGTGTTCCAAAAAGAAAAAAAAAAAAAAAAGAAATGGTTTCTAAAACCTTTCCATCAAAATTTCACAACATTTGGGGAGGAGAGAATTGTGCCTTGCGATTCTTTAAAAACACAGATGAAATTAGATGTTTAAATATGGCTAATTAACATCAGGCTGGTATAAGTAAGGTCAGAAAAGGCTTTTCCAATTCATTCATTCATTCAATCAATCGTATTTATTGAGCGCTTACTGTGTGCAGAGCACTGTACGAAGCATCTTCTCAAGTCCAACTGGTGTGGTCAAGTGCCAGCATGCCAGTTTAGATTAGTCCCAGAAGGAAAGCTAACAGCTGTGAGCTGGTTTGCTGGATATTTTTCCATTGTTTTGGTGTTTTAAGTGATTTATGCTGGCAAAAGGGTAACACTCAGATTGCCACCTCAGTCTAAACAGGGTGGGTCAGAGAACAGGTGAGGCAGCCAGAGTGCTTAAGCACCCTAAAATTGCCCATCAGAACCATCATGAGATCTGTCTGGTTCTGGTGAACTGTGCTGATTTTACTATTTGTCTGTTTAAGAAAAAAATTCACAAGAGACAGTTTCTTTGCATTTAGCCACTTCAAATATTGTCTAAGTTATGCTTGACTGAGTCACAAAGCCTACTGCAACCCACAATCTTTATTATTTTCATGGATAAATATGGAACATTATTCATTTTACAGCTCCCTGAACTAAGATGTCCATAAGCCCTAGGCTACTTGAGCTCTGATTCATCACCTCTAATGACTAACTCCTTCTCATAGAAATGAGAACCTGCTGTTTTTATTCTTTATTCCAACAGATTCACTCCATCATGTTCCCATCCTTTTCTTTTTCTATATTTAAAGAAGAAAATTAGCCTACTTTGCTTTGGGCCTCTGGACAGTAGCAGTCCCAGTTGGCATGCCAGTTATTGACAAGACTTAGTAAACAACACCAAACAAAACACACCCAGAATGCCCATGGGTCCCAAACTTCCTTTTTTTATTCTTCAGCTGACTGGGTGGAACTAAGGTTGGCCGCACTCAAGGAGCAGGGTAGGGAGGAAAAGAGAGGAAGAGCAAAAAGGGCCAAAAAATCCCAAAGTTCCCCAGTATTAGAGAAAAAAGAGCAATGCCAACCATGACAACAATGTGCAGAATGGGTACAGATGACAGTCAGTTCAAGGGAAAATTATTACAGTCTATTATCTAGTTGTCTGGAGGAGCAGAGGACCAGCTGGCTGAGATGTTCTGCTAAAAGTTAAACACAGACAGGAAACCACATGTCTGATACTGTAAAAATCATTTGTCTTCCTGCCATGGCTAACCACGCAAGGAGCCCACAGAGGCTGTTTTCATTTAAAGGAAATTCTAATCCACAACAATAAAAAAGGAATGATAAAGATTCCTTTCTCCAAAAAGCCCACACCCTTTGGAGGGGATGAGTGAGGGGCAATTTTGGCATTTCCATGGGTACATTTCAGTGAAGTCTTGGATTTACTGGGTAGCAGAGTACATACCTCTGCCCAGGCTGTTGTAGATGGACATTTCTTTGCAAACTAGGGCCTTGGGCAAAATCTGAGCCCTCTAGCCATGCTAAACCACAACCAAAATTTGTGCCATTCAGCGGTAGCAGCTGTGCCGGGCTCCCGCTGTAGGTTTAGTTTTGTTTGTACTTGGCTAGGAGCCCAGATTTCTGACTTGTAATCCGAGCTGAGTGCCCGGTCATTCCTGAAGTCGGAATCCAGATAGCCACCACTCTACCGCCCTTTTTGTGGCTAAGGTAATAAAGCCAATGCCTAATATCACTTTTGTTTGGGGCCAACAGGCCTGGCCTAGAGTAAGCACCTTCTGCTTTGAAGATCAGAACTCCTGGGCAATAATTCATTTCTCAAGCCTCTTGTTTGCTCCGTACAAATTAGGGAGTGTCCCCTGCAGACAGGAGCTCAAACACAAAGAGGCTGGTGTGAGGCTGTCACTTCTGGGTTTGGTTTGGTGGGAAAGAATGAAAAGTGAGAAGTAGAAGTAAGTTTTAGGGGCAGATTTCCTTACCAGTGAGGTTGGGTTTTTGTTTTTTTTTTTGATGGTATTTGTTACGCACTTACTAAACTGGGGTACATATGCCAGGTACTGAACTACACTGGGGTATATACGAACTAGTCAGGTGATAATAATAATAATGATGGCATTTATTAAGCACTTACTATGTGTAAAGCACTGTTCTAAGCGCTGGGGAGGTTACAAGGTGATCAGGTTGTCCCCCGGAGGGCTCACAGTTTTAATTCCCATTTTACAGATGAGGTACAGTGAGGCACAGATAAGTGACTTGCCCAAAGTCACACAGCTGACAATTGGCGGAGCCTGGATTTGAACCCCTGACCTCTGACTCCAAAGCCCGTGCTCTTTCCACTGAGCCACGCTGCTTCCCCTTTTAGACTGTGAGCCCACTGCTGGGTAGGGACCGTCTCTATATGTTGCCAACTTGTACTTCCCAAGCGCTTAGTACACCGCTCTGCACACAGTAAGTGCTCAATAAATACGATTGACTGATTGAGTGATTGACTGATTCCCCAGTTAGACTCAGTCCCTGTCCCACATGGGCTCACATTCTTAATCCCCATTTTACAGATGAGGAAACTGAGGCACAGAAGTGAAATGACTTGCCCAAGATCCCACAACAGACTCGTGGTGAAGTTGGGATTAGAACCCAGGTCTTTCTGACTGCCGGGCCTGTGCTCTATCCACTAGGCAACAGTGCTTCTACACTTTAAGTTTCCATACCGTAAGCTGCTCCCAAAAGTTTTTTACCCCTACGGGGACTCCCCCTGACCTGCTGCCTCCAGTGAGCAGCTTTGCCATGTGTACTGGGAGGGAGAGGACTCTCTAATCAATCAATCAATCGTATTTATTGAGCACTTACTGTGTGCAGGGCACTGTACTAAGCGCTTGGGAAGTACAAGTTGGCAACATATAGAGACAGTCCCTACCCAACAGTGGGCTCACAGTCTAAAAGACACACACAGTCTAAGGCACAGAGCCCTGGAGAAGACAGCCCTGAGTTCAGTGAGAGGGAATGACTCATAACCAAGAGCAAAAATACCCAGGTAACAACTCTGGGTTCTGTTTACACAGCCCATTGTGGGGTGACAAGAGGGAATAATTACTTTACCTCTAAATGACTTAGAGTAACAGGCTATTGTTAGCCTAAAGGAAATGTCTCAAAGAAGGGAGGTGGAAACAGAGTGAGCTAAATTCATCCTTTTGTACATATGGAACATATTTTTTTCTAAAGTCAGTGAACTAGAAATCACACCTGATTTGTCCAGTTTTGATTTAGCTTCTTCATGCTGTGATTTTTTGGCAAAACAGATGACGAGAACTAATTCTTAGTATTAAGAAGGAAAGGATGGAGCCTGTTTTAAATCCTAGACACTGCACACTCACCTTTCTAGAAGGAAATATTTTAATCCATCTCTGTCACTTGCTTCTGTTTCTCTCTCATTCTCTTTTTTATGGTATTTGTTAGGCACTTTCTATATGTCTTGCACTGTTCTAAGCACTGAGGCAGATCCAAGCTTATCAGGATAGAAATGGTCCCTGTCTCATATGACGCTCACAGTCTTTGTTGGACAGAGGAGAAGCAGTATGATTTAGTGGATAGAGCACAAGATTGGGAGTCAGAAGGACCACGGTTCTAAACCCTGCTCTGCGACATGTCTGCTCTGTGACCTCGGGCAAGTCACTTCTTTGTGCCTCAGTTCCCTCATCTAGAAAATGGAGATTAATAGTGTGAGCCCTATGTGGGACAGGGAGGGACTGTGTCCAACCTGATTGACTCGATCTACCCCAGCACTTAGAACAAGGCTCAGTACATAGTAAGCACTTAACAAGTACCATAATTATTATTATCTAATTACCATTTTATAGATGAGGTAACCGAGGCACAGAGAAGTTAAGGCACCAAGGTCACACAGCAAGCAGTTGGCAGAGCTGGGATTAGAACCCAGGTCCTCTTACTCCTAGGCACGTACTCTTTTCACTGGACTATGTTGCTTCTCATGTGTCTCTCTATTACTGTCTCTTTCAACTTTCTCTGTGTCCTCCCTTTCTTGCCCTCTTTCTCTCCTGTTCTTGGATCACCGTCTCCAGGCCCACGGCAACCCCACCCACTAGCTCTGTAATGGTTAGCAAATAATAGTGAGAGTTCTCTCCACCAGTTTAATATGCCTTTTTGTCTTATATGATAATAATACATTAAGTTGCCAGCCAATTTGTAACTTATTAGTCATTTGCAGATTTTTTGGAAGTGCGGCTCATGTTAAAATGGATAATGCGAAAGGAAACCCAGAGGAACGAGTGTCCACTATAAAGATGAGTAGATGGGCAGGAGGAAGAATGCTCAAAGGTCCAGACCAAACTCAATCCATCAGCTGTATTCGTTGAGTGCTTACTGTGTGAAGGGCACTATAGTAAGCGCTTGGGAGCGTGGCTCACTGGAAAGAGCACGGGCTTTGGAGTCAGAGTTCATGGATTCAAATCCTGGCTCCGCCAATTGTCAGCTGTGTGGCTTTGGGCTAAAGAAGTCACTTAACTTCTCTAGGCCTCAGTTACCTCATCTGTAAAATGGGGGTTAAGACTGTGAGCCCCACGTGGGACAACCTAATCACCTTGTAACCTCCCCAGAGCTTAGAACAGTGCTTTGCACATAGTAAGCGCTTAATAAATGCCATCATTATTATAATTATTGGGAGAGTACAACATGACAATATGACAGACATATAGAGAAGCAGCGTGGCTCAGTGGAAAGAGCACGGGCTTTGGAGTCAGAGGTCATGGGTTCAAATCACAGCTCTGCCAATTGTCAGCTATGTGACTTTGGGCAAATCACTTAACTTTTCTGTGCCTCAGTCACCGCATCTGCAAAATGGGGATTAAGACTGTGAGCCCCCAGGGGACAACCTGGTTACTCTGAATTTACTCCAGCGCTTAGAGCAGTGCTTTGCACATAGTAAATGCTTAATGAATGCTATTATTATTATTACTATTATTATTATTATTATATTCCCTGCCCACAATGAGTTTACCCCAGATTGAGGTCCTCCAGCCCAAATATCAGCAAGAAGAACTAAGTGCAGGGGGGCAGATGAATGGAACTATCAATGAAAAGACAGGTCCCTCAACTTGGCTCCAGAAAGTGTGATAATGAATAGTTTCTATCTAGTGAGGCAGCACAGTTAAGAAGCCATGGTGGGATCTGTGTGCAACAGTGAAACAAGTTCAACCACACAAATTTTCTGCGCACATCCAAAACAAGAGAGCAGTGAGCAAGAGAGTAATCTAAAACAGAGCATGTAGGGAAGCAGTGTGACCTAGTAGAAAGAGCATGGGCCTGGGAATCAGAGGTCCTGGATTCTAATCACAGCTCCACTACTTGTCTGCTGGGTGACCTTGGGCAAATCACTTCACTTTCTCTTTGGCTCAGTTATCTCATCTGACAAACGGGAATAAGGCTATGTGTCCTATGAGGGACAGGGACTGTATCTAACCTGGTCACCTTGGACAACGTAGCTTAGTGGAAAGAGCATGGGCTTTGGAGTCAGAGGTCGTGGGTTCTAATCCCGGCATGGTGACTAGTCAGCTGTGTGACACTGGGCAAGTCACTTAACTTCGTGTCTCAGTTACTTCATTTTTAAAATGGGGATTAAGACTGTGAGCCCCACGTGGGACAACCTGATAACCTTGTATCTATCCCACAGCTTGGAACAGTGCTTGACACATAGTAAGCGATTAACAAATATCATCATTATTATTACTATCTACCCAGACGCTTAGTAAGTGTCCAGCACATAATAAGTGCTTAAGAAACACCATTAAACTTTAAAAAAAATAAAAAACTTTTTTGAGACAAATAATATTGAACCCTCTCACCTACTCCTGTCATGTGGGCACAATCTTAGAGTCTGTGGATGAATGAATGAATGTATTTGATTTTGTTAATATGTTTTGTTTAGTTCTCTGTCTCCCCCTTCTACACTGTGAGCCCACTGTTGGGTAGGGACCGTCTCTAGATGTTGCCAACTTGGACTTCCCAAGCGCTTAGTACAGTGCTCTGCACACAGTAAGCGCTCAATAAATACGACTGAATGATTGAATGAATGAATGAATGAGAATGAAAGCCACATCACCTACTCTCTGGACCCCACAATACTGTAGTAGTACCAGCAAACTAAGCTACCCAACCATAGACCTGGCTGAGGAAAAGGGCAGTGTGAAACCAAATTTATATTAAATCAGAAAAGGCCACGACAAAAAATCCAAAATTTTCAAGATTTAGAGTCCACAGATATTTGAGGAAAGAGAAACAAAAAAGCTAAATCAACCAAGATAATCCAGCATACACATTGTTTCTTGTCAAATTTTTTTAAAAGAATGGTGTACAATTAGAGTTTGCTGTGGTTTCACAAGTCAGAAGGCTGACTGCAAGAGCCTAGTACATCCAAGACACACACTTAACCGGCAGTGTGGGAGATGGAGCCGTGAATGAAAATTGCCTAAGAGAAGTTTCCAGGCTTCGTCTCACTGAAATAAAAGGTGATGAGGAGGATGGGGACAAGAAATGTCACACATACTCTGTTATTTCAATTAAAGCCGGAGAGAAATATGATCTGAGGTAAAGTAGGTTTTGCTGGGGTGGGGAAAAAGAGATGGGAAGGAAAAAAAAACTAATCAAGCCAACCAGGTAACTTCTGATGCAATAGATGAACAAGAAATTTATTAAATCATAAAATATTGGCTTTGGTTTCTCAGTGCAGCACCAGCAAGTTATTTTTTGCACTGAACAAGGAAGTGTTATTCTATTGATGAATCATAGTAGAAAGAAGCTGCATCTTATAGTGACAGATAGGGAAGTTTATCAACAACAGCATTTATTGAATGACTATTGGGTATAGAATACAGAGAAGCAGTGTGGCTTAGTGGAAAGAGCACAGGTTTGGGAGTCAGAGAACGTGGGTTCTAATCCCAGCTCTGCCACGGGTCTGCTGTGTGACCTTGGGCAAGTCACTTAACTTCTCTGTGCCTCAGTTACCTCATCTGTAAAATGAGGATTAAAATTGTGAGCCCCACGTGGGACAACCTGATTAACCTGTATCTACCCCAGTTCTTAGAACAGTGCCTGGCACATAGTAAGCGCTTAACAAATACCATCATCATTATTATTATTATTACCAAGCACATGGGGAAAGACAAGACAACAGATTCCTGAAGTGTTGGTTCCATACGTTAATTATAATGTAGTTTCATAAGCTTTTTCCATTTACACTGTTCACATTTTAGACTTCTTCAGGGTCAAAATCTCATTACCAGTAATTGGCATTATATGAGAGTTTCATAAATGAGAGTTTCATAAAGTAACTGTTGACTTGCAGGGTCTTAGTGACATACTTTCTTGAGAAATTTTATAGGAGGTCAAATTCTCCTGTGGGAGGTAGTGGAAAGATCACAGCTGTGACAGTGGAGGGTACGAGGGTTCCTCATCCGCACTAAGGCTCTGTGCTGGATTCTGAGTAGGTTTACCATACCATAATTAACATAATACCATAATTTTCTTTACACCACAGCAAGACTCCCCCTTCCTTGAATGAATATGGGCAAACACAAGGCTGCAACAAATGGGTAAATATTAAATGATCCAACACCAACACATCAACTCGACTAATGTTAAATCGCCAAACGTTGCAGTTACTGACCAAATCGATAGCTGATCTGAGAAAAAAAATGGTCGACAAACACAACAGCTGCTGAATGCTCTGCACGCAGTAAGCACTCAATAAATATGATTGATTGATTGGAGTGGAAGAACTACCGCTGATTGGAATGGCCAACTCTGATCCAGCTAATGGAATTTGAATTTTAGTAGTCTCACGTAAAAGGCAATCCGATCGGATCAGCGATCTCAGTCTGCTCCACAAGAAAGGAGTCATCCAGTTTCAAGTGACGCGCCCTGTATCTACTCAGAGGCTGCAGCAGATTGTATCTGGTATGAAGACTTTGTGGACCAGAGTTTACTTTAGAGTGACGACTGAGGTGGATGAGAGATTGATTTCACTTGCACACAACATGGACCACTGGAATTCCTCAGCAGTTGACTTTTAGACATTTAATTTTAAACAATTTGGGGCTTTTTACTCCAGACCACTGCTACCCTTAACCATATTTCTCGAAGAAAGAGGCAAGAGTCATGCCTAAATCTCTAACTGTACATATGGGTGAGAGGCAGGTTGATAGAGAATTAGAGAACCAATCAACAAAACAGAATTTAGACAAAGGGCAGGGAAAATAACCACAGAAAGAAAAAATAAGTATTGCTCCTCTAACCACATATTTATATAGTTATACGTCATATTCTAAGACACCATTTTAAGATGGTGAAATTTGCCTATGAGTGTCCAGCGCGGCTGTACAGATGGAGAAGAAAAAGACAAACTTACCTTCTGAGAAGTAAAGCATATCATTGCATTCCTCAGAGCTGCAGGAGCACATGAACACTGTTTCTCCGAGCACTTTTTTTTCCTTCATCATACATTTTGAAGATGCAACGTCCTCTAGGTCAAAACCATGGAGTGGGAGCCTCTGATCATGGCAGATGGTCTCCAAGGTTATATTTTCATCATTCTTTCTCCTATAAAAGGTTAGTTCAAAAATCAAAATGAGGGAAGAGTTCATAGTGGGTAAAAAACAGGCAGTTTTTTTTCTGAAAGCCTCACAGAACTTCTCATTTCTCCCCAGATATGAACTACAGGGAGAATTGAAGCAAGCTAGAGAATCACTGAGGACGTGTCTCAGGTGCCTAGGGGTGGTGGTGAAGTATGGTGCAGTGGGAACTGGAGAGCATCTATGATCAGGCTGGACCCCAAGGTCTGCTCTAAAGTACATCCTGCCCTGCCCCATTCAAGGCCATAAACCCCAGAGTTGAACTCTGGGATGAGAATCGGTCTCTGAGGAAGGGTCAGGGATTGGGGCCCTCAGTTCAATCAATCAGTGGTATTTACTGAGTGCTTTCTGTGTGCAGAGCACTGTACTAAGTGCTTGGGAGAGTACAATAATGTTGGTAGACACGTTCCCTGACCACAACGGGCTTCAAGTCTAGACAGGGACATAACACTACCATAAATAATGTATAATATAGAATTAATAGCTATGTACATAAGTGCTGTGGGGAGAATAATAAATGTCCAAAGGTCACAGGTCTAAGCACTTAGACAATTCCCTCACTCCCTGTTCACTTTCCCAATAACTAGTCTGTAACAATTTCTGCTCTATGTCCACCTCAACTCTTGGGCCCAATTCTTTTCCCCATACCCACTGTGTTATCATGAAGAAGAGTAAGGAGTGGGGAAGTCCAATGATGAACTGGTCCAATACTTTGGCTGAAGCAGCAAATCTTCCCATCTCTGAAGCCCCACTTTTTCCCTCTCCCCGACTGCCTCATCCCTTCCAGGGGCAAAGCACAGGCCTCTGCCCAAAATGGATCACATAGTGACCTTCCCTCTTTCCTGACGGGGAGAGCTATAGAAAGGAGAAAAACATCCATGAATACAATTTTTCATCTTTTCCTCGTCACCTGTTTCTGTCATCCTTGGCAATGGCCTACTTATAATTCCAGGTGCAAGGAAGTCTTTTCCCTTGTTAGACTGTCATGGGGGGTAATTTTAAATATCGAACCATTTGGGGGAAGGAAAGATATAAGATTCTGAGTTCCTGAGCTGATATTTAAACACTCTATGTTATAGTTGCTAAGCTCTCATATAATAATAATAAGAATAATGGTATTTGTTAAGTGTTTACTATGTGCAAAGCATTGTTCTAAGCGCTGGGGGTGATACAAGGTGATCAGGTTGTCCCACGTGGGCTCATATGGCTTCCCAGATTTATTCTGAGCAGCTGACGTAAAGTTGGCTGAAAGCTGTCCTCAAATAGGAAGACTTTTTTTTAATAATTTTGGCTTTTGGGTTCCCCACCCCCAACACTGTGTGAGGCCAACATTTGCCAAATAAAAATGGTAGAGAAATAGTTTTATTTCCTACTTCCTAAGAGAGTGCTATAAACAGCA
Source organism: Tachyglossus aculeatus (assembly GCF_015852505.1). Lineage (NCBI taxonomy): Eukaryota > Metazoa > Chordata > Mammalia > Monotremata > Tachyglossidae > Tachyglossus > Tachyglossus aculeatus. Next base: position 23,758,271 of record NC_052067.1, read on the forward strand.
GATGAAAGAATTAAAAACACATGGCAAGGAATTGTACTTTTTTTCATTTACAAGTTCACTGAAATATTTTAGGCATATGTAAACCACCCAGACTACATTTTGCCTCCAGCAACTTCAAATCTATTTAGCAACACCTGACATGGTATATTTAGAACTTAAAATCTGCCTCACCCAGGAATATATCTAGTCTCTTTTTCTCTGATCGGGGGCTAGGGGACTGAGAAAAAACCCCTCACAAGACCAATGCCAGATCACTGCAGGGAGCTGTTTAAACAATATATAAACCTATGTTAAAGCCCTCAAGCTCAGACTAACAACAAACAATTGAAGAAAATAGGTTCTGAGATATCCTGCAGTTAGGAGTGCAAAGGAAATGATCAACACTTTCAGTAAAGCAGAATTAGAAAAACATTACAATTTCACCTAGTTATACTGCTGCACTTTAAAAAAAAATTCTGGTTTGGCTGATTTTAAAGCTCATTTACAACTTTTTTTCCCTTGCCCTCTTTTTTCCTGGGCCATGCCATCAGGAAGGGAGTAGATCTCAGAGGAAAAGCTTCATATTAAAAGAGACAAGGAGGCAAATAAGGAAACAGCTCATGGCACTTACAAACATTAAGTAAGGCAACACAAGGGACCTTTTTGTGTGCCCAATGTGGCTGGGACTATAGATCCTACATAGGCCTTTTCAGAGAGGGAGAGAGACAGAGACACACACACACACGTGAATTTCACCATCAACAGTGTCTTCTTCAAATACAAAGGCCAACTTTATATTTCCTCAACCTCCTGTTCACTGATAAGCAACCCAACCTGTAGTTACACATGCAGACTATTTGCTGTCTCTCATGCTACTTCTAAATTCATTCACTCATATTTATTGAGCACTTACTGTGTGCAGAGCACTGTACTAAGCGCTTGGGAAGTACAAGTTGGCAACATATAGAGACGGTCCCTACCCAACAACGGGTTCGCAGTCTAGAAGGGGGAGACAGACAACAAAACAAAATGTGGATAGGTGCCAAGTCGTCAGAAGAAACAGAATTAAAGCTAGAGGCACATCATTAACAAAATAAATAGAATAGTAAATATGTACAAGTGAAATAAAATCCTAGAAGAGGAACGGAGAGAAGGCAGAATTGGGCCTTAGATATTTTGAAGTTTGGTAGCTGCTTTGCCACTTTCTGCTTGAAATCAACTGACAGCAAAATACATTGGTTAAAAAAGTTAACCTGCTGAAATACTGCAACCACAAGTCAAAATGCCAAAGAAGTGACACTGGAATTCAAGAGAGGTGGAAAGTCATTGCGCCATCAAATAAAGGCAATGGGTGACTGAGTGTCACTTGAGGAGTAAGTCTACTTTCTTAAGATGGTCTAAAGGCAAGTGTGCGAAGGAGGAAGTTTTGCAAAGCGATTTCTATCTGGATGCTGGTTCACAGTCATTGAGCAACTCTCTCTGCAAGTCCATTGAAAACACTAATTTCTCTCTTTTCCATCAACCTCCTTCCCAACCTCTTGGAATGATGTAAAGGGATGTAATGATGTAAAGGAAGAAGCAGTGTTGCTTAATGGAAAGCGCACGGTCTTTGGAGTCACAGGTCATGGGTTCAAATCCTGGCTCCGCCAATTGTTAGCTGTGTGACTTTGGGCAAGTCACTTAACTTCTCTGGGCCTCAGTTCCCTCATCTGTAAAATGGGGATTAAGACTGTGAGCCCCCTTGGGACAACCCGATCACCTTGTAACCTCCCAAGCGCTTAGAACAGTGCTTTGCACAAAGTAAGTGCTTAATAAATGCCATTATTATTATTATTATAAGGGCTTGCAATACTCTTTCTGTAGTATTCTCTCTACAGTTGGAATGTACCATTACTATTTTGCAGATAGGGAAACCAAAGCACAGAGAGGTTAATGCTTTTCCCAAAGTTACAGAGTGAAATAATGGTGAAAGTATGACAAGATTCCAAGTTTTCTGACACCATCTCTGGGGTTCACTGTACCAGACTTGTGATTTTTACAATTTTACCTGACTGATCCTTATTTCAAATACCTTGCCTGCCTTATTTTTTTCCTTCAAACCTTGTCTTCTTTACATCAAAAAAAATCCAGCCATTTGCTGGAATAGACTATTCAGAAAGTAACAGCTGTGGGGAGAGTCATTTCCCTACATGCCCACAGTTGGTAGAAATTCATGCTGGGCAAGTTAAAAAGAATGAGGGTTTCATTCATTTAACTGCAGTTAGGTCTCCTACAGGGAAGGTAAACTAGTAAAAAATAAAAAAGATGTGGTCAGGAAATGCTTATATTTCAGGGTTGAATATAAATATTATTACCCCGGAGCAAAGCATAGGCTCATGAGGCTTTTCCACTGCCTATAAATTGACCTCCCTCAAAAAGGATATTTTACTTTGCTTCTTCCATGTTTTCACCAATCCAATATGATCTCATGGCTGAATGCCACTAGTTTACAAAGTCTTTTTAGAGGAACAACCAAAACCTCAGCCAAATAATGAAAGCATTATGAGACTGCATTAATAATTACAACACTGATAATAACGATTATGGTAACTGTGGTATTCATTCATTCAATCATATTTATTGAGCGCTTACTATGTGCAGAGCACTGTACTAAGCGCTTGGGAAGTACAAGTTGGCAACATATAGAGACGGTCTCTACCCAACAGCAGGCTCACAGTCTAGAAGGAGGAGACAGACAACAAAACAAAATATATTGACAAAATAAAATAGAATAGTAAATATGTACAAGTAAAATGGACTAATAAATCTGTACAAACATAAATACAGGTGCTGTGGGGAGGGGAAGGATGTAGGGCGGGAGGAGAGGAAGGAGGGGGGCTCAGTCTGGGAAGGCCTCTATGGTTAAGCCTCCGCAGTATGACAAAGACTGTACTCTGCACTGGGGTTTACACAGGATAATCAGGTCAAACACAGTCCTTCTCCCGCATGGGGCTCATGTCTGAGTAGGAGGTACTGAATCCCCACTTTACATATGAGGAAACTGAGGAACATAGAAAGTAATGGACTTGGCCGTGGTCATACAGCAAGCAAGTTGCAGACCCAGGCTCTTAACATTAGGCCACATTGGATCCAAACTCTGGCCTTAGGAATTACTCTTATTAAGGAGGCAATCTGAGTTTTACTCATATTTTTTACATTTTACTCTTAGGTTTGACCATCTCTTCTCCTTTCATATGCAGTACTCCCTGAACAAGGGCATTCCTGATCAGCTTCAACTGTAAGCTCCTTGTGGGCAAGAAGCATGTCTACCAACTCTCCCAAGTGCTCAGTACAGTGCTCTGTGTGCAGAAAGTACTCAATAAATACTACTGATGGACTGAGGGTGGCTTACAGCAAAGTAAATACAGTCTTCTTCAATCTGTGGACGCTCATTAATTCATATTGACTGAATCCTGGAAAATCATTTCTGGTTTCAAGAGACTCTGGGCACACGGCTAAGCATTCCAACATTTTTCCGAGCCCAAAATATGTCTTCACAAAAAACTCACAACCAACTAGTCCAACTAATCAAGAGTCAACCAATGCAAACTACCTGAGTTTGGTACCACAGGGCATCTTTAGTCTAAGCAAAAGGGAACCTGATCCAGTATTACTGTGCTCCCTTTCTATTACCATTATTATACTGCCCTTGGTTAGAGTTAGAGGTAACAGATGAATGCGCAATGGCAAAATCTACAAAGATTCTTTCAACATCCCCTTTCAAAGGAAAAAAAAAATCAACATCCTTTCTCAAAAGGATTTAATCAAAAAAATCTATATGGGACTGATGAAAAGGCATGTTCAGTATTATGTTTTCTACCTTACATTTCACAGCTCTGGAAGGAACTCACTGTGTGCAGGGAACATGTCTTTCAACTATAGTGTATTGTACTCTCCCTAGTGCTTAGCATGGTGCTCTGCACTCAGTAAGCACTCAAAAAATATGATCGATTGATTTTTAATGAAAACTCCAAACTACACTCCTTTTTCAGTAGATTCCCCACGCTCCTCCCCACACCCCACATTTGTAGGGAGGGAAGTGAAACAGAGTAGGGTAGTGTCTGCTGGGGCTGTGTTAGCTTTTGACAAAATTGGCCAGTTTGTGCATTCTGCAAGGTGGACAGGCTCAGCAGGAACCCTAAAAATAGTCAGCACCATGGGCAGTGAAGACCACTAGAATAATAATAATGGCATTTGTTAAGCGCTTACTATGTGCTAAGCACTGTTCTAAGCGCTGGGGAAGGTACAAGGTAATAAGGTTGTCCCACGTGGGGATCACAGTCTTAATCCCTATTTTGCAGATGAGGTAACTAAGGCACAGAGAAGTTAAGTGACTGGCCCAAAGTCACAGAGCTGACAAGTGGCAGAGGTGGAATTAGAACCCATGACCGCTGACTTCCCATCTCATGGTCATTCCATTAAGCCACACTTAGTGGGTTCAGAGTCCTAAGCCTTTGCAATGGGACCGAGGCTCATCCACTGTGGTTGATGGGAGATTCCATCCTATCCCCACAGTCTCGGAAAGCAGCACTCAACATCCTTACTCTTAAGACAGTTAACTGAATACTCAATAAGCTGAACGCTGTAGTTTTTCATTTTTGAGGGGCTTGAGGGTGAAGGAGCATGCTACGAGATGAGTAAGGAGCCTTCCCCCGCATGGATGCTTCCACATGACAAACCTTGGCTAAATGATGAACTAGGCCGACAGGCACGGGAAGCAAAGAGCCTCGGTGTGCATGGGGAACAAACCCTTAGGAAATTAGCTCATCCCCAGGTATTTGTGGCTGATGGTCTACACAATTCCCAGCTCCCATCAGCAGGCTCAACCACATGTGGTCCAGAGCACGTCTCAGCGGGCTCCCTTAGGGATGAGGGCCACAGAATTTATGCTCTTCGCTACCCACCGGCCCAGAAGCCGTACAGTTTACTGTAGTGCTATTTCCTGAGATTATGGAGAGGAACTCTTCAAAAGACTGAATCTGCTAATTGGCCCCAGCAGATGGACTTGCTGTGCTCTGCAATTCATATAGTTCTTTCTGCTGCACCGTTCAAAGAAACCCAGTGAGTGCAGCGTAGGGGCTGCTACTTATTTTATGAAGTGAAGCTGCCTTTTTTCTCAGGTACCCATCCCAGGTATCAACTAAATGAACTTTTATTGATCGTGTGCTGGCTGCAGGCAATTTTGGAAGGTGCCTTTGCCGCAGAGGAGGAGACTGCTTGGAGGTCACATTGGGTGGCTTCCACCATAGTAATAATAATAATAATAATGGCATTTGTTAAGTGCTATGTGCCAAGTACTGTTCCAAGCACTGGAGTAGATACAGGGCAATCAGGTTGTCCCATGTGGGGCTCACAGTTTTAATCCCCATTTTACAGGTGAGGTAACTGAGGCACAGAGAAGTTAAGTGGCTTGTCCAAGGTCACACAGCAGACAAGTGGCGGAGCCGGGATTAGAACCTATGTCTTCTGACTTCCAAAACTGTGCTCTTTTCACTAAGCCACACCGTGACAGGCTTACTCATCTGTGGCAGGTGATGACATCTGGATCTGCTCTCTGACTCTGTGCTCAGTCAGACTGAAATGGGAATGCAGGGATGAGCTGGGAGCGCATTAATGTTAATAATGATGAGGAAGTCTTAGAGGCACATTCGTTTCAGCAATATTACAAATTGAAAAGCTTAAGCCGGGCCCCCTTCAATTTCTTTTTAATTAAAGAATTGAGCCTCAAGTCTGACTCTGCTCGTCAGAATTACAGTGAAAGTTTTGGCTTCCTATTGGCAGTTCATTCTGGGAATGGTGTCAACCAAATGGCTCCCGTGTGTGGCTTGAAGATGATGATGATGATGGAGCATCACCTGTTGACAAGAGCATCTGAAAACTGCCTCGGTCCTGAGACCTCAGGCCAAGAGCCTGCGGGGAGAAACTGATTATCTTGCTAGTGGTTTGCACAACGCCGCATACACTAAATCATCTCTGCCAGTCACATCCCCGCTGGGTCACAGGGAGCAGTGTAGCCTAATTCATTCATTCATTCAATCGTATTTATTGAGCGCTTACTGTGTGCAGAGCACTGTACTAAGCGCTTGGGAAGTACAAGTTGGCAACATATAGAGATGGTCCCTACCCATCAGTGGGCTCACAGTCTAGAAGGGGGGAGACAGACAACAAAACAAAACATATTAACAAAATAAAATAAATAGAATAGTAAATATGTACAAGTAAAATAGAGTAATAAATCTGTACAAACATATGTACATGTGCTGTGGGGAGGGGAAGGTTGTAGGGCGAGGGGGATGGGGAGGGGAAAGTGGAAGGAGGGGGCTCAGTCTGGGAGGAAGGGGCTCAGTCTTGGAGAGCCTAATGGATAAAGCCCGGGCCTGGGAATCGGAGGACCTGAGTTCTAATCCTGGATCTGCTACTCGTTTGCTATGTGACCCTGGATAAGTCACCTCACTTCTCTGGGCCTCAGTTACCTCATCTTATAAAGTGGGGATTAAGACTGAGCCCTATGTGGGACATGGACTGTGTCCAACCTGATCTACCCCAGTGCTTAGTACAGTGCCTGGCACATAGTACGTGCTCAACAAATACCATTTAAAAAAAAGAGCGGCAGAGCACATTCCTTAGTACATGTGCTCAAAAAGCTGATTCAGATGGCTTTTTTTTAATGGTATTTGTTAAGCACTTGGCTCTTGAGACATCACTGAAGCTGCCTCCTCCTTGTGCCTGGCCCTTTCATGAAGCTATAATAATAATAATAATGGCATTTACTAAGCGCTTACTATGTGCAAAGCACTGTTCTAAGCACTGGGAAAGTTACAAAGTGATCAGGTTGTCCCACAGGGGGCTCACAGCCTTCATCCCCAATTTACAGATGAGGGAACTGAGGCACAAAGAAGTTAAGCGACTTGCCCAAAGTCACACAGCTGACAATTGGCAGAGCTGGGATTTGAACCCATGACCTCTGACTCCAAAGCCTGTGCTCTTTTCCACTGAGCCACGCTGTTTCTCTGTAAAAAGCTATAAAAACATGCCTGCTTTCTCCCTCTGACAATTCACCACACCATCCCTCCTAACACTCCGCGGTTGAAAACCCTACCATGTGGGCCCATAATCTCCTTTCCTAAATGTCCACAGGAATCACACTGTATATTCTGGACTTTTGAAAGTGGCTGCCATTGGAAAGAAGTTCCCACTGAGAGGGGAAACATGATTCAAAGCGCTCAGAGAGAAATCAATTAAAGTCTGATGAAACGTTGATTTTAAAAAATCCAATTGCTTTTTGAGAAAAATAAGTCAGCTTACCAAATAGCTGCACAGATGTCAAAAGTATTCTCACAGATAGAAGTGATGCTACAGTTGCTCTTGCAGACCCCCTGGTTGGTGCAGATGGTTGGTGCTACATCACAAAACTTGCACAATCCAGGGAATTTCAGGGCACTCTCAGCCACATGATTAGGAAATAAATTATCTATAAAAGAAAACAGAGACATGAATGAAAAATTCAGTATTTGCCACATAAATGTTGCCGACTTGTACTTCCCAAGCACTTAGTACAGTGCTCTGCACACAGTAAGTGCTCAATAAATACGATTGAATGAATGAATGAATGAAGACACTGTGCCCCCCTTAAAATGAACAGGATTACTTAAAAAATTTGATTTGAGAACTAAAGAATTATTTAGGTATATTGGCCTGAGTTTCCTCCTCAATACACACAAGCCACTACCGACAAATCAATAGGAACTGGGGGAGAGGGAGAAAGAATCTACTGGCATCTTATAAAGCAAATAATGAGACTTTCTAGAGTATATACTTTCCTGGATAATGCTCCTGAAACCCATAAGGCTGGGACAGATGCAATTTAATTGGGTTGGACACAGTCCACGTCCCACATGAGGCCCACAACCTGGATCCCCATTTTACAGATGAGGTAACTGAGGCACAGAGAATTGAAGTGACTGCTTGACTCACAAGGGAAAGACCACAGGCATGGGAGTCAGATGACCTGGGTTCTAATCCCAGTTCTGACACTTGTCTGCTGTGTGGCCTTGGGCAAGTCACTAACTTCTCTTTGCCTCAGTCCCCTCACCAGCAAAATGGGGATTCAAAGCCTCCCTTCTACTTAGATTGTGAGCCCCATGTGAGACCTGATTATCTTGACTCTACCTCAGTGTTTAGTACAGTGTCTGGCACAAAGTAAGTGCTTAATAAATACTGTTGTTATTATTAAAACACTAGGGAAATGAACTATGTCTTCTCTCTCCTCTTTCCATCCCTGCAAGGAATTAAGGGAGAGAAGCAAGCGAAAGAAAAAACTAAAGAATCTGTCTTTTTTTTCAAAGTAACAACAGGGAATGATAAGAGGGGAATGAGAAGCAGCATGGTCTAGCGGATAGAGCACAGGCCTGGGGATCAGAAGGATCTGGGTTCTAATCCCAGCTCTGCCACCTGTCTGCTGTGTAACCTTGGGCAAGTCACTTCACTTCTCTGTGCCTGTTACCTCATCTGTAAAATGGGGATTAATAATAATAACAATAATAATAACTGTGGTATTTATTAGGCATTTACTATGTGCCAGGCACTGTACTAAGTGCTGGGGTAGGTAAGGGGTGATTGGGTTGGGCAAAGTCCTTGTCCCACGTGTGGCTCACAGTCTTATACCCATTTTACAGATGACGTAATTGAGGCCCAGAGAAGTGAAGTGAGTTGCCCAAGGTCACACAGCACACAAGTGGCACAGCCAGGATTAGAACCCAGGTCTCTCTGACTCCCATATGTGACTCCCATGGACTGTGCCCAACCTGATTGCCTTGTATCTACCCCAGTGTTTAGAACAGTGGCTGGCATATAGTAAGTGCTTCTTTGTTTTACAGTATTTGTTAAGCACTTACAAATGTGTCAAACACTGTTTCAAGTGCTGGGGAAGGTATGAGCTGATTCGATCAGACACAATCCCTGTCCGGCACGCAGCTCACAGTTGAGGAAACTGAGGCACAGAGATGCTAAGTAATTTGCCCAAAGTCACAAAGCAAGCAATTGGCAGAGCCAGGATTAGAACCCAGGTCCTTTGACCCCCAGGCCCTATGGTCTTTCCACTAGACCACACTTCTTCTTAACAAATATAAAAAAAAAAAAAAAAATGACAAGGACATGAGGAATGGGAAAGCAGAAGACACAGAATCCAAACCTGGAAGAACCGTATATTCATTCCTTCCTTCCTTCATTCATTCAATTGCATTTATTGAGCGCTTACTGTGTGCAGAGCACTGTACTAAGCACTTGGGAAGTACAAGTTGGCAACATATAGAGACGGTCCCTACCCAACAGCAGGCTCACAGTCTAGAAGGGGGAGACAGACAACAAAACGAAACATATTAACAAAATAAAATAAATAGAATAAATATGTACAACTAAAATAGAGTAATAAATATGTACAAACATATATATATATATATATATATATATATATATATATATAGGTGCTGTGGGAAGGGGTAGGAGGTAAGGTGGGGGGATGGGGAGGGGGAGGATGGGGAGAGGAAGGAGGGGGCTCAGTCGGGGAAGGCCTCCTGGAGAAAGTGAGCTCTCAGTAGGGCTTTGAAGGGAAGTATATGGAGTAGATTCATTCAATCGTATTTATTGAACGCTTACTGCGTGCAGAGCACTGTACTAAGCGCTTGCAGTGCTATCAGGAAAAGCTTAGCACGTGAGCTTCACTCTTTTGTGATCTGCACATCACAGAACTGGGACAGGAGCAACACACGGCTCATTAGCCAGCTAACGTTCAGGAGACTGACGATTAGTAGACATTATCTCAGTTCACCATTGAGCTAAAAATAGTGCGCAGAGGGCAGGATATTTTATTGGTGAGGCTGAAGCAAGGCGATTCCCCTGATAGGTCTGAGAATCCATCAGATTGCCCGCCGCTGCACTGCCATCTCCCCGCCATCCTGCCCGAAAGCCGCAGTCTGCTCCTAGAGCCCTCGGGACAGCGGCAGAGCATAAGAATGTGGAAAATGGCTTGCAAGAGCTCGAAATGCATTTGGTCAGCCGGTAAGATTGCCGGAAACGAGTGGGACCTAAATCCGTTTGCAAATCCTTGCCATGATTTGCTTAGATTTACCCTGGGCGAATTTGGAGCAAACATATTTTCAAGGAAAGTCACTTTAACATATACACTTGGCACATCCAGACGCAGCCCCTGAGTTGCACTGGTTGTATATTCTACATCTCCAAGGACAGACAATTATCTCTGAGGTGGGTTAAGTAGAGTTCTGCCTCTAAGAAGGGGGATAGATGAATGAGATGACCCCTGCAGTTCTCAAATTCCCTGTACTTTCAACTCCCCTTAACCAACTCTTGCACTCTTTAAAACCAAGTCATGCATATTTTTTGAGTCCTGGCACCTGTTTTCTGGGTCACTACAAACACTTAACCTAAGGTATGCTTTCTTGTGGTGGCATTCAATGTACCAAAAAATAAAGCCATTCATTCTCAGGCCTCAAATAGTGTATTTCAGGAAACACATTTTTAGATCACATACTATTTTGGAATTCTCCATGTCTCACAATCCAACATCCCTATTCTCAGCAGAAAATAACAGCGGAAAGGCATTTGGGATCTTGTTTAAACTTCGAAGTAAACAAATCACTTCATTTTTTCTACTAGATTTGACTAAGTTTTGAGGAAAAAGCAACTTAACCTTCTAGTTGTCAAACAGAAGATGTACTGGGACCGTAAACTCGTCTCTAGACTGTAAGCTCGTCGTCGGGAGGGAATGTGTCAGCCAGGTCTGTTGTAGTCTTCCAAGTGTTTAGTGCAATGCTCTACACATAATAATAATAATAATAATTATGGTACTTGTTAAGTGCTTACTATGTGCCAAGCACTGTTCTATGTGCTGGAGTAGATACAAGTTAATCAGGTTGGACACAGTCGCTGTCCTACATGGAGCTCACACTCTTGATCCCCATTTTACAGAGGAGATAACTGAGGCACAGACAAGTGATATGACTTGCCCAAGGTCACACAGCAGACAAATGACAGAGCCGGGATTAAAACCTAGGTCCTTCTGATTTCCAGGCCCATGCTCTATCCACTAAGCCATGCTATTGAAGAGGATGATGACTGTCTTCTCTACATTTAAAAAAAAAAAGGTTAGGTTTGGGTGCAAGTTCTAAAATGAAGTGTGATTTGGTGTACTCTGGTTCAGATTTACATCTAATACTTAGTTAGGATTTCATGTGAGTCTATCCTCCCATATCCCCACTTTCCTAGCACTGAATACTGATAAATGATTTTCCATCTGGTTTTGGAAGCATTTCTCATTTCCCCAAAGTGTGTACTTTAAGAATTAAAGTACACAGGGGAAGATGCTGCGCTTTGGAAGTAAATCAGTCGTATTTATTGAGCACTTACTGTGTGCAGAGCACTGTACTAAGCGCTTGGGAAGTACAAGTTGGCAACACATAGAGACAGTCCCTACCCAACAGTGGGCTCACAGTCTAGAAGAACAAAGATGCTTCTTCTCAACATTTCAGAGGTACCTGTCACGTTCAACAGGACTGCTTCGGGATTATTGCTCAGCTTTTCAAGTAAGCATACAGAAATTCGTATCTAAAAAATATGGAACAACTTAGAATGGATTGTTCCATTCAACACTTCTATGCGTGATGAAATAGGAAGTTGGGGCTGATGGGAGTTGAGTACCTCACCCCAGATCAATCTCAGCAAATACGAGAAGCCGCCAAATTATATTTCAAAGGTCTCCATTACACTTTTTCAAAGTAGATGGGTGCGTACTAGGTTGCAATCAATGTATATTATGCAAGATTCAGTTTTTTTCTTTTGGATAATCTGTGGATTTTTAGTTGCTTCCCAATAAGCACAGAAGATGGATTGTTGGCTGTGATACCCTTACTTCTTGCTCTTTCCTCACCCCCTATCCAGAAAAGCATTAGCTGAAGGACCCTGAAGTTTGTACTGAGGATCTAGGGACCCAATTTGACCAATTTTTTAAAATTGCATTTATTAAGCACTTACTATGTGCAAAGTACTGTTCTAAGCGCTGGGACGGTTACAAGGTGATCAGGTTGTCCCACAGGGGGCTCACAGTCTTAATCCCCATTTTACAGATGAGGGAACTGAGGCACAGAGAAGTTAAGTGGCTTGCCCAAAGTCACACAGCTGACAATTGGCAGAGCCGGAATTCGAACCCATAACCTCTGACTCCAAAGCCGGTGCTCTTTCCACTGAGCCATGCTCCTTCTCTTCTATTCAAAAGTCTTCTTAAATTGGTAAATTTCAGTAACAAAGGAAATAATAATCCAAGGAACATCAGCCCTGTCTGCACCCTGTGCTTCCATTAGAGGGACCTGCATTAATATTCCCTGCTCCGGATTGTTAGAATCTTGGATCGATTCTCCCTCCCAGCGTCCTTTTATTGGCTCTTCGATGCTGCCATTCACCAAATTATTGTACTCAATACTTTTTGGTATGCTTTCTTCTCATGAGGTGGTGAAAAATTACCTTGCAGTATGGAATTGTCAACCTGCTCAACTTCAAGGTGGCTTTTCTACAAGATTTTTGAGGGCCTGGAGAAGCAGAATATCATTTTTTCTTTCCTATAATAGGATCAACGTCCAAAATTAAGGCTGCCCACAAACCAAGTTAGCATATCTAGTTCTCCTTATACTTTATTCATTGGATTTAAAGGTCTCCAGAGACTGACCCAAACTTAAATTTGGGGGCCGACAGGTGAGAGAAATTCATATGCAAACCCACAGGGACATGCAGCTGTGGGGACTAAAGAGTCTGTTCCCTGTCTCTATTTCAGGTGGGTGTTGAATTACCATCCCAAGATTTCCTGGTGCAATGTTTTTACAGGCTGGTTTTATTTTGTGGTTGCTACAGAACAACTTTTGAGCAAATCACAACCCTTGTGGGTGTTTTCTAACTAAGAAAAGCTAAATGAACTTGAGATGTGCACTATTTCTCCACAGTAGGAATGTCTCAATGGTGCCTCATGACACCTCTTAATACCCATTCAGAGAATCACAAGGTCCATCATGTTTCACTTCTCTTCCAACACATGAGTAACAGCAGTACCTATGGTCAATTTCTTTCTCTCTTCCCCTTTTTTCAAAACACACTTTTTCTCCAATTCATTCTGTCTCCAGTTAATGCAGTCAAACCAAGACCACACAAACTAGATCTGGAGACAGGCATATGGCTGCAGAGTAATTAATCTGTGCCCCTTCTTGGGGGTGAATTTTTTTGTTTGAAGTTGTCATATAAAATAGTCTTTAATCCCACTTCACCTCTTTCTCCCCAACTGGAGATATAAACAACTTAAACAAAAACAAAAATATCTAACATTCCTGCCCAGAATGGCATGGAACACATTTCAGATAGAATGCAATCAAATTCCAAATCTTTTGACCTCTGCCTACCATTTTATCTGAGGTTTGGAAACAACAGGTGACTTCCATGGTTTTGGAAAGATCCCAACATATTTTAATAGTTCAAATTCATTTATCTTCAAACATTCTTACTATTGACTGTCTTAGTGTGATGTGCTATTCTCTCTAGGACACTAGCGAATAGATGACTTCCATTCGAACATATGAATTCCGTGCTTAGGATTATGAAGCTCGCAGCAGGATCCAAAAGCCAATAAAACCTTGGCTAAGTACAAGAAAACACTTGCAGTTTCATAAGCAGTTTCATAAGACTTCATTTCAAAGTACCTTTGATCTGATTAGATATCTATTTTTAAATTGCCATTTTTTCATATCTTTGCAGTAAATCCCCTCTATTGGCTATCTTTCTTCAAATACTCTCATTCAGGATTGCCACAGGAAAACAGAATCCTTGCTTTGAAGGACTCGGTGAATCTTGCTGCTTTTTTCCTCTACCCACTCTACCTCTGCTGAGCCACAATTTTAAATGTTCACTGGATTGGCTGCACTAATCACCAAAAGTAGGCCTTAACAGGTCCCTTAACAGAACGTCTTCCATCGGAACTGGCCTTGCAGAGCAGAAAGCTGAAGGCATTTGGCTATAAAGCAGCATGGTTCAAAATGTCAATGTCACTCCATATCTATGGGACAGAGCATGATGAGTCTACTGGACTGATGAGTTAATTCTGTAATCCAGGAAAAAAGAAGCCCTAAACCAACACAAATGGCTCATGGCCCTTTCTAAACACCCCAGTGTTTCTTCATGGAGAGTAAGGTATCCTCAAAACAACTGTACTCTCCTTTCATTTACACTAGCCAACTATCCAAAAAAATAGCTTGATTCAAGAAACATTTTTGTGAGATGATTAATATTAGAGTATGCAAGTGTTTTATGAATCCTAACCAATACTTAAAGGAAGTTAAAAACTGGGTAGCAGTATTTTCCACAGGGTGCCAAAACTGTCTGCTGTCATAAATGTCGCCTCCCACAATGTCACAAATGGCTACACCCATGAACACAAAGATGAAAAGCTTCTGGTAAAAAGGGGGGAGGTACATTTTGTAGTCTATTCAGAGTGTCACATGCTTCTTAAATTTTGTCTTTCTTTGGAGTCCCATTCTCTAGGTGTCACATACCATGTCGACAGTACTGCTTTTCAATAGTGCTTCCTCGTTTGGTGTAAAGGGTCTTTGAAATAACAAACACTTTGAAAGAAACAATCTCTGATGTCTTTTGGAAGGTGAGGTAATTAAAATTTTTTTTTAATTTGTTAAGTGCTTACTATGCGCCAGGTTAAGCGCCGTATCTACGTCGAGTAGATACAAGTTAGCTAGGTTGGATGCAGTCCATTTCCCACGTGGGGCTCACCGACTTAATCCCCTTTTTACAGATGAGACAACTGAGGCACAGAAAAGCTATGACACACCCAAGATCACACACAGCAGACAAATGGCAGAGCCAGGATTAGAACCCAGGTCCTTCTGATTCCCAGGCCCGGGTCCTATCCACTAGGCCAAGCTGCTTGTTATGTTCAGCCTGAATTATCTGAATACTTTCAGTTGGGCAGACTGGGTCTCTGCCTTCCAAAGAAGCTAGCTTGCTTCTGAGACAAAGGTTTTTATTTTTCTCTAACAAGCACAAATTGGTCAGGCACATTCTTCTGCATTTTCTTGAAATATGAGGCCTATTGAAGAACAGAGCCAAGGATGTTGGGGTTTGAATTATCCAAATACTTGGTTAAATCCAGGCTTTTTAAATGAAAGACAGCCCCATTCAGGGCTAGGGGAAGGTTCAGGTGATTCCCCTGAGCAAAGTTCACCACCTAACCAGAGCCCTCAAGCACATCTTTCCCTCCCCGACACACAATGTTATTTTTGGTTAGAATAGGCGACATGGGCAAGGAAAAAGTTTGCAGGGGTGAAGAAAAGTATATCTCAATTGAGCACATGTTGGCCACCTCTCAGCTGCCGGGGAGCTGCCAAAGACAGTGGACGCTAGGCATGTATCCAATTTTCCCAGGCAAGTGACCCCGATTCCAATCAGATCACATAAGGAGAAAAATACTAAAATACTTTCAATAACTTGCAGATGGCAAATTTTGTTGTTGTTGTTGTTGCCAGGAGCTCAAAAGAATAGCTCTCCTGATATTTTCTCAGAGCTGCACCATGTTTTAGCTCACTGACTCTCATTGTCTTTAATGAACATCATATGGATAAAATCATGTACATCTCTTCAGAAGGCCTCAGTACCTCAGTTTTCTGAGAACGCTGTACTCTCAACTGCCATTTCCAGAGCCAAAGCAACACAGTTTGGATTTTGACTCCATATTTCTTTGGCAAAACTGTAGTCTAGGGAATGCTGGAAGCACAAATCTTGAGAAGCAGAACCAACAATGGAAGAAAGAGGAAGGGAATAAAGAGCTGGACACAACAGGCTGCAAAAAAGATGATACCAAAGGTGGGAAGAGAATTTAGGCTAATGTTTTGCCCCTAAAAATACTAATTTTATCATTTTACTTACTAGTATTTCAGAGTTTCTATTTTATATCAAGAACCCTCGACTAAGCAAACGGTCTTCCCACAGTTAGTGTTATTGGATGGTTTGCTGCAGCAACCAGAAAAATAACACAAGACTCACTGGAAATAAAACACATTTAACTAGCACTCAGCATGAAAACAAAATCTTGCAAATGGCGTACTCTTATGCTACTATATAAGATACTCCCTTTATGACTGATAGTGAAATTCCATTACAGCTAAAATAACTGCATTTTTTATTTCTGGGCCATAGAATGACCTGTATGGCAATATTTCCCAATTGTGTGTTTTTTTTCCCAGTGCTTAGGACGATGCTCTGCACATACAGTAAGAATGGAATACATGCTATGCATACTATTACTACTACCATGTCCTCACAAGGTTGAAGATTAACTTCTGAAAGGTATTTAAGGTGAAAAATTCCTTTTTTGGACCCAAATATTCATGCACAAACCTAACTTTTAGATTAGACCAAACTAACATGTCTAACCATGTGCCTCAATAATCCCTCCTCAGAGACGGCTATGGGTGCATCTCCCTAATTGACTGACAACAGTTCCCAGTCTTGTTTTTCCCACCATTGTAGACTTCAGAGCTGTCCTCAAAATCCTGACGGGTTGGCAATACAGTGAGGAAAGACACTAAAACCTTTCACCTCCCTTGAGCCCATCAGGCGGCATACAGAAGGACTATAGTTGTACCAGAAAAATTCCTGCGTCACTACGATCTAAAGCTTTTCACACATTCCAGAAAGAATCCGACAAAAGCTACAAATCCCCCAAATGAAAGCTGGCTAAAGATATCAATTTCATTAGAGGCAAGTGTATATAATATGTATATTATATATATATATATATATAATTTGCTGTATATCTATTATCGTCTGTAATTTTTCATACTAATGTTCCTGGTTGTCTTCTGCCGACTCAGCCAGTGTAGAATTGTTTTTCAAATGTGAAAACTGGGCAGTGCAATATGCTCTCTCTATACAGACATATAAAATATGTATATTATATATAATATATGAATATACATAACATGGCTGTAAATTAGTCTGTAAATTTTCATACTGAATTTACTGTTTGTCTTGCACAGACTCAGCCAGTGTAGAACTGCTTTTCAAATGTGGAAACGGGCAGTACAATACGCTCTCTCTCTAAATATAAACACACATACAACACACAAGCAGTGTATGTTTTATATAGGAACGAGTATATGCCTCCATCTGCGTCACTGATGAATGCTGAGTGGTTCAGAGAAGTTCCTCCAAAGTGAAAGGCTAGGAGGGCGAGGCCATGGGTTGAGTTGGGGAAGAAGTAAGAGAGGAGAAGGGAACACGGTACCTTCAGCTATGAATCAAGTAAGGCTCTCTCATTGCAAGAAAATATTCTAAAATACATTTCCAGCTTCAGTAAGACCCTACGCCTCCCTCTCTTCCTACTGAGACTTCTCTGACGTTTTAAGAGGACAGTGTTTCAGTAATTCAGGCATTCGGTTGGGTCCCCTTCTGATCACCAGTTTGACATGCCTTCAGAAGTCAAAGCAGCATGGAAGGGGAAGAGCCATCCTGGTTGAATCCTAAGAGCCTAGAATTGTCAAGATAACAGTTGAGCTGAGTCCTGGGGAGGTAGTTTGGCTGGGCAGGATATATGACCAAAGAAGCGACAAGGTTGGATTTGGGAGCAGGACACAGTGTGAGTGTCAAGTAAAGGAAAATGGCAGAACTCAGACCAAGTATTTCTGATAATGAGTATATGCATTTTTCCATCTACCTTCAGATTGCTCCATGCCATAATGGCCATTTGCCTCTGCTTCATGGACCTTCTGTGCAAAAAAAAGCCACCCCACTTCAGAGACATGTATTCACGTTAATTTCTTTCCTCAGTTATATCAGGATCTAATTCAATTGTGTTCCTTTTTTCAGTAAGAAGTTGTGTTATCTCACTAAAGCTTGTATTTAATACAAGAGGCACGGAGCCAAGAATGAGAGGCAATCCGAAAAGGTATTTATGGACATACTTCTTTTTTTTAAGGATTTGTTAAGCTCTATGTGCTAGGCACAGAACTAAGCTCTGTGGTAGATAAAAGCTAATCAGGTTGAACACAGTCCCTGTCCCACTGGGATTCATAATCTTAATCCCCATTTTACAGATGAGGGAGGTAACTGAGGCACAAGAGAAGATAGGTGACTTGACCGAGGTCACACAACAGAAAAGTGGCAGAGCTGGAATTAGAATCCAGGCCCTTCTGACTCCCAGGCTCAAGTTTTATCCACTAGGCCAAGCTTTTCTCTACTCCTTTTTTCAAAGTCATGTTTTAGTTTTGAACTCTCTTGTGACCAGGATGCTTCAAACATGCTTGGGTGAATTTTACATATACGATGGGTCTGCTGACACATATGCTATTACCCTGTAGAAACAATACAGCATTTGTTTGGCCAGCAGACTCTGGCCACAGTTTCTGATCTCGTGTGAAAAGATGGAGCTAGATGTGAGGAGATGAAACTAGGCAGCAGTAAAGAAGAGGTTGGGGATGGAACGAGGAGAGAAATAAAAACAAAGCCATGAATGTTAATACGGAGTGATTAGTTTCCACAGAAGAAATGTGTAGAAAAGGCCAGCTGAGCAAAGTAAGAGATGTGGTTTTAATAGTCAACTAACTAGAGAAAACAATCGTTGTGGGCAAAGAACCTGTCCTCCAACTCTAATGTACTGTACTCTCCCCAGTTCTAAAGTGCTTTGCACATAGTAAGTGCTCAATAAATATCACTGAATCAAATTAACTTCATTCCACCTTCAAAGTTATACTCATTTCAGACTGTAAGCTCGCTGCGGGCAGAGAATGTGTCTACCAACTTGGCTGTACTCCTACAGTAAGCACTCAATAAATACCACTGATGATGATTCGGGGTTGCAGATTCTAGAAGGCCTTTGTTTCCATGGAGACCACCAAAACTCCTCTGTACACTTGGAAGCTTTGAAACTGTTCAAATAGGTCTCAGTAACCCAAATTAAATGTTTCAGATCAAAGGAACAGCTTTTGCAACTAATAATTCATATGGATTTTAGGTAATGATCATTTTAAAATCGCCTGAACCACAAGTTCAAAGAACAGCACATTAAGAGTCAGCAGAGGGTGAAAACTGAAGAGTATTATTCGAGTATTTGGGGCTCAGGTTGTGTACTCTGATGCTTTGGTCAAGAATGATTGCTTTCCATATGTAGAGTGGTGTGGCACTAAGCAGTTTTTTTACATTCTGACTGTATAAAATGCTGCAAAAGTTTTTATCCCCTATTGTGAGGCAGTAAAGTGGTCACAGTTTAAATGAAAAGGCCTCTTTATGATTTATTCTTTCTATTTTAAAACTTTGAAGCTCCCAAATTCTGGGTGTCCAGGTGGAGGGAAGGCACAATTCTTCTCTCACCAACCCATGTCCTCATCTAAAAAAAAACCCCCGAAATGCACCAGAGGTAGTGCTTAGCACAGTGCTTGCCCTTAAAAAGCACTTACTATGTTGTATGAGGAGAGTTTTTTCTGAGAAAAAGTACATAAAACAAAAACCAAAGCTGGAAGGCTCAGAAGCATGCAAAAATGTCTGACTCCTTCCATAATTATCTCGGTTAATGAAGGGACCTATTTCTAGCAACTTGGCTGGGTTCTGCTTTTTTCCAAGCCCTTACTCTTAGGGGCAAGTCCTGGGTGAACAACAGTGGATCCCTCATCCCTATATCACGAGGCCTGAAGGTAGGAATATTAAGTCAGTTGACAAAGATCCATTTTCCACCCAGATCTTGCCAGCATTTCCATTATCTCAGAAAATGGGAAATATGCATTTAGGGATTTAGGGCGTTGATATTTGCAATAAAAGCTACATACCACATAATTTCAAAGGTTTACATTTTGGTCATGGATATGTTAGGCTCAATATGAACAATAACCTAGCCTAAGGCTGATTTTTTATCCCAATAGATAAAATACCACGACACAAGTATTCTGAAGTCTAACAGATGATTTTTAGAATTCAGTCCACTCTCCAAAGCTGGTGGGTTGGAGCATTTGAGCCATGCGACACAATTTTGGGACCCTTGGTGAGTACTGCTCAATTGCACCAGTATGGAAAAGCATAGATAAAGGAGTCACTACCACTTGCCTTCAATCAAGCATTCAATTATGTTTACTAAGTGCTTACTGTGTGCTTGGGAGAGTACAATATAACAATAAACAGACACATTCCCTGCCCATTAAGAGATTCAGGCAGCAGAATGACACCTAGGTTGGAGGGGGAAGAGACAAGAGGCAGGGAGGTTCATTAATTCATTCATTCAATCATATTTATTGAGTGCTTATTATGTGCCGAGCACTGTACTAAGCACTTAGGAGAGTACAATACAACAATAAGCAAATTCCCTGCCCACAATGAGCTTGCAGTCTAGGAGGGGGTAGACAGACGTTAATAAAAATAAATTAAGGATATATACATAAGTGCTATAAGGCAGGGATGAACAAAGGGAGCAAGCCAGGGTGATGCAGCAGGAGTGGAAGAAGAGGAAAGGGGGGGGCTTAGTCAGGGAAGGCCTCTTGGGGGAGATGTGCCTTCAGTCAGGCTTTGAATGGGGGGGAGTCATTGTCTGTTGAAATTGAGGAGGGAAGGTGGTCCAGGCCAGGAAGTGGGTGAGGGGGTCAGTGGTGAGGTAGACAAGATCTAGGCACAGTGAGAAGGTTAGCACTAGGAGAGTAGTGAGGTGAAGCAGGAGGGGGCAAGGTGATTGAGTGCTTTAAAGCCAATGGTGAGGAGCTTTTGTTTGATGCAGAGGTGGACGGGCAACCACTGGAGTTTCCTGAGGAGTGGGGGAACATGGCCTGAGTGTTTCTGTAGAAAAACGATCTGGGCAGCAGAGTATGGAGTGGAGTGGGGAGACACAGGAGGCTGGGAGATCAGCAAGGAGGCTGATGAGGTAATCCAGGCGGGATAGGACGGGTGATTGTACTAACGTGGCAGCAGTTTGGATGGAGAGGAAAAGGTGGATTTTAGCAATGTTGTGAAAGTGGACCAACAGGATTTAGGGATGGATTGAACATGTGGGTTGAATGAGAGAAAGGAGAACAGCAAGCTCATACAGCAGTCAAGGTGGAATATAAGTTCCATGATCAGTGTTTGGAAAGAGAGAAAAGGGCAGATTCTAGAAATGTTGTTGATGGTAGAGCCAGTAAGATTTGGTGACAGATTGAATATGTGGGTTGCATGACAGAAGAGTCAAGGATATTACCAAGGTTTGGGGCTTGGCAGAGGTGTCAATGGGACATCCAGGAAGAGATGATTTGAAGGCAGGAGGAAATGCGAGACTGCAGAGCAGGAGGGAGGTCAGGGATGGAGAGGTAGATTTGGGAATCATCTTCATAGAGCTGTAGAGGCAAATGAGTTATCCAAAGGAGTAGGTGTAGATGGAAAATAGCAGGGAACCCGGACCTGAGCTTTCAAGGACCTCCAGTTAGGGGGTGAGAGGCAGGGGAGCCAGCGAAAGAGTTTGTGGTGTGGCCAGAGAGACAGGAGGCGAACCAGGAGAGGACAATGTTGGTAAAGCCAAGGTTAGGTATCGTTTCCAGGAGAAGCTGGTGGTCCACAGCATTGAAGGCAGCAGAGAGGTCGATGAGAATTAGGATGCAGTAGAGGCCGTTGGATTTCACAAGGAGGTGGGGGTCCCTGATGAACTTAGAGAGGGTTGATTGCACAGACAGAAGCTAGACTGCAGAGGGTGGAGAAGAGAATTGGAGAAGAGGAACGGAAGCAGCAGGTATAAACAACTCACTCAAGGAGTTTGGAGAGGAATGGTAGGAGTTTGATGGGGTGATAACTGGAAAGCACGGGGGGGCGGGGGACCCGGGGGGGGGGGGGTGGTCAAGGGTACCGAATTAGAAGCAAATCCCTCCAAAGGCCAATAAGACATAGGAGAACTCTAAGAAATAATTTCAGAGGACTAACAAATCATCTTTCTTTGCCCCTGCCAAAACAGCAGGTTTTGGGACCCAAATTAGGCTGATAAAAATGGTCTCAATTTCCACTGAATCTTTCTTTCACAACCCCTGTTTAAAACTGAAAAGAGTTGTGTATTTTTCATAAACACAAAAACTTTTAACCAACTGCTAAAATAGTTACATTAACCTATCCACAGGTTGGAGTTAGAGTCAAAATGAAATCTTCAGACTCGCTCTGGAGTCCAGATAACAGGATAGTCTGTAACCTTCTCTTCGTGTTTTTCAACCAGAGGAAATGAAATGTAAAAGAAACAACTTTCATGTATTGTTACGTTTTCAAGAAAGTACAACAAAGGGCAGGAAATTTGAAACTAAAATACGAGAACCTGCCTGTAGCTGGGCAATTCTGCTAGTTCTCACAACACCGTGTATGAATAAGCACCATGTATGGTCTGATCTCTGGCTTTCCTGTGTATTACGCACTTGGGACATAATCTTTCTGTTTTTTACAGTAAACATCACTTTGGTGTGATATTAAGCAGAGATTAACACATTGCAGCTCAGAGTTTGGCTTCAACCTTTTCTGCTCAGCAGGCACCTTCTACCTAAATTAATGAAAATGGCATTGAGTTACTGAATGTATTGGAATGCCTACATTTCTTGTCATCCAGTAAGGATATAAAATCAATCAATGGTATGTATTGAGTGCTCACTATGTGCAGACTACTGTACTAAGCATTTGGGAGAGTCCAATACAACAGACAAAAAATGAAACTAAGCACTCACAAACACAACTAAAATCCTACGGTTGTATCTGGAGGAGGCCGCTAACGAATCTGTTTTCATATTGCATTTGGATGTAGAAATGAAGTTGTAATTATGAAATGCGGGTGCCATAAATAATCCTTAAGCTAATTTAGGTAAAAGGAAAGCAGGCTGGAGAAGGAAAATTAATACGTTGAGGTTTGAACCTTTTTTTATTTTTTCTGGATGAGAGGTGTTTATCAGCCATATTCTGATAGGATCTGGCCTCTTCCTCAGAGATTCTGAGAGTCCAAGCATGGGGCACTAGAAGTTTATTTGAAACATTGTGCAAAGTGACTCAGAAGCATGTGGGGGAGGTGATGTATGCAGAAAGCCTCAGGGGATTTTCTGAGAGGAGGAATGAAGGAATCACTGTGGAGCCTGAATTTGGAACCAATCTTAAACCCCTTAGGGTTTGAATTTGCTCTTGTCAAAAACAGAAATTCTCATATGAGACAGAAGCTCGGGACTTAAGAAAAAAGCTCATCAGGATTCTACAGTATCTAAAAGCAACATTATATAAAGGCAACATTATTATATAAAGCAACATTTCAATTAAACCCGAGCGGATCTGACACAGGCTATTTTCCTTAGGGCATATGCACAGTGTTACAAAGAACTGAAACTGAAAAAGTAGAAGCATTACTGGGTTTTTCCAGGGCTTTCTGGGATTCGGTTCCACTAGTTCGAGCAAGACAGAAGGGCCTCTTGATACTGTTTGGCTACCATGAGCAAACATTCAACTGAATTTTGTAAAGCAGGTGAAAGCCTAACAGTGCTTGTTGCTGAAAAGATGTCAGAGATCTTTTTGCCCCATGTCCTCCAACTTATTGTTAGACTGGAGGGCCAACAACCACATCTAATTCAGCACCGTTTACTTAGCACTTAGAACTTGGCACATTAAGTGCTTAATAAATGCCATTACTACTTACTATTATTGTGTATGGTGAAGAGGACTCTGTCCTTTCAATCATCCATGAATAACATCTTACTGTCTGGTGTTTCATTTTGGAAGAACATATTTCAAGTGTCACTCATATATGTATATGCATGCAGTAGTAGTAGTAGTATTGAGTGCTTACTATGTTCAGAGAACTGTTCTAAGCGCTGGGAAACAAGAGAAGCAGCATGCGGGCCTGGGACTCAAAAGGTCATGGGTTCTAATCCGCTTGTCGGCTGTGTGATCTTGGGCATTCCGCTTCACTTCTCTGTGCCTCAGTTCCCTCATCTGTAAAATGGGGGTTAAGACTGTAAGGCCTACGTGGGACAGAGACTGTGTCTGATCTGATTATCTTGTATCTATCCCGGCGCTTAGAACAGTGCCTGGCACAGAGTAGCGCTTAACAAATACCATAATTATTATTATTAGAATTATTAAACAAAAAAAATCACAGATGAGAGTCAGACATCAT
Organism: Tachyglossus aculeatus; assembly: GCF_015852505.1. Classification (NCBI taxonomy): domain Eukaryota; kingdom Metazoa; phylum Chordata; class Mammalia; order Monotremata; family Tachyglossidae; genus Tachyglossus; species Tachyglossus aculeatus. The sequence continues at coordinate 23,782,479 of NC_052067.1, forward strand.
CCCTAGCTTTCCAGGGGAATCAGCATCTAAAAATTTGGTGGGGAAGTGTTTGGCGACAGGCCCGCTAAGAAAGATGAAATAATGTAAACATAAAAGACAAAATTCAGCATCCAACAAGTCCGGTGATAACAGGATCCTGACAACCCCAGCGCTGAAAATCCAGTCACAAAGCTGCCCATAATTATTAACTTTGTAGAGGCCTCTCACTGTTGCGGCCCACGTGATGTGTTCATTCATTCAATCGTACTTACTGAGCGCTTACTATGTGCAGAGCACTGTACTAAGCACTTGGGAAGTACAAGTTAAGTTCCAAAGACATTCTTTCCATGAGCATGAGTGCTGCTGAGAGAGTAACAGTGGTGGTATAAATGACATGTAATAACGCTTATTGGGTACAGTGCACTGGATTAAGAGTTTGGGAAAGTATAACAGAAGCAAAAATATACTCCCTGCCCACAAGGAGCTACGGGTCCAAGAGGTGGGAAAGACAGGTAGAAATTATTTACAAATGGTAGAAGTGGAGAATCTCTTGCATCTCACACACACAAATATACATATGTAAGCTCGTTGTGGGCAGGGAAGGTGTCTATTTATTGGTATACTGTAGTCACCCAAGTGCTTAGTACGGTGCTCTGCACATAGTAAGCGCTCAATAAATATGATTGAATGAATGAATGAAAAAGGAACCATATTCCTCTCCTCAATGTACTAATTGAGGAGGGGGGAATTTACCTGGGAATTCAATACAAGGAGGTTCCCACAAAGGGGCAGGGAAGCAGCATGGCCTAGTGGAAAGAGCAAGGGCCTATGAGTCAGAGAACCTGGGTTCTAATCCCAGATACTCCACTTTTCTGCTATTGTAACCTTGGGAAAATTACTTAATTTTTCTGTGCCTTTATGACCTCATCTTTACAGTGGAGATTAAGACTGGGCGCCCCATGTGGGACATGGACTGTGCTCAACTTGATTAGCATGAACCTTCCCCAGGACTTGGGTCAGGGCCTGGGACATAGTAAGTGCTTAACAAATACCATAAATAGGTGGTGTGGGGAGGGAGAGAGGGAAGGGGCAACCCAAACAGCCAGAGGTCTTGAGGATGATGGAAGTAGATCCCTGTAGCCCTGCATTTCTCCCCAGGTACCTCTGCTTCCCTTTGCTTCCTCTGTCCATACACTACTGAACTAACGCCAAGCAGCCCCTCTCATGGAGCATGCCTCCTCCCTGAGGAGAGCCCTATAGGAAGTAGCAGAGAAATACGTAGCTACATCGAGAGGATCAGGAAGGAACACGTGGCTTCGATGGCAAAGTTTTATTTTGATGCCTAAATCATCATCATCATCAATCGTATTTATTGAGCGCTTACTATGTGCAGAGCACTGTACTAAGTGCTTGGGAAGTACAAATTGGCAACATATAGAGACAGTCGCTACCCAACAGTGGGCTCACAGTCTAAAAGGGGGAGACAGAGAACAAAACCAAACATACTAACAAAATAAAATAAATAGAATAGATATGTACAAGTAAAATAAATAAATAGAGTAATAAATATGTACAAACATATATACATACATACAGGTGCTGTGGGGAAGGGAAGGAGGTAAGACGGGGGGGGTGGAGTGGGGGACGAGGGGGAGAGGAAGGAAGGGGCTCAGTCTGGGAAGGCCTCCTGGAGGAGGTGAGCTCTCAGTAGGGCCTTGAGGGGAGGAAGAGAGCTAGCTTGGCGGATGGGCAGAGGGAGGGCATTCCAGGCCCGGGGGATGACATGGGCTGGGGGTCGATGGCGGGACAGGCGAGAACGAGGTACGGTGAGGAGATTAGCGGTGGAGGAGCGGAGGGTGCGGACTGGGCTGTAGAAGGAGAGAAGGGAGGTGAGGTAGGAGGACGCGAGGTGATGGAGAGCCTTGAAGCCGAGGGTGAGGAGTTTCTGCCTGATGCACAGATTGATTGGTAGCCACTGGAGATTTTTGAGGAGGGGAGTAACATGCCCAGAGCGTTTCTGGACAAAGATAATCCGGGCAGCAGCCTAAATGTGTCATATTTATGAAGGAGGAGTATTGCGAGCACAGTTTCTCTTACGTCTTTTTGCGCTGGTTCCACAAATCTATCGGGAACAAATTCTTGGTGTCATCAAGAAGTACCAATCCTATATATTTTTAAAAGAAAAAATTCTCCCTCAGTCACCAGGGGTATGAAAGATTAAAGGCTGTTCTATGTAGACGAGCTAAGAAACAAGTGTCCTAGGAAAGCTGCGTTTCTCAATGGCTTTGTCTTTTTACTGCATTATCTGAAGGGCAATCTCACCAAGGAAGACAGAACGAGACATAGGTGTCCACCACACGGGAGCAATTTGGGCCATTTTTCCCATGGGGATGATGGCATTAGCTTTGTCCCTACAAGTCGTTAGGCATTGTGGACAGTCTTAGCTGGAAAAGGGTCAGATGGGTGGCTTCCAGTCTATCCATCCATCATCATCCTTCAATCGTATTTATTGAGCGCTTACTGTGTGCAGAGCACTGTACTAAGCACTTGGGAAGTACAAGTTGGCAACATATAGAGACAGTCCCTACCCAACAGTGGGCAGCACTCAACTCCCACCAGGGTCCCCTACCTGGCCCAAGGATAGGTGGGATTTTGCAGCCCTCACCAGGCCACAGGCCTGGGTCAGATGCCCATATTGGTGGGCCAGTGGAAGAGGAGAAGGAGGAGGAGGAGAGGAGAAGGAGGGTGAAGCCATGCTAATGCAGCAGGCACAGAAAGTTCCTTAATGGAGCATGGAAGAGCACTGTACTAAGTGCTTGGGAGAGTATAACAGAAGAGACATTTTCAAGTGCTCTCACCATCCCCATTCCACCCTCTTTCTCTTTCCTTCTTTCCTCCCTCTCTCCCATTTATCCCTTCTTTTCTCTACATTCTCTTTTTCTTGTCTATTTCCCCCTTTCTTTCCTGTCCCAATACTTCAAAGTCCCCAGGCTCAAAATAAATAGCTAGACCTGCTGACGTAAAAAAGAGACTCAACTTCATTCAACCCATCAACTGAGTTGAGATGGTAAAATCATTCCTAAAAAACACTGGAAATGAGTTAATGGTTTACATGGATGGACATTTTCCTCCAAAAAAAATATTACCCTTGCAGACAGAAATTACAGAAGCAGAATTATGTTGAGTGGGTTTCAAAAAATATAATCCTTAAACCCAGTGGCCTGCATAGATAGGCTCCACTTGAACTTTTTTTTTGACTTTAAATTGCCTTAAGGATTCCAAAAGAGGAAGGAAAAGATTAAATTGGCAAAACAACAGTGGGGTACACGACTTAATTTTTGGCCAAATCGTAATTCTCCCTAAATTACACTTCGGAGTGTGTCAAAGACAGTAGTGCTTACTGAAGCTCAGCAAAGATCCAGAAAAATATGATGTGAAGTTGCAGTACTGGTTAAGATAGGAATCTGAGTGCCTGGGAGAAGCAGAATCCACTGACAGAAAATCTTGACCACAAAAGAATGTAAGATCTTCAGAGATGAAACTAGTAACTTCCAGCAAGAGATAAATCTGTGCTTCTGTTTAAAAAATGAATAAGATGCTGATCTTTTCAAGTTCTGAAGGAATGTAAGTAGTACCTGTATAAAAAATGACAAAGCCCCCTCATTTCCTCTATCAACCCTCCCCTTACCATCAACTACGCACTTGGCTACGTATTCCTTAAGCACCTTGGCACTTAGTCTATCAATCAGTGTGCACAGAGCACGGTATTAAGCACTTCGCAAAGTGCAATAAAATAACCGGTAGCCACATTCCCTGTCCACAGGGAGTTTACAGTTTAGATGGGGAGACAGACATTAATATAAATAAAACAAAGATATGGACATAAACACTGTAGAGATGAGGGTGGGATTACTGTCTGCCTCTCCTTCTGGATTGTAAACTCACTGTGGGCAGGGAATGTGTCTGTTGTTATATTGTACTCTCTCCCAAGTGCTTAGCACAGTGCTTTGCACTCAGTAAGCCCTCAATAAATGATTGAATTGAAATGAATAGCACCACTAAAATCTAAGCCAAACAGCATTTATATAAACATCATAATACTCTACTACTCCCCCTCTCTGAAGCTCATTTTAATGTGGGTCTCCACTGTTGACTGTAAGCTTCCTGTGGGCAGGGACTGTACCTACCAAGTCTATCGCACTGTACTTTCCCAAGCACCTAGTGTGGTGCTCTGCACACAGCAAAGACTCAATAAATACCAATGACTTGCTGAATATGTGGAAACTTTCTGGTAGTTTTTGATTTTTAAAAAGTTTACAATTCTTTGTTTTAAAATGATCTCACTGCACCGTTTGAGCAACGATGTTTAAATGCAGTCTAACTGAACCATAACAGGGGAAGCAGGATTTACTCACCCAGAAAGGGTACATTAGGCTTGGTTTCAAACTTCTTAAAATAAGTCGGTGCTTCCTATGATACCTTAAATGCAAAATCGGGGGAATGAGGTCATGTTGACAGAAATTTTTAACTTCATTCACTTCTCTAAAACTAATCTTACACTACATCCTGACCTCAAGTTTGGGATGATAATAATAGTAATAATGGTGGCATTTATTAAGCGCTTACTATGTGCAAAGCACTGTTCTAAGCAAGCACTCAAATTCCATCGATTGTTTAATCAACACCAGAGTTCCTCCAGGACAGACATATAACAAAGTGGCAAGGCCTGAAGTCAGAACAGCTGTGGGTGGGAAACTTGCTTTATGTCATACAATTATTGTGTTCTTTATGAGTTTATATGGCATCGAATATTAGAAGATTAACCTATGACTGAATGAATCAATAACAGATCAAAAGTTTTCAGTGACAGATGGAAATATCTCAATTTTCGGGTACTGCTGTGACAAAACCATGTCCGACCTGATCATCTTGTATCTACCCCAGTGCTTAGAACAGTGCTTGACACAAAGAGCTTAGCAAATATAATCATAATTACTAAAACTATTAGCTTAACAAATATAAGTATTATTGTTAGAACTATTCAATTCACCCTTCAGCACTTCCGCACATATCCATAATTTACTTATATCATTGTCCATCTCCCCATCTAGACCGAAAGCTTGTCATGGGCAGGGAACACGTTTACCAACTCTGTTATACCATACCTTCCCAAGCGCTTAGTACAGTGCTTTGCAAACAGTAAATACTCATTAAATTCAATTTATTTAAAAGCTGAAAAAGGAAAACTCTACCCAGCACTCAACTGCAATGGTTATTCCATTAAGCCCTGGTTTCCAGAAGAAGTGAAGCAGACTCCTGCAAAACAACCACTGATCAAAAATGGGGCCTCCCCCATATCAGGTCCTAAAAAACCAATTCCAGATGGCTTTGCAGACTCCCAAAAGCACTGAATGCCAAAGGCTGAAGTTCAGCACACCTTTCAGGTAGCATTTCTGCATTTCCTGACTGTTGATCTGTGGAAAGAACACTTCTCTGGGCATCAGGAAACTTGGATACTAATCCTAGTTTGGCCTCCTGGGGCCATGCCATCAACAGTCAAGGTTTTTGAATGAAAAACCACAATGGGTATTGTGCACGCTGTCTCTCCTTCTAGATTGTAAACTCATTGTGGGCAGGGAAATCCAGAAAATTAGCTGGCTAATGTGTACAGAGAAGACCCCAGTGGCTCTCAAGGCAACTCTTGCCAGGTCTCAGCACTAAGCACCAGTCACTATGCTGCTACTGCTTGTTGACCACAAGTACAATGCGGAGAAGAACCTGCCTGCTGACTCACAAGATGCCCTGCTGGCCCCAGCAGGGGCATTGATGGAATCCTTGGTCCTAAAGTGTCAGGACATAGCCTTGTCCACCTTTCAATCTATCACTTAATCACATTTATTGAGCGCTTACTGTGCACAGAGCACTGTACGAGATCCTTAGGAGAGCACAATATAACAGAGTTGGTAGTCACGTTCCTGCTCACAACCACCTTACAGTCAACTCCATCATAATTAGCAATTCCTCTTTCATAATGAACTTGATTCTCCCATATTTTTCAATTCTTCAGGGGGCTGGGGGAGGCAAATGTTGCATACAATAAAACTTGGAGCTGAATTTCACCAATTTACTTGCTTCCTGCAATCTTTCAGAGTTGACTGAACGTGCCCTTCAGAATATGGGATATGATCTTCATTTTTCCCCACTCTACAAGGACAAAAAGAGATGCAAAGAGAATCTCAAGCGACTTGCTTAAGTCCACTGGGTAAGCCAAAATATAACCAGTTGTCAAATCCAGAGCTTCTGACTTCTAAATCTCCATTTCTAACCTACTTGAGCTCTCCATCTCCACTGAATGGCTGCCACTCCAAGCAGAAAAGACGGAAAATGTTTTTAAGGGGTAATTGACGGCTGGGAGGCAACAGTGGTAGGCGGACTAGCCTGGAGTGTGTCAATCCATCAGGAACGGAATTGCTGTGTTCAAGCAGAAGCAGAATTGAAAGCGGCACCAGATACTGAAACTAGTAAATGCAACACTACAATGAGGTACACTTTGTAAATATAAACCTTATAAGTTAGAGCCTAATTCCAATACAGCTTTTTAAGCATATTTATGCACCCAGATAAGAAACAAGTAGTACTTTCATTTTAAACACTAACGATAGTTATATGCCAATAACTCAATCTTTCCTCTGAACTGTAACAATAATAATGGCATTTATTTATTTAGAGAAGCAGCGTGGCTCAGTGGAAAGAGCACAGGCTTTGGAGTCAAAGGTAATGGGTTCAAACCCCAGCTCTGCCAATTGTCAGCTGTGTGATTTTGGACAGTCACGTAACTTCTCTGTGCCTCAGTTCCCTCATCTGTAAAATGGGGATTAAGACTGTGAGTCCCCCGTGGGACAACCTGATCACCTTGTAAACTCCCCAGCGCTTAGAACAGTGCTTTGCACATAGTAAGCACTTAATAAATGCCATCATTATTATTATTATTTGTTCAGTGCTTACTCTATGTGTCGAGCACTCTAGACCGTAAGCTCTCTGTGGGCAGGGAACGTGTCTGTTTACAGTTACATTGTGCTCTCCCAAGCGTTTAGTAAAGTGCTCCGCACACAGTAAGTACTCAATAAATACAACCAAGTGAATGAATGAAAGCATTATGCTACGCATTGGGACAGATACAGGAGAAACTGATAGGACATGGTCCCTATCCTACACAGTCCAAAAGGGTGGGAGAACAAGTATTAAATTCCCATTGTACAGATGAAGAAACTAAGGCAAAAACTTGGAACAGTGCTTTGCACATAGTAAGTGTTTATAAATGCCATCATTATTATTAAAAAGAAGTTAAGTGACTTGCAGGAGATCACCGAGCATACAAGTGTGAGGACCAGGAGTAGAATCTACCTCTTGGTCCTTATAATAATAATAATAATAATAATAATAGCATTTATTAAGCCCTTACTATGTGCAAAGCACTGTTCTAAGCGCTGGGGAGGTTACAAGGTGATCAGGTTGTCCCACAGGGGGCTCACAGTCTTAATCCCCATTTTACAGATGAGGGAACTGAGGCACAGAGAAGTTAAGTGGCTTGCCCAAAGTCACACAGCTGACAGTTGGCGGAGCCGGGATTTGAAACCATGACCTCTGACTCCAAAGCCCGTGCTCTTTTCCACCGAGCCACACTGCTTCTCTTTGCTCTTTCCACAATCAATCAAATCAATGGCATCTATTAAGTACTTACTGTGTGCATTGGACTGTACTAAGTACTTGGAAGAGCAGCATACTACAGAGTTGGAGACATGATTCCTGCCCTCAGGATCTGAGTTGGGGACAGACAAATTACATTTAGGGGAAGAGGCTATGTATAGAGCATATATGTATGAGGTTTGTGGGGGAGAGTGACTATCAAGCCACATATACTGAAAGTCAGGGAGAGTAGGCAAGAGAGAAAGACATCCCAGTCCCAACTGCTGCCTCTGCAGGGGATCTGGGAGAATCCTGCCCTCAACTGAGCCTGCCAAAACAGATGGGAAAATGAGCCCTTCCCCGCCCCTGGGCAGGGGGGAGGAAAATATTAGGAACTTGGAGTAGTAGTGAAGGGAAGGAAGCAACATGACCTAGTGGATAGAGCATTGGCCCAGGAGTCAGACGGACCTGTATATATGTATATATGTGTGTACATATTTATTACTCTATTTATTTATTTTACCTGTACATATCTATTCTATTTATTTTATTTTGTTAGTATGTTTAGTTTTGTTCTCTGTCTCCTCCTTTTAGACTGTGAGCCCACTGTTGGGTAGGGACTGTCTCTATATGTTGCCAATTTGTACTTCCCAAGCGCTTAGTACAGTGCTCTGCACACAGTAAGCGCTCAATAAATACGATTGATTGATTGACCTGGTTCTAATCCCAGCTCTGCCACATCTGCTGTGATTACTATTGTTATTATTATTAATTGTATTTATCGAGTGCTACTGTGTGCAAAGCACTGTACTAAGCACTTGGGAGGGTACAATATAACATCAAACACGTTCCCTGTCCACGAGCTCACAGTCTAGAGAGGGTGTGACCTTGGGCAAGTCGGTTAACTTCTCTGTGCCTCAGTTACCTCATCTGTAAAATGGGGATTAAGACTGTGAGCCCCATGTGGGACACAGACTGTGTCCAACCTGATTCAGTTTTGTCTACCCCACTGCAGAGAACATTATCTGGGACATGGGAAGCACTTAACAAATACCATTTTTAAAAACCATGGGGGCGGAGAGACTGAAGAGGGAGACAGACAGGCAGTAAAAGAGAGACAAGTTAAAAAACAGAGATAATACTACACACATACACATACAAAAAATCCCAACAACTTGATTGTTGTTTCCACTGAAATGGGTGCTGAGTAGTTTCCATTGCAGATGACAAACGCTCTGAGATTCTGTGCAGGTGGATGCAAACAACTAGAACACTGGCTGCAATGGAATCGGGAAAATATTTCTGCCAAGAACTAAAGTTATGAAAGAAAGAGGACTGAGCCAGAAAATGACTCGGTCAGTCAGAAAAGAGATAAGGCCCAAAGCTATTTGGATTATTATAGTAACAGATAACACTGGCACCAATAATTTACAAAGAGGAAAAGTAAAAGAGGTTCAGAGAATGTTCTGACTATCCTGGAAACCAGCTAATCTGCAAAATATGAGACCAGAGATTTTACTGAAGAATTCAAACAAAATAACAGGCTCCCAAAGAGGTGCCGAAAACAAAATATGGGGGCAAATCTTCTAAGAGATTATCTACATCTGAATATAATCTTGCAATTAAAAACTGCAGCTCATCTATGACACTTCTTGGCCAACATGACATATGATAACCTTGAAGCATTAAATACGGGACTATTAAAGTCACTGGAAGTTGTAAATCCACAGGATATTTCCTAAACCTGGCTGCTAAAACTTTTGCTAAGTACCCTCATTTATAGGAAATAATTTCAGAACTGAGTCACCTGAATCACTAAAAAAAAAAATCAATATTTGGGTGGTATATCCCAAATATCCCAAGAGAAGCAGCGTGGCTCAGTGGAAAGAGCATGGGCTTGGAAACCAGAGGTTATGGGTTCAAATCCCAGCTCTGCCACCTGTCAGCTCTGTGACTTTGGGCAAGTCACTTAACTTCTCTGGGCCTCAGTTACCTCATCTGTAAAATGGGGATTAAAACTGTGAGCCTCAGGTGGGACAACTTGATCACCTTTGCATCCCCCTCCAGTGATTAGAACAGCGCTTCACACATAGTAAGTCCTAACAAATACCATCATTATTATATCAGCTGAGGGGGAAGCTCAGTTTTTAAGCTGAGACTAGAAATTCCTCACAGAAAGGAAAAACCACCGTTCGTCAATGAATCATGGAAACTCCATCCCCGTTCACAGAGCCAGAATTCCTGACAAGATCTGGGAAATTTGAATAAGGCAGTCTCCATTCTCCACTGAGGTAAAATTCCCACACCATTTACTCCAAAGACAGCCTGGCTTTTAGAAAGCAAAGTGAATTGTAAATGCATAAGGGAGGAGAGACAAAAAAACAGGACAGAGAAAGAGGTACTAAAACTCAGGAGAGCCAAGCCCCAATATTACATTGGGAATCACGTAAATAAATCTGGATTAGAAAACGCAGTTATGTGTTTTTGGGAGACAAAGTACCAGAATCTATCTGGATTTTGATAATCATGTAATATTTGGACTTGGGGATCATACACTCTTCATTGTATAGTTTGTGCTGTGTGATTTGGAATTGTAAAAATATGCTAAAGGTGGATTTTTAGAGTGGTGTTTTCATGGTGCTGTGCATTTTGAGACCAAAACATCAAACAGCTCTTCAGTCACAGGGAGCTCACTCAAAGTGGTAGTTAAAGTATTTCTATTTCACACTAATTAGTATCTATAGGCTATACGAAAATACAATTACTGGACTCTACCGTTACACCCTTCCCTGAAACAGCAGGCTGAAAACTGCAAATCTGTGGCAATTTTTGCCTCCTACAGTAATATTTTAAGAAAGCAGACTATTTGAAAAATCTCTGAAAGGGAGTGAACACTAATTACGGTTCTACACATTTCCCTTTTCGTACAAAAACAGAATATTCATTTAGAGTATTTCAGCATTTTCCTGAATTAAAACCAGAAACAACTCAAAGCGGGACAGAAGAGAAATGTTCTTTCCTCTTCCCTGTGCACCACAAACATGAAAGCCCAATTTGTCATCTGTCTGCTTTGCAATGTTCACTGATGAGGCATCTGCCTAGAGGAGTTACTTTTACCCCTCTCTGAACTTCATTTGGAACATGTTGAGGTGAAGCAGAGCAGCCCGAGTTCTTTGGAAGAAAGATGCAACTAGTCACTAAAAGAGAAAATCTAGTAACTAAAAGAAAGGAAGAAAACTCCAAATAGATGGTCTACGTCCACACATTCTTGCCCCTGCGTGAAGGGTCACATTAACCATGGAATGGAAAGGAAAACACCCCAGAGCAGTGAGGCGCCCACTAAAAATTTGGTAATGTGGGTTCACTTCAGGTTTGGAGGGTGGGTGTAAAGGAGGAAGGGGAGGTTAGGAAGAGAAACTATTTGCTTGCTGGGACCCACGGGACCCCTCCTTACCCTGCACTCCTCCTCATGGAGCCCCCACACCCAGTGAACCACTGCTTATGTAAGTTCCTCATTGTCCCATCTGTCCCCAACCCAGAAGCTCTGCCACTTCTAGTTCAGGGAGGAAAGACAAGGATTTTTAAATCTGTTGGTCTTGAGAGGCAGTGTGGTCTAGTAAAAAGGGCACAAGATTGGGAATCAGGAGACAAGGATTCTAATCCCAGTCCTGCCACTGGCCATTGTGCAAATTTCATTATAGGCAGAGAACGTGTCTGCTAATTCTGCTGTAATATACTCTCCCAAGCGCTTAATACAGTGCTTCGGACATAGTAAGGGCTCAACAAATACCACTGACTGATTGATTGATTGACTGAATTTGGGCAAGCCACAACCTATCTGCCTCGATGTTTTCAGTTGTAAAGTGACGATAAAATACCTGTTCTTCCTCTATGGCTGACAGGAGATATGTCTGATCTGATTATTTTATACCTAACATTAGGGCTTTGCATGTAGTAAATGCTGAATAAATATCACAAACCAAAGTATAACTAGCCCTGGGTGATAATCCAGTTCACCCACCTAAAGCTGGCTCTGTCTCCCACAGTTTTTACCTCTTTTGTGGCTATTTTGCAGCCACCGCTCTAAGTTAAAAGTAGTGTCAGGAAGGGGTAGGATGGAAGTGTGTGTGGAGGGTATGACTGCAGAGACAAAGCATATGCTACTCTGGGGGAAAACCAGAGGGGTGAGCTGCATCCAGGGGTCCCTCTGCACTTTCACTACTCTAGCCCAACTAGAATCTTCACGTGGCCCTGAAAATAAACTGTAAAACTGCAGTTCAATATTAAACCTAGGATAAGAACCTTTCCAAAGTGACCGTAGTTTGGTAGGCAATGACTCTGAGAAGTAAATATGATCGCTTTTTTGCATGCTCAGCGCTTAGAACGGTGCTTGGCACATAGTAAGTGCTTAACAAATACCATCATTCTTAGTATTAACCATTATGTGTCAAGCACTGTTCTAAGCACTGGGGTAGATGCAACTGTGTCAGACCAGACACAGTTCCTGTCCCACATGGGACTCATTAAGTAGGAGGAAGAACGTGCACTGAATCTACATAACATCGTCAAACTGATCCTAATCTACTCCCATCCTCATAATCTTAAAAAAAAAGATTCCATTTTCAAGTACCAGGATTCTGAATTGCCCACTCCTTCAAAATAGCTTTTGAATAAGGCACAAAGACTTCTGCTAACATGATGTCTCCACTGTAACCAGACCAGCATTCAACTAATAACACAAACTTTAATTATCAATAACCAATGACAAAGTGAGTAAAAGACCTGGGTTCTATTCCTGCTACACAACTTGGGGCAAGTTACTTCTCTGTGCTTCAGTTTCCTCACTATTCCTGTTTCCCCTCCTGTCTGAGACCGTGAACCCCATGGGTAGGGACTGTCTCTATATGTTGCCAACTTGTACTTCCCAAGCCCTTAGTACAGTGCTCTGCACACAGTAAGGGCTCAATAAATACAACTGATTGATTGATCTGGGCTGAGAATGTGTCCAATCTGATTACCTTGCTTCCACTCCAAACCTACTACAGTGCTTGGAACATAATAAATGTTTAATAGATACCACAATTATTATTGCAACTACTTACTGTGAACTCAAACTTAGACTGTGAGCCCTTTGTGGAACAGGGATTGGGTCCAACCTGATTCACAGGTATCTTTCCCAGTGCTTAGAATCAATCGTATTTATTTGAGCGCTTATTGTGTGTAGAGTACTGTACTAAGAGCTTGGGAGGGTACAATAACAGACATATCCTCCACCCACAAGGAGTTTACAATCCAGAGGACAGTTTTTGATCCACGGTAAGCACCTGAATACAATACAATAATAGTAACAATTACATGTGCTCAAAGAGTTAATATTTCAACTGAGTCTTTCAGCATGCATTTATTCCAAGTTCAAATCCCCACACACCTCCAAACACCCACTGGAGCTAAGGGTTTTTTTTATTCCTCATTCAAGGTGGTGTATACCATCCATTCTGGTTACCTTTTTCCTATCCCTATCTTGGAGCAGTACTGATTTTTCTTTTCATTCCATTCTCCATCTCTCCTACCTAGTCAGGTAAGAAGGCCACTTTCTACAGTGCAGTCATTTGATTGGGTGTCTCTAAACAGAACTGCATTGAATAGAAGGCAGTACTGATTAACCAAGCATTCTCACTACTGATTTACAAAATCTTTGTAAGGATTCGGAGTGATGGGTCTGGAGTTCACTGTGAATAGATAACCTGCACTAAATGTTGTCCTTCAATGTACTGGAATGTGTTTTTCCACTGAAGCTCATGGGAGCCCCATTTCACAACCAGTGAAATTCATGCTTCTTCATGTAGAGCTCCTCAGGGTGGAAACACATGCTAATGAAATAAGAGTGGTTTCCACCAGAAGAAGCCAACAGAATTAGTGCATTGTGTCTTCAGAGGGAAGGCTCATAAAGGGAGAAGGAAAGAAGGAAGAACTGGATGGATGGACACCCAGATGGATGGAGGCTCTTCAGAGCCCGGGGCAGAGAAGCAGAGGAAACTTAGTTGGTCTCCTCTGCCCAGTGCTCACCTTCTCTTTCGAGCCTGGAGATCAGTTTCCCCACCTCCTGGCTATTTTTATCACATTAGTGGCTGTGACAAAACTAGACAGTTAGTGAGAGGGAGAAAGGTGACAAAGACTTGCTTTTGGGGTGGCTGCCATGAGCCTCCCTAAAAGCCACAAGGCATCCTTCCAATCAATCAATCAGTGGTATCTGAGTGTTTACTATGTGCAAAGCACTGAACTAAATGGTTGGGAGAGTACAAAGCCACTACCCCTTTTTACCGATTACAGGCATTTAGGCTGAAGGCATGTTGCACTGTGACATAAACAGTGTAGTGGAGGAAGACCACTGGCAGAACTAGAAAATGCCAAACCCCCCTTTACTGTCCCAGATGTAACAGAGGTTATGTACATGATATAGGGTATTATGCAATGTAATCAGTGGCTTCATAAGGATACACAAAATGTTTCTGGCACAAACCCACGGAACCAAGAACATATCCTCAGAAGGGTCTTTAATCCCTACCTCTGCATTTCCCTACCAAATCCCTGTAATCCGAGAACTGCTTCCAAGAGGTGGGAATCAGAGGCAGGAGCTGAAGCATTTAAAATGAAAATACCCAACACAAAGTTTGCATCAGACAGGGGACAGACCAGCTGAAAACCAGACTGTCCAATATAAATGAGTGAGACGGTACTGAAGACAAGGGGATGGTTATTTGTTCTTCGTATTCGAAGATGATGAGACTGATGGTGAAATTCCCAAAAGGATGTGAATAAGGCTGAAGGGGCCGATGTAAAATTCCCAAAGTCCAGGTTGCATTGTGCACTCACAAAGACTGTGCCGTCGTGCTTGTTTTTGCAGTCCCCAGTTCTGTTTTTGAATTTGCTTTCTTGGCTCACCATTCTTATGAAGTTTCTGTTCCAAAAAAGCTACTCCTTTCTTGACTGCAGTAGGCCACACTGGTCTATCTTGAGCAACCGACTCCCAGCCTTTTGCTGTGATGCAACATTATTGAACTGTAACCACATCATGTCACTGTTTCAATATTGCTTGCATTCAGCACTGGCTGAGAAGGTTATGGTAAAGAAGAATTTGCATACGGGAATAAAGAACCTTGGGGAGGCTAGAAAGGCACCCTGGCCTCTACAAGAAGTGGCTCCGGGCAATCAATCAATCATATTTATTAAGAATTTACTATGGGTAGAGCACTGTACTAAGGGCTTGGATGAGTACAATATAACATAGCAGAGCTGGTAGACATATTCCCTTCCCACAACAAGATTACAGTCTAGAGGCTGCAGAAAGTCTCCCTCGCCTTACAGGGCAACTACTCTGATGCTCAGAAAACTGCTCCTGCGTAAACTTGACGGCTCTTTGGAAGCAGGGTTGGGTTTACTCCACAAGAACTACACACAGGTCAGCCCCAGCCTGGTGATCCCCCTGGCTTCAAGGTCACAGGACCGTGCCCATTTGACACCGATCTGAACCCAGATGCTTTCAGACTGTTTGGACACACCTCCTGACAACTCCTCCCTTTTGGGCAAGGTTCCCAGCACATTACCGGAATGGGCCTGGGGTGATAAGGGAATGATCCACACATCACTTCTGGAAAGGAAATGGTAAACTGCCCCACATGAGTTGGGACTACAAGTTCTAGCAGTACAGGAAGAGATGTGCACAGGCCTGGCAGCAATCCTGGCATTCGGGTGCCCAGGTTGGGAGTCAGCACCAGACCAGGCCATGTTAGCACCTTTATTTCTTGTCTGTTCAAGATTCTAAACCCCTTGCAAAAACAGCAACAAGAACAAAAAACAGGTTAATATTCAAGATGCCAAGTCACTGGGGCATCACAAGTGATATCACTGCAGTGGTGGGAATGATAAAGGCAAGCCACAGGTTCCCCGCCCTATCTCTAGAAAGGGGCAAAATATGCAGCTTGCTCCACAGGTCACTAGGAAAATGCCTTGACTTTCTTGTGGGTTAATCTGACCCTGTTGGTAAGTATTAAGTAACCTGATCATCTTAAATCAGAAGATAGATAATTGGCTCCTACTCACATGCAGAGAGAGAAAGTCTGTAGGTGTCAGGCTACAACCACAGTGGACAAGTTAAACTGAAAGGCCATATGAGCCTGTAATGTGTGGGAAAGTCATATTTATACCCTGTGATTTCATGTTCATTTTACTTTGAGGCTGAAAGGCCAAGAAGAAGCAACATGGCCTAATGGAAAGAGCAGAATCAGAGTGAACCCCACGTGAGACAGGAATCGAGTCTGACCTGATTATCTTGTATCCATTTCAGCACTTAGCTTACAGCACAGGCTCAAATAGCGCTATTTCAATTATCTTAATCTTCTCTCCGTGACTGTGGTGACATGGACTTCTTCGGGGCAATAATTTTGCAGAACAGATGGTGAAATACACCCATGGAGTTGGTTATCATAAATGTCTGAGTTGTGGGGGGGGAGGTTTGTAGGTGTAGAATTGCCTTCATTATCAGTGAAGGGTTATAACCATTCCTCTCTTATCAAGATCAGATGGTCAGAATAAGAACATGGGGATCTTAATGAGAAATGGCAGACTAGAGATGCTACTACTCCTTGAAGGCATCACCCTGTCTTCTAAAGTGGCACGGAAAAGCAGATGAGAGCTGCACGCAAGGGAAATGCAGTTCGTTCGACGGATAGTTGTTTTTATATGTCCAGCTTCTCTCTGAGTTCCAACAGAGATAAACTCATCTGTTCAACATTCAAAATCTTTCGGGCAATCAGTCAGGAACATATTATAATACCAATCTTGCACAAGTGAGACCCAAACAGTAGAGCAGAACACTGTGTGCAGAGCACCGTACCAAGCACGTGGGAGAGTTGGTAGTCACGGCCCCTGCCCACAACTTAATACATATGGTGATATACATATTTAAAAAGGAAAGAAGCAAAAGCAAAATAAGATGTTACTATTGTTGCTGCTAATATGCACTACCCAATTCAACTAGAAGAGAATCACAAGTTCTGTCCAAGTTTACATGAGTAAACTCCCCCTCTAGACTGTGAGCTCACTGTAGTCAGGGAACACGTCAACCAACTCTGTTGTGTCATACTCTCCCAACCGCTTACTACAGTGCTCTGCACTTATTAAGTGCTCAATAAATGTGATTGACTGATGAGCACCAGGTGAGATGACAAATGTTATGTAATATAACATTAAAAAGCACTGTATTCAGAAAGGTTGATAAATTATCGGCCAATCAATCATATTAATACAGCCCTTACTAGGTTCAGAGCACCGTATCAAACACTTGGGAGAGGTGGCAGTATGGTCCGTGCCCACACCGTAATGCACATGGTGATATACGTACTTAAACCATTTGGAAACACATTTTTCAAACCACTGGCTCATCGATCTATCTTTTTGTTTGGGCCCAAATCTCCAGGGGCTCAGTTCCAGACAGGCAACTGCTAAACGGATACACTTGACTGATACCAATTTTGCTTGACTGCCTACGTACTAGAAACCACTCACATCAGGAAAAAAAAATGCTCATACTAAATTTAGCTTTTGGCCCTTCACTTTTTAATACCCACATCAGGTCCATCATCTAAGAAATATGAGATTCAGTAGCTTACTTAAGTTTCTCTAGTTATGTAGAAATTTAACTGCATTTCCATGTCTTTGTTGCTGACATTTTATGTCTAACGAATTCACTCTGAGAATTTCAGGGCACGATGGACAAAAACTCCATCAACTTTCTTGTTTTTTTCACTTCAAATCTGCAACACCTATTTCCATAATTCACCATAGAAAACAAAAGTTCTAACACCCCTGTTTCGGCCTAGACAATACAAGCAAAGCCTCTGTACCTGAATGGATCTTCACTTTCAGAATGTACCATGCACAAACAGCAAATGCTTTGAAGTGCTCAAGAGTGGATGTCTCAGAAATGAGCTGAGTTCTACAGCTAAATAAAAATACTTTAGCAAGCACGTCTCTATCAGTTGAGCCTATAACCATCCCCAGGAGTGACTAGTTAAGAAATTTAAGCCTGGGAGTCCTTATTCCTATTTCAAGTAACTTTCTCTTGTACACAGTCTGCTCTGTCCTGTGTGACTATACAGAGCTATTCAATAATCTTCATGGTTGAAATCTCCATGCCTTTTTGCTCCAACAGATGGCTAGAAAGTCCAGTGCTTGTCCCGCATATTAAAAACAAACACTTTTACACAATGGAAATTGAGGCTTCCATGATCTCTCAAAATGGAGAGAGAAGAACAATGAAATTTACAAAAACTTGGTTACAGGTTATGAGGGTATATTGAAATTTGAGAAATAGAAAATAGAGATGATATACAACTGTAGTGAAGTCTTTTTCTAGATAGCATCACATACATCTTGTAATGCTACTCTAACCCCAATATTTCAGCTGAATAAAAACTGACCCAATATATTGTAGTATTTAAAGAGGGACTAAGAAGGTGAGATGAAATGTGTTTTCAAAGTGTTTTCAAAATGCTAAAAACCTGAAAGGCAATGAAATAGATACGTTAATATCCATTTTGGGTGCATGGTTCATAACACTATCTTTCATCCTTAAAAGAATGGAGACACGATATACCTATTTCGGAAGAGTTAAAGTTATACACACCCTTGGAACTGCATTTAAGCCAGGTTTCCTAGATATTAAAGTATCACATTTATTAGTGTATTCATAAACGCTTTTCTATGGAACCAGTTTGGACTTCTCAGAAAGGGTACATTCACTGGATCAGAGAGAAAGCCAAAAATGCCCCTCAAAGACTTAATATTTTATAATAAAACTAGTTTACTGTTGCATCATTTCATCCTCTAGACGAATATTAAGCTACCTGCTGCATGCATGCACCTGAAGTAAAGGTGTAACCTTACTAATCCCAAAAGTTACTTTTAGAAGTTTGCTAAAAGGGGGCAAAATAAGAATTCTAGGTTCTTAGAACCTGCAAGGAAGGGGGAAGGGGCAAAGGTTTGGCGGGGGATAAGAATCGTTTCCAATCCAAAGGAATTATACATCCTGTTTACAATTCTATGACTTGCAATTTCAATAACTTTAAAAAGTAAAATACTTTCTTAACTTTGTATATGAAAATTCCCAAACTCATTCATGAAATTTGTCTCACATCATTTTTTAAGAATTATTTTTCCAAAAGTTGCACTTGGTATGAAACTTAAAATGCCAAATTTATTAAAAGAGCCAAAGTCATCAACTCTTCAGGATGGAATTTGTCAAACTCGAGTTCATCACTGGAAAAACAAAAACCGAGACCTATTTCCAAATATATTTGAACGGTATTTCAAAACTCAACACTACACACGCAGGTTATCTTCCTGTCCCTTCTACAACTATTCTTACGTGTACCGGCCAGTCAAAGTTCAAATAGAAGAATTGAGAGCCTGGAACAAAGGCACCGTTATTTAAAATTCCAAGCATTTATTTCCTATCCATTCTATCCCAGAGATTCAATACTTGGTTACCGATATGTACTTCCACATAACGTAGTACTCAAAGAAAGTTTGCGAAAGTTTAGGACCTACACAGGAGAGGCATGCCTCATCTTTCACACTGTGATTCTTTTCTAATCAATCAGCCGTATTTCCTGAGCACTGTGTGCAGAAGACTGTGCTAATCACTTTCCAGATCTCAATAATACTCCCTCACGATGTAATACACCAGGATTTTTAAATAATAATTCCAATCTCTAAAGCAACCTTTTACAATTAGGGCCCGGTCATCCAAGAAACCAAAAACCCAAAGATACCCATTTGTCAGTCAGGTATGAATGACTAGAACAGTGCTTGGCACATAGTAAGTGCTTAACAAATACCGTCATTATTAATGACAAAATGAGGCCGGGAAGAAGAGACCCCTTATCTATAAAATGATGAATTTGGATTGAGCTCAGCAGGCCACGTTATCCATTGGGTAGGTGATGCCCATTTGCCCTTTTTTTTAAGAACAATGATCTTTCATTTTGTCCCACTAAGTGCTTAGTACAGTGTTCTGCACATGGTAAACGCTCAATAAATACGATTGAATGAATGAATACGAGGGGTGCTTTCTGAGAACCCGGTTCTAGAGTCCGGGGTTTGATGCCTCACAAAGTGCAGAGCACCCAAGTCCCCCAGGAGGTGGGTCCAAAGGAGTCCTCAACTGGCAGTTTGTTGGGGGTGGGGGGAGTTGTTTGCACAACCAAGCCCCCTACGACCCCATACTGCCACAGGGGCAAAACAGGGGTCAAATGAGCTCGTTGGTCCTGAACCTGGAAGGACTGGTCTATAATAATAATGATGGTATTTGTTAAGTGCTTATTATGTGCCAAGCACTTAATAAATGCCATCATTATTATTATGATAGTGACAGTAATAGTAATAAAGTAGGGGGAAGCAGAGGATGAGAGTATGTGCATAAGTGATAAGGAGGTGCAGAAAACCGTAGGGGGATTTGGATTCAAGGGCACAGTTGACGCAGAAGGGAGGAAAAATGGTGGGGGGGTGAGTCTTCTAGACTGTGAGCCCACTTTTGGGTAGGGACCGTCTCTATATGTTGCCAACTTGTACTTCCCAAGCGCTTAGTACAGTGCTCTGCACACAGTAAGCGCTCAATAAATACGATTGATTGATTGATTGATTGGGGTGGGGGGAATATGAGGCAATCAGGTTGTCCCACCTGGGGCTCACAGTCTTAATCCCGATTTTACAGATGGGGTAACTGAGGCACAGAGAAATCAAGTGACTTGCCCAAAGTCACACAGCTAAGTGACAGAGCGGGATTAGAGCCCATGACCTTTGACTCCCAAGCCCGGGCTCTTTCCACTGAGCCACGCTGTTTCTCCTCGCTGTCTGTCTCTGCTGGGCCCCGCCAGGGCCACAGCTGGAGTTTGGAAACCTGACCCCCCTCCCCTGGGTGGATGGAGCCCTTTTTCATTCATTCAATCGTATTTATTGAGCACTTACTGTGTGCAGAGCACTGTGCTAAGCGCTTGGAAAGTTCAATCCCATTTATTGAGCGCTTACTGTGTGCAGAGCGCTGTACTAAGCGCTTGGAAAGTACAATTCGGCGAAAGAGACGGTCCCTACCCAACAACGGGCTCGCAGTCCAGAAGGTAGACACAGACAACAAAACAAAAACAAGGAGACAGGCGTCAATACCATCAAAATAAATTGAATTATAGATCCATACACATCATTAACTTGTACTTCCCAGCCGACCTGTACTTCCCAAGCGCTTAGTCCGGTGCTCTGCACACAGTAAGCGCTCAATAAATACGACTGAATGAATGAAAATAGAGTAATAAGTGTGCACAAATATACTGAGGGCGGGGTGTAGATGATGGAGAATAGAAGGGGGCCCAGAACTGAGCCTGTACATTGTATAAACGTTCAAAGAAGTCGGGTGATGCAGTGAATAGTTTGGGGGGCTATTCGAGGGAATGCAAGGGCTGGGGGGTCCAGCAGTCCGGGGTGATTCATTCACTCATTCAATTGTATTTATTGAGCGCTTACTGTGTGCAGAGCACTGCACTGAGCGCTTCGGAAGTACAAGTCGGCAACTTATAGAGACGGTCCCTACCCCACAACGGGCTCCCAATCTAGAAGGGGGAGACATTCATTAATTCATTCAATCATATTCAATTGTATTTATTGAGCACTTACTGTGTGCAGAGTACTGTACTAAGCGCTTGGGAAGTACGAGTCGGCAACAAAGAGAGACGGTCCCTCCCCCACAACGGGCTCCTAGTCTAGTTTGGGGGGCAATTGCAAGGGGGTTTCCAGAAGACCGGGGTGATTCATTCAGTTGTATTTACTGAGTGCTTACTGTGTGCAGAGCACTGTACTAAGCGCTTGGGAAGTACAAGTCGGCAACCTATAGAGACGGTCCCTACCCCACAACGGGCTCCCAGTCTAGAAGGGGGACACATTCATTCATTCATTCATTCAATCATATTCAACTGTATTTATTGAGCGCTTACTGTGTACACAGCACTGTACTAAGCGCTTGAGAAGTACAAGTCGGCAACTTACAGAGACGGTCCCTACCCCACAACGGGCTCCCAGTCTAGAAGGGGGAGACAGACAACATTTAATCATATTCAACTGTATTTATTGAGCGCTTACTGTGTGCACAGCACTGTACTAAGCCCTTGGGAAGTACAAGTTGGCAACTTATAGAGACGGTCCCTACCCCACAACGGGCTCCCAGTCTAGAAGGGGGAGACATACATTCATTCAATCACATTCAACTGTATTTATTGAGCGCTTACTATGTGCAGAGCACTGTACTAGGCGCTTGGGAAGTACAAATCGGCAACTTACAGAGACGGTCCCTACCCCACAACGGGCTCCCAGTCTAGAAGGGGGAGACATACATTCATTCAATCACATTCAACTGTATTTATTGAGCGCTTACTATGTGCAGAGCACTGTACTAGGCGCTTGGGAAGTACAAATCGGCAACTTACAGAGACGGTCCCTACCCCACAACGGGCTCCCAGTCTAGAAGGGGGAGACATTCATTCATTCAATCATATTCAACTGTATTTATTGAGCGCTTACTGTGTGCAGACCCCTGTACTAAGCGCTTGGGAAGTACAAATTGGCAACTTACTGAGACGGTCCCTACCCCACATCGGGCTCCCAGTCTAGAAGGGGGAGACAGACAACATTTAATCATATTCAACTGCATTTACTGAGCGCTTACTGTGTGCAGAGCACTGTACTAAGCGCTTGGGAAGTACAAGTCGGCAACTTATAGAGACGGTCCCTACCCCACAACGGGCTCCCAGTCTAGAAGGGGGAGACAGACAACATTTAATCACATTCAACTGTATTTATTGAGCGCTTACTGTGTGCAGAGCACTGTACTAAGCGCTTGGGAAGTACAAGTCGGCAACTTATAGAGACGGTCCCTACCCAACAGTGGGCTCCCAGTCTAATTTGGGGGGCGATTTGGGGGGATGCAAAAGGGAGGGGGGGTCCAGCAGGCCGGGGTGGAGGACACACACACCCCTAGAGTCTCTTTCTCTCTCGCACACACAAGCTCTTACACCCCAACTTGTTGGGTGTTGCCAACTTGTCCTTCCCAAGCGCTTAGTCCAGTGCTCTGCACACAGGAAGCGCTCAATAAATACGATTGAATGAACGAATGACCGGCTGCAGACGGTGTAGACGCCCCCCCTGCCCACCCAACTTGGCCAATTCCCTTTCCGAAGCCTGGGTGGGTCCGGGTGAGCCCGCTGGTGGGTAGGGACTTCCCAAGCGCTTAGTCCAGTGCTCTGCACACAGGAAGCGCTCAATAAATACGACTGAATGAATGTGCGACCGTCTATGTTGCCAACTTGTCCTTCCCAAGCGCTTAGTCCAGTGCTCTGCACACAGTCACCGCCCAATAAAAACGATTGAATGAATGAGCGACCGTCTCTGTATGTTGCCAACTTGTACTTCCCAAGCGCTCAGTACAGTGCTCTGCACACAGGAAGCGCTCAGTAAATACGACTGAATGAATGTGCGACCGTCTATGTTGCCAACTGGTACTTCCCAAGCGCTTAGTACAGTGCTCTGCACACAGGAAGCGCTCAGTAAATACGACTGAATGAATGTGTGACCGTCTAAGTTGCCAACTTGTACTTCCCAAGCGCTTAGTACAGTGCTCTGCACACGGTCACCGCCCAATAAAAACGACTGAATGAATGAGACCGTCTCTGTATGCTGCCAACTTGTACTTTCCAAGCGCTTAGTACAGTGCTCTGCACACAGGAATTGCTCAATAAATACGACTGAATGAATGTGCGACCGTCTATGTTGCCAATTGGTACTTCCCAAGCGCTTAGTACAGTGCTCTACACACAGGAAGCGCTCAGTAAATACGACTGAATGAATGGGCGACCGTCTATGTTGCCAATTGGTACTTCCCAAGCGCTTAGTACAGTGCTCTGCACACAGGAAGCGCTCAATACGACTGAATGAATGTGCGACCAAGTCGCCAACTTGTACTTTCCAAGCGCTCAGTACAGTGCTCTGCACACGGGAAGCGCTCAATAAATACGACTGAATGAATGAGCGACCGTCTCTGTACGTCGCCAACTTGTAGTTCCCTAGCGCTCAGCAGAGTGCTCTGCACACGGGAAGCGCTCAACAAATCCGACCGAACGACTGGGCGGGCGGGCGGTGATTGGCGGCTACTTGCTGAGCGCTCGCTGCTGGCGGGCCGGTCACTCACCCTTGGTCCGTCCGGGCGGGGGGACGGTGGCGGCCAGGCAGGGCCCCAGGAAGCCGGACAGCAGCGGGAGCAGCAGCAGCCCCAGGCTGCCCGGAGACGCCCGGCCCATGGCGCCGGGGACCGGGCCCGCCACCAACCCCGAGCCCTCCTCCAAAAACGGCGGCTGCAAGGGCCACACTCCTCCTCCTCCTCCTACTGCTGCTGCCCCTCCTTCTCCTTATGCTCCTCCTCCTCCTGCTGCTCCTCCTCCTCCTCCTTCTGCTGCTCCTCCTCCTCCTGCTGCTCCTCCTTCTCCTCCTCCTGCTGCTCTTTCTCCTTCTCCTGCTGTTCCTCCTTCTCCTGCTCCTCCTCCTCCTTCTCCTGCTGCTCCTCCTTCTCCTCCTCCTCCTGCTGCTCCTCCTTCTCCTCCTCCTTCTCCTCCTCCTCCTGCTGCTCCTCCTTCTCCTCCTCCTGCTGCTCTTTCTCCTTCTCCTGCTGTTCCTCCTTCTCCTGCTCCTCCTCCTCCTTCTCCTGCTGCTCCTCCTTCTCCTCCTCCTCCTGCTGCTCCTCCTTCTCCTCCTCCTTCTCCTCCTCCTCCTGCTGCTCCTCCTTCTCCTCCTCCTGCTGCTCTTTCTCCTTCTCCTGCTGTTCCTCCTTCTCCTGCTCCTCCTCCTCCTTCTCCTGCTGCTCCTCCTTCTCCTCCTCCTCCTGCTGCTCCTCCTTCTCCTCCTCCTTCTCCTCCTCCTCCTGCTGCTCCTCCTTCTCCTCCTCCTGCTGCTCTTTCTCCTTCTCCTGCTGTTCCTCCTTCTCCTGCTCCTCCTCCTCCTTCTCCTGCTGCTCCTCCTTCTCCTCCTCCTCCTCCTCCTTCTCCTGCTGCTCCTCCTTCTCCCCCTCCTCCTCCTCCTCCTCCTTCTGCTGCTCCTCCTCCTCCTGCTGTTCCTCCTCCTCCTGCTGCTCCTCCTTCTCCTCCTCCTACTGTTCCTCCTTCTCCTGCTCCTCCTTCTGCTCCTCCTCCTCCTTCTCCTGCTGCTCCTCCTTCTCCTCCTCCTCCTTCTCCTGCTGCTCCTCCTTCTCCTCCTCCTTCTCCTCCTGCTGCTCCTCCTTCTCCTCCTCCTTCTCCTGCTGCTCCTCCTTCTCCTCCTCCTTCTCCCCCTTCTCCTGCTGCTCCTCCTTCTCCTCCTCCTCCTCCTTCTCCTTCTCCTGCTGCTCCTCCTTCTCCTTCTCCTGCTGCTCCTCCTTCTCCTCCTCCTCCTCCTTCTCCTGCTGCTCCTCCTTCTCCTCCTCCTCCTCCTTCTCCTGCTGCTGCTGAGAGCTCACCTCCTCCAGGAGGCCTTCCCAGACTGAGCCCCTTCCTTCTTCTCCCCCTCATCCCCCTCTCCGTCCCCCCATCTTACCTCCTTCCCTTCCCCACAGCACCTGTATATATGTTTGTACATATTTATTACTCTATTTATTCATTTATTTATTTTACTTGTACATATCTATCCTATTTATTTTATTTTGTTAGTATGTTTGGTTTTGTTCTCTGTCTCCCCCTTTTAGACTGTGAGCCCACTGTTGGGTAGGGACCGTCTCTATATGTTGCCAATTTGTACTTCCCAAGCGCTTGGTACAGTGCTCTGCACATAGTAAGCGCTCAATAAATATGATGATTGATTTTACTTGTACATATCTATCCTATTTATTTTATTTTGTTAGTATGTTTGGTTTTGTTCTCTGTCTCCCCCTTTTAGACTGTGAGCCCACTGTTGGGTAGGGACTGTCTCTATATGTTGCCAATTTGTACTTCCCAAGCGCTTAGTACAGTGCTCTGCACATAGTAAGCGCTCAATAAATATGATTGATTGATTGATTTTACTTGTACATATCTATCCTATTTATTTTATTTTGTTAGTATGTTTGGTTTCGTTCTCTGTCTCCCCCTTTTAGACTGTGAGCCCAATGTTGGGTAGGGACTGTCTCTATATGTTGCCAATTCGTACTTCCCAAGCGCTTGGTACAGTGCTCTGCACATAGTAAGCGCTCAATAAATATGATTGATTGATTGATTTTACTTGTACATATCTATCCTATTTATTTTATTTTGTTAGTATGTTTGGTTTTGTTCTCTGTCTCCCCCTTTTAGACTGTGAGCCCACTGTTGGGTAGGGACTGTCTCTATATGTTGCCAATTTGTACTTCCCAAGCGCTTGGTACAGTGCTCTGCACATAGTAAGCGCTCAATAAATACGATTTATGATGATGATGCTGCTCCTACTTCTCCTTCTGCTCCTCCTCCTTCTCCTGCTGCTCCTCCTTCTCTTCTACTCCTTCTCCTGCTGCTCCTCCTCCTCAATCTATCAATCAATCGTATTTATTGGGCGCTTACTGTGTGCAGAGCACTGTACTAAGCGCTTGGGAAGTACAAGTTGGCAACATATACAGTCCCTACCCAACAGTGGGCTCACAGTCTAAAAGGGGGAGACAGAACAAAACCAAACATACTAACATACTACTAACTAACAAACATACTAACATACTCCTGCTCCTCCTCCTGCTGCTGCTCCTCCTCCTCCTGCTCCCGCCCTGGCCTGGGAAAGGCGGGGCCTCTCCCAGATGTATTCCCTGGGATTGGGACGGGAAGAGGGAACAGGAGGAGGGGGAGAGGGGCGGGGCGTCGCTTACAGCGGCCGCTATCCCAAAGGCGCTTCTGCCGACAATGAGGCTCAGAGAGAGGGAGAGAGAGACACTCTGGGAGTGTGTGTGTGAGACAGAGATAGGCCCTGGGGGTGGGGTGTAAGAGTGTGTGTGTGTGTGTGTGTGTGAGAGAGAGAGAGACTCTGGGGGTGGGTGTAAGAGCTTGTGTGTGCGAGAGGGAGAGACCCTGGTGGGGGGTGTATAAGAGTTTGGGTGGGTGGGTTGTAAGAGCTTGTGTGTGTAAGAGTTTGTGTGGGTGGGGTGTAAGAGCTTGTGTGTGCGAGAGAGACTGGGGGTGTGTGTAAGAGTTCGTGTGGGTGGGTGGGTGTAAGATCTTATGTGTGTGAGAGAGAAACTCTGGGGATGTGTGTAAGAGTTTGTGTGGGTGGGGTGTAAGAGCTTGTGTGTGCGAGAGAGACTCTGGGGGTGTGTGTAAAAGTTTGGGTGGGTGGGTGGGGTGGGGTGTAAGAGCTTATGTGTGTGAGAGAGACTCTGGGTTTGTGTGTAAGAGTTTGTGGGTGTGTGCGGGGGTTGAGACAGACTGGGAGTGTAACAGTCTGGGAGTGTGTTTGTGTGTGTGTGTGTGTGTGTGGAGAGAGAGATATCTTGGGGGTGGGGGAAGAGCCTCTCTGTGTGTGAGAGAGAAACTCTGAGTGTGTGTGTAAGAGTTTATGAGTTGGGGAGGTGAGACACAAACAGACTCTGGGAGTATAACAGTCTGGGAGTGTGTGTGCGTGTGCCAGAGAGGTGAGACAAACAGTCTGGGATTGTGTGTGTGTGTGTGTGTGTGAGAGAGAGAGAGAGAGAGAGAGAGAGAGAGAGAGAGAGAAAGAGAGAGAGAGAGAAAGAGAGAAAGAACCCGGGGGTGGGGGGGGAGCTTGTGTCTGTGTGAAAGAGAGAGACTCTGGCAGTCTGCGTAAGAGTTTGTGGGGGGGGGGGGGGTGGAGACACAAACAGACTGAGTGTAACAGTCTGGGAGTGTGTGTGAGAGAGAGAAAGAGAGACCCTGGGGGTGGGGTGTAAAAGCTTGTGTGTGTGAGACAGAGAGAGAGAGTCTCTGGGGGTGTGTGTAAGAGTTTGTGTGTGTTTGGGGAGGGGTGAGAACAGACAGACAGAGTGTAACAGTCTGGGAGTGTGTGTGGTGAGAAAGAGAGAGAGAGAGAGAGAGAGAGAGAGAGAGAGAGAGAGAGAAAGGGAGGGGGGAGCTTTGTGTTTGTGTGTGTGTGAGAGAGAGAGAGACTCTGGGGGTGTGTTCGCATGTGGGGGGGTGTGTGAGAGACTCGGGGAGTGTAACAGTCTGGGAGTGTGTGTGTGAGAGAGGGAAGGAGAGACCCTGTGCCGTGGGGTGAAACACAGACACATTGGGAGAGTGTGTGTGTGTGTGTGTGTGTGTGAGAGAGAGAGAGAGAGAGAGAGAGAGAGAGAGAGAGAGAGAGAGAGACTGACTCGGAGGGGTTAACAGCTTGTATGAGAGAGACTAGGGGTGTGTGTAAGAGTTTATGTGTGTGTGAGGGAGAGATTCTGGAAGTGTGTGTAAGAGTTTGTGTGACTGTGTGTGAGAGAGAGATTGGGTGTATCTGTAAGAGTTTGTGTGTGTATGTATGGGGAGATGGGAAGAGAGACAGAAACTAGGAGTGGGCGGGGATTGCCTCCATTTGTTGATGAATTGTACTTCCCAAGCGCTCAGTATAGTGCTCTGCACACAGTAAGCACTCAATAAGTACAACTGAATGAATGGATGAATGTGTGACTGTGTGTGAGAGAGAGATTGGGTGCGTGTGTCAGAGTTTGTGTATGTATGGGGAGGTGGGAACAGAGACAGAAACTAGGAGTGGGAGGGGATTGTCTCCATTTGTTGCTGAATTGTAGTTCCCAAGCGCTCAGTACAGTGCTCTGCACACAGTAAGCACTCAATAAGTACAACTGAATGAATGGATGAATGTGTGACTGTGTGTGAGAGAGAGAGAGAGATTGGGTGTGTGTATAAGAGTTTGTGTATGTATGGGGAGGTGGGAAGAGAGACAGAAACTAGGAGTGGGCGGGGATTGTCTCCATTTGTTGCTGAATTGTAGTTCCCAAGCACTCAGTACAGTGCTCTGCACACAGTAAACACTCAATAAGTACAACTGAATGAATGGATGAATGTGTGAGTGTCTTTGGAGAGAATCTGAGAGAGAGTGAGTCTGGGTGTGCAGGCGGGCGGGCGCGTAATACACGCGGATATGTGACTCAACTTGAGTTGAGCGTCGTGGGGGGAAACAGGAAATCTGGGCCAACAGCAGGGCAGGCAGCACCGCTTACACTTATGGCAGTTCCTCACTTGACTTCTCTGTGCCTCAGTTACCCCATCTGTAAAAATGGGTCTAAAGACTGTGAGCACCCCCGTGGGACAACCTGATCACCTTGTAATCTCCCCAGCTCTTAGAACAGTGCTTTGTACATAGTAAGCGCTTAATAAATGCCATTATTATCATTATTAGTCTCCCTTTTCCCTCGCTGCAGTTCCCCTCACATCACTTCCCCGAGACCAGCCTCCTCCGTGCCGCCGGGGACCCCCAAACTCCAGCCCCAGGCCCCCAGGACTGATTAGGTGGGGAAGGGTTTCAGAGGAAAACTACCATTTTCAGAGGAAAACTACCATCCAAAAGGCCTTCTGCCTCAGGCGTGGAGAACCTCACAAACACTTGTTTAAAAATGTTTCATTCTGAGAGAATGGGGGGCTTCATCCAACGTCCTTCTGATGGTATCTTTCTTTTCCCCCAGCTTCAGATATTCTTTTGGGAAATCCTAGCGAGATTCAGTGCTCTGCACTCATTCAATCGTACTTATTGAGCGCAGAGCACAGTACTAAGCGCTTGGGAAGTACAGGTTGGCGACATACAGAGGCGGTCCCTCCCCGACAACGGGCTCACAGTCTAGAAACTCAGTAAAACCCTTGATTCAGAGGAGTCAGAGGCCATGGGTTCAAATCCCGGCTCTGCCAATTGTCAGCTGTGTGACTTTGGGCAAGTCACTTCTCTGAGCCTCAGTTACCTCATCTATAAAATGGGGATGGAGACTGTGAGCACCCCGTGGGACAACCTGATCACCTTGTAATAATAATAATAGTGTTGGTATTCAGCGCTTACTATGTGTCGGGCACTGTTCTAAGTGCTGGGGTAGATACAAGGGAATCAGGTTGTCCCACGTGGGGCTCACAGTCTTCATCCCCATTTTACAGATGAGGTCACTGAGGCCCAGAGAAGTTAAGTGACTTGCCCAAGGTCACACAGCTGGCAAGTGGCAGAGCCGGGATTTGAACACATGATGTCTGACTCCCAAGCCCAGGCTCTTTCAACCTCCCCAGCGCTTAGAACAGCACTTTGCACATAGCGCTTAACAAATACCATCATCATTATTATTATTATTCAGTGTCTCTTTCTATCTGGGACCCAGGTAGTAACAATGAGGGAGAAAAAGCCCCATCACCTCCTACCCTGTGCTTGGTGAGTTACCTCTCTGGCCTCTCTCCGAGGAGCCTGTTGAGGCCGAATAGAATTTCTTTCCCAAGATCTTAGATTTCACTCAATTTCTTCTTAAAATCAGGATTAGTCAAAAACAAATGGAGGACTCAGACATAGCCTAAAAACATAGGAATGTCTCTTCTGGGAGCTATTGCGTGATTCTTTCGTTGTGAACTTTACCGACCCCTTATTCTCTGCTTTAGGTGTCACCTCCCGTGAGGCCGTGGCACTGTTTTGGCCCCTTGAGCTGAAAATGGTTTTTACGTGAAAACGTTTTTGGGCACCTCACGGTGTGCTCTACCCCTGCCATCCTACGACCCCCCTGCACTCTATCCAAACGGAGAGGGAGGACAGGGTGCTGTGCAAACCACTAGCACTCTAATCCATTCCTCGGTGCAGCAGTCCCAGTGCCTTTGAGGTCATCATTGTGGTTTCACAAAGTGCTTAAATGTCCCTCGCAACAGTAAACTCAGCAGTGTCTAATCACCTCCTCTCAACAGATGAATCAAAATCCCTTGATTGTTGGACCACCGAATGGAGCTTTTTGTGAAGTGAGTCTATCAGGTAGAGCACTGCTACGGCTAAAATGGGCTAATGAATACTGGGCCTCATCCAGTTGAGGGTGGGACTTGTCTGGCCAATCAATGTCAGTAGTATTTACTGGGTACTTGGTGTGCACAGAACATTGCATTAAGCAATCTAGCGGGGGTGACAGACATTCAACCAAATAACAAGAAAAGGAATCCAGTGTAAAGATAGGAAGCTAAGTGCTGAGGGGGTAGGGTGAGTATTACAGGGCTTACGGGGACCAGACGAAGGCATAAGGGCAACTCCAGAGACTGCTCTTCTCCGTCCATTTTGTGGGCTCCTCTGCCTTCTGCTCTCTAAATGTGGGGGCACCTCAAGGTTCAGTTTCCCCATTTACACCCACTCCCTTGGAGAACTCATTCAACTACCATCTCTACGTGGATGATTCCCAAATCTACCTCTCAAGCCCTGATCTCTCGCTTTCTCTGCAGTCTCACACATCCTTCTGCCTTGAGGACATCTCTACTTGGATACCAATCAGTCAATCAATTGTATTTATTGAGCACTTACTATGTGTAGAGCACTGTACTAAGTGCTTGGAAGAGTACAAAATAACCGTACAACAGAGTTGCTAGGTGTGTTCCCACCCAAACCCTGTCATCCCCGTGAATTTCTTCTCGCTGCAGGCAGAACCACCCTCCTCCCTGGCTCACAAACCTGTAACTTTGGCATTATCTCGAATCATCTCTCATATTCAATACATGCATTCAATGTCATGAAATCTTTTTTTATCTTAGATTTGTTAAGTGCTTACTGTATGCCAAGCACTGTACTAAGTGCTGGGGTAGATAGCAAATAATTAGGTTAGACATAGTCCCTGTTGCAGATAGGTCCTCACAGTCTAAGACGGGTTCTACCTTCACCTCATCTCTAGAATACACCCTGTCCTTTTCATCCAAACTGCTATCAGGCTGACCATATCACTTATCATATCCCACCTTGACTAGTAGTTGTACCTCCTGACTAGAAGTGTTCAGTCCATATCTCCCTCCTCTTCAAAAACCTCCAATAGTTGCCTGTCTACCTTCACATCAAACAGAAACTCCTTGCATATTGGCTTTAAGACACCCAATCAGCTTACTGTCTCCCCTACCTAACTCTGCTTATCTCCAACTACAACTTAACCCCAACTTTCCTCTCCCCTAACCAGCCTACTCTCTGTACCTCAATCTCATCTATCCCACCACCAACCCCCCACCCACATTCTCCCTCGGACTTGTGTCTCCCTCCTTTGTCATATCCCACCATCTTCCACTCTCCCCACAACCCTGCCTAAAATCATGTCTCCTCCAACAGCTCTTCACAGACTACGCGTTTTATTTTCCTTAAGTACACCTTAAACACTCTGATACCCCAGCCCCACAGCACCTATGTAAATATTCTTGTTCTCTACTATTTTCCCAAGCCCTAATTTACTGAAATGTCTGTCTCCCCCTGTAGAGTATAAGCTTCTTGTGGGGAGGGGGTACATCTACTAACTCTGTTGTATCGTTCTTTCTGCTTAGTACAGTGCTCTGAACACACTGATTGCTCAATCATATCATTGATTGATTTTGGGGGGCCTCTGAGGTATTTGTCCACCATCAGGGGCAGTTCTGCATACCCCCTACCAGTGGTATTTCTTGTGTGCAGAGCCCAGTACTACATGCTTGGAATTCCACTAGAAGCAGAAGACTTTGAAAAATGGCCTTTTTGAAAAATGGGTTTGCACACTACACCACACTTACGCGGCCTCCACCTTCACCCTCAAAGCTTCTGATGGAATTTCAGACCTGAGAGAAGATCCACACTCCTGAGGCTCAACTTAGTCCAGGCCTGAGAATTCCAGCCTCTGTAAGCCTCTATTTCTGGAGTCATGGAATACAGGAATTGAGCCACCCGACGTGTTAGCACTAAGCTTGGGATGACTGTTGGTGGACATGGAAACTGGGAAGCAGATTGCCACCGTTCCCCTCCCTCCATTAGAAAGTTCAAGCCACCCTGCGTTATCTGGTGATTGAACAAATGCTCTCTGGGGTAATCACAGCCCGTCCTGGGAGCAAGGGACGAATGGTACACCAAGAATGAAGATAGACTAACTTCCAGGTGATAACAGGACTGAAACCGGAATGATGGTCTCCAGCCTTTCTCATGACCTATGGAAGGCCTGTACTTCAGCTTTTGAACCTACAGTCCTGTGAACTGATGGTTTGTGATGCAAGCCAGGCCAGACTCTGGATAGGCAGTGATGATGCCTCCACTTCCTTGACTGTAGATTGCAACAGCATTTATGAAACTACTCCACTTCCTGTAGCAGCAGCTCTAGCCATACATCTGAGAAGCAGCGTGGCTTAGTGGAAAGAGCAGGGGCTTGGGAGTCAGAGGTTGTGGGTTCTACTCCCGCTCACACAGCACACAGCTCCCAGTCACACAGCAGACAAGTGGCGGAGCAGGGATTAGGGCTTTGTTCTATCCACTGTGCCATGCCACTCCTCTGTAGAGCGTCTGTCTGAGAAATGAGGCACCAAGAAAATCGGAGAATAAGAGGTTGAGTCAAAAACAGCACCAGGTTCTGCAAATGGCAACTGCAATAGCCCAAGGAAGGAAATCATTTTATTCGCCCAGTGCATGAGAGACTAGCGTGTGTGTGTAAGAACGAAACTCCTGGCCATCAGTTTCGTGACTCTCCAAAAACGACTTGCACTCAATGCAGTGCACTGCACTTCATTCAATCGTATTTATTGCACGCTTACTGTGTGCAGAGCACTGTTCTAAGCACTTGGGAAGTATAAGTGGGCAACATGTAGAGACGGTCCCTACCCAACAACGGGCTCACAGTCTACAAGGGGAAGACAGAAAACGAAACAAAACGAATAGACAGGTGTCGAAACCATCAGAATAAATATAATTATAGCTATATGCACATCATTAATAAAATAGAGTAGTAAATGTGTACAAGTAAAATAGAGTAATAAATACGTACAAATCTATACAAAGATCCTGGGCTTGGGAGTCAGAGGTCATGGGTTCGAATCCCGGCTCAGCCACTTGTCAGCTGTGTGACCTTGGGCAAGCCACTTAACTTCTCTGCCTCAGTTCCCTCATCTGTAAAATGGGGATTAAGACTGTGAGCCCCACGTGGGACAACCTGATCACGTTGTATCCCCTCAGCGCTTAGAACAGTGCTTTGCACATAGTAAGTGCTTAATAAATACCATTATTATTATTATTGTTATTATTAAGTGTTGTAGGGCAGAGGGACGGGGGGCGATAGAGAGGGGAGGAGGAGAGGAAAAAGGGGG
The DNA here is from genome assembly GCF_015852505.1 of Tachyglossus aculeatus. Taxonomy (NCBI): domain Eukaryota; kingdom Metazoa; phylum Chordata; class Mammalia; order Monotremata; family Tachyglossidae; genus Tachyglossus; species Tachyglossus aculeatus. The sequence goes on from NC_052067.1 coordinate 23,816,459, forward strand.
CTCAGTCTGGGAAGGCCTGAATTTGATACCATTACTACTACTACTACAACTATGCTGCGCAGAGAAGCAACGTGGCTTAGAGGAAAGAGCATGTGCTTTGGTCATGGGTTCAAATCCCAGCTCCACCACTTGTCAGCTATGTGACTTTGGGTAAGTCACTTCACTGCTCTGGGCCTCAGTTACCTCATCTGTAAAATGGGGATTAAGACTGTGAGCCCCCTGTGGGATGACCTGTTCACCTTGTAACCTCCCCAGCGCTTAGAACAGTACTTGGCACATAGTAAGCACATAATAAATACCATTATTATTATTATTACCTTTCTCTGGCTCTTTTCCTACTACACTTAGATCATGCATTTTACTCGTCCAAGAAAGCCAGATCACCATCCCTCACCCTCCACTTCTCCCTTCAATCTATTGCTTGCACTGTTCCCCCTGCTTAGTGCACCCTTCCCTCCTTTGCCAAAATATGTCCCTCCGCCCCTTCAAAGCCCTTCTAAATGCTACTCCAGGAAGCATTTCCTGATTAATCCTCCACCTGCTTGCTTATGCCACGCACTCACCATTCTGTTTTTCTGTTTGTTTTGGTTTATCCATCATATTTATATCACATATTATCTGTATCCACCTCAACCTTTTAGTTATTGTTTCATTCTTTTATGTCAACTTTACTTCCTTTTCAACTCCAGAGATGTCCCCTAAATGCTCCCTAAACATCAAGTAAAGTGTGCAGCATGCAGTGGACACCCCATAAATACTGTTAATGATGATAAATTCCTCTAGCAACATCTGCACGTCAGTCTGGAGGATATTAAGTGCTCTGAGATCCCGTAGCTACAATCAATGAACTAGGTCAGGAAGGAAACCAAATGCAAACTAATCTAATCTGACATTTTGGTGTCATTAGTATGGCAAAGATCAGCGATAGTCAGCTGAAAAATTGAGCATTATGACAAATAATAAAGATAAAATCAAAACAAAGGCAAACTTTTTTTATCTTTATCAGGCATGCACCAGAGGAGCCCAGATGCTAGGCAAGGGGTATGTATTTTCAGTGGTCTAGGTAAATAAAATGACTAGCCTTTATGCTCTGAATGTGAAGAAAGATTCTGTTTTAGTCCCTTTCCTTGTTTATTTGAGTTCTATATGTTTTCTTGTATGTAGTCTGAGAGGAAAGAAAGCAGGTCAGAGGGTCAGCCCTCCGCACTTTCCTCATTCCACACATCAGCTTTCTCTTCTTGCTTTAGTTTCTCCCTGCTCACCTTCTAAATTCTCCACTCCCTTCACTCCCTTTATGCTTCACTTTGAACACCACTTTAGGCTTCAGTTTCCTGTTTCCTGAGCCTTTTATTTGTTCTGGGCCTCTGTTATTCAGTGATTTAACATCCGCATAGTCCTCAAGGAAATCTGTTGGGTACCTACGGTGAACAGATATGCATAAGGAACCTAAGTGTGAGCAATAGTGTTTTTCCTTAAGAACTGCTAACCTAATGAGGAAGAGGAGCATTTGGCCTAGATGCCACACAACCGAGAGATTCAAGCGATTCATTTTGGTTGCCCCTTTTAAGTCTCAATTGCTTGACATTTCTCACTGGAAACCTTAATCCCACCACTCTACCCAGAGCTTCCTCTCTCAACAATAATAACAATAATCGTGGGGTATTTGTTAAGTGTTTATTCAGTGCTGAGCGTTGTACTAGGCGCTGGGGTAATTACAAGATAATCAGGTTGGACACAGATCCTGACGCAAACTGGGCTTGCAGTCTAGGGGGAAGGGAGAACAACCACTGAATCCCCATTTTGCAGATGAGGATACTGAGGCCAACAGACATTAAGAGACTTGTCTATGGTCACATAGTAGGCAAGTGACAGAGCCAGGATTAAGAGCCCAGGTACCCTGACTCAATCGGTCAATCGATCATATTCACTGAGCACTTACTGTGTACAGAGCACTGTACTGAGCACTCAGGAGAGTCCAATACAAGACACATTGCCTGCCCACAACGAGTTTACAGTCTAGAGGAGGAGATGGGCATTAAAACAAATAAATAAATTACGGATATAATAAATTATGGATATAAATTTCGGGACTCCAGGCCCGTGCCCTTTCCACTCGGCTATGCCACTTCCCCAAGAAGTACAGTGCCTCCCAAGAGGTAGGCAAAGGGACAGTGGAGTAAAGGGAAAAGTTTCCTTTTTTATGGTATTTGTTAAGCGCTTACTCTACTAACACTGGGGCAGATACAAGCTAATCGGGTTGGACACAGTCCCTGTCCCATGTAGGACTCACAGTCCAAGTAGGAGGGAGTAGGAGTGAATCCCCATTTTACAGAAGAGGTAAGTTAGGCACAGATAAGTGAAGTGACTTATCCAAGGACACACAGAAGATGGGTGGCAGAACCGGGATTAGAACCCAGGTCCTTCTGATTCCCAGGCCCGGACTCTATCCACCAGGCCACACTTCTCCAAAATATAATTTGGGAGGGGCTCTGGGATCTTTAATAATGTGGTTTTGTATTTGACTGGTGACTCAATATCTCTATTTAATTTTAATTTTTTCATTCAGGTCCCCTCTGTTCCCTAAGGGAAATATTCAGCCAGACACCACCCAGAGTCGGTTACCCAGTTCCCTTTGCATCCAGGGCCTTGGACAGTTCATCTTGCCAGACAAGATTGCCCTCTCCCTGCTGACACCTTGAAACATTTCTCTACTCTAGGTGTGAGTTTGAGGGTACGGGAAAGGGGACTCAGGGGTCCTTCTCTGACTAAAGTGCACTTTGGTGTTTGGGCTACTATTGGCTTTCCAGGCATTTGGCCTACAGTGTGAAGCTCTATTCTTCCCCCTTACTTTGTCAATAAGGCCACATTTGTTGAGGCTTTCCTTTACAGACTTCTACAGGGGAGAAAGTCCTTGCCTCTGTCACACATTGTGTGCAGGCATGCTTCCAAAAGCACACAGTACTTCTTGGTGCCAGGCCAGGATGGCGGTCCAATCTTTAAGCAATCCCACTGCTGGCACGGTTGCAGCTTAGACGGACCAACGTGTCCTCGAGAGACGTGTTTCTAGGAATTCACAGGGCTCAAAATCCCAGAGGACACAGTGGCTTGGGTTCATTATGCACCACAGACCTGCCAGTTAATCAATCAATCAATTGTATTTATTAAACACTTACTATGTGCAGAGCACTGTTACTAGGTGCTTTAGAGAGTACAATATAACTGAGTTGGTAGGCACGTTCCCTGCCCACAGTGAGCTTACAGTCCAGAGGATGGTAGCAGACACACTGCCTGCCCAAAATGATACTACAATCCAGAGGACCTGGAAAGAGCATATTTTCAATGCTCTTCTGACGATTTAAAATGTCTAAAAGGTGAGAGCAACAAGAAGCCAAGTCGTGATTTTAAACACCACATCTGAGTTTGGTATAGAAAGCCAAGTGATTAGTTGAGACTATTTCTGTTAACAAATGTAGCAGCAGTGTGCTATGTAATCAATCATTCAATCGTATACTGAGTGCTTACTGTGTGCAGTGCACTGTACTAAGCGCTTGGAAGAGTACAATATAACAGAGTTGGAAGACACATTCCCCGCCTGCCATGAGCTTACAGTCTAGAAGGATCACAGTCAGATAAGCAAAACAACCACTAAGCTAGTATGAAAACAACATCCCCACATTTCCTCCCCAAACTTCTCCAGAATCCATCCCTTTCTCTCCAGCCAAACTGCCAACATGCTCACCCAGGCATGGCTCATGTTCGGCCTGCGTACTGCATCGGTATCCTCAAAAAACCTTCCTGCCTCTAGGCTCTACCCTCTTCACACCATACTATCATTCTGCACCCATCTCCCCTCCAATGTTTGCCCATCCCTCTCCATATCAAGTAGAAACCCTTGACCATTGGCTTTAAAGCACTCGATCGGCTCTCTCTCCCCACTACCTATCATCACTGTTTTCCCACAGTGCCTCTCATGCTAACCTACTCACTGCCCCTCATTCTTATCTACTTCACTGCCAACCATTCTCATGTCTTACTTTCTACCTGGGACTCTCTTCCCTTTCTCATCCGGTAAACCACTGGTCTCCTAACCCTCAAGACCACTTCTGAATTACATCCCGGTTCCACCACTTGTCTGCTGTGTGATCTTCAGCAAGTCACTTCACTTCTCTGTGCCTTAGTTACCTCATCTGTAAAGTGGGGATTGAGACTGTTAGCCCCACGTGGGACAGGGACTGTGTCCAATCCCACTTGCTTGTATCCACCCCAGTGCTTAGTATGGTGCCTGGCACATAGTAAGCACCTAATACCATAATTATTATTATCATTATCCTTCAGAAAGCCTTTCCTGATTAATCTCTCACTCCCCACTCTGTCTCCCCCAGCCCCAACCAACACACAACAACTCTTTCTGTCTCTTCAGCACTTTTGCTGACCATTTTGGTAACCCTCACCCCTCTCAGTTGCACTTTCTTACATATCTTTATACCCTATGGTCTCCTCCTGCCTGTGATTTATTTTAGTGTCTGTCTCCCCAGCGAGACTGGCAACTCCTTGAAGGATCAAGTCTATTAATTGTATTGTACTCCCCCATGCTTAGCATAGTGCTCTGTGCTCAGCTAGTATTCGTTGAATTCTACTGATGGAAGGCAATAAGTCCACTCCTTTCTCCCATAATGCAGGAATTACATTCCTGGCAAACCTCACTTTAGAAAAACTTGGAATAGTATGTATACCCTGACCTGTGTCACAGGCATGTGCACAACTGTTTCTTCCAACATCCTATCAGGTCCTCTTCAGATTGATGGGGTTGTTGAAATGTTTTCTCTCATTCCCTAAGAGCATTCTGTCCAAACCGTAGAGTGAAAACGCATGTCATGGGGAAACTGAGGATACTGGTCGAGACTGGGTCCGGTGCAATGAAACAACCGCTTCTCTAAAGGCCCCAGTGGACAGCTGCTTGATTCAGTCGATGTAGCCCTGCTCTGGTTTGCCACACGCATCACTTGGCCCTGGGGTTTTAAGGAAATTAGGGACAGCCAAATGGAAATCAGGCGGCAGCCCTAGGAGACATTTAAAATGCTCTTTATTCCGTTGCTCCTTCCTCTTTGTTTATTTTCCTTAGGAATGTATGTTGGCAGGAAAACTCTTGGCCTATGTCCACACAATGGTTAAAAATGTTTTGGCATGGAATAAACTAGGGCATTCAGGCATGGAAGTTTCTTAACTTGGTCCGCTCAACCAATCAGCCCCTCAAAAGGTTTGTTTTGAGCCAGTGTGTTCCGCCGTAGAGAGGGGAGGTTTCCAGTCAAAACAGTTATTAGTGATTAAGTGAGACGGCCAAAATGGCTTATGCCAGGCCTGGGCTCTTGTCTCTGTCTTTTGGCCCCAAGATGGGTGAGCAGCGCAGACCGCATGCCCATTGTCAACTGCCAATAGGCCATTTGTAACAGGGACTGAAGAGGCTGTCAACCCTAATTGGGACAGTAAAGTCACCCACTGTGGACTATTCAGAAACACGGCCAAGATTCCTCACAACGAGGGCCCTCATTGCATCTCTCCTCCCCTGGCAAACTATATACCTATATCTATACATCTACTTATGTATATTTATTATCGCATTTGTTAAATACTGTACTAAGGGTTGGTGTAGATATCAGCTAATTAGGTTGGACACAGTCCATGTTCCACATGGGGCTCACAGTCCTAATCCCCATCTTACAGATGAGTGAACTGAAGCACAGTGAAGGGAAGTGATTTGCCCAAGGTCACACAGCAGGCAAGTGGCGGAGCTGGGATTAGAATCCAGGTCCTTCTGACTCCCCAGCTCTATCTACTAGACCACTCTGCTTCTCGCCTAGTATCAAGTGAGGACAAGGCACCCATAGAGATTTTTATTGCACTTAAATTTCCTGGAACCCCAAATCCAAAGAGCTAAATCAAGCCATTAAGTGTTGGCTAGAATTTCTTCTGCATTAAGGTATGAGATACCAAAATGCATTTAAATTTTTTTTTGGTGTCCTTGTTTGAAAAGAACCACATCTTGAAATCTAGTGAATAGTGCACTATTTTTCACTTGCTGAGGAAAAAAAAGCATGCTCGATCTTTAATATCTAGTCTAATTTTTAATATCTATCCAATATCTAAAATCTTTTCCACTAAGCTGATCTGTGAAATAAAAAGCCTGTAGTCCTTCTTGCAGATATAAACTCTAGAAGAACACAAATGTTTGAATTTACTAAGGGGTGAAGAATGTCCATTATGTTTGCTTTTGCACAATCTCTCCAGTTTATCTCCACTTCTTGTTAATGATCAACACACCAGATCATTATGAAATCAGGTGGGGGTTTTAACTATAGACATTTAAAAGAGGCTGGCTTAACATCAAAGCTGAAGAAAGGAAAGACCAATTGAATACTATTTGTATTCCCTCAACATAATTCTTATCTCCAAGGCATAATAAAGTATAAACATCTGATTTTTGCAATCATTCATCACCAAAAGGCTATTAGAGAGTTCCTCAGAATTTCAGATGTAACACAACAATAACGTTGTCCTTGAATTTTGTATTAATCTTTGCTCTGTATTCTAACAAATCTGCCTAGGAAAGATTCTTGAAATATTATTGTGAAATTGAATGTTCACTTTCAAATATTGCTATTTACCGTACAGGCCCCTTTTATCATGCTTCGCTTCACCCCAGCCGTCTGCTTCCCTGAAATGCATTAGCTTGATTTGTTAACATCAATTTTTAAAGACATTTTTAAATACATAGAGAAATGTTTGGCTTTGACTGAATAGTCACTGTATGTCTTTATACCAGTATGTATACATACAGACACTGTATGTCTGTGTACCAGTCAATCAGTGGTATTTCTTGAGCTCTTACTACATGTAGAGCACTGTACTGAGCTCTTGGGAAAGTACAACAGAATTAGCAGAGACGTGAGAAGCAGCGTAGCTTAGTGGAAAGAGCAAGGGCTTGGGCGTCAGAGGTCATGGGTTCTACTCCCGGCTCTGCCATTTATCATCTGTGTGACTTTGGGCACATCATTTCACTTCTCTGTGCCTCAGTTCCCTCATCTGTAAAATAGGGATTGAGACTGTGAGCCCCACGTGGGACAGGGACTGTGTCCAATCTGATTTGCTTGTATCCTTCCCAGCGCTTAGAACAGTGCCTGGCACCTAGTGAGCGCTTAACAAATACCATTATTATTATTTTTATTATTCTCCGCTCATTGCAAACTTACAGCCTAATAATAATAATCATAACAATGATAATAATGGTACTTGTTAAGCACTTACTGCCATTCCGATTTGTGGCAGCACTGAGAGAGATCTGAGGACATGTCCCGGCTCCCACAGAGAAGGGGACCCAAGATGTAGCTGCTTTGGGGTTCGGCTCACCTGTGCTGAGATCTGGGCAATCAATCAATCAATCAATCGTATTTATTGAGCGCTTACTGTGTGCAGAGCACTGTACTAAGCGCTTGGGAAGTACAAGATGGCAACATATAGCGACAGTCCCTACCCAACAGTGGGCTCACAGGGCCCTCTGCAGTGCCTCTGCTACCCAAACGGAGACAGAAAGAGCTTTAGGGATGTTCAGGAAACCATAAAGGTAGTAGGGTCACTAGCAAGTAGCACGGCCCAGTGGACAGAGCACAGGCCTGAGAGTCAGAAAGATCTGAGTTCTAAGCCCAGCTCTGCCACGTGTCTGCTGTGTGACCTCGGGCAAGGCACTTCACTTCTCTGGGCCTCAGCTGCTGCATCTGTAAAATGGGGATTAAGACCATGAGTTCCATGTGAGAAAGGGACTGTGTCCAACCTGAACAGAGAAGCAGCATGGCTCAGTGGAAAGAGCATGGGCTTTGGAGTCAGAGGTCATGGGTTCAAATCCCGGTTCAGCCAATTGTCAGCTGTGTGACTTCAGGCAAGTCACTTAACTTCTCTGGGCCTCAGTTGCCTCATCTGTAAAATGGGGACTAAGACTGTGAGCCCCCCGTGGGACAACCTGATCACCTTGTAACCTCTCCAGTGCTTAGAACAGTGCTTTGCACATAGTAAGCACTTAATAAATGCCATCACTATTATTATTATTATTAATAGCTTTTAAAACAGTGTTGGACACATACTAAGTACTGAACAAATACATTATTATTATTATTACTATTATTATTATTATTGTTACTTTTATTCCTCAGCTGCAGCCCAGAATTAGGCTGTCAACCAGACTGACTACTTATGCCCCCCTCACTAGTTCATTTGACAGTGGGGGCTGCCTGTGGTTTTTATACTGATATCCTGCCTCTGGCCTGGAATTCCCTCCCTCTTCATATCCAACAGACGATCACTCTCCCGACCTTCAAAGCCTAACTGAAAGCACATCTCCTCCAGGAAGTCTTCCTCGACTAAGCCCTCATTTCCACTTCTCCCACTCCCTTCTGCGTCACCCTTGCACCCTTTGTTCATCCCTCCCTCATCCCCACAGCACTTATGTACCTATCCGTAATTTTTTTATTTATATTAACATCTGACTCCCCCACTAGGCTCTGAGTTCACTGAGGGCTGGGTACATATCTACCAACCTTGTTATAGTGCACTCTCCGCAGAGTTTAGTACAGTGTTCTGCACATAGTAAGTGCTCAGTAAATATGGTTGACTGATTGATTGATGTAATGATCATCAGGTTAGTAATTATCAATGCCTACCTGCACCCTGAAGGACCCCCAGAGTGCAGAGTGCCTTCCAGGGTATTTCATGGCTTCCTAGGTGTCAGGAATCCTACCGTTTAGTCCCTGGACTCTTCTACCAACTGTGTGATCGCTCTGGGCCTCAATTTTCCAAACTGCAAAATGGGAATTATATTAACTGTTCTCCTCTTCTTAGTAATGTGGGGAACATTAAAGAAAGTAGTATCCTTGAGTGACTCCACATTTGCAGAAAATATGGCATCGATTTTAAATTTTGTCTCGTTTCGTTTTTATCGTATTCGTTAAGCCCTTACTATGTACCAGGTGCTGTACTAAGCGCTGGGGTAGATACAAGCTATACAAGTTGGACCCAGTCCATGTTCCACATGGGGCTCACAGTCCCAGCAGGCCAAGAGATGCCGGCCTATTGTATTTTTGGTAATGGGCCCAGTCCATCCACAGGAGGCTCCCAGGGCCCACAGTTCCACTTAATAATAATAATAACCATAATTGTGGCACTGGTTAAGTGCTTAATAAGTGCCAAGCACTGTATTAAGCACTAGGGTAGATACCAGGTAATCAGATCCCACATGAGGCTCACAGACTAAGCAGAAGGGAGAGCAGGTATTGAATCCCCATTTCACAGATGAGGTAACTGAGGCACAGAGAAGTTATGTGCCCAAAGTCACACAGCAGACAAGTGGCAGAGCTGGGATTAGAACCCAGGTCCTCTGGCTTTCCTCTGCAACGATGACAGATTTTACAGTGATATTTTTCAAGGACTGAAACAGCTTTCAAACTCACTAGTTTCAATGAGATGGATGTCTAACTTTCTATTAACTTTGCCTACATTACTGTCCTTCATATTTGAAGAATTTGGTGTCTGCAGGATAAACACATTCTCTGTAATGGACTGGTACTTGAGTAACTTGGAAAGGCATTCTCTATCTAATGCTGTAATCATGGTCTTACAGGGCACTTTGGTCATTGCATAAAAAGGACTATTCACTAGACATTGAAATCATAGAACCCTTTGCTGAGTCCTTGGGTGGATTCATTCATTCATTCATTCAATCATATTTATTGAGGGCTTACTGTGTGCTGAGCACTGTATTAAGCACTTGGGAGAGTGCCATACAACAATAAACAGATATATTCCCTGCCCTCAGTGAGCTGTAACGTGTTTAATTCTAGGTCACAAACATAATAATAAATGGCAATTGTGGTATTTATTCAATACTTGCTATGTCCCAAGCATTGTTCTAAGCGTTGTGATAGATACAAGATAATAATAATAATAATAATAATAATAATGGCATTTATTAAGCGCTTACTATGTGCAAAGCACTGTTCTAAGCTCTGGGGATTTTACAAGGTGACAAAATCTCTGTCCCACATGAGGCTCTCAGTCTAAGTAGGAGGGTTATAGAATTTAATCCCCATTTTACAAATGAAGAAATTGAGGTATAGAAAAGTTACGTGAGAAGCGGTGTGGTCTAGTGTATACAGCATGGGTCTGGGATTCAGAAGGACCTGGATTCTAATCCTAACTCTGCCCCTTTAATGCTGTGGGACCCTGGGCAAGTTGCTTCACTTCTCTGTGCTTCAGTTGCCTCATCTGTAAAATGGGGATGAAGACTGTGAGCCGCATGTGGAAAATGGACTATGTCCAACCTAATTAACTTATATCTACCTCAGGGCTTAGTACAGGGACTGGCACATAGTAAGCGCTTAACAAATATCACAAAAGGAAAAGTGGCTTGCCTAAAGTCACACAGCAGACACATGGTAGTGTCGGAATTAGAACACAGGTCCTCTCACCCTCAGGCCGGTGCTCTTTCCAATAGTCCACACTGCTTCAGTTATGGAGTCAGTGATTCATGTCAAAGAATTTATAGCAGCAATTATATGCTGTTCAGAGATGGACACATCAAAGCTAAATACCATAACAAAAGAAGTCTGTTAAGTTTTAAACCGGTGAAGGATTGCATTGCACCACTGAAGTAAGATAAATCAACTCTAACGATGCTTTCCTTTTTAAGTTACCCTCAATAGTAGGATCTAAGCATAACTGACAACAATTCTTGAAAATGTAACAAAAACTGTATTCAATTGTATTTATCGAGCACTTACTCTGTGCAGAGCACTGTACTAAGTGCTTGGAAAGTTCAATTCAACAACAAATAGAGACAATCCCTGCCCAACAACGGGCTCACAGTCTAGAATGTACAATGAACCCATAGTTTAAAAGAGAGCGAACTGGGTGGCATGCTGGTCTTCGGCAGTTTTTTTATGATATTTGTTAAGCGCTTACTATATGCTAGGCACTGTTCTATGCCCTGGGATCGATACAATCTAACTAGGTTGGCCAGAGTTCCTGTCCCGTATGGGGCTCACAGTCTCAATTCCCACTTTACGGATAGGCTAACTGAGGCACAGAGAAGTGACTTGCCCAAGGTCACACAGCAGACAAGTGCGACAAGATAAGAACCCAGCTCCTGCTGACTCCCAGGTTTTAGAGAAGCAGCGTGGCTCAGTGGAAAGAGCACGGGCTTTGGAGTCAGAGGTCGTGGGTTCGAATCCCGACTCCACCACATGTCTGCTGTGTGATCTTGGGCAAGTCACTTAACCTCTCTGGACCTCAGTTACCTCATCAGTAAAATGAGGATTAAGACTGTGATCCCCACATGGGACAACCTGATGACCCTGTATCCTCCCCAGCGCTTAGAACAGTGCTTTGCACATAGTAAGCGCTTAATAAATGCCAATTATTATTATTATTATTATTATTATTCACTGGGCCTCACTGCTTCCAGGGAAATACAGCTGCAGAGTAGGGAAGTAAAAGAAATTGGATTCAGTTATCCTGCACTCTGCCCTGCTGTTTCATCCGAGCTCCACATCTTTGGTTTCTGTTAAGTGTCTAAGAGGGTCTCCAAAACTTTTCTGAGCAGAGCTGAGCTGTAATGAGCAAATCTAACCCTCTTGAGAAGCCTCTCTTTAGAACAAATGAAGGACTTATTCCTTTACTGGGACTGCAGAGCGGTGATGCAACTTGAAAATTTGGTCGTCAGCCAGGCTCAAGGCCAATGTTGAGAAGGAAATTTGGAATCACAGTGAGGGAGGAAGAGGTAGACGTGAGGAACTGCAGTCTCAGAATGTTTATGCTGAAGCAAAAGTTTACAGTAATTGAGGGTTAGCGCACACAGCCCTTTGATAAAACTTGCTCCTTCTATTTGTCTTCTTTAAAGTTTGGAATGCTAGCATGGGAAAATTACTAGCTTTCACAGTCAGATTTTAATCATGTTGATTAATCAGAGGCAGTTTAGTTTCGTCTGCAGATTCCACTAGCCTGATTTCAATACCTTTCATTTAACGTTTCCCAGCGGTATCTATCTTGGCCTTTCCGTTGCCTTTTCCCTTCTCTCTCTAATTTCTTTCCAACAAATGGCTTTTTTATTATATTTTTTTATTCATTCTTCAACTGTTTTCTTTTATCCATTTTGGTTTTCCCAGTGAGATATTTGGGTCATTTGTTTTACTCCATCCTCTAAATTACTTTGTCTTTAAATCAAACACTGGTACAAAAGATTAGCAGTTTCTTCTGCTCTGGCATTCATTTTCTATAACAATGGTGGTATTTGTTAAGCACTTACTATGTGCCAAGAACTGTTCTAAGTATTAGGGGAGATACAAGGTAATCAGGTTACCCCACGGGTGGCTCACAGTATAGGATATACTATTTTACAGATGAGGTAACTGAGGCACAGAAAAGTTAAGTGACTTGCCCAAAATCACACAGCTGACACGTGCCGGAGCGGGGATTAGAACCCACAACCTCTGACTCCCAAGCCCTTGCTCTTTCCACTGAGCCACGCTTATGAATACTACGAGGTGAATTAAATTGAAGTCTTCTTACGTCAGATACTTCCTCTTTTTATGTTACAAAAAGTGCTGAATATGCTCATACATTTAGGGACTTTCCTGGAAGAATCAATTGATCAATCTATCGTGTTTACTGAGCACCTGCTATGTGCTGAGAACTGTACTAAGTGCTTAGGAGAAGCAGCGTGGCTCAGTGGAAAGAGCACGGGCTTTGGAGTCAGAGGCCCTGGGTTCAAATTCCGCTCTGCCAACTGTCAGCTGTGTGACTTTGGGCAAGTCACTTAATTTCTCTGTGCCTCACTTCCCCCATCTGTAAAATGGGGATTAAAACTGTGAGCCCCACATGGGACAACCTGATCACCTTGTATCCTCCCCAGCTCTTAGAACAGTACTTTGCACACGGTAAGCACTTAATAAATACCAAATTATTGTTACCAGACTCACGCTCTTTCCACTAAGCCATGCCACCCCAGTTATGGAGAGAAAGTCAACAATGCACACTGGCCAATTCTCTGAGGGGGTAAAGTCCAGAGGCTCCAACTTCATACCTCTCATGATGTTCAGCCCATGGAGACAGCCCTACTTATTCTACTCCGCAGCTCTGCCATCTTAAAGTCACTCCAGTCCCCGCAGAATCCAAATGAATGAATATAGAGATCCTGTAACCCATGAGATGCTAAAGAGGTCCTGGCATTGTACAGTGGGGAGGATTCAGTTCATAGCCAGGCCCCAGCTCCCAGGCCTTCAGCCCCTTCCTCTTCCTGACCACCACGCTGTCTCCTTGGGAATTTACACCTGCTCTCCTCCAAGTTATCAAGCCTCCATTCCGACACCCAGGAGGGAAAGAGAAAAGCAGCTGCATCCTGGTGCCGCTTCCACAAAGCCTTGGGAAGAAGGCTGTGACCAAGCCTCCTGTAGCTGTCACTGCGGTTGGGAGTATTGACTCTGAGTCGCGAAGGGCCTGAAATTCTCCTTCTCCTGCCTCAGTCGTATTATTGAGTGCTTACTGTGTGCAGAGCACTGTACTAAGTGCTTGAAAAGTAAAATTTGGCAACAGGTAGAGACAATCCCTACCCGACAATGGGCTCACAGTCTAGAAGGGGAAACGGACAACAAAACAAAACAAGTAGACAGGCATCAATAGCATCAAAATAGATAAGTAGAATTATAGATATCTAGACATCATTAATAAAATAAATAGAATAATAAATATGTACCTTTAAGTTGTCTTAGTATTTTGTTTTATCTCTCATTCATTCATTCATTCATTCAATTGTAGTTTTTGGGCTCTTATTGGGTGCAAAGCACTATACTAGGTGCTTGAAAAGTACAGTAGAACAATAAACAGACATATTCCCTGACCACAAGCGGCTTACAGCCTAGGGGGGAGACAGACATAAATGTAAATCCATAAATTGCATATCTGTGCATAAGGGCTGTTGGGCTGGCATTCTCCCCCACCTTCTTTATATTTTTAGGTTGTTAGCACCCAAGGAACAAGAACCATGTTTAATTCTGCCCAATTCTCATCTGCGCTTTCTTTCCCAGTGCTAAGTACAGTGCTCTGCACATAGTAAACGTTTAATAAATACTACTACTACTAAGCAGTCATACTCTTGGCCTGAATTCATAAATTCCTTTTATTCAACCAGAACACATTTTAGAATCTCCAGAAAAAACAAAACAAATGATTCTTCTATCCACTGACCCCACTCCAGATCTTTGCTTTTGTAGATCACTTCTTTTTGAGGTTAGAGGCTTCCCTGACTAACTGCCAGCACTCCAGGTTACATCAACACACAACAGATAAATCTAGTGCATTTATTTTTACCCATCCTCATCAGGTACATATATATATATTCATTCAGTTGTATAGTCTATTATTTATTTGGAATACATTGTCAATAACTTTATGTCTGTCCCATGTTAAAATGTAAGCTCCCTGTGGGCAGCTATCACATCATTACTGCATGTTGTACTTCCCCAAGTGCTTTATACAGTGCATTGAACACTGAAGGGCCTCAATAAATGCCATTACTACTTCTAGATGTAAACTAAAAGTTTCTGGTAGGGGTTCTCTTTCCTTCCTTTCTGCATGACTGCAGCTACATCTCTAATCAGAAACAGTTGAATTTGTGATTATGTTTAAAGCAAGTCTTGATTTTTAGACCTCTTTCCTGAACACTCCTTTCCTAAAAATAATGTTTGCTTCTAACTTATTTGCTCTGAAGCCCAAACTGAAGCATTATTAATTTTTTTACTTCCTACTCATTCCCACCCATATTTCCTCTTCAGACTTGATTATCACTGTGCTTCTCTACAAAAGATAAAATGCTTTTTCTTTATACAAAGAAGTTTAAAAGGGGAATAAGTAATGAAAAGCAATTGTAATTAGGAGGGGGGAAAGAGGAGGGAGAGGTCTGGGGAGAGAGAGAAACAAAGCCTCAAACAATCATTTTAGCCATTAATCAGACCTATTGTATGTGACTAACCTGTTGAATCCCACAGGATCTCCTCCACTGCTTAAACCCATGCTCTCATTCTTTTGTTCCAAGTTCAGATTGAAAGGGGAGAAAGTACTTAGTTCCAACATAATATCATTTCCGCAGTAAATTGGAACAACAAACTGAGAGTAAATTTGTGGGATTTTCCCTTCAAATTTCCATAACGCGGAAAAGCATTCTGTGTTGGAAAACAAAAGACTCAGCAGGCAACCATTTTTTCCTTGTCGATTAACAGAAGTGATCAAAATGAATATACAGGACAAAGGAATTTTAATAAAAATTGATTGGATAGAAGTATTATAAAAATGATTCTCATGAACAAACACTGGAGATGTGTAGTAATGAGGTTCTGCGTGAGTGTCTTTAAACCCAGAATTGCAAATTACACAGCAAAATCTGTAGTGCGTGAACATTAATTAATCTCCCATTTATTGTCTAGAATGAGTACATTTAGGTAAACAGAAATCCCAACTTCCTTGAGCACTTTCTGTTTAATTTCCAGGAACAACTGTTTTATCCATTAACCAAGAAGACAAGCATTATTGCAAAGGTGTCACTAGGTGTTCTGCAATTAAGGAAGAGTGTCAAAATTCTCATGCCTGAAATTGCATCTACTTTCCCGTAGGTGCCATCTAATAGAGAACTTCTCTCGATTTAAACTGTTCACATAGTGATTGCTTTGTTGTTTACTCAAGAAAGAAACCAATTTCAAATAATTGAAACAATTACAGAAATCAGAAGCAGCTTAGAGAAACAGCGTGGCTCAGTGGAAAGAGCCCGGGCTTTGGAGTCAGAGGTCATGGGTTCAAATCCCGGGTCTGCCACTTGTCAGCTGTGTGACTTTGGGCAAGTCACTTCACTTCTCTGGGCCTCAGTTACCTCATCTGTAAAATGGGGATGAAGACTGTGAGCCCCCCGTGGGACAACCTGATCACCCTGTAACCTCCCCAGCGCTTAGAACAGTGCTTTGCACATAGTAAGCGCTTAATAAATGCCATTATTATTATTATTATTATTAGAAAGATTCTATGTTCTCTGAAAGGAGGAAAAAGGGGTACCTGGGAAATACTGCAGTGTCTTAAGGAAGCATCGGTAGAGAAGTGTAAATCATAGATTTACAAAATAATTTGGATTATAACTAGTTTGTATTGTCTTTATCGAATTTCATGTGGCTATCCCTGTTTGAAAAATAACAGAAGAGAACTCCAAAGCATCAGGACCTGCGTGGTAATTTCAAGGTATCATGTTCGGTATTAGGAACATTATGGAAATGTTTTATTCAGAGAATCTTGACTGTTCAATGAGACGTATACTGGAGAGATAAGAAAACTCTGGAATGTAAACTCCATGAGTGCAAAGATTTTGTCTACCAACTCTATAGTACTGAACGCTGCCAAGGGTTTAATACAGTACTGTACATACAGTAGATGCTCAGTAAATACCACTGACTGATTTTCCCCATTTTTTCCTACCAAGAGGTGTGAATGTGGATCCCAGTGATAGCTTGTATTAGACTATTTCAGACGAATGTAGCAGGTTAGGAAGTGAAATCCAATACTAGTTCTTGTATACTTGGCTCAGGAAAAATGTCATTTAGAAGTTAATGTTAAAGTCAGTGTAAGAACAGTTGCTTATTTAAATCAATCAGTGGCATTTACTGAGTGCTCATTAATCATAATAGCAACAATGATAATAATAATTGTAATATTTGTTAAGTGCTTACTATGTGCCAAGCACTGTACTAACTGCTGGGCAAGATACAAGATAATCAGGTCCCACTTGGAACTCTCATTCTAAGTAGAAGGTAATACAAGTATTGAATCCCAATTGTGCAGATGAGGGAACCGAAGCATGGAGAAGTTAAGTGATTTACAAAGGTCACACAGCAGGTAAGTAGTAGAGCCAAAACCCAGGTTCATGCTCTACTGTGTGCAGAACACGATACTAAATGCTTGGGAGACTACAATACAACAGAGTTGCTCCAAGGACAGAGTATAGTTTCCCCCATTAATGGATATGTAATATTACCTTAGGCATCTAATGACTCCCTAAGATATTCCTCCCATCCTTTGAATCTAAAATTTTAAATATAGCAAGTAGTAGGGACAATAGAGAGATGAAACACAAGCAAATGAAAAAATCTTTCCGTGGAAAGGCCATACTGACTACAAACATTTTTGCTGCTCAAATTCTACTCTATGTCGTCAGGCAAATCACTTGCCTTTCCTGTGTTTCAATTTCCTCAGTAAAAGGGGTTTAAGGTATCTGTCTTCTTGACCTCTTGACAGAGACTGTATGATCTGGTTATTTCGTGTCTTCCCCAGAATTTAGTACAGTGCTTAGCACAGTGTGTTTAATGGATATTATAACTAACAAGCCCTATTCCAGAAATAGAATCTAAGGACAATTGAACAATTACTCTTTCTCTGGGATTTAGAAACAGAGAAAATTTCCCTATCGATGTTGTACACTTGTGAAAACATTCCTTCTGAGGACACTTCAGCTTAGATTTGAGATTATCTGAAGGCATGGTTTAGAAAATATTTTCATTAAACTCCCCTTATGTGAACAACCTCTTTAATCATTTTCAATTTAATATAAAATGCAATGTAAAATATGAGGGTCAATAAAATCAAATATTTGAAATAAAGGAGCTAAAACTATAATCACATACTCAGAGCCAGGCTCTCATTTATGTGGAATTAGTGTTATCTAAGGAGGTTTCACATATTTTACACGTACATGTAAACAGAGGCGCAGGTTCAATAAAATAAACATTAATATTTCAGTCAGGTATTAAAGTACAAATCATCAGTGGGGTACATTGCCAAAGCAGACTGTAATAGGAAAATAAACTTGTGAATTCAGACAGCGAGTGTACCTAAAGGGCAGGTCATAACAATTTGTCAAATATGAATTGCAGCTTCTTTATCCCTTCGAGTTCTAGATAGCTTAATAGAAGCTCTATTTCATATTTTTCAAGACAGAAAGTGATAATTGATACATTCAATGCCCTTTCACCTTCTACTTTTTCCAGACACCAGAAGATATTATTCATTAAACATGTTACATCACTTAGTGACCTTTCTAAATTTTAAATTCTGGTGACCACCTTCCTGGATCCAGATCAGCATGTGTGATGAAAAAGGAACTGAGAAGGGCAACCAGGGGATATGGAACAGCTTCCTTAGGTTGAGGGGCTGAAAAGAATGGGCCACTTCGTCATGAAGAGAAACAGAGGGGACCAGATTGAGCTTTATAAAATCATGACGGATGTGTACAGGGTGAACACAGTCCCCAAATGTTAATTATAATGATGAAATCCCATAGCACCAGAATGAGGAAACATCCACTGAAACTTAAAACTTTAAAACAAACCAAAGAAAATGCTCATTACATGCAGTAGATGATAAACATATGGAAGCAACGTAGCCAAGGGGAAAGAGCACAGGGTTGGGAGTCAGAGATCATGGGTTCTAATCCCCACTCCGCCACTTGTCAGCTGTGTGACTTTAAGCAAGTCACTTAACTTCTCTGTACCTCAATTACCTCATCTGTAAATTGGGGATTAAGACCGTAAGCCCCATGGGGGACAACCTGATTACTTTATAGCCGCCCCAACGCTTAGAACAGTGCTTAACAAATTCTGCACTTAACATAGTAAGTGCTTAACAAATACCATCATCATTATTATTATCCAGTGTTTCAAACAGTGCTCCAGTGCTTAGAACAGTGCTTGGCACATAGTAAGCGCTTAACAAATACTATTGTTATTATATGGGATCTTATACCACAGAAAGTTGGACAGGCAGAAAATAGCAGTAGATTCAAAAGAGGTGTGGGCAGGCTAATGAAATAAGGGCCCTTTAGGGATTATACCAAATTGTACTTTCCAAGCTCTGCACCCAGTAAGCGCTCAATAAATATGATTGAATGAATGAATGATCATAGGGAATAAGAATGATGATGATGATGATAAGGGTAATAATATTTGTTAAGCACATACTATTTGTTAAGCACATACTATTTGCCAAGCACTACACTAAGTGCTGGGAGCCTGTTGTTGGGTAGGGATCATCTCTATATGTTGCCGATTTGTACTTCACAAGCTCTTAGTATAGTGGTCTGCACACAGTAAGCGCTCAATAAATACGGTTGAATGAATTGAATGAATGAATACAAGTCCATCAAGCCCTAAATGGGGCTAACAATCTAAGTAAGAGGGAGAACAGATGAGGGAACTGAGGCACAGAGAAGTTAAATAACTTGCCCTATGTCCCACAGCAGGCAAGTGGCAGAGTCAGAATTAGAACCCAGGGCCTGTAATTCCCAGGCCTGTGCTCTTTCTACTAGGCCCCACTGCTTCTCAGGGGAAGTTGGGGGTGTCATCCCATTACAGAAATGGATGTCCATAATGATTTTCCTCTTTGCGCCCTTTCAGAATCGGGATACTGGACTGTATCAACCATTAGTCTACTCCATTAAGGGCATTTCTTATGTGCTTATGATTCTTGAAGTGTGATCGTCCCTTTCATGCTGACTGCGTTGAGGACTTGTGTTGACTTTCCCCGTGTTAGTTTCCACAAGGGTATGAACGGTCGTGGACAGGTTTCCTCTTTCTCAATTGCAGCTTCAGAACCTGGAGAAGCCTGGATTCAATATCTAAATTCTTTTAAGCTCAGAGGAATTATGTGTGTTAATTCTGTGCATTTGGCTAGTGGTAATACACAATTCAGGGGGCAAAAGTATTAAAAGTGAATTTGCTACTGCCAGCAAAGTGTCGAGTTGACAATTAAATATAGTAATGATTTTTTTTCCCTGTGAGTTACTCACAAATGAAAAAAAGGCTATGGAGTGGGGAGGATAACGATTTTTTTTTCCATCCACATGAATGACATGTGAGGGAGAGATTTCTGCCAATAATAGCAAAGTAGCGAAAAACTTAGTAGGAAGGGGTGGAAAAGGGTGGATGAACCTGGCAAATAAGGGAAAGCTAAGCTAACATTGTAAAAATCCTTCCTCCCTTCACCTAATCTTCTAAGATGATAAAAGGAGTTTCACACACCACACTCCATTGTTTCATAATTAAGTTTTAAATGTCTCATTTTCTATTCCATTAAAGGCTACTTATAATGTTTAGTGGAGGTAGAAGAAACAGTGATTAAAAACTAGGTTTTCTCTCTTTATAGTTGCTTTTGATTGGTCTTTTCGGGGTACCATGTTTCTCTATTGGTTTTGGAGCATTTACAACTGTGAGGTGGGAAATAAGCACAGGCTTGGGAGTCAGAAGGTCATAGGCTCTAACCCTGGGTCAGCCACATGTTTTCTGTGTGACCTTGGGCAAGTCACTTCACTTCTCTGGGCCTCAGTTACCTCATCTGTAAATTGGGGATAAAGAGTGTGAGCCCCATGTGGGACAGGGACTGTGTGCTTGGCACATAGTGCTTGGCACATAGTAAGTGCTTAACAAGTACCATAATAATAATAATAACAGTTATAATAATAATGATAAGGATAATATCTACTCTAGCATTAGTTAGTACAGTGCTTAACAAAACCTATTTACCATCTCCCCACCCTCCTGCACCAAAACAAGAACTATATAATACCAACTCTTTGAAACAGTTGTAAACTTGAAAGGCAATCTGCTACAAGTCAAAACTCACCTGTGCTGGGCAGCAGCAGCATGGGAGAGAGTCGAGGGAAGAGACTCAGGTTTACTGCGCGGAAGGAGGCAATGGTAAACCACTTCCGGATTTTTACCAAGAAAACTCTATGGATATACTACCAGAATGATTGCAGATGAAGGTGAGATGTTCTGCATGAGATGAGTCCATGGCATCACTATGGGTCAGACACGAATCGACAGCATAAGACAACAACAAGCACTTTCCCTTTGCCCTCGCGGCAAATTGGAATTGTCCCTAGTCCAAACCCAGAAAACAGGGCTGTAAGCAACAGTGATAAGTAAGCTCGGGCCTGACTCCAATTATTATTCTCTTTCCTAAGCTTCCACTGACCAGCCCACACTGGAGTCACTCTGCTTTTCATTTCCCCACCAGGACGTAGCTGGGGTGAGCTCTGGGGGATGGAAAGGCAGGCCTGGCCAAGGAAAGGAGCTAATGATTCTGGTGAGCTGGCATTCCACTACTGGGGGTACACAGCAGGCAATTTTCCTGGAAATGCAAAGGGCGCTGCTACATCTCTCCAGGCAGCAAGAAAGTCAGCAGTCATTTTCTCAAGCTGGGACAAAATAGGGTCAAGAATGTATAAACTGAAGGAACCAAAAGCCATTTGCTACATATAATCATTTCCAGTGTACTTGTGCAAGAAATGTGGGTGACAGAAACTATCCTCAAACTATTTTTATACTAGAGGAAAAAATAGATCTCAAATGAAACAAAGGCTAACAACTGTACAGGTTCCTGCTAGCCCCCTTAATTTATCAAAGCCTAGCTCCCATCATCATCATCAATCGTATTTATTGAGCGCTTACTATGTGCAGAGCACTGTACTAAGCGCTTGGGAAGTACAAATTGGCAACATATAGAGACAGTCCCTACCCAACAGTGGGCTCACAGTCTAAAAGCTCTCCTCAAGTTGTACAAAATATTCCACCGGGCCTAAAGTCCATGCTTTTTAAAAAAATCTCTTGGACTTAATGGAAATGGCCCGGCTAGTCATGGCAAGTTGATTTTTTTTTTCAGGTACTTGTTAAACGCTTAACTCTGTGCCAAGTAGTGGACTAAGTGCTGGGATAGATATCAAATAATCAGGCTGTACACAGTCCCTGTCCCACATGGGGCTCACAGTCTAAGTAATAATAATGATGGCATTTATTAAGTGCTTACTATGTGCAAAGCACTGTTCTAAGTGCTGGGGAGGTTACAAGGTGATCAGGTTGTCCCACGGGGGGGCTCACAGTCTTAATCCCCATTTTCCAGATGAGGTAACTGAGGCACAGAGAAGTTAATGACTTGCCCAAAGTCACACAGCTGACAATTGGCGGAGCCGGGATTTGAACCCCTACCTCTGACTCCAAAGCCCATGCTCTAGGATTGAATTCTCATTTTACAGCTGAGGAACCGGAGCACAGATAAGTTAAGTGACTTGCCCGAGGTCCCAGAGCAGGAGTGGTTGGAATCAGGATTAGAATTCAGATCCTCTGACTCCCAGTCCTGTGCTATTTCCACTAGACCACACTGCTTCTGTTTGACTATTAAAATTGTTTATAGAAAGGAATTTATAATTCCATTGGATGGAATTTTTTCTGCTTGTCCTTGTAAATTAGTAATCACGGTGCAACATACTACTACTAGTTTGCCTTTTAAATTTCATTTAAAGTGACATTCTAATTCTAATTCTGTTGCATAGTGCTCTGCCAAATGCTTAGAACTGTGCTCTGCACAGTACTGAAGCAGCCTGGCTTAGTGGATAGTGCATGGGCCTGGAAATCAGAAGGACCTGGGGTCTGATTCTGGCTCCACTACTTGCCTGCCGTGTGAACTTGTGCAAGTCACTTAATTTATCTGGGCATCAGTTACCTCATCTGTAAAGTGGGGATTAAGACTGTAAATCCCATGTGGGTGAGGGACTGTATCCAATCTGACTATCTTGTATCTACCCCAAGGCTTTGAACTGTTCTTGGCACGTAGTAAGTGCTTAACAAATGCAATAATAATGATAATGTTGTCATTATTATTTTTAATAGTAATAAGTATTCAATAAATACCACTGATTGACTGACTGATTTTAACTAGGAATTCATTCCGAGGTAAGTCGCTGAGAGACATTTTCCTGTTTCATCTGACCATGGTTTAGTTACGTATCTTCTGTTTTCATTTGAGCCTGCCTAAATCCTAACCCTTCCCAGGATTGCCGTGACCTACAGAATAAGAGGCTGTCTTCATCGTGTGGCATGATCGTGTTTCAGGGAAAGCTCTGAAATTAAAATGTGGAGGATTTTGAGTTCTCCTTTCACTTTCTCTCTGACCAATGGATCTTTACTTTGGACCCTGACTACTTCATTTATAATACCAAACGAGCACGTGCGCGCGCACCGCCCCCCCACCCCTTCCTTTTTTTATTTTAACACAATTCCATTCGTCTTTCCCTTCCTTCAGAAATAACCCAGCCAGGTCTGCTCTTAGTTTAATGAACCCACAGAAATATTTTGTAGAGCTGTTCCTCTTAAACTTCCTATTTCTTGCCAAGAAAAGAGGAATAGACATTTGCTTGAATTCTAATGGTGTATTTGGGCCTACACTGGATTAGAGATACTTACTGGAAGGCTAGCTTGACTCTGACATCTTCGGCAGCATGAAATCTTGAAAATGGGGCTAGAGGCTACTGTTCTCTTCCAATCTCTTGAGGCTGTGCAGTTGCCGACAACGTCTTTCCTTAACTAGTCCCCCATGTCTGGAGACATTGTTTAGATGAGGTTACATGGGAGCCACAAGTCCTTTGGGATTTTCCAAGTGGGCCAGATTGGTCCCGTGTAAATTGGTAGGAATTTTAGCTCCATATATCTTATTCTTCCAAGTGCTTAGTATACTGCTTTGTACATAATAAATGCTCGATATAGATGAAAGTTATCACAGTGAGATTGTTCCTTCCCCTGCTTTATTTTGGGCATATTGGCATTTTCTGAGGAATCCCTCTTTTTAGACTACTGGGTCTCAGGAACTAGGAAAACTGCCTTATAGGTTTTTTATACAGAAGAGCAACATTTACAATCAATTTGACACTTTTAGTTGTACCATATCTAATATATATCTTTTCCCCCTCACCAATTTGGGTTTTTTTCCAATTAATTTCTGGTTCCTTGCTGTGAATCTTATACTATCTCCAACAACTGCAGGTGTTTCTTTTTTAAGACTTAATTATAAACAAGAGAACCTCTCTCTCATCTTCACTTCTCCTGCGCTACTTTCTAGTTGCTGTTCCAGCACTTTCTTTCATTCTCTGAACTCTCCGACCTAGAGATATACTTTCCTAAGAAATGGAAGAGGCAGGGATAATAAATACTAATGAAGGTCACTGAAGAAGTTTGTGGATTCCCTATTCCTGAAGATTTTTAAGAAACTGATTGGATTATTTAATTATATGCCTGTTTGGAGTCAGGGATTCTGTGAGATGACCTATAATGAGATCATATTTCTAC
The DNA here is from genome assembly GCF_015852505.1 of Tachyglossus aculeatus. Lineage (NCBI taxonomy): Eukaryota > Metazoa > Chordata > Mammalia > Monotremata > Tachyglossidae > Tachyglossus > Tachyglossus aculeatus. The sequence continues at coordinate 23,840,701 of NC_052067.1, forward strand.
AAAAACATTCAGTCCATGTTTCCCCACTCCTCAAAAACCTCCAGTAATTGCCCATCCACCTCCACCTCAAACAGAAACTCCTTACAGCAGGCTTTATTCATTCAATCACATTTATTGAGTGCTTACTGTGTGCAAAGCACTGTACTAAGCACTTTAAAGCACTCACTTTGTCCCTTCTTACCTTACCTCCCTGATTTCATACTACAACTCAGACTTCACACTTCTAGACTGTGAGCCCACTGTTGGGTACGGACCGTCTCTATATGCTGCCAACTTGTACTTCCCAAGCGCTTAGTACAATGCTCTGCACACAGTAAGCGCTTAATAAATATGATTGATTGATTGATTCATACATCACTCCTCTAATGCTAACCTTCTCACTGTACCTCGATCTCATCTATCTCATCACCGACCTTCGCCCATGTCCTGCCTCTGGCTGGGAATGCCCTGCCTTTTCATATCTGGGAGTCAGAGGACCTGGGTTTTAATCCCGGATCTGCCAGTTGCGTGCTGTGTGACCTTGGCTATGTTATTTCACTTCTGTGCCTCAGTTTCCTTAACTTTAAAATGGGGATTCAAAACCTGTTCTCTCCACTACTTAGACTGTGAGCTCCATGTGGGACATGGACTGTGTCTGACTTGATTAGCTTGTATTTACCCCAGCACTTAGGACAGTGCCTGACCGAGTAAGCACTTAATAAATACCGTAAGTAAGGTAAATATCCAACAGATGTTCACTCTCCCTACCTTCAAAGCCTTATTAAAAGTACATCTTCTCCAAAAGGCCTTCCTCAACTAAACCCTCATTTCCTTTCCTCCCACTGCTTTCTGCACTTGGATTTGCCCTCTTTATTAACACCTCCCATAGCTCTACAGTTCTTATGCACATTTCCGTAATTGATTTGTTTATGTTAATGTCTGTCTCCACCTCTATAGTGTAAGCTCATTGTGGGCTGGAAATGTGTCTACCAACTTTGCTATATTGTATCATTATCATTAATTCAATCATTCATTGTCATATTTATTGAGCACTTACTGTATGCAGAGCACTGTACTAAGCGCTTGGGAAGTACAAGTCGGCAACAGTGATATGATGTACTCTCCCAAGAGCTTAGTACAATGCTCTGCACACAGTAAGTGCTCAAGGAATGTGATTGATTGGTTGATGATTCAGTGTTGACCTAAAAGGTTGTGTCATTTAAATCATGACAGTGAATTTTGTCATGTTTTATTGTCAATGCTGACTTGATCAAGTCTCTCACTTTCCATTAACACCCTTGTATCTGTTGTTTTCTTAATTGTGAAATGAGACAGATACCTTTATTGTTTCAACTATAAACTCCTTATGGGCAGGGAATATATCTTCCAACTCCGTTACAATAGGCTTAGTATGGTGCTCCACACCCAGTAAGTGCTCAATAAATACGATTAATTGATGGCTTGATTGATTCTTGTTTTATAGCTACTAATACTAAGGCATAGAGAGGGTCAAGACTTTCCCAAGGTCAAGCAGGGTAAGCACTGACTAGAACCTTAGTACAGTGCTCTGCACACAGTAAGTGCTTGATAAATATGATTGAGTGAATGAACCTTTGTCTTTCGATCAACTGGTCTTTTATTCTGATTCTATTGCTTCCTATGAAGGTGTTCTGTATTTTAGACCAGTTAGGGAAAGGGAAGTCCTGGGAAGTTGTGAGTGCTACATTTTGCTGTTATCAGTGTTAATTATTAGACACGTTTGTGTCTCTGATAACTAGACTTTATTCCCTGGTTAAAAAGTTTCCGGGGTTCAGTCTGGAGTAGAGATTAGAAGGTGTCTGATCTGATTGCTTTGTATTTACTCCAGCACATAGTACAGCACTTGGCACATAGTAAGTGCTTAGCAAACGGGCACAAATGTTATTATTTAATGGAACAGGGGCCTTACAATGACTTCTGGAAGAAAAAAACCCTCTTGATGATGATGATGTTGTTTTCGCAGTTGATCAAAGCCAGGAAGATGAGAACAAAAGCTTTCAAGACTGGTTTCTTTCCCCAAAGAATTGGTCTTGGGTTTCTTCCCGGGGCAGGAAAAAGTTGGAATGCTGATCATTTCTCCCCTTTCCTCATGGAAGAGAAATTGTACTTGTTTTCCTTCCCTCACTCTTTGAGATTCAGGGGTTGGGTGTTGGGGGAGGCAATTCCCTACTTAAGGGAGCGATTCACCTAATAAATACTTCACTTTCATTAATTCTTATACATATGGGGAGCATATGTTTTACTTACCATGCACATTACATACAGATTTCTCACTGAAATGAAATCTAGCAGAGAGTCAGTTTTAAAAGAGTCTTTAGGATAAGCAAAAAATAAATATCTCTGGTTATTTAGCCCATTGGAACTGCTAACCTATTTCCTGGGGTGAAAGGGAAAAGTGGAAGGTGCAGGGGGAGGGGGGAGTAAGGAGGGGGAAGAGAACGTGGAAAAAGGTTATCGTTTATCAATTCCTCCTCATTTCACTACTCAGGAGTTGCCAGGGGAAACATTGTGTTTTGCATAGTCACAGGAATTCTCCTGCAGTTTCAGATTTTAACCACAACAAAGTTCCTCTGGGGTCTTTAGTGGTACCCACCTCAGAATTACTTTCCCTTTCTTTCAGTGAGAAAATATTCTGCTTAGAATTTGCAACCCCACCATGTTCATTTCTTGTGGAACAAGTCTACATCATCCTGGTCTGTTCCCTCTCCTTAATCTAGCTTTTTTAAAAAATGGTATTTGTCCAGCGCTTAAAACAGTGCTTTGCACATAGTAAACATTTAATAAATGCCATTATTATTATTATTATTATTATTATTAAGTGCTTACTACTTGCCAGGCACTGTGCTAAGCACTGGGGTAGATACAAGCTAATCAGGTTGGACAGAGTCCCTGTCCCACGCAGTGCTCACAGTCTCACTCTCCATTTTACAGATGAGGTAACTGAGGCACAGAGAAGTTAAGTGACTTGCCCAAGGTCACACAGAAGGTATGTGGCAGAGGCAGGATGAGAACCCAGGCCCATGCTCTTTCTACTACGCCATGCACAGTACACATCTATTCACTTGCAGGTATGAAGAACTATATTAACAATAAACTGAAATGAAGAAATTCTGGAAATTATATAATTAATGGCAGAATTCTACCCAGAAAACTATTCTTTTCATGAATATCCATATTCTTAGCAAACACAGGGTGAAAAGATGAGTCCTTCTGTTTGGTGGCATCTTCAACCTCTTTTTGACTTCTCTTGCCATGCTTGTCACATAAAATAGAAACAAATCTGTTTCAAGACTTTGCAGGACAGTAAACCAGTCCTCCATTTGGAACCAGGGAACTTCCCACAGTGTCTGAGTAAAGAGCTCATTCTAAATACACAACATCTCAGACTGAGTCACTGGAGAGAAAAAGGCCCCTTTCACTAGGAGCCATCGTTTGAAAGATACATAAAGGAAGGTTCAAGTTAAATCCAATTCCTGTTGGGCAGTTGTACATTCCCCAAAATTAGTCACTCCTACTAGGCATCAGATGGGCAGTTTCAGATTCACAGCCAGGAAAAGGACACATTTCTAGGACAGGATGACAGTAAAAGCGCACTGTGATGTAATGAAGTCCACACTCTATGAGATGAAAATGACGGGACTTATTTTTTCTATGGGTCTAATTGGCATTTTTATCAGCTCTAAGTCCATTTTTGAATTAATAATAATTGATAAGAATAATTATGGTATTTGTTAAGCTCTCACTATGTGCTAAGCACTGTTCTAAGCACTGGGGTAGATGCAAGGTAATTGGGTGTTCCCATGTGGGGCTCACAGTGTTAAGTCCCATTTTGCAGATGGAGTAACTGAGGCACAGAAAAGTTTAGTGACTTGCCCAAGATCACACAGCAGACAAGTGGCGGAGCAGGATTAGAACCCACAGCCTCTGATTGCCAAGCCTGTGTTCTTGCCACTAGGCTATGCTGTATAGCGATATAAAAGGGAATTTGTCAGACTAGGAAAAAAAAACAGGAAAAGCTCCTTCTTTTGTCGGCTTTAACCAAAAGAGCACTATATTTCTACTTTTTCCAGGCCTAGAGCCGGGTTTATTCCTTCACTTTCCTCGTGTTCAGCCTGGAGGAGGAACAGGAGATCAATGCAATGGCAGTGCAGAATTTTATTTAAAAGCGAAGAGTACAAATCAAGTCACAGCACAAGACTGAACAGGACAGACTGACAAGAAGCAGATTATAAAACTGGCCAAGGGCTTTCAAGTCGGCCACAGTTTTTGATTCTGGAAGCCAAATTCAGGAGTAAGAGAAATCAATACCAAACAGCTAGCAGGAAAGACGTGTTTTCCTCTACCATGGTAAAAAGGTTTTACCTCCCTTTCGTTCATGCCAGAGTCAGCTATGGCCCTTGTACTCGTGGAAAGTACAGCAAATCTGACAGCCCAGCTCGAGGTGTCCTGATATCACTGATTCTAAATTATCCCAGCAGTCAGTTAGGACCATGGAAGACTTGCTGTCAGGGAGATATTATTCCCATTCTGCAGTGCTCCGGAATTGTGTGCAGGAAGATGCTGTGTTTTATTATTGGGTAGTCCTTGACCTGATGCCAAAATAATCCCCTGAAATGAATAAAGAGTTTAACATCTAAAGCCCTGCACTGTCCTAACTGTGGTAAAGGAAAACATTTTTTTCCTGTTGCTATGTACATTGGCATGTATCCTATCCAAAGAATTGTGCTCAAAGAACGCTGGAAACACCTGCCAGAACACTACTTGGGAACTTTGTTTAAACAAGCAAACCTGCCAACTTTCCAGTACTGTTGACTTTGCAGTACCAAAAACTTTGACTATTTTAAAATAGAGTTGATGGATAACAGGAATTGAGCCCTAAGGATGCAGCACAGAATGTGCTTGGAATCATGTTTATCATTTTTGTCGAACTTGCTCAATCTAACCTCTAGACTGTGACGTTCAGCGGTGCCCGTATGGGACGGACTTCATTCACTTGGAGTTGGAACACGGTTTTTAATGAGTCCCGTGATCCTGTTTCTATGAAGAGGTACTTGTAAAACTATGGTGGTAGTGATAGACTCACAGGGGCTAAACTCCAAGGCCCATGTAGGTAACACTGAAGTGCCTCTAGATTACCACATGGAATGTCATTATACCATATATCCATCTACCATGCCGTAAGCATTGAGTGTAGCGCTCTGCACACAGTAAGCGCTTAATAAGTACGATTGATTGATTAATATCTGGAACGATATAGTTCGATTAGTTGCGTTACCAGCCAGGGGGTGCCAAAGCTCTTTTGGGATGTTCCATGGTGAGTGGAAAATGTTTTTGTGACCCCTGTGAAGCAGCACGATCTAGTGGAAAGACCATGAGCCCAGGAGTCTCAGGACCTGGATTCTAAGCCCAGCTCTGCCACTTGTCTGCTGTATGGCCTTGGGCAAGTCACTTAACTTCTCTGTACCTCAGTTTCCTCAGCTGCAAAGTGGGGATGCAATATCTGTTCCCCCTCCTACTTAGACTGTGAGACTCATGTGGGACAGGGACGCGTCTGACCCGATTAGCTTGTATCCGCCCCAGTGCTTGACACATAGTAAGTGTTTAATAAATACCATAAAAAACAAAAGAAAACAAAACAACCCTCTGCTTAGTGGATGATCATCAGGGAATGCTCCAGGTCCCTGGTTCCTGGCTCCCAGCAATCTGCCAGGAAATGGAGAGTTTCCTCCCTCGCTCTTGATCATTCCTGATCTCCGTCCCCACACTGAAGGGGTATGGCAGTGCCTCATTCTAGATCCCTGACAATTCCTAACAGAGTGACCCAGCATTCCGCAGTCCTTTAATGGTACAAGACCAGCTGAACCCCCGAGATAGGAGGAAGGAATGAGACCTGGCAGAGTTCAGATGGAAGGATGGAAAACTCAAACCCTGACCCGCATCTGACCCTCCCCTCTTCCCACCCCCCCGGTACCACTGACTGGACTCCTTCCGCTGCCGCTCCTTGGCCTCTTTCCTGCCTCCCAGTGCTGACACTGAGCATCTTCCAGAGAAGCAGCGTGGCTCAGTGGAAAGAGCCCGGGCTTTGGAGTCAGAGGTTCAAATCCCGGCTCTGCCACTTATCAGCTGTGTGACTTTGGGCAAGTCACTTAACTTCTCTGGGCTTCAGTTCCCTCATCTGTAAAATGGGGATTAAGACTGTGAGCCCTACGTGGGACAACCTGACCACCTTGTAACCTTCCCAGCGCTTAGAACAGTGCTTTGCACTTAGTAAGCATTTAATAAATGCCATTATTATTATTATTATCTTCCAGCTCCAAGGTCGGGGGTCTTCCAGAGCTGGGGATTGGGAATGTGGTCCAGCTTCTGGTGCGGACCGAGTCACAGTGCCAACTGCTGACTGAGCACGTGAAGGTCAGCACTGGTCGTTCTGCCGTTTCAAGCCCTGATACTTACTGAATCAGCAACGCTGAGACCTAGGAATGTTTTTAGGAGGAGGGAGGGGTCCACAGCACAGAAGTACCCGGCTCTGCCACTTGTCAGCTGTGTGACCTTAGGCAAGTCACTTAACTTCTCTGGGCCTCAGTTTCCTCACCTGTAAAATGGGGATGAAGACCGTGAACTCCACGTGGAACAACCTGATTACCTTGTATCTACCCCAGCGCTTAGAATAGTGCTTGGCACATAGTAAGCGCTTAACAAATACCAACATTATTATTATTATTATTAATATTAAGTAGCTGAAACTCAAGGAGGGTCAGGATGGAGAAGGGCATAGAGAAGCAGCATGGCTTAGTAGAGAAGCAGCATGGCTTAGTGGCAAGAGCCCGGGCTTGAGAGTCAGAGGTCATGGGTTCTAATCCTGGCTCCGCCACTTGTCAGTTGCGTGGCCTTAAGCAAGTCACTTTACTCCTCTGGGCCTCAGTTCCCTCATCTGTAAAATGGGGATTAAGATTGTGAGCCCCACATGGGACAACCTGATCACCTTGTATCCTCCCCAGCGCTTAGAACAGTGCTTTGCACATAGTAAGTGCTTAACAAATACCAAAATTAGTGTTATTATTATAAAGATCTCATTGGTGAATTTAGGGAGTGCCATCTTGCTAGAGTGAATGGAGTCGAAAATCTGACTGGTGAGTTTTGATGGAGAGTGTATAGTCCCCATTCTAGGAGTCTGAATAAGAATGGGAGGAGGGATATGGGACAATATATAGAGAGCCCCATAGGTTTAGAGAGGACTTCTTAAATATAGGGGAGATTTGAGCATGTGTGAAAGTGGATAGGAAGGAATGTGAGAGATTGAAAATAATAATACTACTTCTGGCATTTGTGAAGTGCTTACTATGTGCCAAGCACTTTACTAAGCACTGGGGTAGATACAAGATCAGACACAAGTCTCTGTCCCCAATGAGGCTCTCAGTCTAAGTAAGAGGGAGGGAGAACATGAATTTTATCCCCATTTAACAGATGAGAAACTGAGGCACAGAGGAGTTAAGTGACTTGCCCAAGGTCACCCAGCAGGCAAGTGGCAGAGGCTTAGATTAGAACAGGTCCTCCGACTTCTGGGTCTGTGTTCTTTCCACTAGGCCATGCTGCTTCTCTAATAGCAGTTTAACTATGTCTTCATACACTAGTCCCCTACTCCCTCTCTTCATTTCTCTCTAATAACATATTAAGTGCTTAAAAGACTACATTAAAATAAGAAGATGCAATCCGTGCCCTCAAGGACTTTAAATCTAATAGAGGAGAGTGAATAGAGGAGAAAGGAATAAAGAATAAATATATATATATAAGTTCTTCCCTCTCAGGGTTGCAACTGGAGAGTTTCCAATACTCTACCAGTCTTGACTATGGGAGGGAGAGTCAAGCAGAGGCATACCCTTTCTTAGCTTGTGCAGTGGCCAGCGAGTGGAAGGCAATCTGCTACAAGTCAAAACTTACCTGTGCTGGGCAACAGTGGCCTGGGAGAGAGGGGAGGGCAGAGACTCAAGTTTACTGCATGGAAGGAGGCAATGGTAAACTACCTCTGTGTTTTTACCGAGAAAACTCTATGGACACACTACCAGAATGATTGTAGATGAAGGTGGGATCAATCAATCAATCAATCGTATTTATTGAGCGCTTACTGTGTGCAGAACACTATACTAAGCACTTGGGAAGTACAAATTGGCAACATAACATAATGGGATGTTCTGGGAGAGCTGTGTCCATGGTGTGGCTGTGGGTAGGAGATGATGTGACTACATAAGACAAGACAAGACAAGACAGAGAAGCAGAGTGGCTCAGTGGAAAGAGCACGGGCTTTGGAGTCAGAATGTCAGGGGTTCAAATCCCAGCTCTGCCAATTGTCAGCTGTGTGACTTTGGGCAAGTCACTTAACTTCTTTGGGCCTCAGTTACCTCATCTGTAAAATGGGGATTAAGACTGTGAACTCCCCAGGAGACAACCTGATCACCTTGTACCTCCCCAGCACTTAGAACAGTGCTTTGCACATAGTAAGCGCTTAATAAATGCCATTAGAAAAAAAAAGTTCTAAGGGCAGTGGGATGATACCCAGTGACTTGGAAGTAGTGAACTGGCAGTTGCAGGGTTAGAGATTCATCAGGAAAATCCTCCTGGAGGAGGATATGTTATTTCAGGTGGGCTTCGAAGATGTGGAGTGCCGTGGTCTGCTGGATGTGAAAGGGGGCACTTGTTCTAGGCAGAAGGGAGGGAATGAGCAAGAGGTGAGCTCTCTCTTACATTGTCTTCACTACTCTTCTCCATCCTACACAGTCACATATACTCCTTACCCGGGGCTTCTCTTTTTCCAGTCAACGGACAAATAAACATGGAAAGGTGGGTACCGGACTCTTCTAATGATGGCATTTATTAAGTGCTTACTATGTGCAAAGCACTGTTCTAAGCACTGGGGAGGTTACAAGGTGATCAGGTTGTCCCACGGGGGGCTCACAGACTTAATCCCCATTTTACAGATGAGGTAACTGAGGCACAGAGAAGTGAAGTGACTTGCCCAAAGTCACACAGCCGACAATTGACAGAGCCGGGATTTGAATCCCTGACCTCTGACTCCAAAGCCTGTGCTCTTTCCACTGAGCCACGCTGCTTCCCAGCTTCTAGGTGCTTTGTACCCATGTCAGAGCTTCTCATGGCCTCCTCTAGAATCAGTCATTTATTCAATCAATCATATTTATTGAGCACTTACTCTGTACAGAGCACTGTACCAAGCGCTTGGAAAGCACAAGTCCGTAACATACAGAGATGGTCCCTACCCAACAATGGGCTCACAGTCTAGAAGAGGGAGACAGACAACCAAACAAAACATGTAGACGTGTCAAAAGCATCAGAATAAATAGAATTATAGCTATATGCACATCAATCACCATTATTACCGCATTCCCTCCTGCTCCTGTGGTAGTTTTTCCTCTCCTGAGTGAAACAAAGAGAAGATGCTTTTGAGCTCCTCTTTTCAAGAGCCCAGAAATTCTGCTACTCTAGTGTTTTGGGGATGGGCAAAAGGCAAGGAATAGAAAGACTGTAGGTTAACAAGTTTGAATAAACTGATTTAACATTAGGACATGTTCCCAATTCAAGAGGTTTCCACTGATGATATTTGGGATGTAGTCATTAGGGAAAACTTAGTCATGGCTTTAGTCATTAATTAGTAAGGAATGAGGCATTCTGTCAGGAAGGGTGAGTTAAAGGAGTGGCCTCTAGACTTTAGTCCTCTAGAATGTAAATTCCTTGGGGAAAGGGAACATGTCTACCAACTCAGGGAATACCTCTGTTATATTGTACATTCCCAAGCACTTAGCACACCATAACTGCTCAATAAATATGATTGACTGACTATTGTGTTGTCCTCTCCCAAGCACTTATAACAGTGCTGGGTATATAGTAAGCACTCAATAATACCATTGATTGAGTGACTGACTGATTATTTTTCAACCAGGGATACCAGAACCTCCCTCTGGTGACTTTTTCAGCTTAGCAATCGATAGAGCCAATTTTAGGGGTGGGCAATTTGGGGGATAGCCTGGGGCAGGGCCATGCTTAAGGATGGGGGTTGTGCTTTAGGGAGACCTTCACTTTTCAGGAGGGCAGCAGTGGCACTGATATGTGGACAGATAAGATGATGTGGAGCCCCTGAATAATAAGTGCTTTACCGTGATTTACACCACCCTGGCAATATGTAGAATCAGCTCTGGTCCCAGGGATGAATGAACTATCTCTTTTTCCCTCAGGTGCTCAAGTTTGGGGACAGCGAGAGAGTCCAGGGGAGATCAGTCATCGGGTCACAGAGGCTGATAGAGGCCCTTTGGATCTCCTCCCCTCCTATTCCCTTCCTGCCCTTGCCACAGAACATCAGAGTCCAAAATTAGTTATTTAAAATGCTACTCATTAATTGTCAAATTATTCTGTCTGGCTTAGCATTCCTCCACAGGTTTAGGGAGTTAATTGATAATGGGTGAATTACCAGCAAGGTGGGTATATATTTAGGCATTTATTTCCAAGCCTAAATTAACCTAAACATGTTCACTCAGTGAACTGAGAACAGAGCTTGTTTTACAGTTGTTGCTGTGGGCCAGTGAGCTGGGTAAAACAGCATTCAAACCCACTTTAATTAAAGGGAGAATGTTTCTCTGAAGTCTTGGAGACAACCTAGTGAAAAATGAGATTTAGTGGGGCAGCAGGCTACTACGTCCTACTCAAAATAATAGAATTATCCTCCAATTTCATTAGGGTGATTGAACAAGGAAAGACAAAGACAGACCTTTGAGATCTTTAAAATTTGGATAGAAATTCATATCTCATTGGTTTGGACCTGTTGACCCTGTAATTCTCTTTCAGCTCTATGATTAGACAATACCAATAAGAGTATTTCTTCCTGAAGAGCTCAGTCATGGAAATGACATGTTACCAAATCATTTCAGACCCCTACAAATAGTCTCCAAGGATGTTGGGAGTCTCATTCATTCATTCAGTCATATTTATTGAGAGCTTACTGTGTGCAGAGTACTGTACTAGGCCCTTGGAAAGTACAATTCAGCAACAGACAGAGACAATCCCTACCCAACAACGGGCTCACAGTCTAGAAGGGGGGACACAGCCAACAAAACAAAACAAGTAGAAAGGCATCAATAGAGTCTTCCATCCAAAGTGGCTGACCTACCTTGATCCCAGTATTCATTCAATAATTCATTCATATTTATTGAGTACTAACTATGTGCAAAGCACTGTACTAAGCACCTGGGAGAGTACAATATAACAACAAAGAGACACAGTCCCTGCCCACAATGAGCTCAGGGTCTAGAGGGGGAGACAGACATTAATATATATTCATAAATACATAAATTATATAAATAATAACGATGGCATTTGTTATGTGCTTATTATTTGCCAAGCACTGTTCTAAGCACTGGATATACGTGTACGTGCTGTGGGGATGAGAGAGAGGATGAGTGAAAGGAGCAAGTCAGGGCGATGCAGAAGGGAGTGGGAGAAGAGGAGGTCAGGGAAAGCTTCTTGGAAGAGATGTGCCTTCAGTAAGGCTTTGAAGTGGGGAAGAGCAATTATCTGTCTGATATGATCAGGGAGGGTTTTCCAGGCCAGAGGTAGGATGTGAACGACAGGTCAGTGTTGAGATACGTAAGATGGAGGTACAGTAAAAAGGTTAGCATTAGAGGAACAAAGTGTGCAGTCTGGGTCGTAGTAGAAGAATTGCGAGGTGAGTTAGGAAGGAGCAAAGTGATTAAGTGCTTTACAGCCAATGGTAAGGAGTTTTTGTCTGATGCAGTGGTAATAATAATAATAATAATAATAATGATGATGGCATTTATTAAGCGCTTACTATGTGCAAAGCACTGTTCTAAGCGCTGGGGAAGTTACAAGGTGATCAGGTTGTCCCACAGGGGGCTCACAGTCTTCATCCCCATTTTACAGATGAGGGAACTGAGGCCCAGAGAAGTTAAGTGACTTGCCCAAAGTCACACAGCTGACATTCGGTAGAGCCGGGATGGGCGGTAGATGGGCAACTACTGGAGTTTCTTGAGGAGGACTGAATGTTTCTCGGTACTTTGTGCCTACTAACTCTGTTGTACTCTCCCAAGTGCTTAGTTCAGTGCTCTGCACACAGTAAGCATTTAATAAATACAATTGATTGATTGATTGATTACTTCCCAGGTTTCTTAAGCTGTGCCAAGAGGCCAATCAGTGAGGTCGTGGCCGACTGCGGAATAGACATATGAAGGTTTATGTGGGTTTTCCATAGAGCTTAAAGCTGCCTTTTTGTCTAGCATATTTTTCACTTGCTCCAGCAAATTGTAGTCCTTGAAAGACTGAGTAGGCCAATGACGGTTTTGATGTCAGAAAGACCTGGGAGTTAATTGTTAATGGGTGAATGGCCGGCATTGTGGATATATATTTAGCCATTTATTTTCAGGCCTAAATTAACCTAAATATGTTCATTCAGTGAACTGAGAACAAAACTGATTTTACAGTCGCTGTTCTGTGCCAGTGAGCTGGGTAAAACAGTATTCAAACCCAAACTTGGAGCTTAGACTGCACATGTCCAAACATCAGTGTCAATGGAGCACACTTTGATGTTAACCTTCAGGGGGCTGCAAGGGCAGGCACAAAATCAGGGGGAGGTGGGCAACCACATAGGGCACATGAGATGTGGAAGAGTTACGAGCACACTTCTTCAACCTTCGTCCTGCGGCAGGGGGTCTTACAATAGCAGTGGAGCTGCTGAACTTAAAACCATCTGTGAAGGCTGAGGGACTTAGCTCTTGTTTTAGGAGACTCTGAAGCCAAAAGGCAATGACTTGTGACTTCTTGGGTGGCCATTTGTCTGTTTTTACACAGACAGTCTGGTTTACAGCTGGCCTGTTCCTCTGTCTGGTTATGGATATGACACTGGACTCGTTCGTGGCCAGTATCGCTGGCATTTGTATTTTGAGATATCGGCCTTCCTCTGACCAAATCTCCTGGTGCCAACTTTCATAGCTCAGAAGGGGCACCTATGTTCAGAGGGATCTGGAAGAGGAAAGTCATATGATTCTGACATAAGGTGGGGGCAGAAAAGGTGGGGCCCTCCCTGAGAATCATTTAATTGTAGGGAGAATGCAGCAGACTCCTACTAAATGATGCTTATGACATTATTTTATTGCACCACATGCCCCGGGTCATACGACAGACACCGCTTTTGTCTCTGTGTCCGGGATTTTTTAGTACCAACAGTGGTCAACAGTAGAGTTGAAGGATGGTGGCAAGTTCCAAACAATAGCATCTTTGCACAACTTCCAATGAGGGGAAGATGCAAGAATGTGGAGGGGATTCGTAATGCATGGGCAGGAAACTGGAGCTTTGAGGGTGGGAAATAAATACATCAAGGTGCCCAATATGGATAATAAGTGAACAAATTACCTATTTGACCTGCAGAATATATTTCCATTCCTACCCTTTTCTCTGGGCCACCATATTATCGAACCTTTAAATTGTATGAACTTTGAAGTTTTTGAGCACAATCCAGAGGATAATATAATCATTAAAAATCACAATATTGGTCATATGCATGTTGCACTAACTACTGGCAGGAAAATGTTAACTTTACACAAAGACTCAGAAAGGGGATTCCTCCTTCAAAATTTTCCCAATGATGGAGTCATCTTTGACCCATCACCCATGACGAGAGTGATGGTTGAATGTTGATGACTGAATCTAGATCCTTATACAGATCTCTTGCTTTTCCTAGGGAAGTGTAAGACCATCATTTGTAAACACATCTCTCTAAACTCTAAACTCTTCATGGTCAAAGATCACGTCTGCACAGTTAGCACTCAATAAATGCCATCAATTAATCGAGTGATTGGGAGGCACCATGGCCTAGTGGAAAGAACATGGGACTGGAAATCATTATACTCTAGTTCAGGTCCCTGCTTTGCTTCTGCCCTACTGTGTGACCTTGGGCTAATCACTTAAGTGGGCTAATCACTTAATCTCTCAAGGTCTCAGTTTCCTCATTTGTAAAATGGGTATAAGATAGAATGTGAGCCATGTGAGACTGCCATACAGGTTCTCTCTGCCTTCTTTCTACCCCAGCTCTTAGAGCATAATAAGTGCTTACTAAATGCCATCATAATTATGACCTATTAATTCCAAGGGCAGTTCCAAGCTTGTTTTTTTCCTTAATGGTAGTTAAGCACTTAATGTCTGTCAATCAATTAATCAGTGATAGGTATTGAGTGCTTGCTGTGGGCAGAGCACTGAGCTCTTGAGAAAATACAATACATCAGAGTTGGTAGACACATTTCCTGCCCACAGCGAGGTTGCAGTCTAGAGAAACCTAAGATGTGTTCAGTGCTTTCCACTAAGCCAGGTTGTTTCAGGAAGCAGAGTATGGCACCAGTGGTCATGGCCAGAGGCGCAAAGTCTGTAGGGTGGTAATACTAACCCCGCTAGTGGAGAAAGGCAATAGCTAATGAGAATTTCTGAGTGGTGCATTAGCACTTGTGAGGAATACCAAGAAAACATTAACATATGGGGTGGAAGCAATCAGGGGAGCTGGGGTAGGTGTTTATTCTAGAATAGACTTGATTTTAACTGAAATCAGGTTCTATTAATAACTACTTGGAAGCACAGTACTGGATACATTCAAGATAGCATTTGAAAAAAATAGTGTAACACAGCTAACGACTGTTAATTTGTGCACAAACTATTGGACTTTGTATTTGACCGAAGTTCCTGTGGGACAATCACTTCCCTTTCCCAAAGTTGCCTCACAACTTCCAGAGATTTACTTGGCATGGTTGAAGATTGGGGCAAAGTGAATTGGGAATAGGAGCACAGGGGTTTTGTATCCTTAGTTTCACCTAGAACTGTTTACTGTTCTTCTGGACTCATCTAGGACAGTGGATGATTCCCGGCTCATCAATTTCTAATGCAAATTGATAGTACGAATCTCATCTGGAAGTGAGTTGTCTGGTTAATCTTTGCTCTCTGCCATTGCTTTCTGAAGCATCTTGTTTTTGTGTTGCTTCAGCTAGTGTGGCAGCCCCATGCGGTAAAGAAGGAGGAAGCAGATTACCAGTTTTTCCAATCGAAGCGGGGAGCGGGGTGGTTTCAGCTAAACCCCTTCATTTCCTTCCTGTTAAAGGAAGTTGACAGATCACTGACCTCTTTGAAGAGACTAGTACGTCTTTCTGGGTGAAAGAACATTTACTTTCAAACCCATGGCCTGAAATGAAATCTAAAGTAGCCAAAATGCCACCCGATTCATGTGAGGAGCGAGCACTACGCACTTCCCCACCCAGTTTGTTGTTTTGGGGATACGTGGGCTTGTGTTGAAGTCGTATTTTGCGGTAGGGAAGAAGGAACTAATCAGTCTTCTCTGTCCAAGTTTTTTATAGCCTGCATCCTGCTGCTGCCACACTTGCCTTTCTCCCCACGAGTATAAATACAGAACTCATGACTCTAGGGGCTGACTTCCTTGAAAGTTTTTTTGAAATGAAAGAATTCACAGAATTCTTCACGATGATGTTTTCAGCAAATATGAGAGAGGAAGTTTGCAAACTGTTTAGGAAAAATGGTTCAAGTGTACTGTGTTCAGATTCTTTATATGTAAGAGTCAATACACTACTACAAATAATAACAGTGTTAACAAAAATATGTTAACTGAGTGACCAAATATCTACTTTCCAGGCCACTGTGGTTGTGGAGACAGGAACAATTTGGAGACTTTAAACTTCAACATGAGAAAGGTTTAACCCTGATAAGTGCTGTAGATATCAGGACTGGCAGGCTAGAGACCAGAATGGTATTTCTAAGGCTTACTGCAAGACATACTGGTCAGTAAATCGGAATGCTACTCCTTCCTGCCTTATCAAGTTAGTTGGTGATGCCAAGGTCATAGTGGAAGTCTGCTTCAGGTACTGACCTCACGAGAGTAATTTGTTATAGCTCCTTTTCTGAGTAGTGTTCAAGTCTGTTTTTACAGTGTAGGCTTTTAAGTTTTGATCTGTGTTCAGAACCAGACCGTAAGCAGAAGGCAGCCAAAGAAACCACAGAATCTGTGCCGGACCCTCTACTGCATGGCAGGGCCGCTGTTCTTGCTCGCCTCTCTCCTACTCCCTTCTCTCCAGATAACTCTTCTCCCTCTCCTTCTCTCCAAGGAAAAGTGTGAATTAGTTTGTTTATCTCTGGGAAATGTCCACTAGCCCTTGGTGTAGTCTGAACTTTTGCATTTTGCGCCAGCTATATTTATTTTTTATTATTTAAGCAGTCATTCGTAGCTCTCTTACGTATTACTTATTATTTATTGATTTATTTTTATGGAATTTCTTAAGCACTCACTACTTTACTAAATGCTGGTAAGAGTTTGGGCTTGAGAGTCAAAGGATGTGGGTTCTAATCCTGGCTCTTCTGCCTGTCTGCTGTGGGACCTTGAGGAAACCACTTAACTTCTCTGTGCCTCAGTTATCTCATCTGTAAAATAGAGAATAAGACTGTGAACCCCATGTGGGACAGGGACTGTGTCCAACCTGATATCCCAGAATTTAGAACAGTGCTTGAGGAAACCACTTAACTTCTCTGTGCCTCAGTTATCTCATCTGTAAAATAGAGATTAAGACTGTGAACCCCATGTAGGAAAGGACTGTGTCCAACTTGATATCCCAGAACTTAGAACAGTGCTTGGCACATAGTAAGTATTTTCAACTATAATAATAATAAGAATAACTATCATTACTATCATTATCGACCCCCGGCCCACGTCATCCCCCGGGCCTGGAATGCCCTCCCTCTGCCCATCCGCCAAGCTAGCTCTCTTCCTCCCTTCAAGGCCCTGCTGAGAGCTCACCTCCTCCAGGAGGCCTTCCCAGACTGAGCCCCTTCTTTCCTCTCCCCCTCGTCCCCCTCTCCATCCCCCCGTCTTATCTCCTTCCCTTCCCCACAGCACCTGTATATATGTATATATGGTTGTACGTATTTATTACTCTATTTATTTATTTATTTATTTGTTTTACTTGTACATTTCTATCCTACTTATTTTATTTTATTTTTATTTTATTTTATTTTGTTGGTATGTTTGGTTCTGTTCTCTGTCTCCCCCTTTTAGACTGTGAGCCCACTGTTGGGTAGGGACTGTCTCTATGTGATGCCAATTTGTACTTCCCAAGCGCTTAGTACAGTGCTCTGCACATAGTAAGCGCTCAATAAATACGATTGATTGATTGATTGATTGATTACTATGTTGGACACAGTCCACTTCCCATATGGGTCTCAAAGCTTTAATCCCCATTTTCAAGATGAGGTAACCGAGGCACAGAGAAGTTAAGTGGTTTGCCCAAGGTCACAGAGCAGACATGTGGCAGAGCTGGATTAGAACCCACGCCCTCTGACTCCTAGGCTTGAGCTCTTTCCATTAGGCCTCGCTGATTTATGGATTAGCTATAGTTTAGCTATAGGCACTTTGGAATTTTCAACCAGAGGGTGTTTCAGCCACCTATCTTTCAGTAATCTTATGGATCTGAAAGGAGACAGGATACCTGGAATGTCAAGGATCATGCTAATATGCCTCTCTTTTTAATTCTGTGGAAGCATGCAACTGCATGGAGCCAGCCAAAGTTCTAGTTAAGGGTATAATAAATAATCTAAAGTAGACTTATTTACATAATCTTGTAGATTGTGAGCACTGTGAGAGACAAGGACCATGTCTAATTCCCACTTGTGTATTCTCTCTTAGAGCTTAGTACATTGCTTGGCACCCAGTGAACACTCAATAAATACTATAGCTACTACTAAATAATCAAAAATTGATTCATAATATTCAATTGATGTTAGGTTAATCATCCCATGAAATCAGTCATCAAAGAGTAGCAAATAATTGTATCCCAAACAATGCAACTTCAAAATGAAATCCAGAATCTAGGCTAACCCAGTTATGACAATAGCTTTACAAAATGAGGGCGAGAGAGAGAGAGAATAATACCAGAAGTGAGCAGTGAGAGTATATGTCATGTAGTGTGTGACCAATGGGAAATCTGAAAATGCTAATAACGCCATGCAAAATGTATTTAATTATAATCTTGGTTCATTATGATTACTTTCTGGGACTGAGGTGGCACAGATGGGCCATCTAATCTCACATCGTGCTCTGCAAACTCAACATGCCTTTTCAGTACTAAACACATTCTCTGATTTTCTTGTAGGATTCAAAGCCATGCTTTAATAATTCAGTTCAAGTCAGCGCGCATTAAAATGGCATTGCAGTTAGTGAATGCATAGAAGTTAATGTCAATCATGTTGACACCACACAATCTTTTGCAATTTTGTTTCAGTGCGTGACTTGCTTGAAAAATCTTTCCCACACTCCTGAATATCAAGCTCCCTTCCTTACCCTTGGTTAACACCCCACTTTATCCCTTCACTCTTAACTCCACCTCTTTGCCATACTGTCTCTATATTTTCCCAACCTGATAAGATACACTCCAGGACTTCCCCAAAGCAGTCACAAGCTCACTGTGGGCTGGGAATGTATCTGTTTATTGTTGTATTGTAATAATAACAATGATAATGGTACTTGTTAAGTGCTTACTATGTGCCAAGCACTGTTCTAAGTGTTAGGTGTACTCTCCCAAGCACTTAGTACAGTGCTCTGCATGCAGTAAGCATTCAATAAATATGACTGACTGACTGAATGAATAACTTTAGTAAGAAATAGAGATTATAATAATAAATTATGGTATTTGTTAAGCACTTACTATGTGCCAGGGACCGTATTAAGTGCTGGGGTAGATACAAGCATGTTGGTTTGGACACACTCCCTGTCCTGCATGGGGCTCACAGTTTCAGCACCCATTTTACAGATGAGGTAACTGAGGCACAGAGAAGTAAACAACTTGCCCAAGGTCACTCAGCAGACAAGTGGCAGAGCTGGGATTAGAACCCAAGACCTTCTGATTCGCAGGCCTATGCTCTAGCCACTACTCCATGCAGTCAGTCCATCACCCATCCATTCCTTTATTACAAATAGCCTGGCCCTACTGTTAGTCCAGTGGAAAGTTGGGAGCTAGGAGGATCTAGGTTCTAATCCCAGCTATGCCACTTGTATGTTGTATGACCTTGGGTAAGTCACTTAATTTCTCTGTGCCTCAGTTACCTCATCTGTAAAATGGAGATTAAGACTGTGGGACATGGACTCTGTCCAGCCTCATTAGTCTACCCCAGTGCTTAATACAGTCCCTGACACATAGTAAGTGCTAAACAAATACTATAAAAAAATGCAACTATCTGAAACTCATGAGATCTGGGCTCTTATCCTGGTTCCTTCTGGAGCTACACCCTAAGTAATGTAGGTTTCTGACCCAAAAATCACCTTGGGTATTCCCTGTGGTGGACAGGACTGGCAAAACTCCCAAAAGACAGCAGGCTCACATGAGCGTCAAAGACAGCCAGTGACTCCTGAGGAAATCTCCTGCTGGTTTCTGGCTCTGTGGGATGACATTGACATTCTGCTGGGGTCACATCAGCTGTCAATGGGTCCTGCATGTAAGAAAACATAATTCTCTGCTGGCACTTTGCCTCATTTGCTGCATTCCATGTCACAGTGGGAACACAGTGAGCGGGGAAGAGAGAATGCAGATGGTGCTGTGTAACTCACAAGCTCCTTAATCAACTCCTCCATCTATGTTTTCAGGCCTGACATCTCAGGTTCATCTGGCATTTTCGATAACGGGCTTCAACCTCATCTTGTCCATCAACACAACAATGCTGTGCTAGAGAGGTTGGAAAATGACGATGCCGATAGTGAGATTATATCCACGGGTGTCACACCGAAAGTCTCTTGCCCACCTTTTACATGAACAGTGCTTCTAGAGTAGTGCAACGTTTTTCTGTCCTTGCCACTCAGGGTGAGCACTGCTCGGATACCTGTGGCCAAGAGGAGAAAGTCGTGACATCATCAGCAAGATATGTGGTTGAGATGTTTTTGCAGTAGAGATGATAGTTTGTGCTGAGCCACCCATACTCTTTCTCCTGGTTCCCCTGTGCCCTGAGGTGCACATTCATTCATTCATTCAACTGTATTTATTGAACGCTTACTGTGTGCAAAGCACTATACTAAGCTCTTGGGAGAGTACAATATAAAAGCAAACACATTCCCTGCTGCTTATATTACTTGTACATATATATTCTATTTATTTTATTTTGTTAGTATGTTTGGTTTTGTTCTTTGTCTCCCCCTTTTAGACTGTGAGCCCACTGTTGGGTAGGGACTGTCTCTATATGTTGCCAACTTGTACTTCCCATGTGCTTAGTACAGTGCTCTGCACACAGTAAGCGCTCAATAAATACGATTGATTGATTGATTAATTGGTAGGGAGACTGCTCAGAGTCTGTAGTCACAGGGAAAAATGTCTTGGAAACTCTAAGAGCAGTAGACAGCACTGTGCTCTCACCCATTTTCTGAGCCACCTTTGAATATGCTGCTCAGATTAGTTTATTAAAGGTCAGGGAGGGAATCCACTCCACTGTCTTGTGATGGCCAGGAGAAAAAGGAAAAAAAAAAGAAATTCATTCATTCATTCAATCGAATTTATTGAGTGCTTACTGTGTGCAGAGCACTGTACTAAGCGCTTGGGAAGTACAAGTTGGCAACATATAGAGACGGTCCCTACCCAACAGTGGGCTCACAGTCTAGAAGGGAAAAGAAATGAAAAATCAAATAAAGAGTAACAAAAATCAGAAAGTTGTCCTCCACCCAAGATGAGAGACTAGAGCCAGAAAGGGTCAGGAGCATTAGAGTACTTTTTTTTTCATGATATTTGTTATGCCCTGTGAACTTGTTGTGGGCAGGAATGTGTCTGTTGTTTTATCATACTCTCCCCAGCGCTTAATACAGTGCTTTGCACACAGTAAGTGCTCAATAAATATGACTGAATGAATGAAGCGCTTATTATTTGCCAGGCACTGTACTAAGTGCTGGGGTAAATACAAGGTAATCAGGTTGGACACGGCCCGTGTTCCACATGGGGCTCACAATATTAATCTCCATTTTACAGATGAGGTAACTTGAGGTCTAGAGAAGTTAATTGACTTGCCCAAGGTCACACAGAAGAAAAGTGGTGGAGCTGAAATTAGAACCCAGATTCTTCTGACTCCCAATCCAACGCTCTATCCACACGGTCACACAGCTTCTCAAATATACTTAGGGAAGGGTTATTGGTTCAAAGGCAGGACAAGAGATTCCAGTTACTTCTACCTCTAGGCAGGTTTAAAGGACTGTTCCCAGAAACCAGGCTACCATGAAACCACCCCACAGCAGACCCTGCCCTGGTGAGGAGGAATGATGTCTCCAAAATGAGGTGCCTCCAGAACCCGTCTCCCTGAGCCATCCTTCACCAGAATCATCATCAATCTCACTGTACCTTGTTCTCGCCTGTCCCGCCGTCGACCCCCGGCCCACGTCCTCCCCCTGGCCTGGCATGCCCTCCCTCCACACATCCGCCAAGCTCTCTTCCTCCCTTCAAAACCCTACTGAGAGCTCACCTCCTCCAAGAGGCCTTCCCAGATTGAGCCCCCTTTTTCCTCTCCTCCTCCCCATCCCCCCAGCCCTATCTCCTTCCCCTCCCCACAGCACCTGTATATTTGTTTGTACAGATTTATCACTCCATTTATTTTACTTGTACATATTTACTATTCTATTCATTTTGCTAATGATGTGCATTTAGCTTTAATTCTATTTGTTCTGATGACTTGACACCTGTCTGCATGTTTTGTTTTGTTGTCTGTCTCCCCCTTCTAGACTGTGAGCCCATTGTTGGGTAGGGACCCTCTCTGTATGTTGCCAACTTGTACTTCCCAAGCGCTTAGTACAGTGCTCTGCACATAGTAAGTGCTCAATAAATGCGATTGAATGAATTAATGAATCAATCGTATTTACTGAGCATTGACTATGTGCAAAGCACTGAATTAAGTGCTTGGGAGAATACAATACAATTGGGTTGGTACACACAATCCCTGCCCACAGTGAGCTTACCGTCAGTGCTTAGTACAGTGCCCCAGTGCTTAGTACAGTGCCTGGCACATAATAAGTATTCAACAAATACCATAATTATTATTACTATTATTATTATAGAAGGATATACAATCTCTCCTAGTATATCCCCATGCCCTATCTCACCTTCACTTACCTCACCCATTCTTTCTCTCAGTGAAATTCAAGGATGGGTTCAGCTCTTCAGGATGAGCTGCTCATATAATCGGAACCAGGAGTGAATCACGGAGAATTTAGGTGGGGTGAGAAGAGAGAATAAAGAACCATAGTAAGGACTGAATCAGGGAGCTGGGATTGGAGATTTGAAGTTATGACTCTCCCACCAGATAGGTGTTATATGAAACTTATTTGGTGTCAAAATTTTAAAACCTTCAGGGTTTTTCCAGCCTGGTGTCTCACTGGTTGGAGCTCCTGTGGATTGCAAGAAGGCTGTAGAATAAGGACTAAACAAAGAGGAGAGAGAAAAAGATGCAAAAATCAGGTTGATATGGGCTCCACCATAATTTTTTGACAATTGGATTTTAGACAGGTTGAATATGATTTTGGGGGGGCTCGAAGGCGATTTTAAAGTTGTTTAGAATTAAGCTTCTGCCCTGGATCAATCGGAACAGAGCTATAAGCCCAACGAAATGGAACACAGCTAAAATCACTTCATTCGTTTGGAGGCATGGTTCTCAAATTAGGTGAATAGGTACGAGGAATAGTAAAACTAGGGATTTTACTTCCAATCTCTTTGGATAAATTGATTACTCTGGAGGTTCTGTCAATGGGGCATTATTGGGTCTCTGTGAACACTGTTGTTAGTCTTGCAGTGGCTTTACCACACTAGGGTTGGTAGGGGCTGATCTAGGCGTTCCTGAGATGCTTGCACTATCGGTCTTGGCTAGGAACAGAAAAAGAAATAAAAAATGACTGGAAGTTTTGGAAAAACTCCCCCCTTAGTGCTGTTGGCCACTCTTACACTTAAACCCCAGTCCCTGGGAGTGGTGGACAGGAAACTTAGAGGGTTGGGATTTTTCTCTTGACCCCAGAATGGAGATTGGGAAAGAAAAGGAAGGTAGGATTTTCATCTGGAAAAATACATCCCATCACATGACAATATCAAAATTTACCAAACCATGAAGGGTGTGATTGGGGGAAACACATAACTATTGTCACTAACGTCAACATCATCAGTGATATTTATTGAGCACCCATGAGTCCAAAGCACTGAACTAAATGCTTGGGAGAGTAGAACTGAAGTGAGTCACACCATCACTGCTCTCCATTAGCTTACATTTAACGAGGCTAAATGTAAGCTTGAAGAGGTAGATTTTTTTAATGGTACTTATTAAGTGCTTTCCTTGTGTCAGGCACTGTACTAAGCCCTGGGGTGGATACAAGCAAATTGTGTTTGACACAGTCCCTGTCCCAAGTGGGGCTCACAGTCTGAATCCCCATTTTACAGATGAGGTAACGAAGGCACCGAGAAGTCAAGTGACTTGCCTAGGGTCACACAGCAGACAAGTGGCAGAGTTGGAATTAGAACTCATGACCTTCTGACTGCCAGGTCGATACAAGATAATTGGGTTGGGCATAATCCCTGTCCACATGGGGCTCACAGTCTCAATCCCCATTTTACAGATGAGTCAACTGTGTCACGGAGAAGGGAAGTGACTTGCCCAAGGTCACCCAACAGACAAGTGGAGGAGCCGGCATTAGAACCCATGATCTTCATACTTCCAGCCCAGTGCTCTATCCACTATGCCATGCTGCTTTAGATTCAAATAAAAAACACAAAAAAAGCACTCAGCAGAACTGAGGGTTAAGAATGTAGACTGTTACCACAGGAAATTGTGTAGGCAGAAAATATCAGTAGGTTCAGAAGATGTTTAATGGCCTAGTGGAAAGAACTGGGATCTGGGAGCCAGAGAACCTGGGTTCCAATCCTGGCTCTGCCACTGGCCTGCTGTGTGACTTTGGGCAAAGCACTTAACATCTCTGTGCCTCAGTTTCCTCATCTGTAAAATGGAGGTTAAATACCTGTTCTCCCACCTACTTTGACTCTGAGCTTCCTGTGGGATGGGGTTTGTGTCTGACCTCATTGACATATGTCTACTCCAGCACTTAATAAATACCACTGTTATTAAATCCAAAGACAGCTGGTCCAGAAGGTAATAGAGGGAGCATTGAGTCGTTAAAGGGAAAAGATGGTACGTACTAAAACATTAGTTTAGTCCTCAAGAAGAAAATCCAACTCATAGTACTTCTAAGCATCCTTTTGTATGGCTGGGAATCCAAATACTAGGAAACAAACTTGGTCTGGCTGAGAAATGGTATCTCTTTTGCTACATTCTGAAGTAAGCAGAACCATTTCATAAGGGCAATGCACTTTTTCTGTTCTCTGATTTTCATTCAGCTGTTTCTTGGTTGTTTTATTTATTTACTCTCTTTCTCCTGACAGTTTTGTACATCTCCATTTTCCTACCTCTACACAGTGTGTTTTAGTGGAAATAGCTGCCCACCAAATCTTTTCAAGTTCGGTGTTGTCCAGTGCAAACTTTTTAAAACAGCTTTTTGGGTAGATGGACATAAATCCAACTAGACTGAGAGCCTTTCAGACATGGTATCTTGTTTTCTGTGTTAACCTAGAGGCAAAAATAATTCTTGTTTTCTTCTCCTATGACAGTACTGTTCTGATAAACATCATTTTTTGCACTTTGTTACAGGTGGAGTTAGGATGGCCAGTTTTCAGCTTGCCTGTTTTCAGTTCCTATGCTGAACAGCATGTTTTTATGGGTGGTCTTTTAATTTCCAGACCAAGTATCCCTCCTAAGAGGTTCTTGTTGCTGAATGTGACAGTTCTGATGTGGTGGTGAGGAATCAGGATCCCCAAGACAAAATGCTCTAAAATCAATCCAACTTGGGGGTGCTTCCACAAAATGATTTGACATCATCTCATTACCCTGCGTGACAAACATAACACCTGTGATGCCACATGCATCTGACTGTCCCAAATCCACCAACGCAATAGTTTCCACAGATCAAATATAGCACACAGATCAAAGCTAAAGCTTCATGTCTGGAACCAGGAACCCAATTTTCATTGACAGTTAGGTAATTCCTTCTCTGGTCTTATAGGAACATAGAACCAGGAGCGCCTGCGAAAAGTCTTGAGCGGAATTGAAGTTAAAAACAAATCACCAATGTTTTAAAGAGAAGGCCATATAGCTATCTTCCCAGAAATGCAGAGCAAGGAAGAGAAGAAGATGATAGGTAGGTAAGCGCGTGAAATAGTTCTGAAGCGTGACTAGACCATTATCTCATTGAACTGTTGGATAACAGTCTGGAAGATCACCAGCTGTGATTTTAGATAGCAAATCAACGAGAATAGCAATCTGGTCTTTCAACCTACAGTAAGCAGGGCAAAAAATTGCTTCATGCACTTGGGGTTGATTCTGATAAATGACTGAAAATGACTCAATAAACCCTGATGTTAAAGAGATGAGCATAGCCTGCCTACCAAAAATCAATGGGGGTCAAAACGGGCTCTAGAGGAGCTTCATTCCTGCCTGCTCACAATATACTAAAGCACAAAAAAGTCTAATTTGATTCTGTCCAATAACCTAGCACCATTTTATCACAACCCCGAGATTGAACTCTGATCAACAGCTTATTCAATAATGCTCCAAATTCATCTTTCTAGTTGCCATGGGAAGCCTAAAGTCCAGGGGATTGCTCCATCTGGAAGGACTACCTTTCCCTAAGCATTTTGAGGATGGGTGGGCTACATCATATATTTGTTGTCAAATAATAATAATAATGATAGCATTTATTAAGCACTTACCAAGTGCAAAGCACTGTTTTAAGCGCTGGGGAGGTTACAAGGTAATCAGATTGTCCCACGAGGGGCTAACAGTCTTCATCCCCATTTTACAGATGAAGTAACTGAGGCACAGAGAAGTTAAGTGACTTGTCCAAAGTCATACAGCTGACAATTGGCAGAGCCAGAATTTGAACCCATGACTTCTGACTCCAAAGCCCGTGCTCTTTCCACTGAGCCACGCTGCTTCAATAATGAGTCTGTCAAATGAGTCTGTTCAGTGATTTCACCGTTCATTGGAGGTTGCTTCATTTCCTTTCTATTCACTTTCTGCTTAGTGCTAAATATTATAGTGCTTTGCACATAGTATGCGCTTAACAAATACCATCAAAAAAATATATATATATTATAGCTGGTGACCTCCTGAATGTGACACCACATTTTTGGTATGGTTTGCATGTAGTAATTGTATGTGGAAGAAGGCCTGCTGCTCTAGGCTGCTGTGTTTGCTTGTCTATTATGTTAATTCAGAGAAGACAGAATCCTTGCTCTCAATATGTCCTAGGAAGGTTGTTTTGGGATTGGAGGATAATGTAAATATGTGTACGCACACACAACTCTCTCTCTCTCTCTCTCTCTCTCAATATATATATAGAGCCTGGCATTTTCCGGGCCTTGACAGATAATAACTCAGTGTAATTGTGTCTGACCTAAATCCATCTTGCTGTAATTTAAGTTCATTTCCTCCTCTCCCCTATATCTCAGCAGGAATCTTAAAGCACACTGCACTTTCAAATGAAATCCATGCTGCAGCAGCTATACTTCAAATTCATAGATGTCGGTTAACCCAATTTAGGTTTTTTAAAAATCAATCTTTTAGCTTCCCATATGCAAGTTTCATAGTGCTAACAATGAAAACAGAAAATACCAAAGTTAATTGGTTTCTTTTGACAACAAATGAATTGGGAATAGGATAACCCTAGAAGTGGATTTAAAAATAATCTCCTCTTTTATTCTAAAAATTCCAAACACTGGGGGTTCTCAAATGCAAATTAAGAGGGAGGAAACACCTCTGCAAATGTTTCATATACTTGTAGGCTTTTGAGATAAATATGAATATGAATATTTATGCCCTCAAACAGCAATCTTATTGGCTACCATTCTTTTCTAACTTCAGCCTTTGCTCCTCTTGTGTGCATCTCGGCTTCCTCATTTAGCATCCAAGAGAGCTCAGAGTTTCATTTGAAAAAAGCTGTTCTATAGAGGTTGAGAGGGCGGCCAAAGCCATGAGAAATTAGGGAAATTGAGAAGAAATGTGACCTAGTGGAAAGTGCCCAGGCCTGGGAATCAGAAGGCCTGAGTTCTAATTCCGGCTCTGCTGCTTATCTGCAACGTGACCTTGGGCAAGTCACTGTCTTTGTGCCTCAGTTACCTCATCTGTAAAATGAGGATTCAGACTGTGAGCCCTGTGTGAGACAGGGACTGTGTTCAACCGGAGAATGTTGTGTCTACCCCAGCACTTAATACAGTGCCTGGCACATAGTAAGTACATAACAAATGCCACAAAAAACAAATAAAAAGAACCAGGTAGACCAAACCCCCCGAGCTCCGCCTTCGTGGCCTGAAACCAGGGCCATTTGCTCTAAGAATCACTTTGTAGAAGAAAACCTTATGTGACTAGTTGAGCTAGGAACGTTATGTGCTTTAGTGAAGTCAATCCTGAAACTCATTTTTCCATAAACAAGACTCGGCTATGGAGACATAACTCAGTTTAATGCTGTCTGGATGACTTCATTTGCTAAGCATTCCCAAAGCTCACCAGAAATCATGTGATTCACTCAGCCCCATCCACCCTGGGAGCTGATCTTTTCCTTTGATTCTGTACCCAGAGAATGGTCATTTATCAAAGCTCTGGAAGAAGTGTGGCTATCAGGGCACTGGGGTCTTTTGGAGACATTTATTTGTTTATTCTTCTTGTAATTCCTAAGAGTTAAAGTCTCTACACACACACTTCATTTTATTGGTTCTTTCTCCTAGTCATAGATATCTCACTGAATAGGGGCTTGACATTTTTATGACTGGCTATAAAGTCAAAGATCTGATGTCTTATTTATCATTTTTGAACTGTATGGTAATTTCAGTTATAAACAATCATATAGCAAGCAACTTTCTCACACAGATTTCTTCTCTACAGTTAATTGAAGCTCCAGAGCATCTTCATTTCTCATCAGTGGAGGCCTTCCCAGATTGAGCCCCCTCCTTCCTCTCCCTCTAGTCCCCATCCCCATCCCCCCCGCCTTACCTCCTTCCCTTCCCCACAGCACCTGTATGTATGTATATATGTTTGTACATATTTATTACTCTAATAACTTGTACATATTTATTCTATTTATTTTATTTAGTTTATATGTTTTGTTTTGTTGTCTGTCACCCCCTTCTAGACTGTGAGCCCACTGTTGGGTAGGGACCAAGCACTTAGTACAGTGCTCTGCACACAGTAAGCACTCAATAAATACGATTGAATGAATGAATGAATCAGTGGTCTCTACCTAGGGCCTTCAGTAGAGGATCGAAACCCTGACACTCAACCCTAAATATACACTAAATGTTAAAGGGGAAAACCCATTTCCTAAGCTTCTTGGGCAGAGACCCTCAGCCTTCTTCACCCCTTGGATAGACGATCTTCCTTTCCAGTCAGTTCTTAATTCCATCTTCCTTTCCAGTCAGTTTTTGGCATATGTTCGGAGGTTGCCTGGAAAGTGGTGATTGTGAAATGGCTTCCAACAAGCCTTTCTTCTCTGTAGGGTACTAGAGAGCCATTGGCTGTAAGCAATTACCATCAGCTGTGATTTCGAATGAAACTGGAATTGGAGATTTATTCCCTCACCCAAAGTTTCCAATCACATTCAATCGTCAACCAATTCAAAGGCATTCCTACAATTACTTTAGTAGTTGGTTTCCTTTTAAAAGAACAAGTCCAGGGGCTACTCCACCACACAGGTCTTTCAAAATCACCAGCCATCCTCCCCATTTACGCACTTGTTTATGCCCATGCTGACCACTTTTGTGTATATATTATTCAATGACATCCTCATTTATTCAATTTGTAAATATTCTCTTGTTTGTCTCCATCATTAGAGTGCGAGTACCTATTGGGCAGCGTGTGTGTCCCTTTTCTGTTTTGTTCTTCCCAGGCCCTTAATGATACATTGCCCCCAGTAGGTACTCAGTGAATTGTATTATTATCATTGTTATTGCTACTACTGTGACCACTGCTGTTAGGGCTGGTTCCACAACATGTATTTCCTATTCAGAGACCTGTAATTCCATGGCTCCACTAAGTGTTCACCTGCATGTGAAATTGTCGGGAGAACTCACTTTTGGGTCACTTGTCCCACACCATAAGATTATCTCACAAAAGACAAAAAGACTTCACAAATACCAGGCCAAACTAGAGAATCTAGGGGTTGGTATTGGCAGTCACCTTACATCAGAAGGGTAAGTAGGAAATACCCAGGATCTGCT
This sequence comes from Tachyglossus aculeatus, assembly GCF_015852505.1. Classification (NCBI taxonomy): domain Eukaryota; kingdom Metazoa; phylum Chordata; class Mammalia; order Monotremata; family Tachyglossidae; genus Tachyglossus; species Tachyglossus aculeatus. The sequence continues at coordinate 23,870,097 of NC_052067.1, forward strand.
TTTTTTGTTTATTTTAATTTTTTTTTTTGCATTTACTCTTGCCCCTCTCTTTTATGTTGCTTTACTGTTTTTGTTGTTCACCTTTCCTTGGGAGCCTTTGGTTAGTTTCCTCCATCCCTTTATTGTGATTGTGAATGCTTTTGAGGACCAGGTACTATGTGTTTAATGCTAATCACTATTACTACAACTAATGATGGTATTTGTTAAGTGCTTACAATATGTTAAGCACCGTTCTAAGTGCTGGGATAGGTACCACCGAATCAGGTTGGACACAGTACCTGTCCCACATAGGGCTCACAATCTTATTCCCATTTTACAAACATAACTGAAGCCCAGAGAAGTGAAGCAACTTGCCCAAGGTCACACAGCAGACTAGTGGCAGAGCCAGAATTAAAACCCATGACCTTCTTACTCCCAGGCCTGTGCTCTATTCACTACTCCACGCCGCTTCAGCTACTACTCCTACTATTATTACTATTACTGATATTACCAAATGGGTTGTTTCACCCCAGTGATCTGTAAAGAGGCATTTAAAATTTGTAAAATGTTGCATTTTAGAAATGTAAAATGTAATGTACATTTTGCAGAAGGTAAAAACTCTGTTTTCTGTTACATGCTGTGATTCAATATACTATAAAAAGGTAAAGTCCCTCTGCAGAGATATTGTAGACATTTGGCTTAGTGGGAGTCAGTCAATCAGTCAGTGGTATTTATTGAGTGCTTACAATGTTCAGAGCTATAATGAACATTTCGTAGAGTATAATATAGCAGGTAGGCATGACCTCTCCCATCTTAGGATCAGACCTAAAGAGTTTCCAGTACTCTACCAGTCTTGGCTATGGGAGGGAGAGTCAGGCAGAAGCATACCCATTCCATTCCTAGCTTGGGCAGCGGCTCGCCAGTGGAAGGCAATCTGCTACAAGTCAAAACTCACCTGTGCTGGGCAGCAGAGGCACAGGAGAGATTTGAGGGCAGAGACTCATGTTTACTGCACAAAAGGAGGCAATGATAAACCACTTCTATATTTTTACCAAGGAAACCCTATGGACACAGTACCAGAACGATTGTAGAGTGAGGTGGGGCGTTCTGGGAGAGATGTATCCATGGTGTCACAATGAGTTGGAGATGACTTGACAGCATAAGATAAAACATGATCTCAAACACCTAACCCCAACAATGTTACTGGACTACTATGTGAGCCTGGGCAAGCTACTTAACTCTCTGGGTCTCAGGTCCCTGAGAGGCAGATCACCTGGGTTCTAATCCCAGCTCTGACACTTGTCTGCTCCTTGACCTTGGACAAGTCACTTAACATCTCTGTGGTTCAGTTACCTCAGCTGTAAAATGTGGATTAAGACTGTGTACCCCATGTGGGACGTGAACTGTGTCCATTATCTTGTATCTATCTACCCCACCACTTAATACAGTGCCTGGCACATAGTAAGCACTTCACAAACATTTAGAAACAACACAAGGCCTTTGCCTCATATGATTGTCTTGAATCCACCATATCACACTGTGCAGTTTGTGGCACACAATAAGTGCTTAACAAATATCCTGACTAGTATTGATATCACAACACGGTTCTCTGCTAGAGGTCAGCTATAGACGATAAAAGTGAATAAGCTCTCTTTTGGAGAGAAGTGCTTGTAAATAGAAGAACCCAGATTAAGTAAGGAATCCTTAGCGCAAAAAGACACTGAGGTTGAGTAGACAGAAGGCTGATCTGGAAGCTACTTTAGATTCTGTTTTCCATGTACAATGGCCTCACAGTGTGGTCTTGGGGAGGTTGCTTATCTTCTTGAGTCTCCTTTCTTTCTAGATGAAATGTGAGGTCACCAAAGGTAAGACCTTTTTAAGTGTTTTCTGGTGGCTTGCAGTCTGAGAAAGCCAGCACCAAACACTGGTGATCCTAGAATGTCTGCTCACCTCATCGCCATTCCATTGCTCAGAGTTTCATTCGAATTTTCCTCTCCCCCAAGCTTAATACATCTTTTCTCACTTCATTCCTCTATTCAGAAAATCAGTGAAAGCAGAATAAAAAAAGACCGATTTGGGGATCTTAGCATCTGTCTCCCAATGCTTGAGGCTGGATGGGCTCCTTCATTAATTGTTCAAGGAACATTGTCTTCAACTGTCAAATAAAGCATAGCCTAGGAAATGGCTTTTAGACATGGTTTTCTGCTTGGTTTGGAAAGTTAATTTTATCCTTCTCTGCATGGTCTTGCCTTTATGCGAGTGATTAACAAAAAAGTTTCAACATTCATTGGAAATAGTTCACCCCAGGAATGCATATATCAGTGTCTCATTGCACGGTCTGACAAGACACTCAGGAGAACCATCAACTCTCTCAGCCATTTCCTCTCCTGCCACCAGTACAGCCCCTTATGAAGTAGGGTTGTGGACTTCTCTAGTGGGGTATTTGAATCATACCCCATTATATGCACTCAGATTTCTGGGGGATTAGTGAAAAGATCTTTGTCACAACTGAAGGAGAGACCAAGCACTTCAGCACAGTTTTTACCCAACAGGGCAACCATAGAAGAGTCACTGCCGATTTAAAAGAATTATATAGTATAGTTGAGCATTTGGTATTTTTAAAGCAGCCCTGTCAATTAGTACACACACAAAGGCTTGGAGTCAATTAGGCCAAGTTTATAAGATATCAGTCCCCAGTCAAGGAAAAATTTAAATGAAAAACTGAAAATAGAAGTGCCTGATTTTTGAGCCATACATCTTTAGGCTATTGCTTGGTTCGCTCAGCAGACATTGCGATGGATAGAACTGGCTACTGAAAATCTGTTGAGTTGGTAAAACTATTTTCAAGTTAACTAGGCACTATTTCAAAGAGGAGGAAAAATAGACTCGATCCTATTTTCACATTTAAAAAAGTCATTTGGAAGATTCCAATTTTGCCCTGGGTCTGTCTAAGAGACAGTTTAAGGACTGAATTAATAAATAGTGTTCCTTGGGCACAGTATTATTGTTATTATTATGGATGATTGTAAATAGTTGGCTTGGAAAGTGAGAAATTGAAGAGGGAGTGTCTTCTAGAAGAGACGGAATTTCACAAGTTCTTTGAAGCAGGGGAAAGTTGTGGTTTGAGGGCTTTGAAGGGGAAAGGGGGTATCAGGAGAGGGGAAGGAAGAGAGCTAGAGGTAACCCACAGGAGAGGCAAAAGTGAAGTTCATAGGAAGGTTTGTTTGGAGAAGCAAAGAGAAGGATATGGGGAGAAGTGAGTTAAGAGAGCCGATATATAAGGAGATATTTGTTGGAGAGTCTGAAATCAGTGATCTAGAATTTTTGCTTGCAAAGGAGGGAAACGGTTAGCCTTTGAAGGTTTCTTATGAGGGGAGATCCGTGTCTTGAACTTTGTTTTAGAAAGATGATCTGGGATCAGAGCATGATGGAGGCAAAAGATGGGACAGGTTGGAGGCCAGTAGGCTAGCAAGGAAGAGGCCGGGGTCTGTTTGAGATAAGTGAGATAGATTTAAGAGCTAATTGCATAAAGGTGGTGGAGCATTGTGACTAGATTAGCTAAGTATGAATTAAGTGAAATAACTAAGGGACTTGGAAAAGAGCCCTGTGAACACCCCCAATTAGGGAGTGAGAAGCAGCAAATGAGTCAGCAAATTCAACTGAGAAAATGGAGAAGTAATTGTCTTCTATGTCAGTGAAACCAAGGTCAGATAAAGTTTCTAGGAAAAAGGAGTGGCCAACAGTGTTGAAAGCAGCTGAGATGTCAAGAAGGACTGGGCCAGAGAAGAGTCCACTGTTAGCTGGGAGGAGATCATTGGAAACCTTGCTAATCATGTGTCTCAGTGCAGTATAAGGCATAGAAGCCAGATTGAAGAAGAAAGATAGTGGAGAGAAAATGAGGACACTGGGAGAATACAAGAATTGAGGTCGTAATTGGAGGGTACAATGGGGATGTAGAGAAAGCTTTCAGTATGGGGTATATTTGAACATGTTTATAGAAAGAGGAGAAGAAACCAATGAAGAGTGAAAGGCTGATGATGGAAGTAAAGAAGTAGAGGGTGGAAGAAAGTCCTCTTTTTTAAAAAAAAAGTCAAGTGCTAAAAGATGATATTTGAGACAAAGATATCTCCATTTTACAGATGAGATAACTGAGGCACAGAGAGGTAAAGTGACTTGTCCAGGGTCACACAGCAGACAAGTGGTGGAGCCGGGAGCCTTCTGATGACCAGGCCTGTGCTCTGTCCACTACATCATGTTGCTTCTCTATGGAAGAGCAAAGAGGTGTACATAAGATGACAAATTAGGAGGTTTTGGACAGGAATTGATAATTCGGGTTGAAGAGGTGAGAAATGATGCAGTGTCTAGTGATGATGAAATCTGAAGGAGTCCTTCACGTTTTAGCCTGAGGACTCCACTCTGTCTTCTAGACTAGGTTTGTTCCTGGAACATTGGAATAATATCAGGGACAGAGAAGAATGCCAGTTACTTTGGGAAAGGATTCTTTTCCTTGTTGTTGCAAAATTTTCAGATGAAAAAATTCAATATGAAATCCAGATTTTCTCTCTTTCCCTATTTGCACTTGAGATGGTGCAATCTGTATAAAGACATATTTAGAAAGTCTTAAACTGAGGTGCTATGGATTTGTGAGCCTTGAAATGAGGATTGCCTGATGATTACAGATATAAATATTAGATGGAGAATAAATACAATTACTGTGGCAACTTGATCTTTTCAGGAAAATCACCCTCCGCTTTACCGCTAGAGTGAGGAGCCATATGTTTGGACTGTGTCCAAGAGCAAGTTAGAGGAACAAACTAGCTGAAAAATTCCTTGTTCCAAAAATGGCAAGGGGGTGGTTACTTCCCTAATCCAGGCTCTGGCTGCCAAAAATATTATAATAAAATATACCTGCGAGAAACAGCCAAAAGGAAAGACTGAGATTCAGAAAAGGATGTGTTGAGATCAGACATCCAGCCATGAGAGCTAGTGCAGTCGTGTGGAGATGGGAGGGAGAGAGAGGGTGGGGGACTGCTCTTCCTTGGTGCTGTAGTGAAATGCTTTGCCTTTAGTAGATGTAACGCACACCAGTAAATTACAGATCTGCTAGATTATTCAGACAATGAGAGGTCTTCAGCCTTGAAAAAAAAAATACGGTCAGTCCCATTCCTATTTGTATTTCAAACTGACTTCATTTGGTGGAGTTGAAATCAGAATAGGTCCCAAATCAAATAGCTCAGCCAGATGTCTTGTTAACCTCTCTCCAGTTTTCAGTGGGGCAATCCACTTGAGGATCTTTTTCTCAGAGTTTCTTTTAACTCGTTCTTCCCCTCCCTCCATCTGAACTTTGTCCTTCCTTCAGGAAGCAAAACCAAATTGGAAAATGTATTTCAGCAAGGGTGGCTCCTTGTAAAGAGGGACAAGAAATCGAAAGGGAGAAGAGAGAGAGAAATGGTCTTTTGTGTTTTCATCTATATTTTCCTTCATCTGATTTCTCTCATAACTGCCTCCAAGGGATCCGACAGGCTACCATATAGGGGGATGCTGTCCCAGAAGGGATTAGTTTCAGTTTTGGGTAAGCAATAAAAAACACAGCACCAAAAGTAGCTGTGGGAATCCTTAACTGGAGATGTATGTTTGTGTATGGGGATTTAAAGAAAACAATAACAATATTGTGCCAAAATATGCTTTTTAGTGCTTTCAAATCAAGAGAAGAAGTGTGTCTTCTACGTTGTTGCTTTTCAAAGTCCTCTGTAGACTGCTCTGGACACAGTGAGTGAACCAGAAAAGTTGTTGACTGACTGCTGGACCCAGTCATAAAAAAAAATGTGGTGGATGGCAAAAGGCCTTTCTCCAAGTTAATCCTGTAAATACTGTAGTATGTAAATACTGTACGAATGTCAGGAGTGTGTGTGTAGGTCAGCTTCACACAGTTTGAGTCAGAGCCTTTCTTTTGAAAACCACTAAACTTCAACCTTTTCCCCCATGAACTCTCACTTCCCATTCAAAAGAATAACACTCAACATTTGTCCCTGTAACACAAACACAGGAAGGATGTAAACACTGCATTTAGGTTAAAATGCTGATGTCCTTGAGAAGTGTATAATGAGACAGAAGCAAGGCATGGAAAGCAAGATTCTGTGCCAATCCTCCATGTCTCACAGCTGGGATGAATGATGATGAGCCCCAGAAGTATGAGCAGCTGCTGAGGTAACATGAGAAGGTGCTGCAGTCATTTAACTGTTCCCCTGGACATTGAAATACAGGATGCAGCTTTGGGCTGGAATGTTGTTTCTAGATACTCAAACTTTTGGTTTCTGGAGCTATTGATATGTATATATATATATAGCAGAAACTGAAGTTAGGTCCCTCCCTATCTTTTTTTTGCCCTGTGAGCTATACAAGTCTCTCTCTTTCCTTTTTTGTGCTAGTATTGAGCCAGAAACCTGCACAGCTATTCCCAAAACTTAGTTGCCCATATGGCTTGGGTTAGCTGGGGTGGTCTTGGGATATTTCTGTTTGGCCTGGAGAATTTTAGACAACAGGCATATGTCTCAGTGTGTCCCGGAAAAATCTGGCTAACTAATTTTCTGAGTTTTCTGAGTCAGCTGCTCTGACTAACCTTAAATGTGTGGATTTGATGTTTGGTTCTGGGGCATGCTCTGCTCAGGCCCATCGCATTCTGGGATCTGTAGTACTGACATTCCACAGTGTTGAGGACTTTAATGCCACATTTTACCTTCTCTCCTAATTCTCTGCACATCTAGTCGATGAGAGAAAAGGTTATTGCTGCCCGCTACCATTTATGCAACTCATAGGCTAGATAATAAAAATGAATAATTTTGGTATTTGTCAAGCTTTACTACGTGCCGAACACTGAAATAAACACTGAGGTACAGTATATGCAGACTGGACTCAGTTCCTGTCCCACATGGGGCTCATAGTCTAGGTAAGACAGAGTACAGGATTTTTAATTCCCATTTTACAGAGAAGTTTTTTTCCCAAGATCACACAACAGGCAAGTAGCAGACTGAAATTTGGGGACAGAGATACTAAGCTAGGCTTGAAGAAGGAAGGAAAGAAAAAAATGTTTGCTTTATTATTTTGAATAAAAGAAGGTATTTTTAGGAACTCATTGTTTGGTGACTGAGCAAATCTTAGAAAAAGGGTTCTCCTTTAAATATTTCCCACAATGGAGTGGGCTTATTTAAACTTGGTTCTTTGTTTCACTGTCCTCGCTCTTCAAACATTGAAAATTAAACCAAACAATCGATTAAAGTATCCTGCTCTGAGGTCAGGTTTACCGTGAAGGCTGATTCTTTTCGGGGGGCATATTGTTCCATTTTCCATTGTTACATGACCACTCCAAATATACACTGGTACAATAACTAATAACACTCAGCTTTTATCTGCTGTTCCCAAGACTTTCGTCTCACAGTCTTAGAATGCTATCTAAACCTTAATAAGAACTCCTTATTTCAGCAGGAAACTTCAGTGTGGTCCATTTTATATAGGAGCAAATAGGGTCAGGGACTGTGTTTGATCTGACTAGTCTGTGTCTACCTCAGTGCTTGGCACTGAGTAACAGTTGCTGTTATTATCATCATTATTAGTATTTTTCTTGTTATTATTTAGTTGTCACCCAGTGGGTCTCTAAATCTCCCTGTCCCAAAGTCTTAAAAGTAATACTGAAAGCATCTGGGAACACACTGTACTCAGTACTGATCGGCGTGGCTTAGTGGAAAGAACACAGGCTTGGAGTCAGAGGACATGGGTTCTAATTCTGGCTCTGCCACTTGTCCGCAGTGTGACCTTGGGCAAGTCACTTAACTTCTTTGTGCTCATCTGTAAAATGGGGATTAAGACTTTGAGCCCCGTGTGGGACAACCTAATTACCTTGTATCTACCCCAGTGTTTAGAACAGTGCTTGGAACATAGTAAGTGCTTAACAAATATTACTATTATTATTATTATTCCCTGGTTGGAGAGTTACTAACTGAGGGGGTTATGGGGAACTGGGAGAAGGTTCAGAAGAGAGCCCACTAAATGAATTTCCTTAACCAAAGAGTGACTTCAGCACTGGGGAGATTCTGGCTCATCATGAAATAAAATTGCTTCTTGCTTTAATCTGTGCCGTGCAATTATGAACCCCGCCTCTTCGCACTGACCCCATGACCTCTCCCATGAGGAGGGAGCCAAGTGAGTTTATCAGTGTGAAGCTGCTCTGGTTCTACATCGAGCCTCGCTTCCCTTAGCTTTACCCCATTTGCTAAGTGGCGATATGCCTCTATGGCCTGTCACATTATGGGGGTATTTAAAAAGCAAACATTTAAATCACACCGGGTTTTCAAGACTCCCTGACAGCTATGGCCCGTTTGGGCCTGTTTCACTTCATTACCATAAACATACATGGTATTTACCCTATTTATAAAATGTTCCTATATCAGATTGCTTTGGTTCCTCCCGAGTGCATACTGTCTATTGTGTAAACATATCATCACAGTAATTTATACAACTTGCATTATTTACCCAATAGACTGTGTAACTGTTCCAAATGAGCCATTATAGGCTGTCGGGTGGTATAAATCCATCTTCAGGCACTTTTGAAAACATGAGTCACTGTAGTCTTCTGTGTAAATCTGCATTCAGAAAATTGGTAAAATGCATACTATCTACTCAATAGACTCTGATGTCTGCCTTGAAGGGATTAAGGGTTATTGCTTTCTGTACTCTAAGAAAAGGAATTCTCTTCCATGTAACTTGCATATCCTGAGGAAAGCTTGTCTAGGAATCAAGCTACCTAGTCCGTTTGGACAGATCTAACTCTGATAAAATCACCTTTGATTTCAGCTCCACTGCTCACAGTAGCGGTGGGACCACTGGATATTAAGAAGTGGGTGCACTGTGAATACTAGCATCTTCCCTCACATTTAAAATGAAAAAGAAGGAATACTGTGCACAATCCCAAGGTCAAGTCATCCAGCTGGAAGTGATCTGGAGATTTCATCCCATTCAGCCCCTGTTATTACTGCAGCAGGAATGTTGATGATGATCAGAAATGGCTGCCTATGTCAAGGGTTTCTGACCAATCAACAGCTTCCCTCCTAAGTAGCAAAGGATTGGGGAAGAGATTTAGTCCCAGGAAGCTTTAGGAAGGTATGGCAGAGGGGTTGGGAAAAGGCTTTGGTGGGGGCAGTTGCCAAGAATCCAACAAAGCCAGGTTCTCTTCAGCCTGAGTCTTTTACATATGCTAGGCTGATGTAGAGGATTCAGTCAGGAACTTTACAAAAAGGTGAGTTTGCGTAATTAAAGAGTTTCAGCTAATGGAGAGGCTGGAGGATGAGGGTTAGGACATTAGATTTGTCTGGGAGCCACCATAAGGTTCTAACTTAGGTTTTGGGATGTAGAGAACTGTGATCCCACTTTGAGATGACAGAAAAAGGCTGAAGACTCCTGTGCTGAGCCCCACATCAGCAACATATAAACCAACTGAAACCTATGTGGAACATGTTTAGGGCAAATGAGGAAAGTTATTGGAAGCAAATATCTTCCCCTCGTGCTGATCTCTTTATAGATTCTTGGGCCTCAATTCCCAGTGGATGTACTGCCTCCAGATGGCAAATGAGAAAAATCAAGGAAGTTTCCATTTTTACTTTTGCCTAAGGGGAGTGTGACTTTTTGGTACTCTGGTGGATATTTTTCTTAACCGAAAAAAAGTACTTGACCAAGAAACTCTTAGATAGATATCACTGGGTTTTTTTTTTTAAAGGTGTTGAGTTACTGGTGCCAGGAACAATACACAATCTCAATAGCCCTAAATCATGAATACACATGTAGTACTTGGGGGCTGGGGGAATGCCCTCTGAATTTCTAGGCTTCTTGAAAAATCTCATTTTACTCAGAGCATCATCTTATTTGAACAATGGTTTACTGGACTAGGGATCTGAAAACAATGCCTCACCCCTGAATTGAATGTTCACTCTACAGCATTCAGAAAGGGAAAAGAAAAATGAGTTGGGAGCTAGGAAATGCAAAAAAGACAGGGCTCAAAAATCACATCCATATCCTCCTGCTTCCCAACAGACCAATCATGTCCCATAGGGAAATTGGAAATTTCCTTTGCTGATGTTGTGGCTTTTGCGTTTTTTATTGTAAACAAATTGGAGGTGTTGAGATCCATGTAATTAGATAGCTGTGCAATTGGAAAATTCATCCAAATACCTTCTATGTCTTATTCACTTACCAGAGTAGTAGGGGAGGAAGATAGGTGGACTTGAGACACTGATCTATTCAAGCGATACACCCCTAAGACAATACCACCTCAGCAACATTCCTCTATTATGCTAATAGTTAATTAGCTCTTCAACTGCTTTCCTTTTTCATCCCTCAGTAAGAGATTCAACCTGAGTCTTTCAGCTATGACCACCTTATAGTAGACTGACAAGGTTAAGTAGTAATAATTGCTAGGAAGAGCTGAAGAAAGGTCACGGTTCTTAATGAACTTCACATTAGCTATAGATCTTTAGTGAAAGAGCTTCTTGTTGAAGTATGAAGATGCCTGTTATGCAGTGGCCTGCATAGACAAGGGGCAGAAAAGCTGGAATTTCATTCCCTTTCCTCTCTCCCTGCTTCCACCGAGTCTCTGCCTAGAGTTAATGTACTCCTCTGATTATTCACCCTTAGGATAAATTCAAAACTCAACTGAGGAGACCCTGGAAGTCTCTATGGATCATGCCTCTTGGTTTGGTAAGATAGAGTGAAGTGTGGCCTAATGGAAAGAGCACCAGCCTGTGTGTCAGAGTTGTGGGTTCTAATCCCTGCTCAGCCACATGTCTGTGGTGTGAACTTGAAAAGCTGCGTGGCTCAGTGGAAAGACCACGGGCTTTGGAGTCAGAGCTCATGGGTTCGAATCCCAGCTCTGTCAATTGTCAGCTGTGTGACTTTGGGCAATTCACTTAACTTCTCTCTGCCGCATCCAGAAAATGGGGATTAAGACTGTGAGCCCCCTGTGGGACAACCTGATCACCTTGTAACCTCCCCAGTGCTTAATAAATGCCATTATTATTATTATTATTAACTTGGGCAAATAACTTAACTTCTCTATGCCTCAGTTACCTTATCTGTAAAGTGGGGATTAAGACTGCGAGTGGGACAGGGACTGCGTCCAATCTGATAACCTTGTATCTTCCCCAGCACTTAGAATAGTGCTTGGCAAATAGTAAGCACTTAAATACCACAATTATTATTATTATTATTATTATTGTTATGGTATTTTTTAAGCACTTACTAGGTGCCACGCACCGTTCTAAGCACTGGGTAGTTACAAGGTAATCGGGTTGGACACAGTCCCTGTCTCAAATGGGGCTCTCAATCTCAATCCCCATTTTACAGATGAGGTAACTGAGGCCCAGATAAGCTGAGTTATTTGTCCAAGGTCACACAGTAGACAAGTGGCAGATCAGGGATTAGAACCCATGACCTCTGTATCCTAAGCCTCTGTTCTTGCCACTAGGCCGTGCTGCTTTACCTTATTATTAGAGTGGCACTTTCTGTTCAGATTCCTGACAGTCAATCGCACTGTGCCAGCTTTTCTATTGGAACAGGGAGAATTCTTGTGGAAGGTAGTTACATCACTTCCAGTTGGGCTCTGAAATGCCAGAGGTCTTGTTAGAAGGCTCCTGAGTGGCTTGTTGGTGGAGAGAGATCCTTTGTGGGGACAGTCCTTGATGCTAGAGGAAAAAAACCCTTAAAAACATGAATGAAATCACCCACTTGGGGACAGAGGCAAATAATAATAATAATAATAATAATAATGACATTTGTTAAGCGCTTACTATGTGCAAAGCACTGTTCTAAGCACTGGGGAGGATACAAAGTGATCAGATTGTCCCGCGGGGGGCTCACAGTCTTCATCCCCCTTTTACAGATGAGGTAACTGAGGCCCAGAAAAGTTAACTGACTTGTCCAAAGTCACACAGCTGACAATTGGCAGAGCCGGAATTTGAACCCACAACCTCTGAATCCTAAGCCCGTGCTCTTTCCATTGAGCCATGCTACTTCTCTAATATTACTTTGGCATTGCCTCTGTGAAAAAATAAGATAGACTGGGGTGTGAGTGACTTTTCCTGCCACATCATATTTGCTTCTCTGAAATCAAGAAACCATGATTCATGCGTTTGCCCCTATATGGCTGAATTATTTGCACATACGGGCTAATTGAGCAGATTGCTCACCCAATTCTGCCGCGATGAAGTGGTGCCGTCAGAGATGGGAGCCAGATCAGGAGAGCAAAACATTTCCACTTCAAGTGTTCCCTATTGGTTGCAGGTAAATAAGGAATCAGCTTCCATCATGTGAGGTCAGTAGTGAGTTGGCTTAAGGGAAAGAAGTTCCTGGTTGGTCAGGTGAGAAACAAAATTGAATTTGCAAATGCTCTCTACCCAACCTTTCCCTCGTGGGACCTTAGTGTGCTCTATTATTTAGAGAAGGAGAGAGTGAAGTTTCCAAAGATCGCCTCTGCCTAATCTTCCTTCACCTCTTTGTTACCTTTGACAGTGTTGACCAGCTCTTTCTCTTCAAAACTTTCTCCCACCTTGATTTCATTGTCCTAGTTCCCTTTTCTTTCGACTGCTCCTTCATAGTTCTCTTTGCTGGCCCTTTTTCTGCGTCTCACCCTTTAGATGAGGCTCCATTTTGGGTCCTCTATTCTTATCACTCTGCACTTCTGTCAGGGAACTCTCCGGCTCCCTTGTTTCAGCTATCGCTTTTGTGTAAATGATTCCAGTATAGCTTTATCTGCATCCCTAATCTCTCACCTGCTTTACTATCTCATACGTCCTTCTAGCTGTGGGACATTTCTGCACTAGATAGGCTCATTGGTTTCTGCCCACTCTGGGTGATGGTGCAACTTCAAAAGAAACCCAAAATCTCTTGTTCATCTAATGTCACACCGGGCCTGTGTTTTTTCTATTCCTTAGCAACTTACTGCCTGGATTCGGGGGCTCGTATTCCCAGCATTAATGTAATGGCAACTGTAAGCTCACTGTGGGCAGGGAATGTGTCTCTTTATTGTATTATACTCTCCCTGGTGCTTAGTACGGTTCTCTGCACACAGTAAGGGCACAGATATGACTGGCAACAGCAGAGGGGAAAGAAACAGCTTCCAGTACTGAGATGGACAACATTGGCCTTAGTGTAAGTAGCGATTGCCCCATTTAATTTAACAGTATTGAAAGGCCGTTTTGGTTGCAGACTGAGAGAGACCTTTCCTGTTTTGCTGAACAACACTTATCCGGTTGAAGAGATCCTGTGCTCATACTGTATCATAGCAAGTTTCACTGGGTGGAGGAGGACACTTTCCAGATGTGTCCCAGTGTGGGCAGTTAAAGAGAATCCAGCTGTGCGTTCCTGCCAACAGTCTTCTTCATGCCAAGATGTAGTGGGAGCTAGATATTTCACGGTCTAAGTGGGCAAAAAAGTTGACTGTATACAGTTTTTTTTCCTGTTCAAAAAAGAACATTTTATGGTAGGATAGGAAAAAGAGGTTCCATCACTTTCCATTTCCAAAGTTTTTTTTTTTTTTTAAACATAGACACTGAGCAGCTGTTGATGTAAGTGCTTATGAAGAGTAACATTAAGAATGCCCCCTGGGAGGACAGAAAAACATGTGAGCAGGGTTTGAATGAGCTAATGCCCTGATTCAAATTTTACTCCTTCTTCCACTTACAGGCAGTGAGAAGCAGTGTTTCTTAGTGGATAGAGCATGGGCCTGGGAGCCAAGGACCTGAGTTCTCATTCAGACTCTGCCACTGTCTGCTGCTGTGTGACCTTAGGGCAAGTCACTTCACTTCTCTGGGCCTGTTACCTCACCTGTAAAATGAGAATCAAGACTGTGAGCCCCATATGGGACAGGGGCTGTGTCCAACCCGATTTGTTTGTATCCACCCCAGTGCTTAGTACATTGTCCAGCACATAGTAAGCACTTAACAAATATTACAATTATTAAGATCAATTGAGGGGTAGTATGGCCCAGTGAAAAGATCACCGTTCTGGAAATCGGACAACCAAGGTTCTAGTCCTGGCTCCGTGGCGTGCCGCACTGAGTGACCTTAGGCAAGTCACTTAACCTCTCTGTGTTAAAATGTAAAATGGGGATATAATATCTGATCTATCTCCTTCTCAGGCTTTGGGCCTCAGAGACTGTATATAATCCGATTATATTGTATTTTCCGCAGGGTCTACTACTGTGCTTGACACGTAGTAAGCACTGAATAAATGCCACCACTGTATATACAGTTTCATCTTTGCATTTGCAAATGGCTCTCATTCAAGTGTAAGCAGAAATTATTTTTTGACTCCTGCAGAAAAAGGACAAAATGTCATTGCTAGAGTTTGAGCTTTGAACATTGCTGTGGCAGCTGTTCCATGGAATTCCTACTCTGTCCCCCTTTTGTCAGAGGATAGGGCTCACTCACCCATGTGGAGAAAGAAAATCCAGGGCCTGAGATATGAGAGTCTGTTGTAAGTACTCATATGCTTGGGCCCCTGTTTTCCTTCAGATCCTGTTACAAAAATAAAAATAGTATCATTAACTAGGTTTAGGAAGCAGAAAAGATTAAGAAATCTTAATATTTCCCTATGATTCTTAAGGGAAACACAAATGTCACCCAGACAAAAGCAGTATCAATCCTCAGAACGTGGGCTGGGGGGAATCAGAGGAGCTAGGTTCTAATCCCAGCTCTGCCACTTGCCTGCTGTGTGATCTTAGACAAATCACTTAACTTTTCTGTGCCTCACCTTCCTCACCTGTAAAATGGGTATTCAATGCCTGTTCTCCCTCCTACTTAGACTGTTAGCTGTATGTGGCACAGGGATCTGATTAATTTGTATCTACCCCAGTTCTTAGAACAGTGTATTGCACATAAGTGCTTAACAAATACCATAATAACAATAATTATAACAAGAAAATAGCACAGGGTTGGGGGTCAGGAGATGCAGGTTCAAGCTGGGGACTTATGACTAACTTGGTTTTCTTTTTTTATTTATGGTATTAAGGGCTTACTATGTGCCAGGCACTGTACTAAATGCTGGGGTAGATACAAACTACATATCATATCATATCATATCAATCGTATTTATTGAGCGCTTACTGTGTGCAGAGCACTGTACTAAGCGCTTGGGAAGTACAAGTTGGCAACATATAGAGACAGTCCCTACCCAATAGTGGGCTCACAGTCTAAAAGGGAGAGACAGAGAACAAAACCAAACATACTAACAAAATAAAATAAATAGAATAGATATGTACAGGTAACTAGTTGGGTTGGACGCATAGTGCTGACAGTCTTAATCTCCATTTTACCATTGAGATAGCTGAGGCACAGAGAAGTTAAGTGACTTGCCCAAAGTCACACAGCAGAGAAGTGGTTGAGCTGGAATTAGAACCCAGGTCCTTCTGATTCCCAGGCCCTATCCAGGCTCTATAGACTAGGCCACTCTGCCTCTCTCTTCTCGGTGCTTTTGTGACCCTATGTCTTGTAATTTCTCTGGGCTTCAGTTTCCTCATCTGTGAAATGGGGTTAAAACATCTGTTCTTCCTTCTTAGACTGAGGCTGAAATAGTATCTGATCTAATTATCTTGAATCGTCCCCAGCATCATCAACTCTCCATTGTTTAGGGCTGATTATCCTAGGTACCTTGTTTCTCCATCCAGTCTTCTGACAACTTCTCTATGCAGCAGCATGGTAAAAATGTCATCATTTTCAGAAATCATTGGACCCGTAATCACCACCTTTGCCTCATAAAATATGCTATTATTGCTCTCTTGATTATCAAAGGCCCACCCTGCCTCCGGTCACACAAGCAGCTGCCTGTGAAAATGACAGAAAAGGTGGATATTAATCTTGTAGCCCTGCTGCCTGATTATTTTATCCCAAATCACACAGGTCATGACTTATTTAGTGACTCTCCTCTATCCTCCATTACAAGGTGAGCAGAAACGGTTGTGGTAAATCATAATTTTGCTACTCATCAGACACTTGGAGAAGCAGCATGGCTCAGTGGAAAGAGCCCGGGCTTTGGAGTCAGAAGTCATGGGTTCAAATCCCGGCTCCGCCACTTGTTAGCTGTGTGACTTTGGGCAAGTCACTTAACTTCTCTGAGCCTCAGTTACCTCATCTGTAAAATGAGGATTAAGACTGTGAGCCCCCTGTGGGACAACCTGATCACCTTGTAATCTCCCCAGCACTTAGAACAGTGCTTTACACATAGTAAGCGCTTAATAAATACCATCATTATTATTACCATTATTATTAGCAGGCGAAAGAGCTGGTAAGGAAGGAGACACTGGCTGAGGTTTGTGGATTCTCAATGATTATTTAATCTATCAAGTTAGCCTCTTTCAGCATAGTTATTGAAAACAGGGTATATGCTGCT
This sequence comes from Tachyglossus aculeatus, assembly GCF_015852505.1. Classification (NCBI taxonomy): domain Eukaryota; kingdom Metazoa; phylum Chordata; class Mammalia; order Monotremata; family Tachyglossidae; genus Tachyglossus; species Tachyglossus aculeatus. Next base: position 23,886,504 of record NC_052067.1, read on the forward strand.
TTCACTAAATTCTGCCTCTTAAGCTACACTTTGACTAAAGGCATAAGGAGAAGTAAAGAGGGAGGGAAACAATGAGACAAACACTCAGTGCCACCTTGATACACAAATTACATTTAAACTGCTTTAAGCAGGAACAGACTGTTTTAACAAGGAAAGAAGTTCAGAAATGGAATATCAGAAATGATTTCAGGCCAAGCCCCAGGATTGATTCAATAGTCAGTTTGGCTTGCCTTTCTGCTTTCATTTCTGTGGAGACCTATTGAGAAGCAAATAGTGGTTTCAAATATATATATTATTTAGCATAATATATTTAACATAATACAATACAGTAATGCATAATACAATATATATTTCATAGTAAATTCATAGTATATATATTTAGATATGAGTATATATGTTTATATATAAATATATACATACATTAAGTATACTTAACATTATATTAAGTATACTATATATAATATATATACTCTCTACATAATATACTTCATATTAAGTACATTAAGTATATATATTTGCTGGAACTATTCAAGACTCCACTTTGGAAAATGGATGGAATTTATTGTTCTTGTGAATTTTCATTTTGAAAATGCTAGTGTTATTTCAGGACAAAAGATGGTATATGTTAGAGGCGTAGAGAGGGTTTTAATTGTATTCCCAATTTTATGTTGCCCGTCTGTTTGAGGGCAAAGTACTTACTGACTCCCCATCTCAGGGGAGTATATCTCAGTAAACTGGGGTCAGTACAATGGTCGTGCTCTGCACAAAGTAAGGGCTCAATAAATATCATTGATTGATTTATTGAGCTATTGAGCTTCAAAGAAATCTGAAAAGGGGAAGTCAAAATTTTTATAAAAAAGGAAAATATCACTTTCAGGGCTAGCGTGCTTGGTACTCATTTCTACCCATTGCTAACATCCATCAAGTAGGGCTGATGAATTTTTCTGTACACTCTTTCAGATTCTTAGAACTTTCAGTAAGTCAGCTTGGGCCTTTCTTGCAGCATCACTGTGCTTATCCCTCCATTGCTACTGTCCAACTGGTTCTTGGGTTTTGGGGTATTCCATTAGCTCTTCCAGAATATCAGGAACTCCTTATTACATGGAATTAGTAGCTTGCCTTAGTCACTGGAGTTTAAATGGTATTTTGAGATTTTCTGAAATGCTGCATCCAGCAACAAACTGTCATTTCATTCCCAGGTTTCCATGAGGAGTTCTTGGAAGGGCTTCAGGCTGTCTGGTTCGATACTAGGCAAATGTCAATCAGTGGTATTTATTGAGCACTTAGGAGGGTAAAATGCCGTTGATAGACACAATTCCTGCCCACAAGGAGCTTACAATCTAAAGGGGCAGAAATAAATTGAAGTGAATACAGATGGGGAAAATTGCAGGGGATAAGGATATCAATCAATCAATTGTATTTATTGAGCGCTTACTGTGTGCAGAGCACTGTACTAAGCGCTTGGGAAGAACAAGTTGGCAACATATAGAGACAGTCCCTACCCAACAGTGGGCTCACAGTCTAAAAGGGGGAGACAGAGAACAAAACCAAACATACTAACAAAATAAAATAGAGTAGATATGAACAAGTAAAATAAATAAATAAATAGAGTAATAAATATGTACAAACATATATACATATATACAGGTGCTGTGGGGAAGGGAAGGAGGTAAGACGGGGGGATGGAGCGGGGGATGAGGGGGATTGAATATGCATTCAATCATATTTATGGAGCACTTATTGTGTGCAAAGCACTGTATTAAGTGCTTGGGAGAGTACAGTATAACAACAGACACATTCCTGCCCTAAATGAGCTCTCGGTCTAGAGGCAGATCAGGATATGTACATAAGGGCTGCAGGATTGAGGGTGAGGCGAATAGCAAGTGCCTAAAGAGTACAGAACCAAGTGCATAGATGATGCAGAAAGGAAAGCTAGTTGGTGAAAGCCTCGTGGAGGAAATGTGATTTTTAGGATGGTTTTGAAGGTGGGGAGAGTGGTGGTCTGCCTCATATGAAGTGGGAGGGAGTTCCAAGCCAGAGGGAGGTTGTGGGCAAGGGGTGGGGGGTGAGAATCAGGTTGAGGTATAGTGAGTAGGTTGATTTTAGAGGAGCAAAGTGAGTGGGATGGATTGTGGTAGGAAATCAGTGAGGTAAACTAGGAGATTGCATGACAAAGTTGATGGTAAGAAGTTTCTATTTGATGTGGAAATGGATGGGAAACCATTGAGGGTTTTTAAGGAGAGAGGAGACATGACTGAGTGTTTTTTTGTTTTTGTTTTTGTTTTTAGAATAATGATCCCAGCAGCAGAATGAAGTATGGACTGGAGAGAGGAGAAACAGGAGGCTGTTACAGTAGCTGAGGTGAGTTATAAGCACTTGGATTGGCATGACAGCAGTTTGAATTCTAGTGTCAATCTTTCTCCACAAACAAATATATCCAGAAAAATTTATTGGCTGAAAAAATTCTATTGGCTAAAATCTGCAAGCAGAGAGAGAATGCTTTGAGGCTGCATGGGCCCTCACTCAAAATATGTAAAAAATCAATTTATCAGTGACATTTATGAGTGCTTAGTGTAGTGTCTGCACACAGTAATCAATCAATCAATTGTAGTTATAGAGCACTTACTCTGTGCAGAGCACTATGCTAAGCTCTTGGGAGAGGACAGTAGAGTTAGTAGACACAACCCTGCCTTCAAGGAGCTTCTAATCTAACAGGGGAGCCAGAAATTAAAATAAATTACAGGAAGGAGAAGCAACAGAGTGTATGAATATGTACTTAAGTGCTGTGGTGGAGAGAGGTGGAGTGAGTATCTAAGATTTTAGGGGATTTAGATTCACAAAAGGGAGGGAAAATGGGATGGGGAGATGTGAAATTAGTCGGGGAAGGATTCCTGGAGCAGTTGTTCCAGAGATTCAAAAATGCAGCCATAATCAATATCACCCAGAAGAAAGTTGATTGTGGAAACCAGAGGAATCTCACTGGACACGCTTACTGACAAGATTCTAGCCAGAATCCTCCTAGATCATCTTTTTTTTCTCAACGGTATTTGTTAAGCACTTATTACATGCCAGGCACTGTACTAAGAGCTGGGGTAGGTACAAGCTAATCAGGTCTGACATAGTCCTTATCCCACACAGCATTTACAGTCTTAATCCCCATTTTACAGATGAGATAACTGTGGCACAGAGAAGTTAAGGGACTTTCCCAAGGTCATACAGCAGACAAGTGGAGGAATAAGGATTAGAACCCAGGTCCTTTGGATTCCCAGGCCCGTCCCCTATCCACTAGGCAGCACTGCTTCTCACTTACTGAAGGCATCATTAAATATCTCCCAGGAGTGACCTGTGACTTTCAGACTATAGTAGATCTTTTCAGCTGTGATCATGGCTTCATGTCAGATAAAACAGTGCAGGGAGCAACATAAAAATCTTTCATTTATTCATTCAATCATATTTATTGAGTGCTTGCTGTGTGCAGAGCACTGCACTATGCACTTAGAAAACACAATTCAGCAATAAAGAGAGACAATCCCTGCTCACACTGGGCTTACAGTCTAGAGGCAGAGAGACAGACATCAAAGCAAGTAAATAGGCATTAATATAAATAAATAGAATTATAGATATGTCAATATATACACAAGTGCCATGGGGCAGGGAGGGCAGGGTAGAGCAAAGGGAGTGAGTTGGGGCAACACAGAGGGTAGGGGGAGCTGAGGAAAAGGGGGGCTTAGTCTGGGAAGGCCTTCTGGAGGAGGTGAACCTTCAGTAGGGCTTTGAAAGAGGGAAGTGTGATGGTTCGGTGGATTTGAGGAGGGAGGGCATTCCAGGACAGAGGTAGGATGTGGACCAGGGGTCGACGGCAGGACAGGAGAGAACAAGGGATAGTGAGAAGGTTAGCACCAGAGTAGTGGCGTGTGCAGGCTGGGAAAAATCTCTACCCAGACAAAATAAAACCATCTGACACCATTAGCATACCTAGATAACTACTATACAAGTTATGATACTATGAAAAATTTACCAGCCTGCTAAATTTGCTTTGCCAGGAAATGAAAGATTTTATTAGAACGATCTTGTCAGAATCTTCCCCATCATCAAATTAGTCAGAGAGTTTACCTCTTTGACCTTCTCAATAATGTTTGAGGAAATAGTAAAGAACCTGGAGCCTAGTTTTGAATCATGATTCTGATCCTCTAGAAAACCTGTGACTCAACAGGCTGCAAGTCTTTGAAGGTCATATAAAAGCTGTTTTAAAGTGATAACTGGACTCTAGGAACTCACCCCGATGTCGAAATACTGTGAACTGCTTTTCAGAGTCAGCAAAGTCTGAAAAAGACTGTTATATCCCAGCCCGTACTCCACAAGCCCTACAAAAAAAATAGTAGCTATCCATTGGCCACACGAAGTTGAATACGATCACTAACTCTGCAAACTATTCAGGATATTGCCTAAACCCACAAGCTTAGCCAACAATGGAAAATCAAGGATCATGCTCTTTGGGACACTGACAGAGAGCAGAGCCAATGAGGCATCAAACTTGAGACAAACTGGAGGTCTATCAAAAATGCAGTCTACAACCCTATTACCCAATACGAAGTCCTGAAGCACTGTCGATCCAACAGTATTTAAAGCAATGCTTGTTGCATCACACTTTCTCCTAATGGGACACAGCAGGAGAACAGATGAGACAGACGATGCCCAAACTGCTGTAGTCTGAACTGAAGTTTTGGGGCAGAGGACAGAGATAGGCAAGGACAGAAAACTGGTTTTAGTACAACAGTATAGTTGTGGATACTTGGTCCAAGAGCAGAAAGGACCAGCTTGAAATGCAATCAGTCAATCAATAGTATTTATTGAGCACTTACTATGCACAGAGCACTGTACTGAGCTCTTAGGAGAGTAAAGTGCAATAGAATCAGGATAATACCTTAGAGAAGTGACTGAAAAAAGGCCACATCAGGATCTTTTCAGTCATTCCTGCTTAGGAACTCTCCAACCCAGCATCGATGTCAAAAACCACCATCATCCTAGCAAAAGTGCAAATACATCTTATTCGAACTTTCATTTCATCATTGGCAGTGTCATTAGTTAGTCATGTGGTGGAGTGGACCACTAGGTGAATGTATGTTACAATTACTATTTTTCCTCTGTAGGCTTTAGCAATCTATTAGGAGCATGACTCAAATTCATCCCATAAGACTCATATTTCCTAGTGTCTCTCAAAGCCAGCACCTTATTCTATTTTGTTGCTTTAAAATTTAACTGTAAAATCCTATTTACTCGCCCTACTTTAATGGAATGGGAAAGAAAGTAGACTGTCACACATGTGAAATGTTTCATTTATATTCACCCTGAACCTGAAAATAAATACTGAGGCTGAGTGATGAAAAGCGTTAAACCCTCAGGAAATCCAGAATTACAGGGACTAATGTTATAAATCATTCTGTTTCAGAGCCAGTCTTTTAAATTTAGTTTCCCTCAGGTAACTAACATATAAATATACATAAAATAGATACATAAAATACACACATTTAGCTGCTTCTGTAAAGACATAAAACAAATTGTTTAGGCTAAATTTATCAAGACCAGTCTCTGGAAAAATTAAATTGCTGACAAGTTCAAAAATCATCCATTAAACTAAATGATTGACGTATGTCAGCATATAAAAGCATGCATCCCCATTCTGTTTCCTTATACCTTCCTCCTGCTTTCCTATACTTTTCTCCTTTCTTCCCTGTTTTCCCTGCCCTTGATACTTCCAGAATTTTCTTCCACCTTTCAACCTGTCACTTTACAGCGTGAGAAGCAGAGTGGCTCAATGGAAAGAGCACAGGCTTTGGAGTCAGAGATCATGGGTTCAAATCCCGATTCCACCAATTGTCAGCTGTGTGACTTTGGACAAGTCACTTAACTTCTCTGTGCCTCAGATCCCTCATCTGTAAAATGGGGATTAAGACTGTGAGCCCCACTTGGGACAACGTGATCACCTTGTATCCCCCCAGTGCTTAGAACAGTGCTTTGCACATAGTAAGCACTTAACAAATACCATCATTTTTATTATTATTTACCTTCGACCTTACTACTACTTTCCACCTGACCCCTTGTCATCAACCCCACCTCTTAGCTTGCTAAAGTAAGCTTAACTTCTCTGTGTCTCAGATCCCTCATCTGTAAAATGGGGATTAAGACTGTGAGCCCCACTTGGGACAACATGAACACCTTGTATCCCCCCAGTGCTTAGAACAATGCTTTGCACATAGTAAGCACTTAACAAATACCATCATTTTTATTATTATTTACCTTCGACCTTACTACTACTTTCCACCTGACCCCTTGTCATCAACCCCATTCCTTAGCTTGCTAAAGTAAACTTAACTTCTCTGTGCCTCAGTTCCCTCATCTGTAAAATGAGGATTAAGACTGTGAGCCCTATGTGGGACAACTGGATTACCTTGTATCTACCCCAGAGCTTAGAACAGTACTTGACACATAGCAAGCACTTAACAAATACCACCATTATTACTTTTATTAAAGTTCTTTGGCTCCCCAGAGAAAAAATGAGTTTCAGATACCATGTCTCTCTCCTTTTTCCCTCTACCTCATCCTCCTCCTTTCACTCTCCTTTCTCGTATCCTGTTTTCCTCTTAATATTATCCCCTCTAGCCCATTCAGGCTTTCCAAAAATGATAAGTTTTGTGGGTGAAAGCTTATGCTGTGCACGCAGCCAAGTCTGCACAGGTCAGCAAGAATTTGCAAGAAAAATCCCCAATTCACGTGCTTTTTAATAGACCCCAAGAACACTACCTTGACAGCTGGCTAGTCATCCTATCACTACTGTTACTACATTTTGTCACTGTGAGCTGAAAAGCTTTGGGTTGAGGTTGCACAGATGGCTTATTCCCTGTGAGAGCACACCCTCGTATGCCCCTGGATTGGCACAGGGGTTGAGCCAATCGTCGGCTGCTGATCAATCAATCAATCCATTGTATTTATTGAGCACTTACTGTGTGCAGAGCACTGTACTAAGCGCTTGGGAAGTACAAGTCGGCAACACATAGAGACAGTCCCTACCCAACAGCAGGCTCACAGTCTAGAAGGGGGAGACAGAGAACAAAACCAAACATACTAACAAAATAAAATAAATAGAATAGATATGTACAAGATAAATAAATAAATGAATAGAGTAATAAATATGTACAAACATATATACAGGTGCTGTGGGGAAGGGAAGGAGGTAAGATGGGGGGATGGAGAGGGGGGTGAGGGGGAGAGGAAGGAAGGGGCTCAGTCTGGGAAGGCCTCCTGGAGGAGGTGAGCTCTCAGTAGGGCCTTGAAGGGAGGAAGAGAGCTAGCTTGACGGATGGGCAGAGGGAGGGCATTCCAGGCCCGGGGGATGACGTGGGCCGGGGGTCAATGGCGGGACAGGCGAGAACGAGGTACGGTGAGGAGATTAGTGGCGGAGGAGCGGAGGGTGCGGGGTGGGCTGTAGAAGAAGAGAAGGGAGGTGAGGTAGGAGGGGGCAAGGTGATGGACAGCCTTGAAGCCCAGGGTGAGGAGTTTCTGCCTGATGCACAGATTGATTGGTAGCCACTGGAGATTTCTGAGGAGGGGAGTAACATGCCCAGAGCGTTTCTGGACAAAGACAATCCGGGCAGCAGCATGAAGTATGGATTGAAGTGGAGAGAGACATGAGGATGGGAGATCAGAGAGAAGGCTGATGCAGTAGTCCAGACGGGATAGGATGAGAGCTTGAACGAGCAGGGTAGCGGTTTGGATGGAGAGGAAAGGGCGGATCTTGGCAATGTTGCGGAGCTGAGACCGGCAGGTTTTGGTGACAGCTTGGATGTGAGGGGTGAATGAGAGAGCGGAGTCAAGGATGACACCAAGGTTGCGGGCTTGTGAGACGGGAAGGATGGTAGTGCTGTCAACAGAGATGGGAAAGTCAGGAAGAGGGCAGGGTTTGGGAGGGAAGACAAGGAGTTCAGTCTTGGACATGTTGAGTTTTAGGTGGCGGGCAGACATCCAGATGGAGATGTCCTGAAGGCAGGAGGAGATGCGAGCCTGGAGAGAGGGGGAGAGAGCAGGGGCAGAGATGTATATCTGGGTGTCATTAGCGTAGAGATGATAGTTGAAGCCTTGGGAGCGAATGAGGTCACCAAGGGAGTGAGTGTAGATCGAGAACAGAAGGGGACCAAACACTGAACCTTGGGGAACCCCCACGGTAAGGGGATGGGAGGGGGAGGAGGAGCCTGCAAAAGAGACTGAGAATGAACGACTGGAGAGATAAGAGGAGAACCAGGAGAGGACGGAGTCTGTGAAGCCAAGGTCGGATAGCATGTTGAGGAGAAGGGGGTGGTCCACAGTGTCGAAGGCAGCTGAGAGGTCGAGGAGGATTAGGATAGAGTAGGAGCTGTTGGATTTGGCAAGCAGGAGGTCATTGGTGACCTTTGAGAGGGCAGTTTCCGTGGAATGTAGGGGACGGAAGCTAGACTGGAGGGGGTCAAGGAGAGAGTTGGTGTTGAGGAATTCGAGGCAGCGTGTGTAGACAACTTGTTCAAGGAATTTGGAAAGGAATGCTAGGAGAGATATGGGGCGATAACTAGAAGGTGAAGTGGGGTCAAGAGAGGGTTTTTTTTAGGATGGGAGAGACATGGGCATGTTTGAAGGCAGAGGGGATGGAACCAGTGGAGAGTGAGCAGTTGAAGATGGAAGTTAAGGAGGGGAGAAGGGACGGAGTGAGAGATTTCATGAGATGAGAGGGAATGGGGTCTGAAGGACAGGTGGCCAGAGTAGCACTTGAGAGGAGGGAGGAGAGGTCTTCTGAGGATACTGCTGGGAAGGATGGGAGAGTAGCAGAGAGTGTTGAGAGCCGGGGGGTTGGAGAAGTGGGGGCGGGGGAGTGACTTTGGGGAGGTCGGACCTGATGGATTTAATTTTGTTAATGAAGTAGGAGGCCAGATCGTTGGGGGTGAGGGAAGGAGGAGGGGGAGGAACCGGGGGCCTGAGAAGGGAGTTGAATGTACGGAAGAGCTGGCAGGGTTGATGGGCATGGGTGTCAATAAGGGAGGAGAAATAGTTTCTCAGTGATGGCTCTGCGGATGCTCTACATCGCTTCCCCCATCCCACTGCCAGTTGTCTGAGCTCTGGAGACTTTCCTGAAGCCTCTTAGCCTGAAAAAAACCCCACCATGCTGTTAAACAGGTGAAGGGTTAACAACAGAATGCTATTTAGGAGTCGTGAACTGATCTTTTTCTCATTTAGCTTTCCTGCCCCTCAGACCAGAGTGTGACAGGGAGGAGAGAGCACCCATCTCTCCAGGACATTCTGCTTTGTTAATGGCCCATATTAACTGGTGGGAACAAAAGTTGTAACTAACGGTTTATCTAAATTTCCATATTCATGTTTAAGTGTCCACATTAATGCTAGGAAAGAGTCATCTCATATTCAATCATATTTATTGTCATATTTATTGAATGCTTATTGTTCATTCAATCGTATTTATTGAATGCTTACTGTGTGCAAAGCACTGTACTAAACACTTGGGAAGGTACACTATAATAATAAGCAGACACATTCCCTACCCAAGGACTATGCTTTTTTCTTTATCCATAATTGGTTTTAGACTAATTAAGAACCTAAAATCCTTTGCTTTTTCTCTCTCCTGAAGAGAAATAGCTTGAGAAATAGCTGACAAAGATAGCGAATTCTGATGATTGGTGGTTAGCACAGAAGCAGATGTTTTCTGTCTCCTGTAAAGCAGCCTGCTGTTTCAGAAGCCCCTGGACCATAACACAATGTAAGATCCACTTACAAAATGCTGCCATCACCTCTCAACACACTCCTATTTTACATTCATTTGAATTATTTTCAAATTTTCACAAGGAGGCCAAAGCATCCCCAGGTTTTGTATGTTATCGGCTGTGACACTTGCAGCAGTACACACACTCTTGTAGTTGGTGAAGGATGATGGGTTGTGGAAAAACCTTCAGCGCTTCTTCTATAAATACTTTCAGCACAGTGCTTAGGGGCCAGGAGACACTGCCTTTCCCTGCTCTCTGGCTGCCTGTTATTTTGGATTCTTTCTCTCTGCCATTCCTCACCACTCTACCCACCTTCCCAAAGAGTGCCCCTGCAGTGATCACACAAGGCTTACTCTGGTTTAGTTGTCATGTTTGAGGATGCGGTATTCACCCCACTCTCAGCCCCACAGCACTTATGTATACATCCAAAAGTTATTTATATTAATGTCTGTTTGCCCTTCTAGACTGCAAGTTGGTTATGAGCAGGGAACATGTCTACCAATTCTGTTGCATTGTACTCGCCCAAGTGTTTAATATAGCGCTCCACATACAGTAAACACTCAATAAATTCAATTGATTAATTATTAAAGACATCAATGTCTGGCAGAAGGAAAACCATATGAGACAAATTCTGAAATGATATTTATTTGCTTGGTAGTGCTCAAAGAGTCACATTTCACAGAATTTCTTTTAGGGCTGTGGGGTAGACTTGATAAAGAACTGCTCACTAGATTGGCAGCTGACATCTGGTTTCCTTCTTACCTATGGGTAGAAAGTCAGGGCCAAGGATGCATTTTCATATTTGGATAAAAGTGATGATTGGGCACTTAGTACAGTGCTCTGCACACAGTAAGCATTCAATAAATACAATTGAATGAATGAATGATTGGTTTGAATCACAAGTGTACTCAGATGTAAGAAATTAAGAGGGCTGAATAACAGGAAATATGTTTCCTCATTGGTAACATAGCTCATTAAATAAGGCTTTCCCTCAGTAACCATACTACTACTACTACTAGTACTACTACTACTAATAATAATAATTGTGGTATTTGTTAAGCACTTACTGTGTACCAGAAACTGTACTAAGCATTGGCGTGAATAAAAGCAAATATGTTTGGACACAGTCTCTGTCCCACATAGGCCTTGTAGTCTTAATCTCCATTTTACAGAGGGAGAAAAGCAGAGATCAGATCTGCCATAGATACAGGTTCCCTGATGAGGAAAACATTTCTGAGCCAAGGATCTCATGCCCATTGTTATCTAACAACCTGGTCTTGTTCAGATAGATCAGCTCTGATATCCCAGGCTCAAAGGAAAATGAAGTTAACTGATTCCCAGAGCTCAGCTCACTTTCCCCAAGTTAAGAAACCTTTGCTATCTAGATCCTTTACCGTTTCCAATGTGTACTTCATTCTGCTACTCAGATCATTTTTCTGAAACAACATTCAGCTATCTCCCCATTCCTCAAAACCCTGACCCTTGACTTCAAGGCCCTAAATAACTAGACTTTAAGCTCACTGTGGGCAGGGAATGTGTCTGTTTATTGTTATATTTTACTCTCCCAAGCACTTAGTACAGTGCTTTGCACACAGTAAAGACTCAATAAATACGATTGAATGAACAAATCCACTTCACTCACCTACCTTACCTCATTAATCTCCTACTACAGTCCAAGCTGTACAGTACTTGTGTGAATATACTTATACTTCTACTATTTTCCCTAGCTGTAAATTATTTTATTGGATCTGTGCTAATTGAGCACTTGATTATGGTTCCACCCCCAGCCCACTACACTCATATACATATCATTATTTATATTAATATCGGTCTCCCCTATGGATTTGTGAGCTGCTGTTGACAGGGAATATGCCTACCGACTCTGTTTTATTATATTCGCCCAAGCATTTAGTGCAGTACTCTGCATCCAGTAAATCACTAAATAATAATAATAATAATAACAATAATTCTGGTACTTGCTAAGACCTTATTGTGTTGCAGGCACTGTACAAAGCGCTGGGGTAGATACAAGCAAATCGGGTTAGACACAGTTCCTATGGGGCTCACAGTCTCAATCTTACAGATGAGGCAACTGAAACACAGAGAAGTGAAGTGACTTGGCCAAGGTCACACAACAAACAAGTGGCAGAGCTGGGATTAGGTCCCACGACCTTTCCCAATCCCAGGCCTATGTTCTATGCACTACACCATGCTGCTTCAATTAAACACCAAGCAATGGATCCAAGGGAAGCAGTCTAGCCTTCCTTCCAGTCATACTGAAAAGAACAAGGATGGGGATGGGAAAGGATGAGACCTAGATTTTAGGGAGAAAAAGTAGAAAGGGCAGGGGGAGAAAGTGAGATCAGGAAAGAAGGAATTCTAAAGTAGGAGTAGGAGCTTGGATATCGCAAACCTTTCCCGTTTCCCGAGCTGTTCCCCCAGACCTCTCCCTCATTATTCCTGGACACTTACCCTCTTTCCTCCAGCTATAAGCGTATCTACTCAGGCAAGGTTTAAACTTGTTACTTCCCAAGGAAGACAGCATTGAATAGTGACGGGACAGTTGAATTATTCAGCAACCAACAGGCGATCTTTTAGGCTGTGGAAGCCCGATCGCATCAGTGACCAATTCTATGATTCTGAACTCTTGTTCTTTACCACATCTGTCTCTACTGCTTAGTTTTTACATTGCATTCAGGGAGCTGGCCCAGGGCCCAACATCAGCAGTCATTCCAGGTTGACATCGACAGTTACTCAGATTACTTCTTTCCAGTTCTCTCTTGTTAGTATGCTGCATTATGGTCTCTCTTGCATCAGCGCTTAATATGACCTGGCACATAGTAAGCGCTTAACAAATTCCATAATTATGAATTATTATTATTAATTAGGGTTCTCAATGGGAACAGTAAATTAGAGGGCGGGAAACCACTCTCAAAACTCAGTTGTAAACTGAAGCTTTGCAAGCGGGACTACTACTCTTCTTTAAGTCCTGAAAATGAAAATTACTTAATTAGGATATGGTACCTAAGTCTAATTCTCACCTAAGTATTTTCTTTCAGCGTTTAGTACGGTACTCTGCAAACAGTAAGTGCCTAGTAAATGCAATTACTACTACTAGTAATGACTGTAAACACCCAAAGTTTTGAGGATTGAATATCATCATTGAGAAGAACTTAAACTTTTAGGTTTTTATGCTAATTTTTGTTAAGTATCCTATTTAGTTCTTCACTCAAACACTCATTGACCAAGTAGACACACCTAGAAAGGGCATTCAGGATGTGGAATAAGTGATTTTTGTTTTGTTTTAATGATCTCTATTAAGTGCTATGTGTCAGGCACTGTACTAAGTGCTGGGGTTGATACAAGTTAATCAGGCAGGACCCAGTTCATGACTCAAATGAGGATCGGTCTTAATTCCCATTTTACAGATGAGATAACTGAGGCACAGAGAAGTGAAGTGACTTGCCCAAGGTCACGGAGCAGACCAGCGGTGGAGCTGGAATTAGAACTCAAGTCCTTCTGACTCACCAAGACCCGTGCTCTATCCACTGGGAAACCCTGCTTCACTGCAGTGACAAAGACAAAATAAAATATGTAAGAGTCAGTTCTGCTTCAGTGTGAGTTTTCCTTATGTGGTGTGGTGAAAATGCTGTTGAAGAATCAGTAGACATTCTTCCAACAGTACTTATCTGTCTGGATAAAATGCATTGCAGCTTTGGATGAAATAGCTGTGTGCATGGGAATGGGATTGATAAAGGTTCAGTAGTACCATGCCATTTCTCCTTAACTTAAGATTTTTCAAGAATGCAGCTTCTGTGTTACAGGAGAACTAACAAATATAAGAACACATTGTTGGGGGGAATTGCGGAAAGCTGTAATCTGATTTAAAGGCACAGAGACAGATAGAAACAGAAATAGACACAGGTTTCTTGACATTTGAAGAGGGCCCTTCAGATGGTGAAATTTTATCCACTTGTGCTGGTGTGGTTGAAGGAACAAATGTACAACTGACAGCACTTATCAAACTGCGCACATCGCTGAATGTCTTGAACACTGCTATTGCATTTGAGATTTGCTGAGTTTAGCACAGTTTTAATTTCTCCCTTAGAGTATAACAGTAATCTCAAAGGCTCTACTCAGCAATCCTACTTCTGATGGCCACACAGTAGGTGATCAAGTGCTTTATACAGCACATTGTACCCAGTAGGAACTAAATAAATAATATATATGTATATTTATATACTAAATAAATACTGTTACTACTTGCCCTATTTTCTGTTATGCCCCATTGTTTGAAGTATCGTTTCTCTGTATTTCTAATGTTTCTTTTGGTCAGCCTTATTCATTAGAAATAGTGATTATGGTATTTAAGTGCTTACTATGGGCCAACCAATCTTCTAACCACTGGAAGGCAGACAATGCAATCATATCATATATAGTCCTTGTCTCCCATGGGACCCAAAGACTAAGGGGAAGGGAAAACAAGAATTTAATCCCCACTTTACAAATGAAAAAGCTGAGGCACAGAGAAGTTAAGTGACTTCCCCAAAGCCACTCAATAGGCAAGTGGCAGAGCTGGGATTAGAACCCAGGTCTCTTTTCTCCCAGTTCTGTGTTCTTCCCATTGGGCCATGCTGCTTCTTGATGGACAGAAATGTCACCAGTTTCACAAATTATTTACTCTTTTATTTAATTTCCTTAAGATTTGAAATCATGTGGCATGTCCTTGGTGTTATTCACTTTGAGGAAAAATTTGTGTTGAAGCAGTTTATCCTTATGTGTATCGATCTCTGGAAGCTTTACCATTCTTTGCTCTAAATGAAGGAATAACTTCCTCAAAAACTAGCATAGTGTTTACTTTTGGTAGGGTACAATCCTAAGTGGTGTTATGTGTGCTATGAAAATCACTGAAAAGTTGTTGCCTCTCTTGTAGGATTCCTTCCTTGTCTGTGATGACATTGACATCACCTTTGATGTGTTTGTTTGGGGCCTAGCGACTCTTCATGGATATCAAAGACATTGGTTTGATGGTGATCTGCATATCTAGAATCTCTTCAGTCTTGCTATTCCATCAATGGTTGAGCATATTCCTTAATTGCAGCTCTGTGTTGAAGTTTCTATAGGCATCCATTTTGTCTCAGACTATAAAGTACTAGTACCTGTTATGAAATTAGAACTGGGTGGACAGGAGACAAACTCTGAAGTTTCAAGGCCTAAATAGAGTGAAAAATGGAGCTCACCAGCACAGGAGATGGATCAGGCTGTGAGCTTGTTGTGGGCAGGCAATGTGTCTGCTTATTGTTATATTGTACTCTCCCAAGTGCTTAGTACGGTGCTTTGCATACATTAAGTGTCCAATAAATATGACTGAACGAATGAATGAGCCAATCATAGACAGGCAGAGTATCCACAAGGACAGTCTGTTATCCGATCTTTGAAAATATCAAGGAAAAAAATGAACACGATTAGTTCCACATTGGTCCTCACAAAGAACAGGCCACTGGGAATATAAACAAGAAAATAATATAGAAGAAATACTACAATAGACTTGTGCCTGCGTCTTCGGAGATGAAAAAAAAACTCCCTCTAGGATTCCCAAAGCCACTAAGGGTTTTGACTTCCATTCCAAACTGCGTCATTGCTTTTGAAACTGAAGGGCCCTTTGCACCTTGCAAGATGGTATGCCATTAGTGTCCCCTTACATTTCTGTTCACTGACAGGGAAAGAGAGAGAGAGAGAGAAGGGGAAGTATGTTCATACCGGAATTAAGCCTTAATGAATGAAAGTACAGAATGTGGGACAATTTTGTTTAACATTTGAACGGCAGCAAATGACTTCTCATGAAGAGATCTTTTGATATATCAAAACAATAATGTTATTATTGTCATCCAACAATACCTTTCGAAGAATCGGAGCTATATATAACTACCAAGAATGCATTCATCAGGTTTGGGAAACAGGATTTTGTTAGACTGACAAGAAGACATTTTAGTAGCAGAACAAGTGTCCTTTCTGTAGAGCATTCCCTTGGGGTTAGGAAAATGGCAGTAGGGTTTGTGGAATTCTCACGTCAGCATTTCTCACATATGCAATATGAAAGATGTGAAAATATAGCTTTGTTTCATGTGGATTTTCTTCGGCCCTAAGACTTTTGAGCTATTCTTTAGTTGTCTCTCAGCAACAAAGACTTAACATTTACCAGAGGATTGGGGCACATTCCTCAGGCATTCAAGCCAAGGGTGATTAGAAAAGCCAGCGTTTAGTAATTAAACCAGGCAACTACCCTGCAACTCGAAATATTTTGGAAGCTTATCACAGAGTGCGCCCAACAGCTGTCAAGCAAACAAGGTCTTTTCTCATAAAGAAATCCTTCAATAGCTGAGTGTCTACTGCACCCCTCCAGCTAAAATGCACTTTTGCTTGGTTGGAGATTTTTAATGCTTTTTAATAGCCAATATAAATCACAAAATTTCATAACGGTAGAGAGACATCCCAGGGCTGGTTTAATATGTATATTGTAGCAATTTTCTGCACGACCCACTGTGTGCCTTTGCATAAGTTATTCTGATCAGTTTATGCAGCATAATGATAATAGCTTCTGAAAATCGGGTGGTTTTTTTCCCCTTTGCGTGATAGATTTACTCTTCCAAGTTCTGAGGGGGCCCAGAGTAAGTAAAGCCCTCTTACATCTAAACAAGCTAGATATGTTGATGAAAAATAGAAAACAGTGTAGAACATGTTAACAGCATATCAGGGTATTCAACTCCCAATTTGGCTCTGCTGGGAAGGATCCCATAGCTTTCCAAACATTTCCCTGTGAAGGAGTCCATGTTTAAAGGAGGAGATTCCAGTCTCCATTTTGTGATAATTATTGTTCTGCTTAGCCAGAGAAATTACTCTGCTCACAGTCTCATTATTAAGCATGTCCTTCCTCTATTGCCATTATTACATCTATTGAGGAAAAGATAAACCTGAATGAAAATGAAGCTCACATTCTGTTCTGACATTATTCTGTTCTTATTTTGTAAAGGAGGAAAAGTGTACAGATTTCACCCTAATCCCTCCAGGGTTACAAATGATGACCGATAATTTCTAAATATTGTAATGAGCAAATTATTAATGTAAGGGACAACCTATACCCGCCAATCAAAAGTATTCAGTGTCTGCAGTGTGCATGGTATTGTAGATACCAGAGGAATTGTAAAGGGAAGGCCAAAGCATATGACCCTGAAGGAACTTAGACTGTATTAGAGGAGGCAGGAAACCACAGTGGAGAAGGTCTAATCCAGACAAGTTTCTGGGCTGTCAGGAAGGAGAACAGGAAAGGGATCATTTTGGCTAATGAAAGGATAAAGAATCCCTGTTAACAGGGTGACTTCTGAGTAAGTTTGGACTTTGGTTCAGAGAGGCTGCTCTTATATGAAATGCCCGGAGTGAAAATTTCAGTCTTCAGAATTCCTGGACTGTGGGGTTTCTCATCAGAGGTTGGCTCTTAGCATCTTTAAATGAAAGCAGCTTTGGCACCATTAAGGAAAGGTGAAGATGCTTGCTGAGAAGTGGGATCTGGGAGGCTCAGGACCAACCTTCTGACTTAGACGAGGTTGGTCTCTAAGCAGCTGCTCTGTAAAACTGACTGCCTTTGAAAGCCAACTTAAATTTTGGGTTGGTTTACGTTAGCAGGATTTACTACAGGGAGTTTGGCTGGGAAATCAATGGCTAGATACTGTGTGTCATTTATTGCCTGCTTAAGCAGTATGTTTATTACTACAAAACTTGAAGAGTAGAAGTTGAGAGGATTTACGTTCTCTGAGCTGTGTAGTGCCTTCAGCATGCATCTGAGGGATGAGGTTTGCTTGCCCTTTCCTTCTCTTAATGGCCACACCACTACCAGACTTACGAATAGATGCTTTGGCTGAGAATCTATCTCATGTTATCTTTACTACCTGTAAACTGACCAATTGCTTCTGTCCCTGAAAGCAAAAGACTAAAAAAGAAAATCTTAAAGTAGAATCACACCAGAATTTCATGGGCAGATGCTTCTAAATCAAT
Organism: Tachyglossus aculeatus; assembly: GCF_015852505.1. NCBI lineage: Eukaryota > Metazoa > Chordata > Mammalia > Monotremata > Tachyglossidae > Tachyglossus > Tachyglossus aculeatus. The sequence continues at coordinate 23,904,350 of NC_052067.1, forward strand.
CAATCATATTAACTGAGTGCTTACTGTGTGCAGAACACTGTGCATTCCCTTGCCCACATTGAGCTTATCTCTCCATAGGGTCTATAACTATCAAATAAAGGGCCAGTTTTTAGGAGGCCATGAAAAAAGGTAGTGGTTTGGATCACAAAAGTTCAAGGGTCCCCGAATGGGGAGGAAAAAATTCAGTGCAGGACACCCCCCCCATCCCGAAGTGATAGCTCTTAGACTCCCTGTGGAGGATGGGAAATGAGGTGGGGGTGATGGGGAAGATACTCTATTGCAGTTCCCATTAAAGCAGGAATGAGGTTGGCTTATAAATGAGAAGGTTTTTTTCAACAGACTGTCCTGTTTCAGGTATTTAAGTTGTAAGGGTTTTACTTCCAACGCATCCCTAAATCTAAGTCCAAGAAGTGTGGAATTCACCCCCAAGTGTGCTTCAAATTTCCCCTATTTAGTAAGGTTAGAAATAGTAATATGGGAATTAATTATTTCAGGCAAAACTTTCAGGTAACACTTAAAAATAGGGATTTAGAGAATTCTTTCAAAAAATGTCTTCAAGTCTATTCCACGAAGCACTCAGTTTTCAACTTTCCCTCAAAACTAGGGATGCCTTTATTGACTCTAATCCTACATGTAGCTCGACCCTCTCCAGTAGAAAGCACCAAACTTTTCCAAATGTATTGCACTATTCTTCACTTGCTTAGCTGGCCATAGGAAGGATTGGGGTCTGTTGGAAAGAGCATGAGCCTGGGAGCCTAAGAGCCCAGATCCTAATCCTGGATCTGCAACTTGTCTACTGTGTAACCTTGGACAAGTTGCTTAACTTCTCTGTGACTTAATTCCCTCAACTGTAGAATAGAGATTCTTTACCTGTTCTCCTTCCTACTTAGATTGTGAATCTCATGTGGAACAGGAACCATGTCTGACCTAATTAACCTGCATCTACCCCAGTGCTTGACACATAGCTGAGCAATTACCATAATAATGATCATTCAAATGAGGGAGGGAATAATAATAATAATAATGGCATTTATTAAGCACTTACTACATGCAAAGCATTGTTCTAAGCACTGGGGAGGTTACAAGGTGATCAGGTTGCCCCCCGCCCCTGGGGGGGCTCACAGTCTTCAACCCCATTTTACAGATGAGGTAACTGAGGAACAGAGAAGTTAAGTGACTTGCCCAAGGTCACACAGCTGACAATTGGTGGAGCCAAGATTTGAACCCATGACCCCTGAAGTTTAGACTGATCAGGGTGACAGAGAGAGAAAGGACTTGGGTGCTGGTCACATGACCACAGACAGAGAAGGAGATAATGTGATGTGTAGCAATGTCTTCTGTTTCAGTGCTCCCAAACACAGGGAAATCAACATCGTCACAATTTACTATTCTCTGCAGTGTGAAATAAAACAGGAAATCTAATGTACCTTCTCAACACAAACTTTTCTGAAAAAAATGTAGAATTTTTAGTGCCACCTACTGTTGAAAATGCAGAAAAAAGTCCAATTCTTCATTTATTTGAGTATTTCTTTATAAGGGCAGAAAGGGAAAAAAAGAAGCAGCTGTTCTTTTGCAGTTTATTAATGTTTACTCTTTTTCCCGTTTACGATGTGAGTTCATGATAGCTCTGGTGATTCTTAGATAAACATTTGATAATGCAAACTGCAAGACTTTGGAATGCTCTGCCATTTCTGGGAAGCACTGTTTCTTCAGTTAACAGATTTCTTCAAGGATAGGTCTGTTGCTTGGGGTCTCATAATAAACAAGAGCAGAGCTGGGATTAAAAACCCTGTTTACTTCTCTAATCCCTGCAGGTTGCTCCAGATTTGAGGACAAAATATGGCAGCACAGAAAACAAGAGAATAATGGTGCTAAAACAAAAACAATCCTAGATTTTTTTTTTTGTATTTTACACTGTGTGCCTCATATCCCTTTGTCAGTGAAATCCCCAGAGCTGAAATTGGTCACTAGTTCGAGATTGTCGAACAAGTCAGCCAAAATATTTTCTATGAATCCACTTGCTTCCAAACTGCACAACAAATAACTCTCACCTCATGAAAAAGGTAAATTCAGAGACTATCAGCTGTAAAGAGAGGATTCAGTAAAAATCATTTTTTAGGAGAAAAATCATTAAACTGAGAAAATGTTAACAAGTCCTTTTCCACCTATTTCTCTCTGTGTCTTCATGTGCAATATACAATGTCTACTAACTGCCATAAGAAGTTTCTCTTCGCTTCCAGGAATCCTTATGGGAGTAGCTCTATTCTCCTTCACTTCTCTGCCAAGAACACGCTTTGAACAGAAGGACTCATGCTGCTGGTGAACAGTTTGTGGAACATTAGCGTTGGTGGGGAAACGTGCGGAAAAAGGAAGGTGAACTGATATTGTCTTTAAAAAGCCTTTTCCTAATGGATTGAGGGATTTTATCCACAGGCTCCTTGGGAGAGAGGAGCCGGCTCGTCACAGACTTACTGGGGGCCCCTTGGCCACCTGGTATACTTCAGGTGCTGTGGTTTGGAGCAGAACCTGGCACTGCAACAGAAATAAATTTGCTCCTTGGCACACATGCCAGTGGAGGATAGCTCAGGCCTTGAGTCACTTTGGAATCACCACTACCAGGGGCTCATAGTGGCTTTGAATGAATTTAAGCCAGGATGGGCAAACTTATTCTTTGGCCAGTGCCCCTTTCCAGACTGTTCTGCCTTCCTTCCACCCCACTGGCTCTCAACCCTTGGGTCACCTCTCTCACGACTACAGCGACACCACTGTCCCCACCACCAGAGCAGGGTTACCATATTCATAGGTTGACTGATGTAGGAGGAACAGGGCGGGAGTTCGGCTCTACAGAGAATCAAAACAGGACTCCCCCTCTGCCTTCTGCAGAAAGAGTCCTTGGAACTCTCTCCTCACGGATCAGGTATGCTAGGCAAATATTCCCTACCTAACCTGGTCCACAGTAGGGGCATGTTCTTAGCTCTATTTTGATTCCTCTCATGGGATAGGAGGGTGGAGAGAAGAATGTCCCAAACTTTTCCCTTGAAAATAAGTTTAGAGGTTGGAAATGATACGAACCTGGCTATGAAGTTACTTTACACCTTCAGGGAAATTAATTGCTTCTACTCCCTTCTTCCTGACTTTGTTCCCTCTCATTAAAATGGAGAGAGAAGAACTTTTAGGTTACAGGTTTTGAGAGGAATGAGAAATCCAGTTGATTGCTGTATTCTCTGGATTGAGAGAAATTCCGCATGATAAAAATGGAACATCTAAGCTGTCATTATTTTTGAGAAATGTGACATGGAGAAAGGTTGGAACAGGATCAACAAGTAGAGCTCAGGGTTTCCTCTTCAGAGAACAGAGCAAACTAGTTTTTCTTTCTCACGGGTTTCATCTTGTATTGATGCAATATAGCAGAGCAGTTTGCTATAAGAAATGGTGAGAGTATCGATTTTGTTTTTTACAGCCAGTTTGAGTGTTATAATAACACGAGCAGGTTATGCCACATTTGTTAATTACCTCAGAGCTATTTTTTTCTGCTTGAGTTACCATTATTACCCTTTAGACACTGTGGGAAATCAGAAAGAAAACACATCCCTTTAGGGTGTACCTGGAAAATGTGATTTTAATATCTTCCAAGCTTGAGAAATAAGAGATGAGCAGTTTTATTTAAGGATTATGTTCAGTTCTCTCTTGCATTTTCAATGAGTGTTCACTTGGTGGCAAGTTCTGAAAAATAGCAGTCATAAAAAATTGTACAGAGAAATCCTTAGGTGGTGGGTGAAAACTAGATTGCTCTCATCTTTCTCTTTTTGGAGGAGCTGTCTTAATTGGTTCTCCTGCACAGCCATCACTATCTGAAAATATTTATGGAGCACCTTCGGGATGCTTTTATTGCTCTAAGCTCTATGGAGAGAGTAAAATGAAGAGCAGGCAGAGTTCCTGGCCTCAAGTGTTTTACCAGCTAAAGAGGAACTGGGGACCAATGCAAGAACAAGCAATGGGTAGTTGAGGGAATCTTCCTCCAGACTTTGCCAATATTGAACAGGGACTCAGTGTGACCAACTCTGTGCCTTAATTTCCTCATCTACACCATGGAGATGGTAGTACTTGTTCTCCTTATCAATGGAGGAGGACAAAATTAAAAGGTTTATAGGAAAACACTTTTGAGTTATTTCACACAAAGCTGCTTTGCAATTCAATACATACCCCTGGAGCTTTTCCTCCCAAAGAGTTCTCAACTGACCATTGCTAAACTGAACTTAGCTTCACCATAGGGGTGAGAGTTGAGGGCCAGGGGGTTAAAATTCCCGAAAAGTGTTGGTTCTGATGGCCAGGATGGGGAGTGGCGGATCCTTTCATCGAACTTGTACCACTAACCCACACTCCTGGATCACCTCCACGGACCACTTCCTTTCCTCCTGTCACAAGTTGCAGAGTGCTGCTGGCAGAAATCTAGATATCAGGCCGCCCTCATCTACCTGAAGTTCATCCTTGCCTGCTTTAACTCTGCCCAGGAAAATTATTTCTCCATTTTTATTAACACCTATGCCCATTACTCTCAACAGTTGTTCCAGATGTTTAACTCCCTTTTCAAACCCCCTGTCCCCCTGCCTCTCCCCATCCCTTGCCCCTAATGACCTGGCTACCTACTTTATTGAAAAAAATAAAACTATCAGGCGTGATCTCCCTAAAATCTCCCCTGCTCCTCTCCTGTCCCTTCATTCTCCTGTCCCTTATTCAACTCTCCCCTCCTTCCCAGCAGCACCACAAGAGGAGATGTCCTGCCTTTTCTCAAAATCCAGCCCTCTACCTGTGCATCTCACCCTGTCCCTATGCATCATTTCAAAATATTTCTTCCCTCTCTTCTTCTTTCCCCGACCGCCATCTCCAACTGCTTTCTCTCCAGTGGTTCTTCCCCACTACTTTCAAACATGTTCATGTCTCAATTATCCTTAAAAAAAGCCCTCCCTTGACCCCATGGCTCCCTCCAGTTATCGCCCCAGTTCCTTCCTTCCATTCCTCTCCAAACTCCTTGAGTGAGTTATCTTCATTTGCTGTCTCAAGGTCCTCTCTTCCAATTCTCTCCTTGACCCCCTACAAGATGACTTCTGTCCCCTTCCCTCCTCAGAAACTGCCCTCTGAAAGGTCACAAATGATCTCCTTCTTGCCAAATCCAACAGCCTCCATCCTACAGTTGCCTCATCTGTAAAATGGGGATCGAGACTGTGAGCCCCACGTGGGACAGAGGCAGTGTCCAACTAGATTTGCTTGTATCCACCCCAGCACTTACTACAGTGCCTGGCACATAGTAGGTGCTTAATAAATACCATCATTAAGATTATATTAGGTTCTCTGATTCCAGCCCGTGCTCCTTCCCCTGGGCCACACTAAATGACCCTGAGGGGCCTTGTCCCATTTCTTATTCTGGGTTCTGTAGAGATGTGGGTGAGACACTAGGGATTATCGATTTAATCTCAGGAGGATTTGGTATTTTTAGACATATTCAGAACTTGGCAAAGATCCAATTTTCCCGTTACAGCGTGACCTTGCCTTCAATACTTATAAACAATAGGGAACTTTCCCTGTTATTCATCACGGACGTGTATTGTTTTAATCAAGGTCTTAGCAATTCAGTGAAGAAGAAAATAACAAAGAACTGATGGTAGATTTGGGAGAAGGGGCAGATACTTGGAGGTGCAAGTTACAGGACTTGGAATGTTGGCACTATATATCGAGGCGTGAAAGTCATTTCCCTTTAGTCTTCTCCATAGAGAAAGTAAAGTTACTGCTCTTTACCCTGCACACTCCATCTCCCAAGACTAGAAAATTATGGACGGGGCAGAGAGGATCATTAGACAGAGAGTTTCTAGGTAAAGGGGAAAGAAAGAAATTAGCAGTGAGGGTATTCTATCATTACAGATTCCTGTTAAGAATAAGGGAGCAGACATATTCAGGCTGATGAAAGGGAAAACCACCACTCTGAGGATACAGTCAATTTCTGACTTTAGCTGGGAATCCTTCCCAGCAATCTTTTCACTTTCCTTCCTTCGTCAGTAGCTACACACAGTCCAAAGGCATTCACCTCAAGTCGCTCGTCTAGTTTTCCTGCCTTTCTGCAGTCAATCCTGTATCCAAAGCAGTACAGAGGACTAACATAAGTAGTTCTGAGTTAACCATTTCAAACTTCCCAAGGCTTTCAGTGAGGTACCAGAGTCACTTCTGCTCTCTCTTAAAAGGACTTGAGCCTAGTCCACACTGCTTTTTAAATCACTGGGTCACAGCTGGATGCCAGTTCTGGATTCAGCAGTAAAGAAATGCTGGAGGTGAGGTCTTCACCCTTCCACAGAGGACAAATTTCTTCCTGTCAGAATTAGATGGGGAAGCATAACTGTAGTAATTGCGGTATTTGTTAAGCACTCAGTGTGCCAAGCAATGTACTAAGTAATACGGTAGATATAAGATAATCAGATGGGACATAGCCCCTAATCCACATGGGGCTCATAGTCTTAAGGGGAGGGAGAACAGGTATTTAATCACCATTTTACAGGTGAGGTTAAGTGGACCTGGGGAATTCTCCAAGCCTTTAAGTGCCCCACTGGCCTATTTTGCTTCATAATGCTGACCTGAAAAAGAAACAAAGGTGCTTTAAGGAACAGAACAAGTCCTATGAGTCTCTTGGCACAAAACAAAACAGAAAGACAGACGTGAAATAGCTTTACGATGGAGACAATTTCACAGGTAAAGCTGAGACGTAACTAGACCATCTTCTGGGATGGCTCTTGCTCTATGGTTTGGGACTTCATCTGCAATACTCATTCCATAGTCACAGCATGTATTCTATGATGTTTGGAATATTCATAGCAGGTATTTTTATGGCATTCATTAAGTGCTTGCTATGTACAAGTCACTGCAGTAAACTCTGGGATAGATTCAAGCTAATAAGGTTGGACACAGTCCAAGTCCCTTGAGGGGCTCACGGAATTAATCCCCATTTTGCAGATGAAGGAACTGAGGCACAGAGAAGTTGTGACTTGCCCAAGGTCACACAGAAGATAAGTGGCAGAGCATTAGAATCCAGGTCCTCTGACTCCCAGTTGTATGGACTGTAGGATATATGGAGTATTCATAGAATGTAGTCCACCTTGGAAAAAATAAGAGTTATTGAGTTGTTTGATGTGTTCACTGCACAGATAGAATAATGGTGAATTGCAATGTGAGTCCACAGTGATCCTACTGCTTGTGAAATAACTCACCTAAGTCTTTGTTAATTAAAATGCAAAATAAGTTGCCTAGATTGTATTAGCAGTTAATGATCCAAATAGAGAAATCCAGTTGCAAATCTATTGATCTAATTATTTTTTAATAGACTGAAGATGAACAATTTAGTACCATCTGCCAATAAAATAAATTCTCTCTAGGTTCTCAAGGCAACAAAAAAGGCAGATGGAATGGATAAGATCTGCAAAAGACAGGTGCAATTTGAAAACAAGTTCCGGGTCAATGGTGTAAAGCTGGAGAATGCACAGTTCACAGGACACAGAGTTACTTTAAATTTCTAGAGGAAAGAAAATCTAATCTATTTTAACATTTGACCTTCTAGGAAGGGGGAGGTAGAATCCACTATTTTAAACAAGTTGATAACCTCATTTTGTCTGAGTGCCGAGGACTAAACTTTGGCTGAAAAATACAGACATTTTGTAGACAGAGGTTTGGGTAACTCTGGTATATCTCTTTTGTGTCTTTGAGTAGATTTTAAATGAGATCCTCAGTGAGGGCAGGGAACAGGTCTACCAACTAATGGTGTTGTATTTAACTCTCCCAAGCACTTAGTAGTCCCCTCTCAGAATCACACCCAAAGAGTTTCCAGTACGCTGCCTGTCTCGGCTATGGGAGGGAAAGTCAAGCAGAGGCATATCAATTCCATTCCTAGCTGGGACAGTGGATGACAAGAGGAAGGCAATCTGCTACAAGTCAAAATTCACCTTTGCGGGGCAGCAGCATCATGGGAGAGGGTCCAGGGTGGAGACTCAAGTTTACTGTGCAGTAGAAGGAAGTGGTAAACCTCTTCTATGTTTTTACCAAGAAAACCCTGTGGACACACTACCAGAATGATTGAAGATGGAGGTGGAGCATTCTGTGATAGATGTGTCCTTGAAGTCGCTATGGGTAGATGACTGAATGGCATAAGACAAGACAAAGCCCAGTAAGTACTCAATAAATGCCAGTGATGGATGGATCTTTACTGTGTAATTTCACATTGCTGATATCAAAGGAGAATGGTAAATAAAATATTGTATGAATTTTGAAAATATGAACTAGGCCTCCCCACCCCCAAAATGTGTTTTGATATCCTGTGGATGTAAATTAAGGGTCATAAGAGCAAGAAAGTATTTACACAGCTTTTCAAGGAAACTATCCTTTACTTTGGAACAGAAGATGTTTGGGACAAGAGTATATCTTGGGGCAAGATTAGAACTAGTATATCAATCAATCAATCAATCAATCAATCGTATTTATTGAGCGCTTACTATGTGCAGAGCACTGTACTAAGCGCTTGGGAAGTACAAATTGGCATCACATAGAGACAGTCCCTACCCAACAGTGGGCTCACAGTCTAAAAGGGGGAGACAGAGAACAGAACCAAACATACCAACAAAATAAAATAAGTAGGATAGAAATGTACAAGTAAAATAATTTCACGATTTCATATCGTATTATCTTATTTGAGAACATACCATATGCAGAGCATTGTACTAAATGCTTGGGTGAGTTCAGTATAGCAGAGTTGGTAGACATATTTGAGAAGCAGCATGGCTTAGTGGTAAGAGGCTTGGGAGTCAGAGGATGTGGATTCTAATTCCGGCTCCACCATTTGACTGCTGTATGACTTTGGGCAAGCCACTTAACTTCTCTGTGCCTCAGTTACCTCATCTGGAAAATGGGGATTAAGACTGTGAGCCCCACATGGGACAACCTGATTACCTTGGATCTACCGCAGCTCTTAGAACAGTGCTTAACAGATAGATAGCAAGTGCTTAATAAATACCATTATTATTACTATTATTACATTCTCTGCCCCCAAGGAGGTTACAGTCGAGCAGGGAAGACAAATATTAAAATAAATTATGGATATGCTCTTAAGTGCTGTGGTGGATAAAGCGTGCAAATCCAAGTGCAAGGATGATAGATTTAGCCCTTAAAAAGTAGCTCATTTTGAATCATATCCATAGTGCAACTTCTTAGAGTTACTTGTTTGGAAATAACCACGGGACACCATATGGGGCTCAGAGAGTGCTTTTAATCTATCAATCTCAATCAATCAATGAATCACATTTATTGGTGCTTACTGTGTGGAGGAGCACTTCGAAGAGTACAATATAACAAATGTAATCTCACAGTTCTTTCCAGATTCAATTGATTATTTAATCCATTAAATCCCATAATGCCAATTTAGGGGATAAACTGAAAATAGCATAGGGATAAAGGAAAGTGTTATTTTCTGCAATCTATAAACATGATTGTTACCTAATCATACTTGTAGATGTCTGGCAGGGAAAATATCCATACTTCAATTTGTTCAGTTTTCTGGACAGTCCTGAGTGGATTATACATTTCAGTGGGAAACTCTTTAAAGATTGCTTCGATCTTCTGGGTATCTCCTATTCTGCTAATTTAACTTTGCAGCTAATAATCATTCAGTGGTATTTCTTGAGTGCTTACTGTGTGCAGAGCACTGCTTTACATGCTCTAATGTGGTCACAGTTTGATACCCTGGTTTTTACCAAAAATCAATCAATCAATGGTATTTATTGAATACTTATAGTGTGAACTAAGTGCTTGGGAGAGTACACTGTAACAGAGTTGGTAGACACATTCCCTCTTCAGTTGCTGTTTTAGGGTTAAATCTCAGTCTCCTGCCATGGAAAAATGCTTTGTTTTTGTCTAATAACTGATTATCTATAATAAGGTCAAAATAGAGTTCCGGGTTGTTGTTGTCGTCTTATGCTTTTGAGTCATGTCCAATCCATTGCGACACCAGGTATACATCTCTTCCAAAATGTCCCACCTCCATCTGCAATCACTCTAGTAGTGTAGCCATAGAGTTTTCTTGATTAAAAATATGCAAGCGGTTTACCATTGCCTCCTTCCGTGCAGTAAACCTGAGTCTCCACCCTTGACTCTCTTCCATGCCATTGCTGACCAGCACAGGTGAGTTTTGACTAGTAGCAGATTATCTTCCACTCGCTAGCCATTTCCCAAGCCTGGAATGGAATGGATAGGCCTCTGCTTGACTCTCCCTCCTGTAGCCGAGACTGATGGAGTACTGGAAACTCTCCAGGTGTGACCCTGAGAGGGGAATGTATGCCTTAGAGACACTAGTATAGTCCCGCAAATGTTCATTCTTCATTTTCATTGGCTCCACAGATTTAACTGAGAGTAGGCTGTCAGAATACTGTATTCAAAGCAGTATACATCCTGTTGTATTACTATCCTTGCCTGTATATTCTTGGCCTCAATATCATTTAAAAACTGCACCTCAAATTATATCTTACTTAACTAGAATATATTGATAGTTCTGGAGTCTGACCGTACCAGTTTAACATAATCCAATCTCAAGAGGAAGTGCAGTTTAGTGGACCCAAAATCATACTGGATAATAGCCCCAGTTCTGCTATTTTCAATTTGATTCCTTTGTTTAGGTACCTATGAATATAAAATGGAAATAAGAACAAGTGAGAGATAGTTTGGCAAATTTTAGGTGCTAAATAATAATGAAAAAGATTGTTTAAACAAAATTGTTGGAGAGCTGATCTGCCCACATCCCTTTAGTATGTTTAATAACTAGATAATAAGCCCCTAGTGGGCAGATACTATGTCTATTAAATTTAAGTTATGTTTGGTATAGTGCATATTCAATAAATATTGGTGAGGATGAAATTTATCTCCTTATGTCTCTGTAAAGACATGATATATACCTTTTTAGAACTTGACCCTTACTATATTGATGCTTTTTGTATGGAACCAATTATACCCTCCCTGAAAATAACCTAGAGTTTAGTGTCAGGGTCATGCATACATCTCTATGACAACAGGCAGGCTATTTAGTAATCTCTAAATAGCAAAAAAGACACTGTTTTCTGCCCTTTCCTATTTATACTGAATTTCTTGACCCCCTTCTTGGTTCTCACCAAAAAAGGGTAGGGGGAATCTATGATTGTGTGTGTACACCTGAGGAGGCATAGATATTTGTACAGTTGTTAGCTCAGGGAAAATACTTTTCACAATGCAGATTTTTTTTTCATTGTCAGAAGATAATAATAATAATAACAATGGCATTTGTTAAGCGCTTACTATGTGCAGAGCACTGTTCTAAGCACTGGGGGTGGATACAAGGTGATCAAGTTGTCAAGATCTGCAACCTATGTGTTTCAGTTCATTAAAGATACCTCTCTTCTGTTTCCTTTGCTTGAGCATTTCACTTACAATTACAGTTTTTTTGGCAGGACTCGACTTTATCTTTGGTATGTCCATTTTTCCTTTGATTGAGTTTGTGCTCAGACACCATAGAGGAATAAGAGTGTCAATTGTAGTAAATATATTTGAATTGGCAGATGGTCAATGGGTAATTCAATTGGATAGTCACTTCTCGGAAAGTCCCCTCAGAACTGAGGACAAAATGAGTAGTGTTTGTGATGAAAGAAATGACATCTAAAAACCCTTTGATATTTCATATGCTCCTTAAACAATTGCTTCTTTCCTCTTGAGAGATGAAGAAAGAGCTATGGAATCCAATCATTTCATACACCATTATTTCTCTTCAGTGTCAAAATAGAACCAGAAATACAGATGCAAATTTTAAGTACATCATACTATTGGTAACTACTGAAAAATACTCCATTTCTGATGCCAAAAAGAACATTACTGTGATTTATTTTACTTGACTCTGAGCTGAGCAGTGACTTCTTGGGAATAAGTGGTTGTTCGCCAAACTCCTCAGAAGGATTTGATACAGGTGGGATAATGGTCATCGCTCTATCCCAGTTATGCCTCTTGGCCTGCTTTCTCCTTTGCTTCTCTAAGTGGAAAACTGGATAAAAATCAGGACTGACATGTAAAAACCAGATGCTGCCAAGGTTTCCTGGGTAAAAAAACCCAAAGTTATTTTATTGGTCAATCAGCTGCGTTTTCATTTTGCAACTGTACAATAATCATTAAACAGATGTTCCTGGCATTGTTAAAGCTGCCCGGTGAACTAAAAGGCTCAGTTCATAAGGGGGAAACCAACAGTACAATAGGGACAATAGCCATTTAGGTCCGTCACTGGTGATTTGTCAGGATCTAAGAAGAAACTGGAGATGGGCCAAATGGTTTCAGATCAGAAATAGTATTCTGGTACACCTCTCAGTCCCCTCTCTGGGTCGCACCTGGAGAGTTTCCAGTGCTCTACTAGTCTCGGCTATGGGAGGGAGAGTCAAACAGAGGCCTACCCATTCCATTCCTGGCTTGGGCAGTGGCTAGCGAGTGGAAGGCAATCTGCTACAAGTGAAAACTCACCCATGCTGAGCAGCAACAGCACGGGAAAGAGTCGAGGGCGGAGACTTGAGTTTACTGCGCAAAAGACAGCAATGGTAAACCACTTCCACATTTTTGCCAAGAAAACTCGAAGAATACACTACCAGAACGATTGCAGATGGAGAGCGGGGTGTCCTGGGAGAGATATGTCTGTGGTGTCGCTATGGGTCGGAAACAGCTCGGCGGCATAAGACAAGACACCTCTCAGGCTTAAAAAAGGGAACGTCATCTATGAGAATGGTTGCTATCATTTTTAGAAGGCTGTGGATTTTTGGTTGTTGTCTGTCTCCCCCTTCTAGACTGTGAGCCCACTGTTGGGTAGGGACCGTCTCTATATGTTGCCGACTTGTACTTCCCAAGCACTTAGTACAGTGCTCTGCACACAGTAAGCGCTCAATAAATATGATTGAATGAATGAATGAATTTATGAATGACAGCCCTAGAGCTCTAATGCTCTAGCCCTAGAGCTCTGAAGTCCCAAGACTCTTCTCTAGAGTTCCCTCTGCTACCATTTATACCTTTTGAAATGGATGGTTCCACAACAGTCTCATTCTGGCACATTCCATCCGTTTTCCCAGGCAGCCATGTGGAAATCAACATTAGCCTTTTGTTCTGATTTTCTCCGTTCTCGAACTTTCAAGGTATTTTTTGCAGAAAAGACAAAGTAGCTTTTTACCTTGTCCTTTCTGGTTCTCTAACCCTGATAATATTATTAATAATAATGGTCTTTGTTAAGTGCTTATTATGTGCCAGGCACTATACTAAGCACTGGGGTGGATAAGAGCAAATCGGGTTGGACACGGTCCCTGTCCCATGTGGGGCTCACAGTCTCAATTCCCATTTTACAGATGAGGCAACTGGGGCACACAGAAGAGAACTGACTTGCCCAAGGTCACAGAGCAGACAAGTGGCAGAGCTGAGATTAGAACCCATAACCTGATTCCCAGGCATGTTCTCTATCCACTACACCATGTGACCAGAAGACATTTCAGGAAAGGTGTGAATTAAAGGGCTTATCTGTTTAGTAGGGCAGGTTTTCCTATTGGATGATTCCTACCGAATAGTCTAGATGTTACAAAGAAATTTGGTAATGCCTTCCATTAGCCGGAAGCTAAGCAAGTGAGTGAATTTTCAGGACGATTTAGGTTATGACTCTTCAATGAGGATCAACTTTATTTTCTTATTCTCAGATTGGTTTCCTAGACTTAATCAGTCTGAGCAAACTAGTGCCCCTGAGAACAGAGGCCTGTTGAATGCTCAATGGATCCCTTCTTTTTATTTTTCTTACGCTGGTCTATTGGGAGTTTTTTCACAGTCTTGAGCTGCCAATAGTGCAGGTAGAACTTCAAAGACAGGAGTATATATTCCCAAAGTCAAACATACTGCATAGTCATCCTCTTAAATGTAGATCCCTGGTGTTTTAATGCTTGAAACTTGTAGTACTCCTTATTGCAAAGCCAAATAAAAACAAGGAGCTCATTTTCCATCTCCATTCTTTTCCTAGCCTAATTTCTCCCAGAGTATTTAATGAGTGTTGATTTAATTTATAGAGTGTGTTATTTCTACAATAGCCCCAAAGCCAGTAAAACTGCAAGAGGAAAAGTTTTCTTATGCCAAGTGGTAAAATGTTAAATGTACCTCTACATCCCACCTGTTTTCATTTATTCCTGGTGTGTTTTCCCCATCATGTTGTTGTGCCTTGAAGTGGCGAGGATTGCGAGAGGATCCAGCAAAACTGAAGCATTTCAGTTTGGGAATCCCTCATCAGCCCAGGTAGAAAATTCGAACCAGATTGTCCTGCTTAGAATAACTTTTTGCAGGGAACAGTTATATGAGAAGCAGCATGCCATAGTGGATGGAGCATGGGCCCGGGTGTCAGAAAGTCATGGGTTCTAATCCCGGCTCTGCCCCTTGTCTGCTCTGTGACCCGGGGAAAGTCACTTGATTTCTCTGAGCCTTAGTTACCTCATCTATAAAATGGGGATTTATGCTGTGAGTCCCAAATGAGACAGGGACTGTGCCCAACTCGATTTGTTTGCATCCACTCCAGTGCTTAGTAAGGTGTCTGGCACATAGTAAATGCTTAACAAATACCATCATTACTATTTATTACTATGAGAAAATAAATTTTGGAATTCAGCTAATGGGCCCTTTGGTATCTTAAGTGGCTAGAAAATACTGAGGCAACATACATTAAAAAAAACAACCAAAATTCTCTGTCTAAAGACTATTCAAACTCCAGGCTGCTGGAAGACCTTTTCCCTTTGGAAAATTGAGTGCCAGAGAGCAATGAGCCAGAATAAAAAGGAAAATATGTAAGGATAGGACTTACGTGGCACAAGAAAAGGATACCAGATGTATCTTTATCCAAACCTATTCAAGAGGTATTTTGTAATCTTTCTCCCTGGGCCCCTACTTCAATCTGAAATGTCTCAGTTTTGAGACAGTGAGATCCCTCTGTTTTAATCAGGGGGTGAAAGGCAGAAAGAATTAAAGAGGACAAAGTGAGAGGGTGGAAGAATAAAGCAAGGGAGAAAAGAGGGAAAGGGATTAGCAAAAAAGAGAAGGTGAGGGTGTGGAAGAGAAAGGGATTAGGAGCGGGAAAGAGAAAGAAGAGAAAGAATGAAGAAAATGTCACAAGTAAAGGGGAGAAAGCAGTTAAGAAAGGAAAGGATTCAAAAACATTGCCTAATGGGTAGAGCATGGGCTTGGGTTCTAATTCTGACTCTGTGACTTGTCTGCTGTGTGACCTTAGAATCAATCAATCAATCAATCGTATTTATTGAGCACTTACTGTGTGCAGAGCACTCTACTAAGTGCTTGGGAAGTACTAGTTGGCAACATATAGAGACAGTCCCTACCCAACAGTGGGCTCACTGTCTTAGAAGTAGCATAGTGTAGTGGATAGAGCACAGGCCTAGAATCCAGGAGGTTGTGGGTTCTAATCCTGGCTCTGCCACTTGTCTGCTGTGTGACCTTGGGCAAATCACTTCACTTCTCTGTGCCTCAGTTTCCTCATCTGTAAAGTGGGGATTAAGAGTGCGAGCCCCAGGTGGGACAGGGACTGTGTCTAACCCAATTTGTTTGTATCCACCCCAGCACTTAGTACAGTGCCTGACACACAGTAAGCACTTAATGACTACTACAGTTATTATTATCATTATTGTACTTATTATTATTAATACTAGGAAAGTGGGGAATAAGACTGTGAACCCCTTGTGGGACATTGGCTGTGTCCAACCCAATTTTCTTGTATCTACCACAGAACATAGTACAATGACTGGCACGTAGTAAGCACTTAACAAATGTGAAAAATGTGGATTTCATTAGAGAGAATCATTAAGCACAGAGATGTAGTTTTTGAATTGTCTAGATAGCCAGATAGCTTGGTGAAAAGACTAGCAGTCTAGATTATTGATGGGAGGGTTGCTGTAAGCAGAAAGAGGGCTCCAAACAAGTGCTGTATTTGGGTGAGGGGGAAAGAAGGAGGGAGTAAAAGGGAGGGAGAAAGAGAGATAGCAAAAAAAGCTGTGAGAGGGATTGGAAAGGAAATTATGACAGATAAATATAAACTTTCCATAACAGACTTCAGCAGGACCCATTTTCCATTTCCAAGACGAGCTCTAATTTAAAATACATCCAGTCTTGTCAGAAGAGATTCCAAAGCCAAGTGAAGGGCCCTGATATCCCTGCCAGAGGAGACAGGATGAAGCCTTGCCACGTAGGATGGATGGCCATTAGAGAGAGAGAGAGGAAAGACGGGGAGACGTTTTTAAATCTCTGAAGATATCACTCTTTGCAGTGGGCAGTTTTAAATGATCAGAATTCTAAACCTGGGGAAACATTACAGTAGAGTTGTTCATTGTAGTAATATAGGTGCTTTTCTTGCCCGCAGAGTTAAGACTTTCCTCATTTTGGAAACATGAGCTTCTGCAAAGAGGCAGCTCCCAGAGAAATATTAGAGGAGCTTGCCGTGTAAATGGTGCTAGGCAAGATGGTGTCCTTCAGATCCCTGTTAGTATAGATATGTGAGTTTTAAACCAGAGCAGGATTCTTCCTGTCAGCAAGAAGACTGCTTTTCCGAGTGCCCCCTTTCTCTTTTTCCCCTTCAAGCAACTGTTGAAAGAGCATGGCGAGAACTATTGAAATGGGTAAAAATGACCCATGACGAAAGAGAATTATAGGGCCTGGATAACCCTCATAATGGATCGTCTGTGTGTCAATAATAATGATGATAGTAATAGTAGCAACAATAATAAAAATAATAATATGCACATGATAGTAAGAGAAGAATCTATGTGATAGGTAATGGGAGAAACTGCCTTATTTCTGGACTATCAAATGCATTTCCTGTGGACAGTCCACCAATGCTACAAATTACTAGACGCAGCGTGACTCGGTTGAAAGAGCCCGGGCTTTGGAGTCAGAGGTCATGGGTTTGAATCTCAGCTCCGCCACATGTCTGCTGTGTGACCCTGGGCAAGTCACTTAACTTCTCTGAACCTCAGTTACCTCATCTGTAAAATGGGGATTATGACTGTGAGCCCCACGTGGGACAACCTGATCACCTTGTATCCCCCCCAGCGCTTAGAACAGTGCTTTGCATATAGTAAGCACTTAACAAATGCCATGATTATTATTATTACTTATCCAATATCTGTTAAAAGTTTACCTACCTAATCTATTATTATTTCCCTAGGCCACAGGAAGCAGCGTGACCTAGTATTTATCCATTACCTTGGATAGACCAAGTGGTTCCCTTTTCATTCAAATCTTCGAATCAAATCTTTGGTAGAAAAGACCAAATCCATCAAGTCCAAATTCTCATTTTGGCTCAACTCCTCTATCTATATCTCTTTGGTTCCAAATGATTGAATTTATATCCACATCATGAGTCTATCTGTGGGACGGGTCTAGATTTTATTTCTTTTAGTTCAAAGCTGCACTTGGACGTCACACCAGGAGCAGGTATTGGAGTTAATGTCCAGAAATCAGGCAGGAGACCTGGAGACAGAAGAGCAGACTGGCTTATAAACACTCTGCATTGTGACTGTAATCAATATGCTTGGCCACTCTGATCTGAATGAACTTCAGACTGAAATATGCTGATTACAGCCCCTGGCTGGGAAATGGGTAGCACCTCAGCTAATTAACAACATTAATATTTTCCCCCATTTTTGTTTTTCTGATCAGTCATGGCAGCCCAACACTTCCCTGCCTAATCATCAGTGCTGATATATTTTATTTAGAGGGCTCTTCATCTCTTTTCTCTTAGGGTCAGCTGGAGATGTTCCACAGGCCCTTCTCCCAGTCGATTGTATTGAGCGCTTACTGTGTGCAGGTCACTGTACTAAGCGCTGGGAGAGTACAATATAACAGGGTTGGTAGACCCGTTCCCTGCCCATATTCAGCTTACAGTCTAGAAGGGGAGAAGGGGAGAAGGACATTGATATAAATAAAATGAATTGTGGATATGTAAATAAATGCCATGGGGTGGAGGGAAAGGTGAATAAATGGTGCAAATCCAAGTGCAAGGGCATTGCAGAAAGGATCAGGAGAAGAGGAAATGAAGACCTAGTTGGGAAAGGCCTCTTGGAGGAGACCTACCTTCAGAAGGCCTTTGCAGGTGAGAGTGGTCTTCTGTCGGATGTGAAGAGGGAGGGTGTCCCAGGCTAGAGGCATGAAGTGAATGAGAGGTCCCTTGCCTACTCTGTATAGTTTCTGAGTCTAAATCTCATTTCCGCTTTAGCTGATAATACAAGTGCTCATCTCTGCTTTAATTATACTCTCAAAATATTTTCCTTTTAGCCCAATATTTGACAATCTTCTCTGCAGCTTCCCAATTTAGGTCAAGTCGTTCTCCATCCTTGGCTGGCTACCTAATCCTTTTTTTAATAATTAATAATGGTGATATTTGTTCAGCAGTTACTATGCAAAATGTACTTTACTAAGCACTAGGGTGGATACAGTCTATGCAGCTCAGACAGTCTCTCTCCCACATGGGGCTGATAGTCTAAGTAGAAAGGGGAACAGGTATTGAATTTCCACTTTACAGATGAGGCAACTAAGGCAGAGAGAAGTTAAACGACTTGCCCAAGGTTACACAGCTGGCAATTGGTGGAGCCGGGATTAGAACCCAGCACCCCTGACTCAAATGCCTATGCCCTTTCCATTAGGCAATGCTTCTTCTGGTTGGGGAAAAGTGTACATTTTTCAGGCTGAAAAGATCAAGAAACCCCATCATGAGCCATCTCAATGAACAGAATGCTGTCATTTTTTAATAATAATAATGATATTGATGGTATTTGTTAAGCACTTACTATGTGCAAAGCACTGTTCTAAGCACTTTTAATAGTACGTAGGTGCTTACTGTGTGCCTGTACTAAGTGCTGGGGTAGATATAAACTAAATCAGGTTGGACACAGTACCTGGCCCAAGTGGGCCTCAAAGTCTTAATACTCATTTTACAGATGAGGTAACTGATGCACAGAGAAGTGAAGTGACTTACCCAAGGTCACACAGGAGGCAAGTGGTGGAGCCAGGATTAGAACCCAGGTTCTTATGGCTCTAAGGCCCATGCTCTATCTGTAGGCCATGCTTTCCACATTCACTTTTGATTTGGCTTCAGGGACCTTACAGACCAAAGAAGCCCCTCAAGTCCTTACTTGGTATACGCACATAATACAACTGACACTTTACAAAACAAATTGTTCTGGTCAGTTCAAAGCCCTTCCTGGACATTGTTTAATTCAGCAGGATGTACTGCTTCAGAAAGGGTATTTTCCCTCCCATGCCAGCAGCCAATGCTAGTGAAGAAGCAATCCTGTGGACCGTTGGAAGAATTCAGGTAGCATGAGGAAAGGGAGCGCGTAAATATGCTAGACAATCTAGACTTCAGTGCATCAAAAATAATCCAAAGGTAATCTTTGTGCTTTGAGGATTTTGCTATTGAATACTACAATTTATTTATGTGTTCTAATATGCTGATAAGACTATATGTAACCACCACTCTCCCCTACGCTGTATGCATATAAAGATTGTCTCATGCTGTCACATTTTCTAACAGTTACATTTATTGAGAACGGAGCACTATACTAAGAGTTTGGGAGAGTACCAGAGTTGTTAGGCATGTTTCTTGCCCATAAGGAGCTTACAGTATAGAGGCATTAAAATGAATTATGGCTATGTACGTAAGTGCTGTGGTGATGAGGGTGAAGTGAAGATCAAGTGCTTTAAAGCTGCCGACTTGTACTTCCTAAGCGCTTAGTACAGTGCTCTGCACACAGTAAGCGCTCAATAAATACAATTGAATATGATTGAATGAATGACTGTCTCCCCCTTCTAGATTGGGAGCCCGTTGTGGGGGAGGGACAGTCTCTATAAGTTGCCAACTTGTACTTCCCAAGCGCTTAATACCGTGCTCTGCACACAGTTAAGTGCTCAATAAATGCAATTGAATATGAATGAATGTCTCCCCCTTCTAGACTGGGAGCCCGTTGTGGGGTAGGGACCGTCTCTATAAGTTGCTGACTTGTACTTCCCAAGTGCTTAGAACAGTGCTCTGCACACAGTTAAGTGCTCAATAAATACAACTGACTGAATCACCCTGGTCTGCTGGACCCCCCCCACCCTTGCATTCCCCCAAATCACCCCCCAAACTAGACTGGGAGCCTGTTGTGTCTCTATTTGTCGCCAACTTGTACTTCCAAAGTGCTTAGTACAGTGCTCTGCACACAGTAAGCGCTCAATAAATACAGTTGAATATGATTGAGTGAATGACTGTCTCCCCCTTCTAGACTGTGAGCCCGTTGTGGGGTAGGAACCGTCTCCATAAGTTGCCGACTTGTACTTCCCAAGCGCTTAGTACAGTGCTCTGCACACAGTAAGCGCTCAATAAATACAACTGAATGAATAAATCAATAAGAGAAATGATGAGGGGTTAATTGGGGAAACCCACTTGGAGGAGACACTATTTTAATAAGTCTCTGAAGGTAGGGAGAATTGTGTTCTGACCTCCTCAGAGCCGATAGTTGAAGAAAATCCCCTTGTTTTCCAAACCCTTTATTCAGGACTGGTCCTTATGGGCAGGGAACATACCTGCTATTTCTGTTGTGTTGTACTCTGCCAAGCACTTAATACAGTGCTCTGCACATTCATTCATTCATTCATTCAATCGTATTTATTGAGCACTTACTGTGTGCAGAGTACTGTACTAAGCGCTTGGGAAGTACATAATAAGTGCTCAATAAATACAGTTGATTGATTGGTCCTTCAGTTGTTCATAATAAATAATAAATAATGTTGGTATTTGTTAAGCGATTACTATGAGCCAAGCACTTTTCTAAGCCCTGGAGTAGATACAAGGTCATCAGGTTGTCCCACGTAGGGCTCCCAGTCTTAATCTCCATTTTACAGATGAGGTAACTGAGGCCCAGAGAAGTTACGTGACTTGCCCAAAATCACACAGCTGACAAGTGGAGGAGCCGGGATTAGAACCCACAACCTCGGACTCCTAATTCTGTAATGGTTGAAAATGAGCCCGTGCTCATTCCACTAAGTCATCATCATCATCATCATCATCAATCATATTTATTGAGCACTTACTGTGTGCAGAGCACTGTACTAAGCGCTTGGGAAGTACAAGTTGGCAAGATATAGAGACAGTCCCTACCCAGTAGTGGGCTCATAGTCTAAAAGTCATGCTTCATTCCCAGGGATCCACAGTTATCCCACCTTGTCTGAGATTTTGCTTCCTTTTGTCATTAAAAAGCATTTTCTGTGCTCTTCTTTTTTAAGGTCTCTCCTTTATTATTAATCATATTAATTATTAATTGTATTTATTGAATGCTTACTGTGTACTAAGCGCTTAGCTCACCACAAGGCAGCTATAATCTACAGCCATCCATTTTCTGTCTGGTCCCACCCAGCTGAACTGTGATACGACAAGCTTCCAGGCATTTTAGGATCCATAGATGCTAAGTATGGTACTGAAGGAATGGATTTAAAAAAGGATGTGATGTCCGTTTAATGTATGACATTGTTACCTAAGTGTAGAGAATTTGGACTTTTCAATTGCAGACTTTTGGACTGATTTGAATTGGATACCATATTGATCCCACACTCTATCTACCAGCTCCCAAATGACTTAGTGGCCTTCTTGATTTGGGGTTCTACCTGTTTATCTATCTTTGAGTCACTTAATGTCTTGTCTAGGAAGTAGACTTCATTGGCAACATTAAATGCTGTCACCCAATATTGTTGGAGATCAGCCAACCAATGGTAGTTACTTAGCACCTACTGTGTGCGGAATACCATACTAAGTGCTTGGGAGAGCACAATACAACAGAATTAGCAGACATGTTCCCTGCCAATAACAAGTTTACAGTCTAGAGGAGAAGAATCTTGGTTATGAGCAGAGTTTGCTGGGTGTGAAATAATCTATAACTTCAGTCTTCTTCAGGCTAATTATCAGTCCATGGCTCTTTCCTGCTTCTGAAAACAAATTATAATCATCTGCCTGTTTTCTTGCCTGTGAGCTTGTAGAGTACAAAGCAATTCCCGTGTGACCGAATCAAGAGATTTTGATGATGCTCTTAGTTAACTGTTTTGAATTAGATTCCCCCCCAAACCCAGTTTAGAATCATTCTTTAACAGTCTCTAGATACAGAAGTTAATACTCAGGTCTGTTTTATATCACTGAATATGGGAAGATCACATCAGGGTTGACCCATTCAATTTTGATAATAATAATAATAATAATAATGGTATTTGTTAAGCACTTACTATGTGCAAAGCACTGCTCTAAGCGCTGGGGAGGTTACAAGGTGATCAGGTTGTCCCACAGGGGGCTCACAGTCTTAATCCTCATTTTACAGATGAGGTAACTGAGGCTCAGAGAAGTTAAGTGGCTTGCCCAAGGTCACACAGCAGACATGTGGTGGAGCCAGGATTCGAACCCATGACCTCTGACTCCAAAGCCCGTGCTCTTTCCACTGAGCCAAGCAGCTTCTCTTATACAGCTGATACAGCTGGCTGGTTTTTTGGGGAGTAATCTTAGGACTTTGATAAACGTCCCTGGGCAGTAGCTGCCAGACACCAGTTCTGCTGGAGAGTTGAATGCTTTCATACGACCCACGAACATTGTGTAAATGCTTGATTGCTATTCCCAGCACTTCTTCTCAGTCTGATGTGACTCCAAATTGTCTCCAACCCGCTAGTTCTGGAAATGGATGCTTAATGATGTTCTTTAGAACCTGGGACAGGAGAACTCTAGCTAAGATCTTGCCAGCACTGAAAAGCAATAATAATAATGGTATCATCATCATCAATCGTATTTATTGAGCGCTTACTATGTGCAGAGCACTGTACTAAGCGCTTGGGAAATACAAATTGGCAACACATAGAGACAGTCCCTACCCAACAGTGGGCTCACAGTATAAAAGGGATATGTACAAGTAAAATAAATAAATAAATAAATAAATAGAGTAACAAATATGTACAAACATATATACATATATACAGGTATACATATATACAGGTAGACATGGATGTGGGGAGGGAGGGCATTCCAGGCCAGGGGGAAGATGTTGGCCGGGGGTCGATGGCTGGACAGGCAAGAATGAGGCACAGTGAGGAGGTTAGCGGCAGAGTAGCGGAGGGTGCGGGCTGGGCTGTAGAAGGAAAGAAGGGAGGTGAGGTAGGAGGGGGCGAGGTGATGGACAGCCTTGAAGCCGAGAGTGAGGGGTTTTTGCCTGATTAGTATTTATTAGGTCCTTACTATATGTCAAGCACTGTTCTAAGTGCTGAAGTAGACACAAGACAATGATTCAGACACAGTTCCTGTCCCACACGGGGCTCACAGCAATGAGGTTTCATGTGAGGTTCTGTACCTCTCTTGCCTTTCTTATTAAGATAGCAACATTGATGGGATCTTCACAGTCATGTGGCATTTCCTTCATCTTCAACATGTTGAGGAAAGCCTGAGTCAGTGACTGAGGAGAACATGTCCTTCCTCTTTTAGTACGCATCAGTATGCCATTCCGTCCAAGAACATTGCCATTCTTTATTGCTTTTTGAAATGGTAACTCCATTAAATACCAGAGCAAAGATCTCCACATGTTGCAAGGTGGTGGAGCAATCATTAAGATCATCAAAGTACTGTTGCCATTTTTTTTTTAAATATTCTACTTGCCTGTCCTACTGGAAAGAGCTCCACACTGAGTCGGGAGACTTCTCTGTGTCTCGGTTTCTTCATCTGTAAAATTGGTACAAAGTACCTGTTCTCCTTCTCTCTTTGATTGTGAGCTCCCTGTGGGACGGAGACTGTGTCCGACTTGATCATCATCATCATCATCAATCGTATTTATTGAGCGCTTACTATGTGCAGAGCACTGTACTAAGCGCTTGGGAAGTACAAATTGGCAACATATAGAGACAGTCCCTACCCAACAGTGGGCTCACAGTCTAAAAGGGGGAGACAGAGAACAAAACCAAACATACTAACAAAATAAAATAAATAGGATAGATATGTACAAGTAAAATAAATAAATAGAGTAATAAATATGTACAAACATATATACATATATACAGGTGCTGTGGGGAAGGGAAGGAGATAAGATGGGGGGGGATGGAGAGGGGGATGAGGGGGAGAGGAAGGAAAGGGCTCAGTCTGGGAAGGCCTCCTGGAGGAGGTGAGCTCTCAGCAGGGCCTTGATTAGCTTGTATTTCTCTAAGTGCCTAGTGCAGTGCTTAATAAATTCCACCATCACCTAAAGCTCTATTCTGGACTTTGTACTGTTCTAACTCTATTCTCTTTCTCACTGGGCACCCATCTGATTCCACAACTTCAACAATTACCTCTGTGCAGAAGGCTCCCCCACCTGCAATCTTACATTTCCCCTTACCTGAAAGATATCCCCACCTCAGTAGGTTTGAAAACTAAACTTATCTTCCCTCCTAAATCATTCCTCCAGATAACTTCCACATCACAGTTGACAAGACTATTATCCTTTCTGTTTCTGAAACCTGCAACCTTAGGCATTGTCCTTTATTACTCCCTTTCGGCTCTCACCTCCAGTCGATTGCTAAATTGTGTCACTTGTTTTTTTATGATTTATTCATTTATTTTTAATGGTATTCATTGAGCACTTACTATGTTCCAGGCACTGAACTAAGGACTGGGGTAGATACAAGCTAATCAAGCAGGACACAGTCCTTGTCCCACATAGGGGTCACAGTCTTACTCCCCACTTTCCAGATGAGGTAACTGAGGCACAGAGAAGGGAAGTGACTTGCCCAAGGTCATGCCGAAGACAAGTGGCAGAAGTAGAATTAGAACCCAGGTCAGAGGACTCCAAGGCCCATGCCCTATCCACTAGGCCATGTTGCTTCTCACACTACTCATGCTGTTTGTTATCCACAATGCTTCCTGGATTTTTCCTTTCTTCTCAAGCCATACAGACACCACTGTGGTCCAGCTGCTCATCATATCCTGACTCAGTTATTACTATATCAGCCTCCTTGCTGATCTCACTACCCTCTTCAGTCTCTACATTTTTTAAGTGGTATTTGTTTAACACTCTGCTGCTCTGATCATCTTTTTAAATGTCATTCTACACATGCCTCACTATTCCTCAATGGTCCCCAGTGATTACCCATTCGTCTCCCCATCAAGCAGAAATTCTTGACCCTTGGCTTTCAGGCACTCAATTAATTCTTTCCCTCTTACCTGTCCATTCCCTTCTACTCTGAGGCTGGCATACTCTCTGCTTCAACCAAATTCATCTTCTAGACTGTGAGCCCACTGTTGGGTAGGGACCATCTCTATATGTTGCCAACTTGTACTTCCCAAGCACTTAGTACAGTGTTCTGCACACAGTAGGCACTCAATAAATATGATTGATTGGTTGATTGATTGATCTTCTAGTTGTGCTTCATCCTCGATTCTCTGCCATGCTCAGTTGCAAGCAAGGGCCAGTCAGAAGATACTGTAGAAAGGGTGAAAGGTCATACTGAGGAGGGCAGGATGCTTCAAAAGATATATTCAACATCTATTTATGTTGACTGAATATTCATTCATTCATTCACTCAATCGTGTTTATTGAGTGCTTACTATGTGCAGAGCACTATACTAAGCACTTGGGAAGTACAAGTTGGCAACATATAGAGACGGTCCTTACCCAACAACGGGCTCACAGTCTAGAAGGGGAAGATAGACAACAAAACAAAACATGTAGACAGGTGTCAAAATTGTCAGAACAAATAGAATTAAAGCTATGTGCACATCATTAACAAAATAAATAGAATAGTAAATATAAGTAAAACAAATAGAGTAATAAATCAGTACAAATGTATATACAGGTGCTGTGGGGAGGGGAAGGAGGTAGGGTGAGGGGGATGGGGAGGAGGAGAGGACATAGGGGGCTCAGTCTGGGAAGGCCTCCTGGAGGAGGTGAGCTCTCAGTAGGGCTTTGAAGGGAGGAAGAGAGCTAACTTGGCAGATGTGCGGAGGGAGGGCATTCCGGGCCAGGGGGAGGACGTGGGCCGGGGGTCGACCGCGGGACAGGCGAGAATGAGGCACAGTGAGGAGGTTAGCTGCAGAGGAGCGATCTTGAGCAAGTCATTTGGGTGGAGAAACAGTGTGGTTTAGTGCAAAGAGCACGAGTTTGGAAGTTAGAGGTCGTGGGTTTTAATCCCGGCTCCACCACTCGTCAGCTGGGTGACTTTGGACAAGTCATTTAACCTCTCTATGCCTCAGTTACCTCATCTGTAAAGTGGAGATAAAGACTGTGAGCCCCACGTGGGACAACCTGATTACCTTGTATCTACCCCAGAGCTTAGAACAGTGCTTGGCACATATTAAATGCTTAACAAATACCATCATTATTATCATTATTATTATTACTTCACTTCTCTATGCCTCAGTTACCCCATCTGTAAAATGGAGATTAAAACTCTGAACCTTGTATCTACCCCAGTGTTTAGAACAGTAGCTGGCACCTAGTAAGAACTTAATACCCCATTTAAAAAAAACAACAACAACTCTCCAATGGCTTCTTCCTCACTGCTTTCAAACATGTTCATGTGCCACCATCCTAAAAATAAACTTCCCCTGACCCCATGACTCCCCCCAATTATTTCCCCATTTCCCTTCCTACCATTCCTCTCCAAACTCCTTGAGCAAGTGGTTTATCATCATTAGAAGCAGCCTGGTTTAGTGGATAGAGCATGGGCCGGAGTGTCAGAAGGTCATGGATTCTAAACCCAGCTCCACCACTTGTCTGTTGTGTGACCTTGGGCAAGTCACTTCACTTCTCCATTCCTCAGTTATCTCATCTGTAAAATGGGGATTGAGATTGTGAGCCCAGTTTAGAATGGGAACTGTGTGCACCCTGATTTGCTTGTATCTACTCCAGTGCTTAGAACAGTGTCTGGCACATAGTAAACGCTTAAATGCCATAATAATAATAATTATTATTGTCTACACTTGCTGCATCCACTTCTTCTTCTCCAATGCTCTCCTTGACCCCCTCCAATCTGGTTTCCATCCTCTTCACAGAAACTGCCCTCTCTAAGGTCACCAATGATCTCCTTCTTGCCAAATCCAGCAGCCTAATCCTCAACCTCTCACTTGTCTCTGACTCTGTGGACCATCCCCTTCTCCTGGAAACATTGTGCAACCTTCGCTTCACTCACACTGTCCTCTCCTGAGTCTCATCCTAGCTCTCTGGCCACTCATTCTCAGTCTCTTTCGTGGGCTCTTCCAATGTCTCCCCGCCACTAACTACAGGAGTACTTTCAAGGCTCAGTTCTGGGTTCCCTTCTATAATCCACCTTGGAGAACTCATTTGCTCCCATACGTCAGCGACCATCTCTATATGGATGATTCCCTAATCTCCATCTCCAGCCCTGTTCTTTCTCCAACTCTGCAGTCTTGCTCTAATCTCCATCTCCATCACTGTATATATTTACTATTCTGTTTATTTTATTTTGTTAATATGTGTTGTTTTGTTGTCTGTCTCCCCCTTCTAGACTGTGAGCCCGCTATTGGGTAGGGACCGTCTCTATATGTTACCAACTTGTACTTCCCAAGCGCTTAGTACAGTGCTCTGCACACTGTAAGTGCTCAATACGATTGAATGAATGAATGAAAAGCAGAACAGTGACATATCTGGGATTAGAATCCAGATCCTTCTGATTCCCAGGCCTGTGCTCTATTCACTAGGTCGTGCTTCTTCTGATCATGGTCAGGAAGGGAAGAAAGTGAGGGGAAATTGTTTTATTGCGGTGCAAAGTTGGAGGGACAGATGGAGGGGATAATTGAGCAACAGGTGGGACTAGCTATTGGCCATCTGAAATGGCAACCTACAACAAAAAGCCTATGCACAGTTCTCTCCCCAGGATGAAAGAAGTCTTCCAGAAGTGCCTCATTAACAAGCCATCCTTGCCTTACGTGCCATTTCAATCCTACTTTGAATAAATTCCCTTTATGATAAAGGTTCAGACATCTATTCTATCTCTGGAGAACTTCCCCATGAACCAGGACCATAAATTACGTTTTTTAAAGATGTATATTGCAACAACCTAGCAGTTAGATGGATGTGTGTATGTGCTCTCTCTCTCTCTCTCTTTCTCTCTGTCTCTGTCTCTGTCTCTCTCTCTCTCTCTCTTTCTCTCCTCTTCTGATTCTAATGCCAGTCCAGTTTGATGTCATGTTCTAGTGAAGAGGAAAAAAAAAAAAAACGACCCGAGCAAAACCTTCAGAAACATGCTGATGGAAAAAATTGAGTTGAAAGGAATTTCAGTGAAACGAAGAGAAAAAAAATTGCAAGTTAGTAGGATTTGAAATTTAATATGTGATAAACCTCTTACACCCTCTGTGATTAACTTGGAACATATGGCAAATGGTATTAATGCACCACGCTCTATTTAGGGATCATCAGCAAAATATTTTAACAAATGCTAGGCTGGTGTAGGTATCTCATGCCACACACAAGAAGCACAGAAACAGATGGAGAGGGGTGTCAACTGTCTAAATCACCTTCTGCAACTTTGCCACCAAAAGGAGATGTTTTTCTCAGGATGTGTTACTTGTCCAAGTGAATAACAATTCCCTCGTCACGTGCATGCAGGATTGTTTGGCTCCTGGGAGGGCCCCAAAGACCCGGGAGAGGCTGTAGGTGATGTGAGGCCTTCAGGATATGCTGGGTGTGCCACTAGAGGAAACAGCAGTTATCCTGAAGCAGATGAGGATCGGGTTCATGAGCGGAAATGCCATCCTGACCTGGAGCTGATAAGATAAACAAGCCAAGGGGAGCTTGTTAGTTGCATAGAAATGCAACTCTGATTGGAAAATACAAGAAACCCGGGAAGCGACATTAATCTTTTACTCCAACAGACCAGCCTTAAATTGAGCCTCCAATGGCAGTGTGAGTATAGAGTGAACATGGATCTACAACTGGGGAATTTGGGCTATTTGGGGACCTCATTTATCCAGGTGGTTAATCTTCACCACAGGAACAAACCAAATCTCTCCACTTTACTTTGTCTACTTAGCATAGGCTGTTGCCTTTCTGGCTTAGAGTTACTGCTGTCCTAAGTCTGCCTACCTCCCTGATAGCATCTGTTTTTATTTTGCCCTGCTATTCCAGAACAAGCATGTAAATAAGATTCAAGCTAGTTTCTGCCATATGGATATGGAGGGTGGGTCCACATGATTTTCCAGGGGAGTGGTGTTTCTCCCTAGACTTTGAAGAGCAATTTCATTGGATCCAAACAGGAAACTCTCTTTCCTACTTCCTTCTTCTCAGAACAATTTGAATCTAAAGAGGCACCATCCAGTGTAATACGAACTTAGAAACCTTGTGGGTTCAAGCGGTCCTGGGTGACACAGAGGGTCAGTCATTCTGGATTTAAGTGACAGTTCACTTGCACGATGAGTCAAGGCTGACTCTACTGTCTCTGACTAAAAGAGAGCTTAGAAGTCAAGCAGAATTTGGAATCTTATGGGTGTGTTCGTACTCCCATCAGTAAGGGTTTCCGGTGGATTACCCAGAGATGTAAATTTCATATTTTAAAACTGCTTTATGGTCGTTTTGCCTGAGAATGTCAATTAAACGGTTCCTGAAGAGACAAATAACAAAGACGGCTTAGATTGTAGGTTCTGCTACACAAGACTTGATTAAAGGCACTTATCAGAGAATCGTTGAACAGCTATTCATGCTGTCAGGTCCATTAAAAAAATAAATTTAAACAAAGAAGCCTGAGCTGATTAATCTGCACTTCCCGGATTATGCACTTAAGCAAATATTATACTGTTTTCTGATTTGAATTTTTCAATACAGAGTTTTAATGATTATAAAACAAACATTAAACCCTCTTATATTAACAATGTGGAGTCTTTATGGATTTTCCTGATACTCAAATTTGTGTTGATTGTATGGAAACGATTATCTCAGTTCAGTCTTACTTTCCTTTGAAGCCAACTGGGATTTGGGAGGAAAGATTGAGGAAGGTTTAGAATGAGCCCAGCTGGACCCAAGATGGGTACCAGCTAGATAAGGCTGGCACTAGGGATCGTCCTTGAAACATGGAAGCTTCAAAATCCGACAGGAAAGGCTTCTAGTGAGGGAGGATCGCTAAGTGTGGACTGTCTGAGCTGGGGACTGAGCCCATGTTGGAGAGTTAAGGCCACAAAGAGTTTTCAGGAAGAGGATAATATCTTCAAATATCCCAATTTCATGGCACAACCCCCTCATTTAGGGACTAGCACTTGGATTTGCTCCCTTTATTCCCTGCTCCCTCAGTTCCACAGTGCTTATGTACATATCCCTAATATATTTATTTATATTGATGCCTATCTTCCCCCTCTAGACTGTGAACTGTTGTGGGAAGGGAAGTGATTACCAACTCTGCTGTCTCTTCTGTGGTACTCTCCCAAGTGCTTAGTTCAGTGTTCTGCAAACAGTAAGTGCTCAATAAATAGGATTGATTGATTAATTGATTGAACAGTCTAAGGTAGTCAGTAGCTGCTAGGTTATTGGCCCCAGGAGGAGGAAGAACCAAAACAGAGCTGGTTTTGCTTTACCTGGGCTCTACTGGTTTGTAGATAATGTAAAGTTTGGAAAGAAAGAAATTTCAGCTCACACTCCCCACCTGCTTCCTGCCATCTCCCCCGGGGCTAGGTATAAACACTTTTCTAGTTTTCATTTCATACAGCTGAAAAGGACCTCTGGCTACAGGCAAAGTATGTCAAACCTGAATATTCAGTTGAGATAGGATTGCAGCTGATAATAGTTTGCTTTAATTTACATCCATGAAATTGGAGCCTTTTGCATTTTACATGCAAATTCACTCCAGTCATATGCAACTTGGGTAGCTCAGGATTGACAGATAACAATGTGGCAGCCTGACATTACAACAAGCAGATTTATCCATTGCTCTCACTGTCGATTTTATAACCCTTTTACTATGGCTGAGATACTTGGGTAACTGCATCGTATCTTTGCAGAAAAAAGTACAAGAAAATTGAGTTCTGAAGAGAAGGGATACTAAACCTTTTTTGGAAAGCTTAAGTAATTCACTTCCAAAGAAATGACTGATATAAAACATGTGAAAGCTATATACTGCATCATTAATAAAGGCACCAAAGCAAAAGTTCTCACATATATTACATGATAAATCCAAGATACTATAGATTAGAAAATGAAAAATGCCACCTGGATCTTTGTATTATTATTTTCTACTTGTGATGTGTGTGTGGTGGAGCAGATCAGAGCTTTTTTTAAGAAAAAAAATGAAGAATGAAAACAGCTGTTTAGTGGGAAAAGTTAATTGGAAAATTAAAGAACACCCTCTTCCCTTCCCCTCCCCTCAACCACTACTTCCTGTACCCCTAGAGAAATGGCACAATCTCATACCCTAGCAACTAGATCAATGATAACAAAGGTAAGGTAATTAAGCTAAAAAAAGCCCTAGAGGGCAAATTGTGTCAGCTATTATTTTATTAAGAAAGAACAACATGTGTGAAAGGATGACATCCTGTAAGTATGAAAATAATTAAGGAGAGTGGAACCGAGAAGCAGATGAAGATCCCATAAGGAGGAGTTAGAAGTCGTACCTAATGGGTTAGAAGTTCACCTCAAAATGGCAGAAAAATGAATCTTTGGTTTTACCTTTGAATCATCTTCATCTAAGTGACAAAACTTCAGAACTTTGAACAGAAAAAATCCCTTACAATTGGTTACTCCTTAGCTTTCTTTGCCATCTTCAGTTTCACCCAATTAAAATAGATTTTTTTTAATGGTTCTTGTTAAGCACTTAGTATGTGCCAGACACTATATTAAATGCTGGAGGAGATATGGACTGACACTGTCCTTGTCCCACATAGGCTTCACAGTCAAAGTTGGCAGGAGGAAGATTCATTCATTCATTCAATCGTATTTATTGAGTGCTTACTGTGTGCAGAGCACTGTACTAAGCACTTGGAAAGTACAATTCGACAACAGATAGAGACAGTACCTACCCAAAAATGGGCTCACAGTCTAGAAATTCAATTACCATTTTACAGATGAGTTAAATGAGCCACAGTGTCCAAGGTAACACGGCAGACAAGTTTAGACCTTAGGTCCTTTGAAACCCGGGACCTTGCTCTTTCCAATAGGCCACACTGCTTCCAATTCTGCTTTTTCAACAGAATCATAATGGAAACAGAATGGAGCATTCAGGGTAGAGCTGAGATAATGATACTGGCCAGGAAAATGCATTTCTTTTCAAGTTTATTTATTAAACCTGACAGCATTTTTCTGATGAACTGTGAATTCATTTCAGTGGGAATACTGAGTCCGAGAGTTGATTAATAAGTGGCATTTATTGAGAGGTATTTACTAAGTGCTTGGGAGAGTACAATCGTGTTGGTAGACACAGTCCTTGCCCCGAAGAGTTTATGTTCTACTGAAAACTTATTACCTTGCCTATTCGGGAATCAATGTATTCCTCAGGCAGTTTAAAACATTGGTGGGCCCTAGATAAAGCTGATGCTTCTCTGCAGCATGGGCACCCCAATGCCAGCCACACCCCAGATCCCGGTGTACACTCCTCTGCCTGGCACTAGGGTCCGGGAGGGGGAAGAAGTAGGAGTGATTTAGGAGTCTACATGAGAGTGTGTAGACCAAGGGAGAAAGTAGCCCCATTGTCCCAGACTGATTTTGGCCAACCCTGGAGGAAGGGGTTGAGAAGCAACAGTGCATAAAGCCCAGGCCTGGAAATCAGAAGAACCTGGGTGCTAAGCCTGGCTCTTCCACTTGTCTGTTGTGTGACCCTGGGAAAGTCTCTTACCTTCTCTGTGCCTGTTACCTCATTAGTAAAATGGGGAATAAGACTGTGAGCCTCACGTGGGACATAAACTGTGTCCAACCTGAGTACCTAGTATCTATCCCAGTGCTTAGTACAGTGTCTGATGCATAGTAAGTGCTTAACAAATACCATTAAAACAAAAAAAGTGTGGACATTGACAGTCCTTCCAGATACCAGACCCCAAGAAGTGTGTTATATCATGACATTTGCTTTGGGCCTTGAAGACACGGTGTGATGATGTCATAAGGTTATCATTTTGCGGCAGTCCACCTGATCTGGCTAGAATTGGCCTAAAACAAAGCCCTTCTTCTCCAGGAAACCTTCATGACTCTTCATCTTCCCACTTTATGTCCCTCCCTACTGGATTACCTATGCTTCTGAGCTCTCACCCCCTAAGCACATAGGTACTTTCCCCATCTCCTCTATTCACAGCATTATGTACACATCGGCAGCACATATACTAAAATTGGAACGATACAGAGAAGATTAGCATGGCCCCTGTGCAAGGATGACATGCAAATTTGTGAAGCGTTCCATATTATTTTTTTAGAGAAGCAGCATGGCCCAGTGGAAACAGCCCGGGCTTTGGAGTCAGAGGTCATGGGTTCAAATCCCGGCTCTGCCAACTGTCAGCTGTGTGACTTTGGGCAAGTCACTTAACTTCTCCGTGCCTCAGTTACCTCATCTGTAAAATGGGTATTAAAACTGTGAGCCCCCCGTGGGACAACCTGATCACCTTGTAACCTCCCCAGCGATTAGAACAGTGCTTTGCACATAGTAAGCACTTAATAAATAACATTATTATTATTATTATTATTATTATTATTATTATTATTATTATTATTATTATCAGTTGCTTCCCCTACTGGTAGTTTATTTTAGGGTCCATCTCCCCTGATAGATTGTAAGCTCCTTGCCGGCAGGGATCATGCCTACTAGCTTTACTGGAGTCTTTCGAGTGTTCTTTTCCCAAGATACTCTGCATTCTGAGTTTACGGTGCTCTGAGCAGAGTAAGCACTCAGTAAGTAGTACTGACAGATAGATGAACTAGAGCACATTTATTTTGGGGACATTGAACCCTGAAAATTGCTCCGGAATTATTGAGAAGCTGCAGGGCTTAGTGGAAAGAGCACGGGCTCTGGAGTCAGAGGTCGTGGGTTCTAATCCCGCCTCTGCCACTTGTCCTCTGAGTGACTTTGGGCAAGTCACTTAAATTCTCTGTGCCTCAGTTACCTCATCTGTAAAATGGGGATGAAGACTATGAGCCCCATGTAGGACAATCTGATTACCTTGTACCTACCCCAGCACATAGAACAATGTTTGACACATAGTAAGCGCTTGACAAATTCAAATAAGAAGAAAAAGTATTGAATCCCCATTGAATCCGTGTGAGGCACGGAGAAGTTAAGTGACTTGCCCAAAGTCCCACAGCAGGCAAGTGGTGGAGCCAGGATTAGAACCCAAGGCCTCTGACTCTCAGGCCTAGGCTCCATCTACTAGGCCCACACTCCTTCAGTATTGATTCTTTGTAGATACAAGTCAGGGTAGAGAACAGCTGAAAACTGCACTGCCAGGTGGAAATCTGGACGAATTGCCACCCTACCTGTAGGTAGCTCCAAAACGGTTGCACATTTTGTAAGAGTCCTTCTCTCACACTTACTAAGGTCATAAGAATGATAAATATAAATGCATTTATATAGAGAGACCCAGAACAACAGTAGCCTCAGAAATCTAGAGCTGGTTCTTTCGATTATATTTTCAACTCATTAAACTCCTCATTTAAAGTCTGCCTTAAAATGCAGTAGACCTACCTCACCGCTCCCAGTTTTTTGAGAATAAAGTTCTAATTTTTGGTTCAAGACCCACACATTTGCCTAGTATTATTCCCTATGGGTCCAACGATCTGCTGAAACCAAAAATTAGTGGAATAGGTGTTGAAAGGGGAATTTTAAGATGGGAGGTGAATTAGGTACAAGGAATTCCTGAAATTAAAAACGCTACAGGGGAAAGGCTGTATCACAGATTGTCTCATGGAAATCCTAGCCCCTCTTCTATTTTGTCCATGCCCATGAACAAAATGTATTTCTAATTTAGTAACTACTAGGTGCATCCCTGATTCCTAGGTGCTATATTACTATGGAAAAGGGCAGGTAAGCTGAAGGGCCCAGGGCAAACACTTCATTTTCTTTCCTAAAAAATCTAAAGCTGACTGAATCTTTACTGCTGCTTATTAAAAAAAATAAAGTTTTTTTTGATTAAAAAACGGTCTTGAATTTTCCTACTCCCCATGCTAGATTTTGACAAGCTGCATAATCAGGTGTTTCTCATGGGCCAGTTTTTCCAGCATGAATATATATAAATGCATCTTTAATTCATCTTTGAGTGGCAGAATGAAATATGGTGCCAAAAACACCCTGAGAAGTGGAAAAAACTGGCAGGCCCGTTGATAGTTGGATTACCGGTCACTGACAGTTTAATGACATTATTTCAGCATGACACTCAGAATACAACAGGGCCTCCCAAAGCACAGCTTAATAAAAAGGTAGGTCATTGCTCTTGATCCAGATCAGTTAGCAATTGTAATTCCTGTTACTTCAGGAAAATGAATGATTTATGCATATGAAAAAATGATCAAGGTCTGGATTGCCCTCTAAAATCTCATCAGTTGCGCGTAAGCCAAGTGATGATTAGAAAACCAGTAATGGAATTAATGCATATGAACTCAAAATTTTTCTTGAGAATTTATTTGATGGACATCTAGACTGCAAATCCGTCCCTTCCATGTAGAGTGAAAGGTCCTTGTGGGTAAGGATCATGTCTACTTATTCTTTTGCACTGTACTCTCCTAAGCACCGAGTACAGTGTTCGGCTCAACAGTAAGTACTCAAGTGCTCCACAGTACTTATGTATATATCTTTAATTTATTTATATTACTGCCTGCCTTCCCCTCTAGCTGGTAAGATTGTCTTGGGCAGGGAATGTGTGTGTTACATCATTATATGGTACTCTTCTAGGCACTTAGTACAGTGCTTTGCAAATGGTAAGCATCATTAAGCATGATAGATTGATTAATATAATATATAATGCAGTGGATTCTTGGAGGAAAATGATGGTGTCTTTGTGGAAGTGGTCATAGTTCAATGGTTCCTCTGTTTGCTGGACTATGGTTTATTATCTCTGTTACTCAGGGTCATTTTATTCCCCAAATCATTAGTTGCATTATTAAAATAACATGAAGACTTGGAAAAACGAGACAAAGTAAATATGATGTCTTGGGGTTCAGTCTCTTAAGCTGAGCCTTTTCCCACCTTGCAAATTAAACAGAGAAGTTGCTTTTTGGCATAGACATAGAATGAAATACCATGAGATGAAGCTGAGGTTTGTGTCTACCAATTTCACATTCCAATACTTTAAAGCCAGAAAAGTCACTGCCACCAAACGTGAGAAAGAAAAGTTTGCAATGGAAACACATGAGAGACAGGTGAGTCATGATGGGGTCACATGTTTAAAGAAGAGTGGGATGAAAGAGGAGGATGGAATAAAGGGAAGGCAGAGAAAGTAAAGCAATAGAACCAAAATGTAATGGCTTCCCTGGGCAAAACCTGGAAGCAACAGGGAAATTTCCATTGTGCTGGCCAGCAAGGGCTAACAGTTGTGACGTGCATCCATGACCACCATACTATTATCAGTTAGAGGAGGAAGAGAATCTCTAACTCAAAGTTGCCACCATCCCTGGATTATAGGGCCTGTGGCATTTAGGTTGAAGTAGAAGCATCCTACTCTCAGTTCTCTGTGGCTCAAATAAGAAATGCTTGTGTTTCCTGAGCACCTACTAGGTGTAAAGCACTGAGTGAGATGCCACAGAATGATGAACGGGGAGAGCAAGATCTCATCTCTGCCATCCAAGAGGTGATAATTTGTACATAAGACTCCTTGCTAAAAGGGCATTCTTACAATCCTTTAAACTCTTATGTTCCATGAGTTTACCTTGCGAGAAAGAGACTGGGTTTTATTAGCACATTCACAAAACTATCATTCTTCCCAGGAAATGATCTTTCCTAAGATCTGACCAGGCTTTAATAGGCTTCCTCTCATTACATGGGGAGCATCAACCTCAGTCCCTGCTCGTGCGACTACAGGGTGGGTAGCTCTCTGACACAGGGCTGTGACTCATAGATGGCTTTCATCTTGTTTTCTGGTAAAATTCAGAGATGGGAAGTGTGGCCAAGTGGAAAGAGCACAGGCCTTGGAGCAATCCTGACTCCACCGCTTGCCTGCTGTGTGGCCTTGGGCAAACACTTAACTTCTCTGTGCCTCAGTGTCCTTATCTATGAAAAAGAGCATCTCCCTCCTACTTAGACTGTGAGCCCCATATGAGACAGGGACCATATCCAACCTCATTAACTTGGATCTATTCCGATATTTAGAACATTGCTTGACACTTAGTAAGTGCTTAACAAGCACCATTATTAATATTGAATATTAGTTAGCCACAGATTCCACAATTTCAGAATGAGAAGTAAAGGTGGCTACTCTGAAGAAGTTTGGGGAAAATGATCTGAGAGGTAACTGAAACTATGGAAAAATGGAAAGAGAACGGAAGCATATTTCTTTGTTTCTCCTTCTCACGAGTCATGTGGGTGATTCCTGAGGAGGAGGGGATGAAGACTGGGGTGCTCTTACCGAAAGCGCAAACAAAGTTCGGTGAACGACAGTGAAAGTAAAAAGTAGTTAACATCGTGATAACGTTTCTGTGAAATTAGACTATGGATATTATTTCTGTGCTCTTTGGCCAAGATTGAAGATTGACTCGTTAGGTTATCGGAGGGCCAATGCAGGTAACAGCCTGGACTAGTTCCAGGCCAATAATCAGGAAAAGGCAGAAATAGAATGGGTCTTGGCAGAGAGTTCGCCCTCTCTCCACCAGGTCCCATTCTATTTCTGCTCTTTCCTGATTGCTTACCTGGAAATAGTCCCCCAATCCGGGAATTTGCCACCTAATTTAACACTGTGAGCATACTCTCCACCTAATGAGATCAACAAACACACAATTAGGTTGCGCACCTGATCAGTAAACCAGTGTAAATAGAAAAGGAAAGTGATTTATATTTAGGGAATGTAATGTAGGTCGTTAAAGACATGAGGGTTAAGCCTAATTAAAATCTTTCAAGCGGTGCTTATCAAGGCAGGGAAGTAGATTCCTGAACCATGTCACTGAGGTTTGTCTACCCTGTTGGTGGTTGAAAGGAGATTCTGATCTCAAGATAAAGATCTGTGCAGTGGCTTCATTACCATTCACACACATGTGGCTTTTCCTTCACAGTACGGGCCTCAGGCTTCGTAATAATAATTGTGGTATTTGTTAAGTGCTTTACTCTGTGCCACTCACTGTACTAAGCACTGGGATGGATACAAGCAAATTGGGTTGAACACAAACCCTGTTCCATGTGTCCCAATCCCCATTTTACAGTTGAGGTAACTGAGGCACTGAGAAGTTAAGTGACTTGCCCAGCGTGACACAGCAGACAAAGGGCAGTTGTGGGTTTAGAACCCATCACCTTCTGACTTCCATGCCTGTGCTCTATCCATTATGCCATGCTGCTTCTCAGTGTGGTCAAGACATTGAATGGTAAGGCCAGATTTCAGCCAGACTGATCATCCAGGTTATGGCAGCAACTCCTAGAAAGTGGGGCAACTTCAACTGCTTTGAGAAGCAGTGTGGCCAAGTGGAAAGGGAAAGGACCTGGTATTTTAGAGGATCTAGGTTCTAATCTTGGCTTCTCTACTGTCTGCCATGGGACCTTGGGCGAGTCATTCAACTTCTCAGTTACCTATCTGTAAAACTGGGGTTGATTGGAAACCCCATGTTGGTTGGATACTGAGTGTATCTAATCTGGTTATCTTGTGACTATCCCAGCACTTAGCAAAGTGCCAGGCACATATCAAACGCTTAACAAATGCCATTAATAAACCCGTGACACATACATATGCATACATTCGGCAGAAATGCTCTGGGCACATTACTCCCCTCCTCAAAAATCACCAGTGGCTGCCTGTCTACTTATGCATCAGGCAAAAACTTTTTACTCTTGGCTTCAAGGCTGTCCATCACCTTGCCCCCTCCTACCTCACCTCCCTTCTTTCCTTCTACAGCTCAGCCCGCACCCTCCGCTCCTCTGCCACTAACCTCCTCACTGTACCTCATTCTCGCCTGTCCCGCCGTTAACCCCCGGCCCACATCCTCCCCCTGGCCCGGAATGCCCTCCCTCCACACATTCGCCAAGCTAGCTCTCTTCCTTCCTTCAAGGCCCTACTGAGAGCTCACCTCCTCCAGGAGGCCTTCCCAGACTGAGCCCCCTTTTTCCTCTCCTCTTCCCCATCCCCCCGCCCTATCTCCTTCCCCTCCCCTCAGCACCTGTATATATGTTTGTTCAGATTTATTCCTCTATTTATTTTACTTGTCCATATTTACTATTCTATTAATTTTGTTAATGATGTGCATTTAGCTTTAATTTTATTTGTTCTGATGACCTGACACCTGTCCACATGTTTTGTTCTGTTGTCTGTCTCCCCCTTCTAGACTGTGAGCCCATTGTTGGGTAGGGACTGTCTCTATATGTTGCCAACTTGTACTTCCCAAGTGCTTAGTACAGTGCTCTGCACACAATAAGCACTCAATGAATATGATTGAATGAATGAATATGAAAAATCATGTGTATTGAATATTTCAATGAATATGGTGCATAAAGCCACATTTTAATGCCATTTTATAAACAACTAAGTCCACTAGACTGTAAACTCATTTGGATGTCAGAGCTGTTGCATTGTACTCTCTCAAGCACTTAGTACTGTGCTCTGCACAGAGTAAGTGCTCAATAAATACCATTGATCTATCGAACTATGAAATATACCCATTAAGATTAGCACGCATGAAGTAATGGTGTCACTAAGTAGCAGATTGGAACCCTAGGAACCATGCATTACAATTTTTGTTTTGTTACCAGTTCACGCTGTAAATTTAGGAAAATCTGGGACATCAGTTAATTGTTGTATCTTTTTCTCAAGTGTATCAAAAGGAGATAATTCCTAAAAGAATTCTGAGGAACTATTGTACCTCAGACACTGAATGAAACATTGACCTTTCCTCGTGGCTACTGAACTGAAGGCTTGGGATCAAAAAATCATCGCTCTCGTAGTAAAGCCGACTACCACCTGTCCCCTTTCATACCTGAACACACGAGGCTGTATTTTGTGTTTGTCATTTCTTAGTTTGGAATGATCACAACTCAACCACCCTCAGCTTTTTCTCACAAGAGAACAAGTTGTATGTGAATGAAAATAAGCATTTTATTACATCAATCAGAAACACATATTACAACAACCTCACTCTCCAATTTGCCAGTACAGTCTGTGACCTCACTTTTCTCCTTAATCATTTTTATAACTATTATATCAATAGTAATAATAATAACAATAATAGGGATATTTGTTCAGCACTTACTCTGTGCCAAGCACTATTCTAAGCACTGGGGTAGCTACAAGTTAATCTGGTTGAATGCAATCAGGGTCCTATGTGGGGCTCACGGTTTAAGTAGATGGGAGAACAGATATGGGATCCCCATCTTACAGATGAGGAAACGGAGGCACAGAGAAGTTAAGTGACTTGCCCAAGGTCACACAGTATGCAAGTGGCAGAACCAGGAGTAGAGCACAGGTCCTCTGACTCTCAGGCCTGTTCCCCTTCCAGTAGGCCTCGTTGTTTTGATGTGACTATATTTAAAGTGATGAGTATTTGCCGTTCTAGCCCCTACCATGGATTAGGATATTTTTGGAAGAGAAGAAGCCTTTCCTTGCATATGCACTCCAAATATCTGGACCAGGGGTGAGCAGTTGCTTGAGCCTGCAGCTCTCATTTCTTTTGT
This sequence comes from Tachyglossus aculeatus, assembly GCF_015852505.1. Lineage (NCBI taxonomy): Eukaryota > Metazoa > Chordata > Mammalia > Monotremata > Tachyglossidae > Tachyglossus > Tachyglossus aculeatus. The sequence continues at coordinate 23,945,195 of NC_052067.1, forward strand.
AAATATTTAAGAGTTAACCATGAAGAGTGTGAAGTATCATGGGGGGAGAATAGACCATAGAAGCTGTGGCCACTGTGATCAGCAGTGGCTCGTAGTTGGGAAGCAGTGATGTGTAAACTCATTAACCCCCCTACCCCCAACCATGTTACTCTGTTCTTGGAGTTATCATGTACTGAAAGATCAAGGTGTCCCCATGGCTACCAAGTAGGAGCCACCATATTAGGAACTACTCTGGGTAAAAATGGCTCTCTACAAAGAGGGTGTCATCTGGCCCAAATGCTTGATTAATAATGATATCTTGAATTTGTGGAGCATTTTAATTTTTCTAAAGTGCTTTTCACATTACACATTTCATTTTGTTCTCCCAATAGTGTTGCGATATTTGGGAATGGTATTATTATTCCCACTTGACAGATGAAGAAATCAAGGCCCAGCAATGTCAAGTGACTTGCTCAAGCTCACAGAGTTGGCCAGTGGCAGAGCTGGGCTAGAACTCAGCTCTTTAGAATCCCAGACCTATATTTTTTTCCATTAGCCCACCCTGCCTCTGAAGACCACATTACCTGTTACTTCACATTATTTTTTCCCAGACCACCCCCCTACCCCAACCCCACCTCCCTGTGCAGCCCAGATTTGGCCCACAGGCTGCATTTTATCTATGCCTGGGCAACAGCAGGGCTGCCACGGACCTTGTGGGCATTTGAAAATGTTTGTTGCCAGACTGTCAGGTAGGGAATACTTTTTCTAGATGATTTTTTTTTTTCGAAAAAGGGAGCTGAACAGAATGAACTTGTTATTATCATTTACGCGTCATTTACATTTGCAGAGTAATTAGGGACCTTTTCAGAATCTGCATGCACAACAATGGGATGAATCCTTTACCTTGTTTAACGATTTAGGCCTTTGTCTAGAGGCAGGTTCATCGTGAGACTACAACACTTCTTCAGATAAGGGCTTTGTATACCTTTCCTCTTGGCATCGGGAAAACCAGAACCTGTTCTTGTCCATATTAAGCCCTGATTATTAGTATTGTTTATAGAAAATAATCAACAGTGAAGGCACAGCAGGTGCCTGCATAAACATGACTCACTTTGGGTGAAGTTATGAGGCAAGGGACACAGAGCCAAATTATGTTTATTCCTTGGCTTCTGTTAGCTCCTGCAGCTGCTCAGTGGATGGGGACAGTGGGAGATCTTCCCTGTGCTAAGCTTTCACTGGAATGTCCAAGCCGTTGGATGATGGGCTGATGGTTTGGGGCAGCACTGAAGTGGTGAATTCATTCCCTGCCCCCTGAGAAGTATGGAGAAATGTCTTAATCCCAGAACAGCTGGGAAAGAGTGGTTAATTTCTTATGTCTCAGCTACCACAGGGGAAATAAAAGGGGAAAAACTATTTCCCAAGTGACAATTCTACTGAAGCATCAGGCCTTGGATAATTCAAAAACCAAAGTCAGGCTTTGAGGGGAGAGGAAGAGAGCCATCCTTCACACTTCTCCAGTTTTCTTCCTTGTTGCTCTTTAGAAGTTGCTCAGAAGTTGCTATTGAGTTTGTCTACATTCCTCTGGGAAACGCTGCCCATAACATATGCTCAGCTGCTAGGATTTTGTTGCAGTTGAAGCATCATATAACAGCCTCCCAGTTTAAACCTAACAGGCCAGAAACACCCCTAAACACTTCCATTCTTAAGACAGCTAAACACTCATGTCGTTAGATAAACAGCACAAAAAGCAATGCAAAGCAATTTAAATTGGGATATATTGGGTGGTAATAAACAGAAGAATTAAAAGATCTGAAACAGCAAAAAAAACCCAAAACCCAAGCAGATTGCTTTTCCCCATGAAGCCTCAGAAAGAGAACTTCCAGATCATCTAAATGTAATATATGAGATGGTGATGTCAATAGCATTATCCTTTTCTCTCTCTCTCTCTCTCTCTCTCTCTCTCTCTCTCTCTGTCTCTCTCTCTCTCTCTCACACACACACACAAACACACACACACACACTTTCTTCTATTTCTCTCAATTTCTCTTTCTATTTCCTGCTATCTCTTGGAAGAATGGTATTGTTGTAATTTCCATAAAGAGTCTAAAACATTAGGAAAAAAGACCCTCTTACTCTGCTTTTATCGCTCTGTTGCAAGCTCGCTGTGGGTAGGAAATGTTTCTGTTAATTCTGTTGTGCCTTACACTCCTAAGTAGTACTGTGCTCTACACATAAGTACGCACTCAATAAATACCATTGATTGACTGATTACCTCTCTTTCCCTGTGATTCTTTCTTTTCTCTGTTTTTCTCCATTTTTGGATATCATCAAAGATACCTTGGGTTTATTTAGATTCAGCCTTCCTAAATGTTCCAAATGTTTTTACATATTTCATTTTTTCCTCACATTCCTATAGAGGGCAGGTATCACTTTATCCAACAACATTCCTACTACAGCCCAGCCAACATATTTCCTTCCTCTAGTATCAGGTTATTCACTGCACCCTGACTTTGCCCATCCCACCACCAACCCTTTTCTTATATCCTCACTCTGGCCTAAGATTGAAGAACTCCCTCCAACTCCATGTATGTCAGACCTCAACTCTCCCCACTTTCAAACCCTTATGAAGGATCACATTAGAAGCAGCGTGGCTCAGTGGAAAGAGTATGGGCTTAGGAGTCTGAATTCATGGGTTCAAATCCCAGCTCTGCCACCTGTCTGCTGAGTGGCTTTGGGCAAGTCACTTAACTTCTGTGTGCTTCAATTACCTCATCTGGAAAGTGGAGATTAAGACTGTGAGCCCCACGTGGGACAACCTAATCACCTTGTATCCCCCCAGTGCTTAGAACAGTGCTTTGTACATAGTAAGCGCATAACAAATACCATCATTATTTCTATTATTATTATCTCCTCCAAGAGGCCTTCCCCGATTAGGTCTTCTTTTTCCTGGCTCCCTCTCCCTTCTGAGTCATCTCTGTACCTGGGTCTGGCCCTTTGGGCAATTAGTATTCACCCACCTTCAACCCTACTGCACATATGTTCACATCTTTAAATGTTTTATATTAATATCTGCCTCGCCTTTTAGACTGTGAGCTCCTTGTGGGCAGGGAATGTGTCTATCCAACTCTGTTGTTGTGTACTCTCACAGGAGCTTAGTTCAGTGCTCTAAACACATTCAGGTTGGTAGATATTTCACGAAAACTCAGTCAATCCATTGTTTTTGATATTTTTCCATCACCTCCTTGAGATCAGACTAATGAGTATTTACCATTGTAGCTATATGCCACAGTTTGAAGATAACAATTAATACTATGTAAGTGGAAGGCTAGGTATGATGGGCAAGGGAAAGAAAGAGAAAGAAGGATGGGTGAAATTCCAGCATTCTAAACATTCACATGAGCTATGCACACTTCTACCGGCTCTGATATTTAAGGCAAAATCAACAGGTCAAACCAAACTGTGCATGTCTTCCATTGTGCCAAGCTGAATGTGCAATTAAATTTAGAACAATAGGTATTCATAAATCAGTAGGAATGCTCATGAGAAACCAACACTCTAATTAAATAAAAGGAGAATCAGTATTTCTTGTTCCAGGAATTGTTAGTGGGACTGAAATACTGTACAAATTTTTGGCTGGGTATTTTGAATGTTAAGGCTCTCTGTGAGGAAACGCTCTCTTTCTTGAAGAGCTATTCATTTGAGCTCTGCTTATTTCACCAGTGAGAATCCCTTACTCTATAGTAAGAGTATATCGTGTCTTTATGGTTATGGAAGAAGGGGTTTGGAACGGGGGGGTGAATTTGGCATAAGGACAGTGGGAGCATCCTTAGAGGCTCCAGTGTATGGGTAGGTATGGGAGAACTACTCCCTTCCAAATACAAAGTTGGAGCACATTGAGCAACAACACCGTGACCATGTGTAGCCAAGATATATAATGTTCAGAGTGCGTGTGGCCTAAGAAGGTAGTCATAGGACACTGGAATAGGTCTACTGAGTCCCTGGCTGATTCTGCAGTGGATAGAATGAATAGAGCACAGACCTGGGAGTCTAATTCTAATCCTGGCTCTCTTACTTGTCTGCTGTGTGATCTGGGGCAAGTCGCTTCACTTCTCTGGACCTCAGTTCCCTCATTTGTAAAATGGAGATTAAGAATGAGAACCCCATGTGGGACATGGATTGGGTCCAACCTGATGAGCTTCTCTACCCCAGAACTTAGTACAGTGCTGAACACATAGTAAGCACTTAACAAGTAGCATAAACAAACAGTGGGCTAAATAGACCTCCAAGTGGGTATAAAAATTCCCCTTAATGGTGCTGTTGCTGTTCCATCAACTGTGACACTCTCCCTTCCAGGGAGATTCTTGATTGAAGGGTTTGCAAGGTGACATCTCCCCACCGCACTCAAAAAAGCAGGTCTCTAGAATATCCTTCAACTCTGAGAGAATATGGCATTAGGGATTTGATGACTTTTTGATACTCTACGAGCTACACAATGGGAAACAAGTTGTGTTCCTTGGGTCAACAAGAGCCCAAGTCAAATTAGTTGTTAATTAACATTAATAGGCATAGATCAGATGTATCATAATAATATGGAGAACTCTTGTGGGAGGTATCCGGGTGCCGAAACACCATGGAAGGACTTATTCGATGTTACGGCTCCGTGGGGTTTTGCTTAGTTGAGCAATGGGAAGAAATGAACATATAATATGATATTTCAGTAGGAAAATTAACACGCTGCTGATTTTACCAGTAATTTTTTTTCATTTTCTGCATTTGTGTTTATTTAGCAATAACAAGAAAATCTACCAAATTAGAAGAAATTGTGGGCTCTGCTTTTAGATTGTCATGACATGATTGCTGCTAATTTGGGGGATCCAAGAGTAAAATAATTTTTAAAAATTAAAATTTATATTCAAAATAATGACATAAGACCATCCCACCAAATGCTCATTCTTTTTAACATAGCCAAATATTTTTCCCACATCAAGCTATTGAAAACACATTTTCAGTCAGTTGTATTTATCGAGCGCTTACTGTCTGCAGAGCACCGAACTAAGCGCTTGAGAGAGTACAACAGAATTAGTAGACACGTTCCCTGCCCGCAGTGAGTTTATAGAGGGGACTAGTTCTCCCTGTATGACCAGAAAGAGCTCCTCACTTCATAAAACTGTTACTTAAAACCAGCACAGATTACAAGGATATCTGAAATTCATGTAGTCAAAGATAAAACCCGAATTCCAAAATTTCATGAGAAACCCTTGTTCTCCAGGAAGCAGAACCCAGATGAAACCACTGAAAGAGTATGCGTTAGAGGAGGTCACTGTGTGTGCCTAGGCTTTGCGTTCTTTTGAAGAAGAGATTCCACAAATGCTTGGCCCCAGGAAAAGTTTACAGGAGGAGTGCTGCCTTACTAAAGCGCACATGGTCTGTATTTATATTAACCTCAGTTCCAGCTCAGATGAAAAGTCAGACTTGTATTGAGATATGTAGCCAGGAATAGTTGGCTGATGTTCCACACCAGGTCCTATTCCCAAGGGAAAGATATTTTGAGATGCAACACATGTTTTCAGGCAGCAGGGAGACAATCGCATCTGTTACTGCTCAATTACTGTTGACCTCTAGACTGTAAGCTCATTGTGGGCAGGGAACACGTCTACCAACTCTGTAAGATTGGTATATTGTATTCTGCCAAGGGTTTAGTACAGTGCTCTGCACACAGTAAATGTTCAATAACTACAATTGATTAATTGAGTGACCTCATTCAAAGAGATAGTGGATGGAAGAGAGTGTGGTGGTTTCTGGCTGGTCTAGAGGCAAAGCACTTAGAACAGTGCTTTGCACATAGTAAGCGCTTAACAAATACCATTATTGTTATAACTGTTAAAAGTCTTCCAAATTAAGCAGCATGGCCTAATGGAAAGAGCAGAGACCCAAGAGGTGGGGGTCCGCGGTACTAATTCTGGCTCCACTGTTTTCTTTAATTTAATTTAATTTTTTAATGGTACAACGTGCTTACTATATGTCAGACACTGTACTGTGATGGGGTAGATATGAGCTAATCAGGTTGGACATCATCCATGTCCCACATGGGGCTCACAGTGGTAATCTCTTTTACAAATGAGGCAACTGAGGCACAGAGCAGTAAAGTGACTTGCCCAAGGTCACACAGTAGGTGTGGCAGAGCAGGGACTAGAACCCAGGTATTTCTGACTTGAAGATCTAGACTGTGAGCCCACTGTTGGGTAGGGACTGTCTCTATATGTTGCCAATTTGTACTTCCCAAGCGCTTAGTACAGTGCTCTGCACATAGTAAGCGCTCAATAAATACGATTGATGATGATGATCTATGCTTTTTCCACGTGCTACTTCTAACTTGTCTGCTGTTTGACCTTGGGCAAGTCACTTAACTTCTCTGTGCCTCAGTTAACTCATATGTAAAATGGCGAGTTAGGCTATAAGACTGTGGCACAAAGACTGTGCCCAACCTGCCCATCTTTTATCTACCTCAGAGCTTAATTCAGTGCCTGAAACATAGTAAGCGCTTAACAAATAACATAAAAAAAAGATCTTCATGTGCCATAGTTCTTTCTTCGTAAAGAGTATCTAAATCTCTCAACAGAGGATGGATAGCCTGTCCCGGTTTCTCCAAAAGTTTGCCTCTGCAATACTGTCTTCTCTATATAACATTCCATCAGGCACATGGGCAGCACAAAGTGGGCCCTTTCTTAATAAATGTTAAAAAATAACAATAATTGTGACTTGTGGTTACCGTATTAGAACCTGCCAAACCTCAGCTTAGAGGAGTGTGATTTGTGCACACGCTTTTTTCCAACTTTCAACATTTGGTTTGAATTATGAAGCAACTCTCCCAACCTACCCTTCTGATAAAAAGCCAAACTCACCAACTATTCCAACTCAAGCTAAAAAATTTGAAAAAAAAAATCACTTTTCCCTTCCCCTCCAAGCAAATATTCAATTGACTCCCAATGTCTACTGGGTGGAATATCTCTGGGAGATTATGGTGTTCTCTTTGGAGTCTTGGTTATTTTTTTTCCCATCATTTCAGAACCTCAGCACAGTTCTCATGGTAATTCCCAAGTAAACAATCCTTACTTCCTGGATATCTCTAATCTGGGTGGCAGAGGGATAGCTCTGGTTTTTTAGCCAAGGTTTCCTGTGTTGACAGCAGTGTTTGTTCCCCATATTCTCCCTGGGGGAAAGTTGCCCTGTCTATTTATGCTGTGTATTTGGGAAACTCATTTTATGCCCCAGAGGAATGGATATTAAGAGGACATTTTAAGGAATGTAAGGACAGAAATTTTGAAAACATTCCTCTTAGAAGTCTTGGGGACTGTATTTTTCTTTTCCTTTCACTCTAGAAATTGTATTTAAACTAACCCAAGAGAAGGCTCTTTCATCACTGATTGGATTTTGGCTATTCTTGGCTCTCTCGCTCTGTTTGTGTATTTTTTTAAGTCATTTTCAAAGGTTTTCAAGAGCCCGATCTGGATTTATTGTTTAAACAGCTTGTTTGTGACTCCAGTGACAGGGACAAGAGGAAGCCTGGGCACTCAGATATCAGGAGAAGAACGGCAGAGGCACCTTTCTGATTGTCTTACCAGCTCCGAGGAATCTCAAAACAATATCACTCTAAGATGCAGGACTGTTCAGAAGGGATTCTTCCAGTTGAGCAGTTTTTTTTTTATTTTATGCTGTTTGATGAGCACTTATTATGTGTCAATCACTGCTCTAAGTACTGAGCACAGTTCTCTTTGGTTGTTCCAGGCTCAGCCCTGAAGTCAGGCTGAAAGCTGACAGAAAAGCATCTGGTGATCAATCTACAGAGAAGCAGCATAGCTTAGTGGAAAGAGCACGGTTTCTAATCTTGGCCCTGTCACTTGTCAGCTGTGTGACTTTGGGCAAATCACTTCACTTCTCTATGCCTCAGTTACCTCATCTATAAAGTGAGGATTAAGACTGTGAGCCCCACGTGGGACAACCTGAAAAGTTTGTATTTGCCCCAGTGCTTAGAACAGTGCTTGGCACATAGTAAGTGTTTAACAAATAAAATTATTATTATTTTCATTATTATTGTTGTTATTGTTGTTGTTATTACAGAGTCAGGCTGCCCTACTCTTTCACAGCTGTCTGAGTTATGGGAATAGTGTCAGGGTTTTGTGTGTGTGTGTGTGTGTGTGTGTGTGTGTGTGTGTGTGATACTGAACTGGCTGAGCCAGGTGACTGGATCTATAATTCACAATGGCCATCATTTCAAGTGGAAAATTTGAAGCTCCTCTACAGAGAATCCAAAATGGGGGTAGAATTGGGCTGGGGAGTGGGAGGACTTGAGTAGTGCTTAGAACAGTGCTTGGCACATAGTAAGCACTTAACAAATACCATTGTTAGTATTATAAATCACCAGAAGGCATTTTCCAAGGAAATGTATTGTGCCAAGATGGTGTTCATCTTTGAAAGCAAGGAAAGGGGTGTTTTTTGAGAATTTGAAACAGCGAATGTGGGATGGAGTCAAAATTCTGCCCAAGCATTTAATCAGAAGGGAATTTAATTAGACATTTCTCTTTTCTAACACTGCAGACTTTTATTTCAAATTACCATCAGGGAACAATGGATGCATTCATTGCTCGTGGGTTCCTTTTTGTGACTCTGCATCAACTGGGAGAGTCCACCTGTGTCTGGGTCTGTGTTAGACTGTGGTCTTCATTTCACTTCATCCTGTCCACCCTTCTCACAGTATGTAGTTGGTTAATTGGAAACAATAGGCCACTTAAGCATCCTGAAGGGTGACCACCTAATTGCGTTCACAAGCCGCCATGTGCAGGTGCAAAATGCAGGAGAAACATGAGCTACTCCAAACACAGAAACCCTTCCCCAACCCCTTCCTCTCCTTCATAGGATCCACAGTATCTGCAGATATTAAAATGCAGCTCTGGAAGATTGCCCTGGGAAGAAAACATCCTGAATACAATCTGGAAATAAAATTCAAACTCTTTACAGAAACTGTCACTCCTTGTGAGATTTCCCCATCCCCATAGCAGTGGCCTACTTTTAAACTCTCCCTTGAAGGAGTTTAAACTCAGACACAAGCACAGAATTGCTGGGGGAT